>NC_133449.1:153529518-154156184 GCF_048565385.1 Saimiri boliviensis | reverse complement strand
GCCTGTGACATAGATTTTATATCAGGGATTTTTGTTGTTGTTGTTTGTTTTTTAAAAAAGAAAAGTGTGTTCTTTTGCTCAAACAGGAACCAAGGTTCTGCTCTTTTTCATAGTTACATTTTTAACTCATATGGTGCCATTTTTGAAGGCATTACCAATTTCATGGAGTAGTCTGATCATCCAAAGGCAGGCTGAGATAGTACAAAGTGCTTTGAAGTCAAACTGTAGCCCACGGTGTGAACTTTGTGACCTGGGACAAATCACATGACTGCTCTGAGACTGTTTTCTGTATATTAAACATGACCAGTAACCTTTTCTACTGGGATTTTATGATTAAATGAGATAATATAAGCAATGTCTAAAATAAAAACGTGAGTTATGATTTATATAAAATTGACTAAGCTCTATCTTCCCACTTTCCTCCATCTCATTCATTGCCAATATCTTAGCCAAAATGACCATTTGTGTCTCATTTGGACAAGTGTCATATTTACTTAACTGTCTCTCTCTACTTCCCATTGTCTTGTTCTCTATATGACATGCTGTTAGAGTGACGTATTTAAGAAGCAAACATGATCTGATCCACACATACTAGAGCTCTTCCAGGGCTTTCCATTGCTCTTAGAACATGCTCTACAAGTTTCTGCATGGTGTGGCTCCTGCTGCCACTCAGCCACCTCAGAGTCATGTTCCCCATAGATGTCACCATTCAAGACATCCGTCCACCTTTCCACTAATTTCTTGCATGTGCCCTGTTTTGCCACACCAGCCCCTTTCCCTTGGGACTCCTCCTTACTCAGTCCAGTCTTTCTGCTCAGAGACATTTATTCTGTACCTAGTTGGTTGATACCTATTCTTCCTTTAGATCCTTCAGATCTCTACTCTTTCATTGTCCTTCCAGCTACTTCCCCATTTTCCTGACCTCTCACTCCCTAGCCAGGTCTGATTCCTCACCCTCATAGGACCATAGTCTTCTACAAAACATTTAGCACAGTTATAACTTATTTATGATGTTTTAATCAGTAATTATCTTATTTGCTAGAATAAAAACACCACGATATCAAAGGCTAGGTCTGTATTTCTAACACCTAGATGACCTCCATCAATGTTAACTTTTGAATGTCAGGGACCCCTTAAGCTTTTTACATTGGCCTCTTATAATGACATTGTGAGGTAGATGTTATGATCCCTCTCTTATAGAAGAGAAAATGAGGTTCAGAGCATTTTAGAAGAGTTTTTCTCAAGATGACACAACACATAGAGTGTGGCACTATAATTTGCATGCAGGTTGCTCTGTATCTAAATCTTGAACCCTTAACCACTGGCCTTTGCCGACTCCTAAAGAGTAGTGAGTGCTCAGGATGTTGTTGCTCTGGTTACAGTAAGAAATGGTATCATCTCAACTAGCTCTGTTTGTTTTGTTTGCTTATTATTGAAGTATCTGGACTTCATGAAATTCTTCCATTGTTCATTGTCAATCATGTATTGGTACTAAAAAGGGTCAGACACTGTGCTATCACAGGGAAGCCCATGTTCTGGAGTAAAATGCACAAATAATTTATCTTGCCTTACAAACACATTTTTGTCATTGCAATGTGCGCAGAGAACCATGAAAAACTACAAGAAAGCCTACCTTATTCTGACCAGGGGTGGGGAGCTGATGAGAGCCTTCACAGAGCAGGTAATGTTTAGAGAGGAATGTCTACCGTTTCCTAGCAGCCTGTGAGGCTCTCTAAATCAGGAGTCAAGTTTCCCTTGTGAACTCAGTTCTCAGTCATGCATGGATAGAGTTCCCAGGTGTACCTCTATGTGTAGAGACTCTGTTATTCCCTGGATATACATTGACACACATGTACAATGAAGGAATCACTGGCCCTCAGGTCCTCCTCTCAAGTATGCATGATTTTGACCCATGTTTTTTAACATTTAATGTTTTTTTTCAATTGATGTGTCTTTAGGCAGAGTTCCCAAAACATCCACCACTTTGCCACAGTCCCTGTTATTCCCTATTGTCTTGAACTTCCATGATTCACCTTTGAGTTTGCAGACTGTGTATAGAGAGTACCAGGAGAAAATACTCCTTGAAATGAGAAGCCAGCCACATGTTGTGGAAAGACAACTGGACTATCATTTGGAGTCCTGAGTTTTCTGTTGACCTGACAGGGACCTGTGACCATGACTGCTTTTCTAATCTTCTGTTGCCTGATGTATCTTTTAGGAATAGTAATTACTGCCTTGTCTCTATCATGGGCTTATTGTGTAAACCAAATAAGATAATGGTCATGAAAATATTTTGTAAATGGAGAAACGGTGTCCAAATACAAGGGACTATAATTCAGAGTGAGTTTGACTTCAGACAGTGAGCAGGCAGACCATGAATAGCCTGCCCTATGATTTCTGACACTTGCCACAGAGGAAAGGACTAATTAAGAGGGCAAGAGTTATGGAGTCATGATACACAGTCACAAAGGGAGAAAGTAATCTGCTTCCAATCTCCAGCATGGAGAAGTAGGACAAATGAGATAACTTTGGTTGCAGCAGAGTCACAGAGAACTACACAACAGCTACCCAGATAATCGCATCATGCTAGTTGCACTGGTTTGCAGCAGTATGTTATGGTGTCAATGATAAAGCAGAACCTTAAACACTCTGGTTTTAAACCACTTAATAGTGTTAAGAAAATGTTGTTCCATAGTGAATTGTATTTATTTACTTTTCAACAGACAGAAGGGGGGAAATGATTGTCTAGCCTTCACTTACAACTGGAAGTTTATTGATAAGGCATTTTATTTCATAGGGCTTAATTTTATGCACAGTAGTCGTTGTAGACTTGTCTGGTGACAATGTATGCCTTTGTAATTATTTCTAACCTCTGTTTAAAATTCCCCCTTAACTTTCTACATTTGATGCCTTTCCAGATACTTGTAGAGTCAGCCCAGTTTTGCAGCCATGGATGCCAGGGAGGGCCCAAAGAAATGAGTGACCCACACATCAGCCACCTGTCCTCCCCAGGCTGCCACCTCTGAACTATGATAATAATGTACATTAACCTCTGTCTCTTCAAGTCGAAAGACTGCCAAGATGCTAGAGGCCCCTGATGCTACATTTTCATTGAATATGGTGCATTTTCTTTGTGATTCACCATGATATGTTATCATAGCTTATGGAGAAATATTATTAGCTTTAATTTACTGAAATTGAGTACTCTATGAAACATTGAATCAAGCTGCTTTCTCCTAGCTAGTAAACACATTTATTAAAACAAAAATAATAGTAATTTATTGTGCCCTACCTGGGCTGATTCACACAAACCATGAAAATAACATTTTCATAGCCTAGGACTTGATGTTTTCTTTTATTTCTGTTTTCTTGTACTGTTCTGAGACCTATGCTAGGAGACGAATAGAACCATCAGACCTCTCAAATCTAACATCGTGAAACAATTTGTCTTGGAGTCATTTACTCTGTGTAGAAAAACATATTCTTGGCTCTTTGCTGTAAATCAGAATATTATCCAGCATGTTGTCATAGCTGAGGGTTTTTTGTCTGGTGCACCGTGATGGGTAAGTCGAAAAGGACTGGTTCTCGGGATTCTTTCTTTTATGGTAAGAATTTAACTGTACTTTTATTTTCCTCATAGATTCCTGGGCATGCCCCTAGTGTAGGCTAGGTCCCTTTGTGTTCTTGTAACCCCGACAACATTTCTGAAAACACACTCATTCTGTTCTGTGTAACTTCTCTTTTACAGGAACCTCTCATTCTCCAAACTGAATTACTCAGGAGCTGACTCTGAATTTGTTAATGTTTATGATCCTGTTATGAGCAGGATGTTAGATAGGTAGTGGGCATGCAATTGATTGTGGTTAAATACATGAATGGTTTTTGTCTTTTGTCATTTTCCTCTTTAAAGTAATAAAGAAATCAATAGAAATTTGGTGATTTAAAGTTAGGAATACTTTTATCACCTTGCTGGCATTGGTATCTTGTCATTTGTTAAATTACAAAGTGTGTATATAGTGCATAAGAGTGATAAGGCTCTGGAGCTAGCCAGACATGGATTCAAGTGTTCCCTCTCTATGTTTATCAGCTACATGACCTTGTGAACTTAACTGCCAAAGTTTTCTGATCTGTACAAGTGTGTAGCATAACAGAAAAAGCTGATCTCACTTTCGCACAGCAGCACTGGTCAATCTTTGATCAATATTCAGAAGTGCCAGTGACTTAAGGAACTATTCAGAGATATGTAGGGGATTATCCATAGGGTACTGATTATCCATAGGCTCAACTTTCAGATGTGAAAGTTAGTTGAAGTCTGGAGGTGGAGAAAGTTTAAACTGTTTCTTTTCTGAGACTTATTTTCTTATTAAAAACAACAACAACAACAACAAAACTTTCTCCCTTGTTGCTGGATAGCAGACTATTTTTATTCCATAAGTTGATCTTTCTTCCTCTTACCATCACATCCCCCAAATTGTTGATATCTTGGCCAAAAAAAGAGATCTTCTGTGAATGTCACACAAAGCCTGGTTACTTTCAAGGACCATCCCTGGAGTTGTTGTAGGTATTCAGTGAGATTATGTTTACAAAGTGTTCAGTACAGTCCCTAGCACATGGTGAACCATTCAATAAACATTAGCTGTTGTTTTTATCATTGTTACCCAGCCACAGTTGCAATTGCATGTGGCTACAATTGATATGAAAACATTACTGGCTTCTGACAAATGCAAGGTGTTTTGCAGGTATGGCTCATGAATGACAACCACTTCCCTGAGAAGCTGTCCAAGGAATGACAGTCACCTGCACCGCAAATAGTGAGTCTGAAAGCTTACATTGAAATCGGCATGCATTGTACACTCTGATGTGTGGGTGAGGTCAACTACAGCAGTGACATAGGTTTGACATCAAACTACCCCTTCTCAAAACACCTTTGACTTTGATTTTGTCTCAGGCTCCTGAGATAAATGCTAAGGTTGGGTGTATGTCTATATCAGGTATTCTCCATGGTAAGCCGTGGGTGATAGCCGTCTATCAGTCTTGGACCACAGGCAGGCTCTATGCTGGAAGAGGCTATAGCTGCCACTTGGCTTGTCTCTGGGGCTTCTGCCCTGGTGTTGCATATTCTGTTTCAATTTCTGAGCAGGGCAGTAGCAAACATGCTGGGCTTGGAAACTAACATTAAATTTAAGTTACAACAGATAGGGTTTATAGAATAATAGAAGGCCTAGAGCTGGCAGGGACCTCAAGGCTTAATCTGTAATAGCAATGAACCAGTATTTATTGAATAGGTACTATATGGCAGGCAGTTCACTAAGTGATTTTCATATATTCTGACTCATTTAATTCTTGTTATAGCCCTGCAAATTAAGCAACATTTTACCCATCTTCACATGCAACAGGTGCAGGCTAAATGCTTTGCATATATAAAACCTCATTTAATCTTTATAACTTTCAGTGGGGTGGGTGATGTTTTCTTTGGAAATGGAAAGGCAGAGCTTTGGAGAATTGAAATGACTTGTTTAGTCAAAAATGGTTACTACGTGGCAAAGCAGGATGATCAACCCAAGGGTCTCTGATGGCAAAACATAGACACCTAGCTACTGTACTCTCCTGTTTTACTTGTTGCTTACTGTGGTTGAGGCTAAGAACTGAAAGAGACATGCCCCAGGTTGTACAGGATGTTTGGTGGGACTTCTTTAGGATCAGAGTTCCTTTGGTACTCTCAAGCTCTCTGTGTGGACTTGCATGGCTTCCAGGGTTCTTAATAGTCCATGTTATGGTTTGGCTGTGTCCCCACCCAAATCTCATCTTGAATTCCCATGTGTTGCGGGAGGGACCCTGTGAAAGGTAATTGAATCATGGGGGCATGTCTTTCTCATGCTGTTCTTGGGATAGTGAATAGTCTCATGAGATTTGATGGTGCTGTAAGGGTGAGTTTCCTTGCACAAGTTCTCTCTTTGCCTGCCACCATCCATGTAAGAGATGACTTGCTCTCCATGCCTTCTGCCATGATTGTGTGGCTTCCCCAGCTACATGGAACTGTGAGTTCTCCATTAAACCTCTGTCCTGTGTAAATTGCCCAGTCTCAGGTATGTCTTTGTCAGCAGCATGAAAATGGACTAATACACTCTTCCCTGGTGTTGTGAGTCAGTCTCCTTAGTGGATACCTTGAATTGAAGTTCCCCATGTTTAGAACAGGTGAAAAAAAGGAAAAAAAAATCAAACAAACAAACAAAAAATGAAGTTTTTCATGTTTAGTTTTATTCTGAGTTAGGAACAGAGCCAGGCTATAACAGCCATGGCAAAGTGATTATGCTGATTGCTGTCAGCTCTGCAGATACATGCTTGTCACTGCCCTCACTAAACTATTGGAAAGGAAAGGATAGTCTCTGTTTCCAAGTTATTGATGATTGAAGTCATCAAAAGTTTTATAGTGCTATATAAGTGAAATTTGCAAAAAGATAATTTGTAAATGTAGTTTCACATTTCATGTGACCTAGACCAGGGTAGTGGACCAGTGCCAGGCCATGGCCTGTTAGGAATTGGGCTGCACAGCAGGAGGTGAGTGATTAGCCAGCAAGCATTACCACCTGAGCTCCACCTCCTGTCAGAACAACAGTGGCATTTCATTCTCATAGGAGCATGAACTATACTGTTAACTGCACATGTGAGGGATCTAGATTGTGTGCTCCTTATGAAAATCTAATGCTTGATGATCTAAAGAAGAACCGTTTCATCCCCAAATCACCACCCACCCCGACCCAGCCCAGTCCATGGAAAAATTGTCTTCCATGAAACGGGTCCTTAGTGCTAAAAGGTTGGGGACCACTGGCCTAGACTGATTGTGGCTTTTTTTCTTCTTTGTGGATATAACAATTCTGAAAGGCTAATCACCTTCTATTTTAAGCTTTTCTTGTCTTCAGGGAAGTTGGTGGTCAGTTTACCATATTTAGTCATGAGGTTGGTGTATCATTCTGTGATTAAAAAGATTTTTAAGGTTTTTTTCTCTTTAGAGGCAAGATCGTGCCGTATTACCCAGGCTGGTCTCCAATTCCTGGGCTCAAGCAATCCTCCTGCCTTAGCCTCCCAAAGCACTAGGATTATATAGCCTTAAGCCACCACACCTGGCCCAACTTTTCAAGATTTGATGAAGCTTCCAATTTATTTAAAACACTGTTGTAATAAATTTGCACTGTATTTAGACATTATCCTTGGTTGAACAAATGTTTTCAGTGTCATGACAAAGGGGCTAAAATTAATATTTCAGTTATGTAAAATATAGAACATTAGAGTGTTACAAGTGAATTTCATGCACCATCCCCTTCTCTCTCTCACCTTTTTTCTCTCTATTGCTTATTCATTGCATTCCTATCTTTATTTTCTCCTCTTCTTTCTGAAATGTAACACTCTACATAGGTGATATTGATGCAGAGTAACCATTTATATTTATTAATTATTTAAGACTTTTTAAAAAAGGTGTTTCTGGGGTTACAAGCAATGATACTGTGCTTGAAATCCCAGAAACACCTTTAGACACTCTGCTTCACAGGGCTTGTGTACAAGATAGCTTCTTTGAATCTGTAAGTCAGCAGTGTGCATAGTTCACTGAAAAGAGTAATCATGGTAAGATGTTCACTGACAGGAAGTAAATGACCAAACTTATTATTGATTAATAAAGTGCTATATTTTGAGACATTTTTCCTTTCTTTTCGTCTTCTGCATCCAGTGGACAGGTCACCTTGTTGCAACTCATAGCTCTGTGTTGACCTCCAAATCTTAGTTACTATCACTTCCTTCTCAGCTGTTATCAAATTCATTAGGTTGAACAGCTTCTGAGCCATTAGCTCTGGTGCCAGGATGCAAGAGAAATTTTCTGTGAAGTAACTCATGTCACATTTCTGCCCATACATTTCATCAGGTTAGCTTATGTCAAAGCAACTTCCAGGAACAGATCTACAAGCAGATTTTATTATCTTTACTATCATCATAATCTTTTTTGAGCTGTTTATCTCACCATTGTTATCATCACCCTCACCATCACCCTCTCCATCACCCTATTCATCATCCTCTCCATCATCATCATCATTTCCATTACCCTCTCCATCATTCTTACAATCATGCTCTCTGTCACCCTCTCCATCATTCTCTCCATCACCCTTTCTATCCTCCTCACCATTGCCCTCTCCATCACCATCTCTGTCACCATCTCCATCATCCTCACCATCACCCTCTCTATCACCTTCTCCATCACCTTCTCCATCATCCTCTCCATCACCCTCATTGTTGTCCTCGCCCACCATCGTTGTTATGTCTGCCAATTTTGAGCCCTTACTAGATGCCAAAAAAGTGTGCTAAGTACATTTCCTACTCCATGCTATTCTGTAAGATAAATATTATTATCTCTTCTTTACAAATATATACTTGAAACTCAAGAAAATAGTTATCTTTGGCCAGGCGCGGTGGCTCAAGCCTGTAATCCCAGCACTTTGGGAGGCCGAGGTGGGTGGATCATGAGGTCGAGAGATTGAGACCATCCTGGTCAACATGGTGAAACCCCGTCTCTACTAAAAATACAAAAAATTAGCTGGGCGTGGTGGTGCGTGCCTGTAATCCCAGCTACTCAGGAGGCTGAGGCAGGAGAATTGCCTGAACCCAGGAGGCGGAGGTTGCGGTGAGCCGAGATCGCGCCATTGCACTCCAGCCTGGGTAACAAGGGTGAAACTCCGTCTCAAAAAAAAAAAAAAAAAAAAAAAAAAAAAAAGAAAGAAAATAGTTATCTTTTAAAAGTCCCGGCAGCCACTAACTGCACTGGAATGAAATGCTGCTTCTGTTTGATTCTGAAGCCCATGCTAAGTATCATTATACAATTATACTATTTGTTCTGTTTCTGACTACTTCCACCCACCCTTTCCCAGGCTGGTTGAGCAGGGATAAAACACATACAGGACCTGACAGCTGTGAATGAATGCTGGCCAGCTTAAGCATGTGATGTCAGACAGATCACAACTGGAATTTAGGTTATCTATCTGAAAAATAAAGACATTTGAATGAAATTATGCTCAATGCATTTTACAATCAAAATTTCTATGATTCTCAGAACTCTCTGCTAACCACTTTAGAAAACAGCAATAGCATCTTTGACTTTTTCTAAAATTGCTCCCCAATGATAATAACTATGACATCTTTCTTGCTTTATAGTTTGCAGTGTACTTTTGCATATTTTAATAATAATAGCAATAACAATAGCTGTCACCTATTTAGGACTTCCTATGTGCCAGGCACTGATTTAACCTTCATGGCAGCTCTAAAGGTTTGTTCTTAACCACAAGCTTGTGAGGGACCTAGTGCATGTATTAATGCTCCTAATCTACATATAACGTAAGTGATTCATCCAGGGTCACCCAGGGTGCAGGGTCACCCAGCAGCTGGCCCAGCTGGGACTCTGACCTAGTTTTTTCAATCTAGAACTGTTTCCATTAAACAAGGTTGTCTCTCCAGTAGTGTCCTATTTCACTTTACTGAAACATACCTGTGTATCATAATACAATTCACTGTAGTATGACAGTTCTTCTAATACTTAGTTCCTTATTTCGTATATTTCCAAACTAACAATAGCAACATGTATTACCTAGAAATCAGGAGTACTCTGGGTAGGTTAAGTCAGCTGGCATATAGTCAGGAACACATCAAAGGGGAATGGACTCCCCACTCCTGAATTGGCATTCTAGCCTTGGATCCCTGCTACTGAGAAGATAATATGCTTAGAGCAGACATCTTTGAATGATGTTTGACTTTCGTTCCAGGGCAGTACAGATGTTTCTTTTGTTTTAATTTAATTCTTCAATGGAACTCTCTTGTTACTGGGATTAAAACCATTGTAGCTTGCCCCAGTTTTTGATCATCTTACTCTTTGAAGACATGATAGTACTGAATTTTCTAGTTTCAGGGATAAAGGAATTATAATGAAATCTGATGTCTTAGAAAAGTGATTCTTAACCAGAGAGGCTGACCTCTTAGAGGACATGTTGTCTGAATTTGGGAAACAGAAGGTGAGAGGGCAGAGGGGCTACCAATTGAAAAATAAAGCATATTCAGTGTTCTAAAATAATATTATAATAGTAATGGAAAGTAATGAATATTATTCTGTTAACTAAGTTGTAGAGAGTCAAGCTTTATAAAAATCTCTTTTATTAGTAGGGCATAAGAGTTAAATGCTCCCAACAAGTTGGGTATTCCTCTCTCATAGTCAGAGTTTGAGAATGTCTGATGGGATGGGCTACATTCAAGAGAAAAATATAGGGATGTTCTCAGACACATCATTTGTAATAGCAAAAGCAAACAGGACTAGAAAAAACTAAAGCACCATCAAAAAGCTTGTGGCTGCATAAAGGTATTGTATCATAGAATGGGGTATTATTGAACCATCAATGCGAATGAACATTTGTGTTGATATTGGAATTTCTCCAATATACATTTTAAGCTGAAACAACAACAATGTGAAGAACACAATAAATAGTATGATTCTTTAGGTATAAAAAACAATGACTCCCCTCCAAACCCTATAAGAACTGTAAGCATCTCTCATTCTCTTCCCCTTCAATTGTACACCTCTCCCTCTCTCTCTCCTCTCTCTTTTTCTCCTGTGCTATACATATAGACAGACTTTTTTCTTCTTTTGGAAGGATAAATAAGAGTTCTTTGGAAAGAGAGACTGCAGGGAGAGAAACTTAAACTTTCATTTTGTACCATTTTGCTTTTTGAAAATTGTCAGACTATTCTCTTCTTTATTCAACAAATACTTGTTAAAGGCTACTGTGTGCCAGGCAGTATAATACTCTCTATTAGACTGGCCAGATCCCAACTCTCAGAAAGTTAAATCTAGTGAGGAAACGAACAGTAATAAGGAAATATACAAAAGATAATTCCAGAAAAATCTAAGAGCTAAGAAAAATTAAAAGGCTATTAATGATTAATAGGGGAAGGCCACTTTAGATAGCATAGTAGCTAGTACTCCTTAAATACTACATAAACAACATCACCACCGACAAAAAACATTGCCAAACATAGTGCGTTTTGACAAGCATTTATTATCAGGCTGAGTTCTGCAGGTCAACTGTGGCTCAGATAATTTAGGTTGGGCTTGCCTGACCAGCCCTGTTTTGAGCTGTGGGTCATCTGTGCTTCTAGGTTGCAGGCTGAACTCAGATCTGCTCTGCCTTTGTTCATTGTTGGGGTTGAAAGAGCAGCTGCTCCGGGGGGGGGCTCTTTTCATGGCAGATCACAAAAGAGATCACAGAGTGCTAAGGAGTCAAGCGAAACTGCTGGAGCCTATTGAATTCCTTTGCTGGCATCATGTCTGCTGATGTCCCATTGGCCAGAGAGGGTCACATGGCCAACCTCAGCATCAGTGGGGTGGTGAATTATACTCCATTCATGGGGACAGTACACGGAAGTGAGTGTTTTCTGCAAAAAATGGACGACATCAGTCCAGGCCTCTCTGATAGTTGAGTTGGGAGCTGAAAAACAGCAAGCCAGCCATGCTAAGGCCATGATAAGATTGGGCAGAGACAGAGGAAATCATTCTGGGCAGCAAAAACAGTAAGTACCTAGAATCACTATTTTAATTCTCAACTGCAATTGATTGACTCAACTGGAAATTATTTATTCTTTAAACTTTTCTGTAAAAATAAACTCTAATAAATGTTCTTTTAAAAGAGTAGCATGGGTTAAACATGTCTAAGGTGCCTGTAATCTCAGTACTGGTTGAAATGGGAGGATCACTTGAGGCTGGGAGTTCAAGACCAGCCTGGGAACATAGTGAGCCCCCATCTCTACAAAAAGGTTTAAAAATGAGCATGCATGGTGGCAGTAACTTGTTAGTCCAAGCTACTTGGGAGGCTGAGGTGGAAGGATCAGTTGAGCCCAGGATATCAAGGCTGTAGTAAGCTATTATTATTTTCATATATTCCAGCCTGGGCAATAGGGCAAGATCCTGTCTCTAAAATAATTAATTAATTAATTAATTAATAAGAAACATGAATGAATCTGAAGGCACATAGGCAATCTATTATAATTTAATATAATCTTCTACAGAGGATAGGAATTATGATCATTAACAGGACACAAAATTGAACTCTTCTTCTGAGGCATCAGGATGCAACTGATGCTGCATGCCAAAGGAGGGGCTGGACCATATGCAGTGTTTCAAAGTGGATAACCAAAAATCAATTAGATCATCATTAAACCTTCCACTCACATGGAGGAGTAATTAAAAAAAAATCAACAAAAAGATGGTTTTGTAAAGATTTTCTTGAAAATGCTGTACTGGGATTCCCAGCTCCTCCCCACCACCTCAAATCTAACAAGAAGGTCTTCGGTGGTACCTCTGGGGGAGAAATTAAAGCTGTGGTTGTCAAGGCTGGACTCACACCTGAGAACACTCAAGCAGCCTGTGAAGGAGGAGGCTGTGCCTGGGCGTGACTGCATTCCCTTTTATGGGATCAGAAGTTTATGAGTCCTGGAGACAGATACAGAACTTGTATCTGCTGGCCTTGGGTCATTTGGGTCATTTAAAAGGGATCCTGCCCAAGAAGGGCAGCATGTCAGGGTGGAGGGACTTCGACTGGAAGAGGCTGGGTTATTTCTCTAGGGGTAGAAGATGTGAAAGGTAGAAGGCAAGGGGAACTGCAGTGGAGGCACCTAGCAGGGGAAGCCATAACTGTGCTCATGAGAGATGGTGTACATTAAATACCTGCTAGTCTCAGGGAACAGGAAGCCATCAAAGGATAGTGCAATTCACATTCATTCATCCCTCTTACTCTCCAACCTCTCCCATGTATACTAGAACAGCTCACACAGCAGCTACTTGAAGAGGAAGGAAGTAAGCAAAGAAAAAGGCCAAAGCCCATTACACCCCTTCTTCAGTGGCAGCCATCTGTAGCTGGCTGTAGCTGGTGGTGTGTTGGAGAGGATAAGGGTCCTGGCTTTGGCAGAAGAATGGACTATGTGTTTGCCTGCTAGACTAGCTATGGTAATTCCTCAGTCAAATCTGATACTGACTGAGAGTGATGTCAGTGATAAGAAATGCCACTGGACTGCCTGCATTTTTATCTGGGGTACCCTTCTGCTAAATCAGAAAGCAGATCTTAGGGCTAGAGCTAATCAAAAATAAATTCAATCTCATGATTTTGTCCCTTGCATCTTGTCCAACCTACACATTACAGTAACAATTACTAGAAGATGGCAATTGAAGCATTGTGTTAGGAGTTTAATTATAAATATTGTCTAACTGACGAGAACTCTGTAAGGTAATTATGATTGTCCCCATTTTACAGATGAGCAAATTAAAACTGAGGGAGTCTGAGTGATTCTCCAGGGTCACAGAACAGTGCACGTCAAAGCTGGGTTTCAAACCAATTCCATTTCACCTGACTTCAGAGTCTGGGCTCTTAGTGGATCTGATTTCTTTCCCTCTTGAGTAGTCACTCCAGTGTGTGTGGAAAGTGACCAACCATGCTCTCCCAGGCTCCCTCTCCAATCCCCAGGCCAAAGAAGCCCCACATCTATAGCCAACCCTGGAATGACTGGGTTGTGGTCTGTCCCTATCCAAGTCACTTTCCCAACGTTGTTCCTGTTAGTCATGCATGGCCCCCTGAGCACATGTGAATGCTAACAATGATCTGTCACCACATACATGTGTGACTGAGCAGATGCTTTGGTACCTAACTATCAGCAGCTCCATGGATGTAGGTCGGGCTGCTGCTGTGCTTTCCATGGGTGCTCATTTCTTGCTGTGCTTTTCACCAGAGTGGCTGAGGAAGACCCTCCATGGGGTGGCCTGAGGAAGGAATGCCAGCTGCCTTCCCCCTGGGGATTCATCTGCCCATACAAATAGAGAAATCACTGCATCTGCTTCTCACCCATTGGGGCCCAGATTGGCAGTGGTACCTTGTGAAAACGAAGGACTGTCTTTTGTATTACAGATAATATGAGACAAACTGCATTTCCTGCTTACTGATAACATGCTTTGCTGAAGATAAGGTCCAGGGAGAGTTCTCGGTAGGTTTACCCTGATTCGAATCCTGTTTTTCCAGAACAGCAGTTTTGAGGATTGTTTTTATTAAGGAAAGGGGCAGGAGGAGTTGTATTTTTTGTTTGGCAGGGCGTACAGTGGAGCAAGTGTGATTTTGAAAATGCCTTGCTAACCACAATGACAGTACACATACCTGAAGGCTGTTGGCAGAGTTTTAAGGCTGTCCTGGTTCACTGCATTCACACAGCATCTGTTGTTCTAATTATTAACTTCTGCTAGCTTGTCTTACTAAGCAGTCTTCCTAAGCCACATGCCCTGATTCCCAAATGTCAGCCATTCAAATTCCATCTTCCCAATGGGTGCTGTTTCTCTGTACCCTTTGTGCTATAATTTGTGTAATACATTTCTTTGACAGATTTTTACTTCTTCTAAGAAATAATGTCTGAAATCATGGGTGTGGTGTGTCAGTCATATATGTATCATATATAGAATTGTATAGAGAAAGTGTTATACCTGTAAAATGAATGTATGTTGAAGAATATGGAACCCTGTACCTCTTTAAATCTTCCAAGGTTTCAAAGTGGTACTTTCAGTAGTACCGTTAGATGATTTTCACTGAGTTCCATTTTCAGAGGAGAAAACTAGGTGAGAGGAAACGTAGAGATGGGTAGAAGGAAATGAAATTTGTGTTAGACACAGTCTGTATTATTCTCCAGCATGTTCCTTACATTTTATGAGATGCAGTGATAATTTGATAGTGATAGTTTTTTTCCTTTTTCTTTTTCCTTTTTTTTTAAAGAGCTCTTTCCCCCAAATCCTTTCCAGTAGTACTGAAAATAGTTTTGTCGAGTAGCTTCTCATTTATTCACTCATACCTGCATTCATCCATGCAAGAAATACTTGTTGAGTATCCACTTTGTATTAGATGCTGAGATACAATAATGGAAAAGGAGCTCCCTGCTTTTGAGGAGCTTAGAATCCCGACTAGGAAATCGGTCCACAAATCGATCGTCATGCTCTAGTGGAAGAAAATGCTAAATTGAGGTGTGAACCAGAGGCTGTGAGAGCACCCAGGAGTTGGTGATTGACAATCTTGAGGAATGTCAGGCTGTGTTAGTCATGGCGCTGGAGCTAAATTAGAAAAAACGAACCAACTCCAGAACCCCTCCTTTCGAATTCTGCCTTTATTTCACAGAAAATCACCTGTCTCCTAGAGGGCCGGAAGAGATGAATGTTGCGTCTTTCATTAAGAAGAATCTATTTGACCTTGAAGTGAGTCACTTCAAAAATTCCTCTTGATTTGCATGTTGTCCTTTTATGAAGAGAGGCCTGCATGGCTCCATGAAAGGATACATCCCTGATGCCCTTTTCAGGTCTCATGCATCCTCCCGGATTGCTCCCTGGGAAGGTTTAGTTGATTTTTTGTCATGTGCTTAAAGAGACAACCAGATTGCTGCAACCAAGATATATATTCAAGGATGTTCATTGCAGTATTGCTTATAATAACAACAACTGAAAATATCCTAAATAACCATCAATGGGAGATTGAGTAAATACATTACAGAAGATGCCACAGGGTAACACCAAACTGTCCTCTAAAAAGAATGGGATTTGTAAATATTAACAAGAAAACTTATTCATAATACATAAAGTAAAAAATGTAAATAAGCAAATTAGAGAACTACATGTATAATATTATATTGTTTGTATAAAAAATTGAGTTAATACACTCTGCAAACAAAGTATACTGGATTGTATTCTAAAGTATGAGGAGGCTATTATAGAGAAGGTGGTATGTGAAGTGCCTGAAAGAAAATTTCATATTCTCTTTTAAGCATACACTTGCATTTCATGCATTTTAGATTATTTTTGGGATTACAGGTGTGAGCCACTGCACCTGGCTGAAATTTTTTTTTTTTTTTTTTTAGACAGAGTTTTGCTCTTGTTGCCCAGGCTGGAGTGCAGTGTCAGTATCTCAGCTCACTGCAACCTCCATCTCCTGGGCTCAAGCAGTTCTCCTGCCTCAGCCTCCCAGGAGCTGAGATTACAGGAAGGCACCACCATGCCCTGCTATTTTTTGTATTTTTAGTAGAGACGGGTTTCACCATGTTGGTCAGGCTGGTCCTGAACTCCTGACCTCAGGTGATCTGCCCACCTCGGCCTCCCAAAGTGCCGGGATTACAGGCATGAGTCACCACGCCCAGCCATATTTTATATTATTTTTACAAACAGCCAACAACAACAACAAAAAATAAAGGCATATTCAGTTGTAGCCATGACCAAAAAAAAAAAAAAAAAAAAAAAAAAAAAAAAAAAAAAAATTGGAAGGCAAGCTTGCATAGCAGAGGGAGAATATGCCTGAGGGTACAAGTTCTTATGCCTGGTTTTTCTACTTTGCTTCTAAATGGTTGAATAGGTAGCTAGGATGGAACTCATCATCTTCCTTCTCCAACTTGAAATCTTCTGTCTTCCCCCATCCCCCAGTTTTCAACCTTGGCATAGTCCTGGAAGACTCTTCTTTCCCTTACTGACTTACATTCTATATCCAACTAGTTGCAGAAAGTCTTTCATGCATTGTTGTTCTTTCCTTTTTCTTTGTCATTCTGTGTAATATGTTGATCTGGCCTATTGGCATGGCTTTCTTCCCAGTCTACCCATCCATTATACATTTATACTCATGTTAGAATAATCCTCCTAAAACACACAAGTAGTACTTTTTGTTAGTCCTCAAGATTCTAATTGGTGATGTCGCCTCATCAATTTGGTCCTTTCCTACACCCTACACAAGATTTCTTTCACTCATTAGGCCATGCTTTCTACCTTTTCTCTTTCATTTTTTGTTCGTAAGACTTGCTTCTCCATTTTTTTCTACTGCACAAACTCTTTTTTTTTTTTTTTTTTTTTTTTTTTTTTTTTTTTTTTTGAGATGGAGTTTCGCTCTTGTTACCCAGGCTGGAGTGCAATGGCACGATCTCGGCTCACCGCAACCTCCGCCTCCTGGGTTCAGGCAATTCTCCTGCCTCAGCCTCCTGAGTAGCTGGGATTACAGGCACGCACCACCATGCCCAGCTAATTTTTTGTATTTTTAGTAGAGACGGGGTTTCACCATGTTGACCAGGATGGTCTAGATCTCTCGACCTCGTGATCCGCCCACCTCGGCCTCCCAAAGTGCTGGGATTACAAGCTTGAGCCACCGCACCCGGCCTGCACAAACTCTTAATGTGTGTTACTTCATGTTATAGCTATGGTAGTTGTACTACCCTCCTTTTCTCATATGTTCATTCATAGTGTGACTTCTGGGTACCTGGAATTGTGTTGGGTGCTGAAGATACAGCAGATCACAACACCCCTGTCCCCTCCCCAAGCTTAGGTAAAGCCCAAGGAAGCGAGCAAATCATATTTCACAACTTGGGAGAAGTGCTGGGGAGAGAGCAAACATTATACTAGGAGAATAATAGCAGTGATAGGGTTGGCACAAAAAGGAGGGTGTGGTTAGGAAAAGTCCGGTTGTAGAGTGACATTTAATTTGGAGTTGAAGAGTGTAAAGGAGCTAGCCATAGGATATGGAGGGGGAGGGGGAGAACATTCCAGGCAGATGGAATATCACAGAGAAGCATAAGTTCAAAGACCTTGGAACAAGAAAATGCTTCACTGTATAAGGATCTGAAAGAAGAGTTTGGCTGGACAAAGATGATGGAAAGGCACAGTGGCAGAAGATGTTAGAAAAGTAGTAGCCTTAGAAGTTAGGACTTAAAAGTCCGGTTATGAACTTGGATTTTATTCAGAGGGCAATGCCATGCTGTGGGAGGGTTTGGAGCAGGGAGGTGAGATTACAAATCCAGCTTTGTCCCTTTCTGCCCCCAGCACCTGTCACAACACCCAGCATATAATTGTTTCTCAGTAAGTACTTGTTGTATTATTGAGTGCTGTGGCTGTGATTGATTATAGAATTAGCCACATATCAGCAGGGGATGAATTTAGTCTTCTTTATCAGTTTTTATCCAGCAAGCTAGATAAGTTCATAAAAAGGTAACTTTCTTAGTAATCTGTTTTCAGCTCATTAATCATATACTAAATGATGGCTTTGGTTTTGCTTTAAAAAACAGATGTGATCTCTCTTAAGTATTCTGGATATTTGAGCCTTCAGTTAAACCCCACTGAGAGATTTTAATTTTCTTTAACAAAAGAAGTTTGAATTTTTGACATTAAAAAAACCCCACAGAAGTGATATTGTTATCTGAATCACAAGGCATATGTATTTGTAGTGACTTAGAATATAAGTGGACCTTGGCAATTTGTAGATGAGAAAAATGAAGCCCAGAGAGCCTAAGTCCCCTGTGTGTAGTCATTCAGTCTGTAAACACTGGGATTTCCTGGTTCCGCCATACCCTGCCATGTTGCAACTCTCATGTTGCTGGGGTGTTTCTGCTCTTTTAGATTTTTTTAAAGACATTGTCTTGTTCTGTCACTCAGGCTGCAGTACAGTGGTGCCATCATAGTTCAGTCCATGCCCAAACTCCTGGGCTTGTGATCCTTCTACCTCAGCCTCCCAGGTAGCTAGGACTATAGGTATGCACCATCATGCCTGGCTAATTTTTTAATTTTTAAATTCTTTTTTTTAGATGGAGTCTTGCTCTGTCACCTGGGCTGTAGTGCAGTGGTGTGATCTCTGCTCTCTCTAACTTAAGCAGGAGCGGCTGTGAACAAACCTCTCTAATACCAAGCTGGGAAGGAAGTGGCTTTTTATTCAGCTGGGAGTCTCAGTAGACTCGCATCTCAAGAACCGAGCTCCCCGACAAAGAAAATCCTAGCCCTTTTAAAGCCTTACCATTCTAGAAAGTATGTGTGAGAGGGTCGTGATCGATGAAGTAGGCATGGGATAGGTCACTAGGCGGCAGTTTGAGCAAGACTGAGGGAGAACAATGCTTTCTGGAGGGCGTTTCTCCGTATTATGCCTGCGATCTATAGATAGGAGCCTGATTAAGGGTGGAAGGTTTGATGTTTAATGTCCAAGTCTGGCTGGTGGCACATTTTCATTTTAAAAGGCTAAGGGGAAGTGGTCTTAGAAGCTTAAGAGGAAGGGGTCTCCTTCCTCACCCCCATTTGAGAACCTCACCCATGACATTAGTGAGAGTTCTTCATCTCATTCTCATTTTCATTTTCCTGATCCTCTAAAGAAACTGATAATGATTCATATAATATACTTGTGATGTGGTTCTCTGGTTAACTACAGCAGTGACAAATCCTCTAATCATCTGAAGGAACGGGGAGGGCGGGGGCAAACAAGGGAGTAGCAAGCAAACACCTATTATTACAACACTTACGGTGAGAGTCTTGAATCCTCCCAAGGATGAGAACCAACCTCCAAACAAGGACTCAGGGTTAAATCTGTGCTGTATCTGCACGGGCACATGTGCCAGTTTGGTCATGTCTCTTACAGGATCCTCAACTGCTTGACCCTGGTCGTCTATGTGTAGGCAGCAGTTGATGAGACTGAATTTTCCACAGACTCCTCCTTCAGCTGCTAGCACATAATCTAAGGCCAGCTGGTTCTGATCAATCATATTTCTCATTTGAGTTTTTTGTCAGGCCAAAATGGACAGAGCTTTGCCCATTTCATTAGTATTTCCAAGACAGCCTGCAAACGGATGATCTGATTGAGCATGTAAATAGAAGTCCAGTATCCCCATGAGCTATCCTCCACCCATGTGGCTGGCCCACTTAAGAATTCTCACCAGTGGCCACTCATCATCTTTCCATTCACCTATCTTTAGACTTCTTTTCTCCCGGGTGGAATAGACCAGATATCCTAACAGCTTAGACCAGATATCCTAACGGCTTACCTGTCTTAACAGGTAATAGAAAAAAAAAAAAGGATTAATGGAGCCTATGACCTGTCCATCTTTCAGGCAGTTGTACATATGCTCTGTGTCCACATATCCAGTACAACCCTGCCAGGGCCATCCAGTCTCTCTGACAGCTAGGATGGTTCCAAGCATCCTGTAATTTTGGGAATTTTAGGAGGGAGTTTGTGATTATTAATTCTACTGGTTTACAATGTCCTGAGATGCAGGGGACATTGCCCCATGGAATGATATCCCTCCCTTTACAAGGCAAATGGGATCATTTTTTATCATGTTTCCAAGTGGCCCAAATGACACATGACCAATAACTGTATTCACTGCACCAGTAAGTTTTCTGACACATAAACTTGTGCTCTTTTGCATAACTTTGTTCCCATCTGAGGGAACCACAGCCCCCCTCTCACTGGAATGATAGGCATTGATGGCTGCACAGTCATCAAACCTTGGTGTGACCTGTTTTGGGCTTCGTTTTTCCTCTGTTTTAGCTATTAACTTAGTAAGGCTGTTCCATCACCCTGTTATGAGTTTGATTTTGAAAGTTGTATGCATAGGACATTCTGATGGATTGTAGCAGACATTGGGTTGTCCATTCCCTGGGTTACGCACCTTATACTGAGTACCATTATATAAACAGGTTTTCTTCTGTGTCCCTGTACACTCATAATAACTGTAGAACAGAAAAATGGCAGTAACTTTCCATCATATCTCAGTAACTGGTGCACACACTGAGAGTATTCTCCAAAATCAGTTAATGTCCCTACTGTATAAATTCAAATTTTAAGAAGAATCAGTCCCATGATGAGTTTCCTCATGCTTCGGCTGTGTGTGGACCAGCCAGCTTCCCGGATGTGGCTGGAACAAGGCTTATTGTCCTTCTCAAGGTGATTCTGCAGTGGTTTTCTGGGTCTGGTTTAACGTCCCAAGTTTCAGCTGCTGCAGGCGTTACACGGCTGTGGTGGATTCAGGCTGGAACTCCCTTGACCTTTATGACTTTGGGAGTGGGCAGGATCACGGTCCAGGGTCCTTTCCATCATGGCTTCAGAGATTACATTCCAGTCCTTTATCCACATGCAATCACCTGGTGAGAAAGGGTGAACTGGGGAGAATAAGCTTTCAGGGCATCTTTCATTTACCCAGGTTGAAATATCCTGAGCGATATTTCCTAGAGCTTGTAACTGTCATCCTAGCTCAATTTCTCCCCACTCCTGAGGAGTTCCTGCGAGTGTCTGCAGTATGAGAGGGGCCTATGATGTAAGACTTCATAGGGGAATATCCTGCTTTCTTAAAAGGAGCACATCTAATTTTGAATAACACCAGAGGAAGTGCCTGCACCTACTTTAACCTTGTTTCCTGACACATTTTCCCTAAGCTATTTTTAATGGTCTGGTTCATCCGCTCCACCTTTCCAGAACTTTGTGGTTGGTAGTCAGTGTGCAGCTTCCAAGTGATAACCAATGCCGTTGACCTTTTCCAGACCAAATCAGCTGCACATGCTGGTCCGTTGTCTGAGCTGAGGTACAGTGGCAGTCCAAACCTGGGGATGAGATCTCAAGAAGCACATAGGTTACTTCATGGGCCTTTTCAGTCCTAGTCAGGAAGGCCTCTACCCACCCACAGTAAGTGCACACCAGGACCAACAAATACTTATGTCCTCCACACTTGGGCATTTCAGTGAAATCTACCCGGAAATCTTCAAAGGAAGCTGCTCCATAAGCTTGAATGCCAGGGGGAATAGTTGGACGTTGCTTTGTGTTGTGCTGCTGACATGTAATGCATCGCTGTGCCACAGTTTTGGTCAGGACCAATAAATGAGAGATGTAAAAATATTGGCGTAACAACTTCTCAAGTGACTCTTGGCCTAAAGGAGTGGTTTCATGTATGGTCTGTATGACTGTGACCCCTAATAGCTGTGGCACCACTATTCTTCCGTCTGGTAGCTGGATCTATCCCTCTTTAATTATTTGTCCCCACTTCTGCTTGGAGAAAGTCCTTTTCCTCCCTAGAATAAGTGGGAATCAAGTCAGGTATGTGGGGAATTAGAGGGGCTGTAACTGCTGCTTGGTAGGGAGTAGATGCTGCCTTACAAGCTATTGAATCAGCTCTGGAATTTTTCCTGGGCTACGGAGGTATGGGCCTGCTGATGTCCTCGGCAGTACATGACTGCCACCCTTTGGGGCTTCCAAATTGCTGCTAACAACTGCAAGATTTCATGTCAGTACTTTATTTCTTTGCCCCCTGGATTTAACAGTCCTTTTTCTTTGTACAGCGCCCCATGTGCTTGAAGAGTTACAAAGGCATACTGGGAATCAGTATAAATGTTCACAGCCTTATCTTTACTCAGTTCTAGGGCTTGAGTCAGAACAGTAAGTTCATTCTTCTGAGCCGAAGTACCCTGAGGCAGTGGCCTTGATTACAGTGTCCAGAGTTATCAGAGCAGAACCTGTACACCTTTCTCCTCGTGGATGAACAAAACTGCTTGCATCCACATACAACTCCCAGTCTACTACTGTCCATGGTTGATCCCGAAGATCAGGCCTGCTGGAATAAACTGAGTTCAAATACTTCAACACAGTTGTGTTCAACTCCTGGGCCTTCTGACACCCGGAACAAAGTGGTGGGGCTTAAGGTGTTACAGACCTCAATGGTGATGTGGGGATTTTCACATAGCAGGCTCCGGTATTTGGTTAACCTAGCATTTGTCAACCAATGATGTCGTTTGGTATTTATTAGAGCCACTACTGTGTGGGGTGCTTTGATATTTAAGTTTTGCCCCAGAGTTAGTTTATCAGCTTCTTGTGCTAATAGAGCAGTTTCTGCCAAGGCCCTTAAACATGGGCCTATCCCTTGGAAACTCTGTCCAGCTGCTTGGAGAGAGAAGCTACAGGCCTGGGCCAAGGTCCCACCTTTTGTATTAGAACTCCAACTGCCATTTTTTCTCTTTCTGATGCATACAACATCAAGGGCTTTGTTAAATCAGGTAACCCCAAAGGCGGGGCTGACATAAGTTTCGCTTTCAGTTCCTGAAAGGCCTGCCATCCCCGCTTAGTAACTTCATATAGGGGTTTGGCCAGTACCATGAAGTTTGGAATCCATTGTCTACAGAAACCCAAAGCTCCCAGGAACTCCCTCACCTGCCTTCTCGTCTCGGGTTCTGGCAGGTTGCAAATGACTTGTTTCCTCTCTGCTCCTAGGCTGCACTCTCCTTGCTGGATGGTGAACCCCAGATGTCACACTTGCTGTTGGCAAATCTGGGCTTTTCTTTCAGACACTTTATACCCACAGTCCTCCAGGTGCTGAAATAAGGCATCTGTTCCTTTTGCACACCCAACTGCCCTGGGTTGTTCCAATAAAAGGTCATCAGCATATTGGAGCAACATGCAGCCTAAGTCTTTAGCAGGAAACTTCTGGGGGTCATGGACTAGTACTTCCCCAAAGATGATGGGAGAGTCTTGAACCTCTTGGGTAGCTGAGTTCAGGTGTACCGGGTGTTTACACCTGTTTCTGGATTTTCCCATTGAAAAGCAAATACTTTCTGGCTCTCCAAGGCCCATCTAATGCTAAAGAAACCATCTGTTAAGTCCAAGCAGGTGAATCAGCTATCCTCTACTGGCAATAATCCCAACAGTATGGGTACAGTTGGGTGCAAAGTCACTGTAACCTGATTAACCAAACACAAGTCCTGCACTGGCCTGTAGTCTTTGGTCCCTGGTTTAGGAATAGGCAAGAGTGGGGTGTTCCATGGATACTGGCAAGGAACTATAATTCCATAGTCCTTTAAGCATTTTGGGTGGACCTGAATGCCTCCTAGCACTTCTCAGGGAACTGGATATTGCTTTTGCCTAACCAGCTGAGCCCCAGTCTTGACCTCAATGGGCACTGGGACCTGGTTGATTGCCTGTCCTGGCAGATTGCCTTTGCCCCGAGCTTAGGGCATAGTTTTGCTAAGGCAAGTTCTATCTCCCGGTCTGGTTCAGTTAAGAAGAGCTTCCGCTCTTCTTCATGAGGAACCCTGAGGGCCATTATGACTCCAGTGTTAGGCAATGCTAGCCATAAAGTACCACTCTCGGTGAAGGTGATGTTTGCCTGTAGCTTACTGAGCAGATCCCTTCCTAGCAAGGGCAAAGGGCAATCAGGCATGTATAAGAACTGGTGAATTATCTCATGCCCCCCACCCCACCTCACAAGTCAGAGGCAAACAGAAAGACTGTTTCTCTGACACCTCAGTAGCTCCAATAATATTGGTTGTTTCCTTTGATAGAGAGGCTACAGGGGTGGTTATCACCAAATATTCAGCACCTGTGTCTTTGAGGAAGTCAATGTCCTTGTTCCCCACTGTCATCCTGACCATGGGTTCTTTGGGGACAATTGAGCCTGGTCCCCTTCAGTTCAGTGGCCCTTCCATTAGATTGAACAGAGCTCCTTCACTTTTGTCTTAAGCCTTGGGCTTAAGATCTCCCTGTTTTCCTGTCAATTAGGGGCACTTGTCTTTCCAGTGTCCCACTTCCTTACAGTAAGCACACTGGTTATGCTGCAGGCATAAGTGATTAGACTGGGTAGCCTTTCAGGAGCCCCCCCTTTCCCCGCCCTTTTGGGGGCACTCTCTCTAATAGTGGTAGCTGTCAAGTTGGCACTTCATCAAGCTTGACGCTTGTTTTCTCTATGCCTTTCTCCATGGCTTACCGTGTCTCTGTTCACAAACACCTGGTTAGCTATTTCCAATAACTGTGAAGTATTCATGCCCACAAGTCCTGCCTGCTTCTGTATCTTTCTTCTAATGTCTCCTGCACGCTGACTGACTAATGCCATATTTGCCATGTGCTGGTTTTCAGAGTTCTCAGGATCAAAAGGACTATACGTGTGATAGACTTTGCATAGCCTTTTATAGAACTGTGCTGGTCTTTCCTCTTTCCCCTGAATGACCTCAGAGACTTTACTGATGTTTGTAGCTTTCTGGGCTCCCTTCTCAATCCTTCCAGTAAGGCTCTCTGTACCAGATTAGCTTTTGCATGCCCTCCAGGGTGTTTGGATTCCACTGGGGGTCAGTACCCAGTAACTGGAAGGGTAAGGGGACATACTCTTGGGGGCTCTGGTAATCTGCTGGAACATGCTTCTCTAACCATTTGGAAGTGGCTCAGAGTACTCTCCGCCTTTCATCAGTGTTAAAAAGATAGATAAGCAGCTGGTGGCAGTCAGCCCAAGTGCAGTTATAAGTTTGGACAATAGTTTGCAGTAGGTCAATGAGAGCTTGTGGCATCTCGGTATCAAGACAAGGTGTTATTTTTCTAGTTGTTTAAGATTAGCTGAGGTGAATGGCAGGTAAGTGACAACACATCTTTCCACCATGTGGCCATCCTCATCCACTCCCATATACCTCTGCTCTCTTAAAAGTATCTGCATTTCTGCCTTGGATTGCAGACAGGCTGCTGGAGGAGGAGTTCATCCTGGGAGGCGGGTGCCTATGGGAGGCATCCCTCCACATTCTTTCCTATCTACCCTGGGTGTTTTAGGGGTATGCAGTTCTACTGGGGGTGCTGAGGTTTTAGGCCCAGGGGCAAGGACTCCTTCCTCCTGATAAGGGGGAGGTATCATTGGCAAAGTTTTTTCTGCCATTGGATCTGTCAGGACATTAGCAGGTGGAGGGACACCTTCTGCGTCCCTCAGCAGGTGGAGCAGGGTTTTTCCCTGGATGCCTGTCCGTTTGCCATTGGTACAGTTGCTGCCTGTCCTCTTAGCCACTGTGGAGGGTTCAGAACTAACTGCAGCCATGAGTTGATATACGGAAATTGATCAGGGTAGTCTGTCTTGCATATAACCTTATACCATACTTTGGAGATAATAGACCTGTCTAGGCTTTCCTCTGAGGGCTAATCCACCCCAAATGCTGGCCAGTCTACCTCACATAAGGTCCTCAGCTTTCCTAGTGTCATAGTCACTCTGTAATCCCCACTAAATCCCTTCTTGAAATTTTTCAGCATGGTCCCTAGAGGGGTAGGCTTGCTATGAGTGTGACCTATGATTTTTGCACAGAAAACAGTACTCACAGGCAGTAGAGAGTCTTACTCCACCCTCAGTTTCTCCCGCCCTGCACAGTGCAACATACTCTTTTACACGTTTGCTTTAAGCCAGTAGGATAGTCTCCCTCTCCGGAGTGTTTTAGGTGCCACTTGGCATTGGAAAGTTCATTACTTCCCCCACAATACCTAGACGGTGAGGACACCTCCTTCTAGCCATATGTGGATCGCCCCTTATCCCAGCCAGCCCCACAATTCACTTGGAGCTTATGGTCCCCTCTAATGAACCTGCCACTCCCACATTTCATGGCTGGTGAGTCCAACTGGACCCCTCCAATCACTCACACAGTCATACACCTCCTACCACCCAAATTGAAACCAAAAGCAAGACTTCCAAGGTTAGTTAGAGAGAGGGGGAGAGAGAGGGGGGAGGGAGGAGGGGAGGGGAGAGAGAGAGAGAGAGACAGAGGGAGGGAGGGAGGGAGGGAGGGAGGGAGGACGCGCTGAGTTCAGGAGTGCCAAATTCGGCACACGTGGGTGATCAGGCCCCAAAGGAGGTGGTGGGCAAGTTTCCCAGGACCCATCCTGCTGTGTTTCTGATGTCCAGACTTGAGCCATCCATTCCTTCTTGGTTTCAGTCCCTGGGTGTATCCACTGCGGGGACCTACACTGCCTAGCTCTGGCAAGGCGTTCTACCAGGGCCAGTGCCTACCTGGGAGTGCTCTCAGGACTCGCGTTGCCCAAATAGGCTGGAGTCCCCCACAGGGATGCTCTGCAGGGCAAGGCAGAACTGCCTGTGAGGCTCTCCTGGCCATCCACCAACCGAAACCCATTTCCCAGTCGGGGAATCAAATGAAGCAGGAGCAGCTGAGAACAAACCTCTCAAACACCAAACTGGGAAGAAAGTGGCTTTTTATTTAGCCAGGACTCCAGTAGACTTGCGTCTCAAGAACTAAGCTCCCTGACAAAGAAAATCCTAGCCCTTTTAAAGGCTTACCATTCTAGAAAGTACATGTGAGAGGGTCGTGATCAATAAAGTAGGTATGGGATACATGACCCGGGGCGGGGAGGGGTTTGAGCAAGATTGAGCAAGAACAATGCTTTTTTAGGGCATTTCTCCATAGTATGCCTGTGATCTATAGATAGGAGTGTGTGTGTGGGGGGGTGGTTATTCTTTAATCACCAGGTCTGGCTAGTGGCACTGGTTTTGTCTCCTCCACTGACCTTGTGCCTTCTATTTTCAACTTTTACTTCTCCTTTTGAAAGGCGAGGCTAAGGGGAAGTGGTCTTAGAAGCTTAAGAGGAAGGGGTCTCCTTCCTCACAAGCTCTGCCTCCCGGGTTCAAGCAATTCTCCTGCCTCAGCGTCCTAAGTAGCTGGGATTACAGATGCGCATCCACATGCCCGGCTAATTTTTTTTGTATTTTTGGTAGAGATGAGGTTTCACCATGTTGGCCAGGCTGCCCTCAAACTCCTGACTTTGTGATCCTCCCACATTGGCCTCGCAAAGTGCTGGGATTACAGGCTTGAGCCACTGCGCCTGGCCTTGTTTATGGATACAGGGTCTCCTTGTGTTGCTCAGTCTGGTTTCAAACTCCTGGACTCAAGTGATACCCCAGTCAGCCTCACAAAGCTCTGAGATTATGGTGATGAGCCATCACACCCGGTCTCTTTTTCTAAATTCTTATCTAATGCACTATAATGCTGATAAGGAGACTGCCTAATAAATATTTGCATTATTCTCTTTCAATCAAAGCTGATTATTCGATTTTTAAAAAGACATAATTAAATGAGAAGTTTCTTCGGTTTATGTTTTGGTGAACAACCTGTAGTAATTAGTAATCTCTTTATTACAGGTGACAGGCCAAATTCAAAGTGGGGAATACTTGGTTTTCATAGTTGAGCTGTGGAAAGTAGGGCTGGCTTCAGGTACTAGAGGGTCACAGCACTTCAGAACGTGCCTCTCCCTGGGAAAAGGCAGCAGTTCCTGTTTGCACCAGTGGATAAATGGAAAGGGGGTGCAATTTACTCCCCTGTAGAAGGAGGTCCTTGTTTGTAAGGGAAGGGAGGAACACTGACACACGGCAACAAATGTTGGCCACACTTTAGAAAAAACAATCATTTAGAATAGTAATCATATTAGCAAATATTTGTGTAGCGCTTTGATGTTTTGGCAACAAATGTTGGCCACACTTTAGAAAAAACAATCATTTAGAATAGTAATCATATTAGCAAATATTTGTGTAGCACTTTGATGTTTTCTAAGTGCTTTCATCTTCACAAAAATCTTCTGGTTTCTCAGGAGGGTCGCTCTGTCTACAGACAAGTGAGTAAGGTAAGGAGCAGCAGCATCTGAGTCAGAGGGAGATGGGGAGTGCCAGTTCATCAGGCACAGAAGGGGTGGATGGAGAAGTCAGTCCAGATGTAGAATCCCTGCTTTTGACCACATAGTGTTTTATAATGACTCCTTTACTTTGGATATGTATTGGATTTCTTCAAATGAATTTTTTTTTGGAGTTAAGTGTTCCAGGTACAATAGATAACCAAGCTAGGCAGCAAGGTTTTAAGTTACGAATAGTTTTCTGGGTGGCTCCATTTATACACTGATTTTGTAACTGAGTACCTCCGTTTTTTTCTCAGAAAAGGGGAATGAGTTACTTTTTTTTTTTTTAATTTTTTTTTCTTTCTCTTTTCCCGTTTTCCCCTGTCCCTACTTCCTACTTACCCCTACTGAAATGCAAATAGAGCCTTTTACTTTCCTTTCACCAGACATTTCCTGCAGGGCAGGTTCATCTAACTGCTTAAATCAAGTCAACAGTTTATTTACAAACCAAAGCATGCCCACTGTGGAACTTTCACCCACCAGGAGGTTACCTGGAGAGAGAATGGTAGGAAAGCTTGCCCACTACTCTCTCCTACCTGGAGAGTTTTTGGCCTAGTCCTGCCCACAAAGGCACCAGTAGTCACGCACTTGACTGCACATTAAAGGCAGCTGAGCTAGCATGAGGACCTCCCCATCCTTGCTCACCTCCTCTCCTGCCTTTTAGAAGTGTCCACTTCCACTCCAAAAGTGAAGTAGAACCCTTTAAGCAGGAAGCCTGTACTCCTTCCCCGAAGCTAATTTTGGAATAAATATCTTTATTTATACCATACCTTGCTTCTGTTTATTGGACTTTGTAAACAGCAAGGTAGTAACCTGCCTTTTAGTTAAAATTTCTTTTCTTTTAAATGCATAGAGACGGGCCACACTATGTTGCCCAGGCTGGTTTTGAACTTCTGGCCTCAAGCAGTCCTCCTGACTTGGCTTTCCAATATGCTGGGTTTACAGGTATAAGCCACTATGCCCGGCTTGCACTGACTTCTTTAACAAACTTCTTTAAAAATGCCTGTGATGTTCTAGGCCTAGTGCTGAGTATGCAGGATTCAAAGTTGAACAGGGGATTGCCATTGTCCAGGAGAGACTACCAGATAATTTGGGAGACAGATATGTAAACAGATGATTATAACTATGGGGTAATTGCTAAGGAAACTCTGTTTCAAGATGGTGGAGGGCAAAAGGCAGGAAATGTGACTGGGGGTAAGTCAAATAAAACTTCCTGAAGGAGACAACATTTGGATCAAGTCTTGAGGACTATTTAAGACGTAATGCCTTTTCTAGGCCTTTGGATTGGTAGACGGAAGAAGAATGCTGCGAGCAAGGGAGTAGCACCCACACAGGCAGGCTGAAGGTCATCAGGGTGTGACCAGAGCACAGGATGTGGGGGAGACCTGATGGCGAGGGGGAGCATGAACCTGTCTCCTCACCCTAGAGTCCACTGTCAAATTAGAACATACCTATTGATAGTTGAGTTCTGAAATGCTTGATTCAGGTTGGAATCCGATTTTTATAATTATCCCTCACCTCTCAAGGACTCAATTTCTGTGTGGAGTCCATTTTCCTTTTAAGTTAAGAGTAGAGACTGAGGAAATTCTATTCAAATTCCACAATGCTGGATTTTAACTTGGATCAAAATCTTGGGTCACTTCAGAATATTTTGGGCCCTTGAGAGGCCAGCCTGCTAGCTTTATTTCAGGTCTGTTGCTATAGAAAGCATTTTTTCACAGTTTTCAGCAATTTCTACCTTTGTGTAAGTAAACGCTGAATTCGAGCGCTGCTGGGGTGTTTTGGTCACATTCTTTGCCACTGAAAAATGGAAGCAGGAATGAAAGACTAAGAACCATTTTCCCTTGTCCTTGTGGTTTCCTATTGTTGCCGTTAACAGATTACTGCAGATTTAGTTACTTAACACAAATTTACTTTCTTCCTGTTCTGGAGGTCAGAAGTCCAAAATCCATTTCACTGTACTAAAGTCAAGGTGTTGACGGGGCTGCTTCCTTCTGGACATTCTGAAGGGAAAATCCATGTTCCTGGCTTTTTCATTGCTGAGTGGCTGCCAGTATTCTGTGGCTCATAGCCCCTTCCTCCATCTGTAAGGCACATCACTCTAACCTCTGCTTCTGGTACCACACCACCTTCTCCTTCACAGACTCCTCCTGCAACCCTCTGATAGGCACTCCTGTGATTATATCAGGCCCACCTGGAGGATCCAGGATCATCTCCCCATCTCAAGGTCCTTAACTTGATCATAACTGCAAAGTTCCTTCTGTCACATGACGTAATGCAGGTCCAGGGATTAGGTCAAGGACATTTCTGGAGGCCACCATTCAGCCCACCACAGGCCCCTACCAGTTTATGCATCCATATGTTTGGTGGCAGCAGCTATGGTACCTTCTCAATCACATTGATGCTGCACACATTTTTGTAGTTGAAGTTTTGTGTACTTTTTGTCTAATTTGCTTCTAAATGCTTTTGAATTTAGCATATAGAACAATGCAAACAAGGAATTCAGTGATCTAAATTTAATATCATTGTTTGTTAGTTTCTTAAGACTTGCTTGACAATGAGGGTAATATTTAGCATAAAGTTGCCTTAGTAGGTTTAAAGAAAGAACACATTTATTTTTAAAGAGCTAGAGTGATTGATCTCCCATGATGTCCTGTGATGTCTTTATTGTATTTTCAGGGTACCTTCTCTTCTTTATATTCCTGTTATTTGTGTACGTGATTTGTCTACTAGACTGTAAGCTTCTTGGGAATGCGGCCCTTTTCTGATTTATCAGTCTGTTTCATAGAGCACATAACACACCTGAAATATGATTAGATGCTTTGTATGTATTAACTTTTAAAATACTCACCAAAAACCTATGAGACAGAGAGGCTCAGAGGATATATAACTTGTCCAGAATTAGACAGCTAATAAGATACAGTGCTGATACTCAAACACACTCTGACTCTGGTGCCCATGCTTTTTCCAACTCTATTATGCTTTTTTTTTGACTACTGCACTATATGCTGAATGAATCATAATTATTTCTTTATAGCTAGCACAGCACTTTTGCACACATTGTCTCATTAGATGCCCATTTTTTAAAAAAAGGCAGGCAACTATCACTTGTTTATTTTAGAGATAGGCAAACAGAGTCAGAATGGTCAATGTGTGCATTTAGTCACTCATTTAATCTTTGAATATGCAGACATTCACTGAGCCTCTATGAGGTGCCAAACCTGGAGTATGCCTTGGGGAACAGTTGTACACAGGGAAAGAAGTCTGTTCCTTCAGGGAGTTTATGATGCTGTGGGGAATGCAGCATTACCTGGGCCAGTTCTGCTCCAATGGAGAAGTAGAGTGTTTTGTAGAAATAGACAATAGGAGATTCAATCTAGATCATCATAAAGGCTTTGCTGGCCAGGGTATATTAATGCACTCTTGGTTTCCAGTAGCATAAACTTTATTCAAAAAAGCTAAAATTTTGGGGTATGTATTGACTTATATTGCTGAAAAAAATTTCTGGATGTAAACTACCTTCTGACGTGGTCCAGAAATTTATATGATGTTTTTAGATCTCTGTGTTGGATTTATTCTTCACTGGTTGTCAACCTTGGTTACAGAGGTGGCAATTGGGCAGTGATATGCCTTTATTTTTCTTACTGGTAGAAACCCAGGAAAAGAAGAGAGCCATTATTTCTTGATAACTCCGAAAACATAGTTCCTTAGGGGGACTCAGTTTGGCCCTGTTTGGACCACATGTCCAAATATCACTATAGCCAAGGGTTCAGAGTACTTTGGACAAGTCAGATTGCCCCCTTTGAGCCACATTTTTCTTATCTGCAAAATATGAATATCAGTTATTATCCTCTTCACTGCTTTATTGTAGTACATAAATGAGATAATATGTGTATGCATTGAACACAGAGACTGGCACATAACAGACACTGGATAACTATGGCTGTTTTCATAATTACCAACGGTAATATTATAAAATCTTTAGGAGGGAAGAAACCACAGAGTTGAAGTCCACCTCTAGTCCTCCTTCTATCCTTACTACCTGAGTACTACCAGAGTGTCCCGACCTGCAGGATGACAACAAGGGCCCGAAGGGAGGGAGTGGGGATGGATGGGCAGGAGACGCGAGAAATGGAGACAAGACAGGAGTCTGATCAAGTCTCGTTTATTGTTGCTGAGCTCACAGCTTAAATAGACCAGGCAGGGAGGCGGGGCAAAGGAAGCTTGCAATTGGAAAATTCCAGCCTGGTGTGCCTCGTGCCGCTACCAGCCCCGTGCCGCCTCGTGCTGTCCACGGGCTGGACCTGAATCATCAGGACTTGAGCCTTCCACAAGCGGCACCTGGGCTCTCTTGGCCCCAGGATTTGGCCTGTGCCGCTCCCCACACCAGAGCACTTTGACTAAACTGGATCCTGTACCTCCCTCCAACCCCCTCAGCACCACTGTGCAGGAAGCAGGGCTTTGCACTTCACTTTGGAAAAGGACAGTTGTCTGAAAGGCACATTTTCTGAGCCTTTTCTGGCAAAATATCTGCTTATCTTATGAGACAAAACTAACATATTCCTTACAGACTCACAGAGTTTGTATAATCAGTTATACTATGGCATGAACAACATGTCTTAAAAAATCACCACACTATGCAAAGTCAGGCAATAAAAGCCAAGAGCTTATGGGAAAAATGAGGTTACGGGCACCACAGTCACACTTCATCAATGAAACATCAAACGTAGCAGCCTCATAAAAATACTGCTATAACTTTATGCATAGGTACTTCAGTAAGTATAGCTCCTCAGCTTGAGAAAGATCTGAAGTGGTGTTGTTGGAGATAGACAAGAAAAAAATCTCCTGCTTATGAGTTGCTGGGAAATGGTGGAAGAAGCATTATCAAACTTGGTGATCTTTTGTAGCCTTAAATTCTGGAACATGGTTTCTGCCTTTTAGAATAGGTCTTTCATGGAGTAGATTTATAATTGATACATATTTCATCAAAGTTGTGGGTGTGGTCCAATATATAACCAACTTCTTCAATTAATATCTGTAGCTAGAAGTTATTTTATAGCTTTCTTATCTGCACTTTGGTTTCACCAAACAATTGAAGGCTTTTAGAGATTTGCGGGGTTTTAAATTTTTTTTTTTTTTTGAGACGGAGTTTCGCTCTTGTTCCCCAGGCTGGAGTGCAATGGCTCGATCTCGGCTCACCGCAACCTCCGCCTCCTGGGCTCAGGCAATTCTCCTGTCTCAGCCTCCTGAGTAGCTGGGATTACAGGCATGCGCCACCATGCCCAGCTAGTTTTTTGTATTTTTAGTAGAGACGGGGTTTCACCATGTTGACCAGGATGGTCTCGATCTCTCAACCTCATGATCCACCCGCCTCGGCCTCCCAAAGTGCTGGGATTACAGGCTTGAGCCACCGCGCCCGGCCTTAAATTTTTTAAACAGGGTCTGGCTCTGTTGCCTGGAGTGTAGTAGCAGAGTTATGGTTCACTATAACCTCTGTCTCCTGGGCTCAAGCATTCCTGCCACCTCAGCCTCCAGAGTAGCTGGGCTACAGGCACATGCCACCACACTCTGGCAATTTTGGTTTATTTTGCTGGAGATGGGATTTCACCATGTTGCCCAGATTGGTCTCAAACTTAGGCTCAAGCTATCTACCCAGCTGAACCTCCTAAAAGTGATGGGATTATTGTTGTGAGCCACAGTGCCTGGCCATAGAAATGTTTAAAATCACCAAACCCAGCACTGCTAAAAGTGAAAGGAGCCACTGATACATGATTTGGCCATTTCTGCTTAGGGTCTTCTTATAGTGATGGTGTTTTCTTTTTGTGAAAAAGGCTGTTTTGAGTCTTTTTTTGTTTGGTATTCAATCCATACGCTCAACAATGTTTCCATTTCTTCTATTTCTACAGGCCTTGCAGTTTCTTACTGAATTCACAACACTGAAGAGTTGTTCCAACCGTAGACATTTTCTTAAATTTTCTGTAATTGTCTCTCATGGTTTGTAATGTGGATTTCTTTGTACCTGTTGTTCCAGAGAGATGTGTATTCTTTTGTTTCTTTTAAAATGCTCATTTTGAGTTTCTTCTAAAGTCTTACAACTTTCCTTTTACATGTACTTCTTGGAATTTTTTGAACCTGGATACTTAAAGAGGATGTTGAAAGGGCATTTTTTTAAAATGTAGACCAGTTCATAAATGTCAAAAAAAAAAAAAAAAAAACAAATTGCAAAACACAGCATTCTAGAATAATGCACATGGTAAACTGGTTGCTGTAGATATTTGAAATGTATATTTTATGTCTTCTTGTGTGGCTTAGTTCAGCTGAATGTAGTTTTCTCTGTTCCTCCAGTGTAGTCATTTTTGGTGGAAAAATATGAGTTCATGTAAATTCAATAATCTGTATTACACTTAAATTGTTTCCTAATACATCAATTGCATTACAACATATTTTTCTTTTCAAAAGAAGTAATCCAGAAAAAACAGTCTGTAATTGGAAGAGGTGAGAATAAAACACAGGATTTCTAACTTAGCTACTTTTTTTTTCCTACACAGCAGTGCTAAAAGGGCTAGCAGTTGTGTGAACATTCAGTATTTAAAATATAAAGAAATGTATTTTTAACACAGAAATGCCAGAGCCTACACATCTAGTTTTATTGCCTTGGGAGGTTATAAGACTACACATGCATTTTTAAGTGATTGCAACCACTGTTCAAAATGCATTTGGAACAGTTTTGGTTTAGCCTTCATCTCCAGACCCATTTCAAGGTATTTTCTAAAATTACTTTTACTATTTTATTATCAGGTGTCTAACAAATCTTCCTACTTGATTATTACTTTTTTCCCCTACTCTTACCTGCTTCTGAAACATGTTACTAAAAGAGCTATAGTTGGTGAACATATTTATAAACCTTAAAGAATTATACTAACAGAAGTTGCTACATTTTGTCTTTGGCAATAGTCACTCAAAAATGAATTATCTTCTTCAGATACAAGCTTTTCCACCATTGAGAATTTCCAAAATAAAGGGCCAGAGAGACTTTGAAGCCAATTCTGAAAGAAGAGTGCTCAAAATAAATTCAACTTTGTTGGGAAATTTGTATTGCAATCTTTGAAGGAATAAAGACTCTGTGATCTCTACTAGAATATCTGTTTACTCTCATCATTTTATAATCTCTCTATATATTTTATTCCTGCCCGACAAAACCAAATTGTCAAAACTTGAGCACTGGTTTCATATAATTTTTAAAAAATATTTGTCCACACCCAGACTAGCACCCAACATACAGTAAAGGACAAACTGGTGGTTGGCTGGTTGGTTGATACTTTCCTAGTAGTGCCTTACACTTAGAAGTTAATAAAGATTTGATGCTAAGAATTGTTTGTTATACTCTGATTATTCAGTATTTACTCTTATTGTTGAATATGATATTTTGTAAGCAAGTAGGATTATACTTAAGTGAAGCAATTCTTAGTGAAGATAAGATAAATTGTCTTTCCCTTTTTTTATGTCAGTTGCAGAAATGTGAGCTTATTACACATTTCAGCACAGAGCAAATATTCATTATTGGTCCCAGCAACTTCTGCCTCTTCAGTTTACTTCTCTTTAGTTTGTTATTTCTCCAAATCCCAGGCTCATCCACTCACCACAAAGATACTCACTCTAAAATGTATTCTGTGTGCCTTGCATCTGCATATGATCTTATGAAACATATGGTACCAGTTTGGGGCTTTGGGGTTTTAATGTGTTTAAACAATAATATGCTATTTATATTTTACACATTCTTTCTTGGGCTGAGTGTGGTGGCTCATACCTGTAATCCCAGCACTTTGGGAAGCTGAGACAGGTGAATCATTTAAGTTGAAGAGTCCAAGACCAGCCTGGGCAACATGGAAAAGCTCCATTTTACAGAAAATAGAAAAATTATTCAGGTGTGGTGGTGCATTTTTTTTTACTCCCAACTACTTGGAAGGCTGAGGTGAGAGGGTTGCTAGAGCCTGGGAGCTAGAGGCTGCAGTGAGCTATGATCATGCCATTGCATTCTAGCCTGGGTGATGGAGTAAGCTGCCCCCACCCCCCCAAATTATTTTATTCAGAACTGTTTTATTGTAAACTTAGTATGTTGCTTCCACATTGTGCTCTATAATAAGCATTTTACATTGTACTTATTTTCTCACTATTCTCATCTTACCTTAAAAAATGTTATATTTCCTTATAAACCTCTTGAAAATCTGTGTGAGAAATTTTGTGGACCAGATAATGAAATATGAGACTCCTGTGCCATAGCACATATTTACATCGAATTCATCTGAAAATGGCCAGGTTGCCCTTCAGAATATCTGTTCAAATTGACACTCCCTCATTGATTCTTGCCCTCCTACATCCTTGCCAACACTTGATATGATGTGATTTTTCATGTTTGCTTTTATAATGGGTATGAAGAGATATTTTTTACATATGTATTTTTTAAATTAACAATAAATCCAAATAATTTCCCGTATTTACTGGGCACTCAGGTTTCCCCTTTTGTGATTTGCCCATTTATATAAACTTTGGGGCATTTTTTAACAGTTTTAAAAGGAGGCACGTTAATTCACTTAAAAAGTTTTATTCTTAGATTTGTAGGAATTAAGACACTAGAATAAACCTAGATAATATATTAGTAGATTTGGATCCTATGTCCATTTTTTTCTAAATGCACAGACACAGTGTAAACAAATTCTGGATTCTCTGTTTCTCCATCTTATTATAGCATGAAGATTAGCTCACTCCATGACACCAAGTTATTTCCCCAAAACATCTTGACATGGCCACTTTTTAAAAAGACACTGGGGAAGCTTTGTGGTCTTTAAAGCCATATTGTGTTGTGTACGTATCTCAGTAAATTTTATGTGCTCCGGTAGGATTTGATTTCAAATAGTTAGAAAATACTGTCTTGGTGGAGGCAATTAAAATAGTGACATAGGTAGTGTATTCTTTTTCTTTCTCTGTAGCAGAACTCCTGTCAGAGTTCCTGTATCTTAATTGGCTCTATTTGAAAGGAAAATTCGAAATCCCCTGCTGCAGTATAAATGTACTTATTTATCCCTTGAATTTCCATCTGGTGCCTTCACGACTGCCGAGAATTGCTTGTCTTGCTGCTCCTTGGAAATGAGATGCAGTGGCATTTGAATTGATGAGAGCACTGGCACCTCAGATGAGGTGGCATTCAATAATGATGGCAGGTGGAATGCAGTTTCATTAGGTGCAAAGGTGAAAACATGATTTCTAGAAATGTGCAGTTGAATATGAATGATTTAGTCAATTAAAATTGATTTCTAGCACTGATTCTCAAACTTCTTGTATTTGTAATATACTTTGGAATAAAGAAACATTTTGACCTCTCATTTGATGGGAATAAAAGACACCAAAGGACCCTGAGAAAGATAACATGCTGTGATATAAGTTTGACATTGTCAAAGTACCTCTCACACTTTGTACAAGCACCTGTAATTATCACACGGACTTGGTCATTCTTCAGTGCTACAGTTTGAGTATTAAGTTTCACCATGCTGGCTTATTATCCTCCTGTTTGTGTATTTAAGCTTTTATTGTGTGTTCAGTTTCTTTCAGAAGTTGTTTGACTTCGAATTTTATTAAAATGATGGAATTTTAGGCTTAAAATAACTATAGACATCATCTCGCCTGATCTTATTAGAGAAGTCAGGTTTCCTAAAAGTCAAGAAGCAGTTTTAATCAGTTTTTAAAATTATACTTTAAGTTCTGGGGTATATGTGCAGATCATGCAGGATTGTTACATAGGTATACACATGCCATGGTGGTTTGCTGCCTCCATCTCCCTGTCACCCACATTAGGTATTTCTCCTAATGTTATCCCTTCCCAACCTCCCCACCCACACTATCACTATCACTCCCCTAGCTCCCCACCCCTAACAGGCCTCACTGTGTGATGTTCCTTTCCCTGTGTCCATGTGTTCTCATTGTTCAACACCCACATGAGTGAGAACATGCAATGTTTGATTTTCTGTTCTTGTTCCGTTGTGTATATGTGCCACATTTTCCCTGTCCAGTCTATCATCAATAGGCATTTGGGTTGGTTTCAAGTCTCTGCTATTGTTAACAGTGCTGCAATGAATATTCGTGTGCATGTGTCCTTATAATAGAACGATTTATAATCCTTTGGGTGTATACCCAGTAATGAGATTGCTGGGTCATATGGAATTTCTATTTCTAGGTCCTTGAGGAATCCCCACACTGTCTTGCACAATGGTTGAACTAATTTACACTCCCACCAATAGTGTAAAAGTGTTCCTATTTCTCCACATCCTCTCCAGCATCTGTGCTCCCCAGATTTTTTAATGATCACCATTCTAGTTGGCATGAGATGGTATCTCAATGTGGTTTTGATTTGCATTTCTCTAATGACCAGTCATGATGAACATTTTTTCATATGTTTGTTGGCCACATAAATGGCTTCTTTTGGAAAATGCCTGTTCATATCCTTCACTCACATTTTGATGAGGTTGTTGGTTTTCTTCATGTAAATTTGTTTTAATTCTTTGTAGGTTCTGGATATTAGCCCTTTGTCAGATAGGTAGCTTGCAAAAAATTTTTCCCATTCTGTTGGTTGCTGGTTCACTCTAATGATTGTTTCTTTTGCTATGTAGAAACCCTTAAGTTTAACTAGATCCCATTTGTCTATTTTGGCTTTTGTTGCCAATGCTTTTGGTGTTTTAGTCATGAAGTCCTTGCCTACGCCTATGTCCTGAATAGTATAGCCTATGTTTTCTTCTAGGGTTTTTATGGTGTTAGGTCTTAAGTTTAAAACTTCAATCCATCTGGAGTTAATTTTAGTGTAGGGTGTAAGCAATGGGTCCAATTTCAGCTTTCTTCAGATGGCTAGCCAGCTTTCCACAGATGGCTAGCCAGTTTTTTCAACACTATTTATTAAATAGGGAATCCTCTCCCGATGCTTGTTTTTGTCAGGCTTGTCAAAGATAAGATGGTTGTAGATATGTCCATTGCTTCCAAGGCCTCTGTTCTGTTCCATTGGTCTAAATCTCTGTTTTGGTACCAGTACCATGCTGTTTTGATGACTGTAGCCTTATAGTATAGTTTGAAGTCAGGTGGTGTGATGCCTCTAGCTTTGTTCTTTTGCTTAGGATTGTCTTGGCTATATGGGCTCTTTTTTGGTTCCATATGAAATTTAAGTTGCTTTTTTCCAGTACTCTGAAGATGGTCAATGGTAGCTGGATGGGGATAGTACTGAATCTATAAATTACTTTGGGCAATGTGGCCATTTTCATGATATTGATTCTTCCTAACCATGAGCATGGAAGTGTTTTTCCATCTGTTTGTGTCCTCTCTTATTTCCTTGAGTAGTAGTTTGTAGTTCTCCCTGAAGAGGTCCTTTACATCCTTTGTTAGCTGTATTCCTAGGTATTTTATTCTCTTTGTAGCAATTGTGAATGGCAGTTCGTTCTTGATTTGGCTCTCTTTAAGTCTGTTATTGGTGTGTTGGAATGCTTGCAATTTCTGCACATTGATTTTGTATCCTGAGACTTTGCTGAAGTTGCTTGTCATCTTAAGGAGATTTTGGGCTGAGACAATGGGGTCTTCTAAATATACAATCATGTCATCTGCAAATAGACAATTTGACTTCCTCCTTTCCTATTTGAATACCCTTTATTTCTTTTTCTTGCCTGATTGCTCTGGCTAGAACTTCCAATACTATGTTGAATATGAATGGTGAGAGAGGGCACCCTTGTCTAGTGCCAGTTTTCAAAGGGAATGCTTCCAGTTTTTGCCCATTCAGTATGATATTGGCTATGGGCTTGTCATAGATAGCTTTTATTATTTTGAGATACGTTCCATTGATACTTAGTTTATTGAGAATTTTTAACATAAAGGACTGTTGAATTTTGTTGAAGGCCTTCTCTGCATCTGTTGAGGTAATCTTATCGTTTATGTCTTTGGTTCTGTTCATGTGATGGATTACATTTATAGATTTGTGTATGTTGAACCAGCTTTGCATCCCAGGGATGAAGCCTACTTGATCGTGATGGATAAGCTTTTGATGTGCTGTTGAATTTGGTTTGCCAGTATTATATTGAAGACTTTTGCATCAATGTTTGTCATGGATATTGGCCTAAAAGTTTCTTTTTTAGTTGTGTCTTTGCCAGATTTTGGTATCAGAATGATATTGGTCTCATAAAATGAGTTAGAGAGGATTCCCTTTTTCTGTATTGTCTGGAATAGTTTCAGAAGGAATGGTACCTGCTCCTCTTTGTATGTCTGGTAGAATTCAGCTGTGAACCCGTCTGGACCTGGACTTCTTTTGGTTGGTAGGCTATTAATTGCTGCCTCCACTTCAGACCTTATTAGTCTATTCAAGGATTCAACTTCTTCCAGGTTTACTCTTGGGAGGGTGTAAGTATCTAGGAATTTATCAGTTTTTTTCCAGATTTACTAGTTTATGTGCATAGAGTTGTTTGTAGTAATCTATGATGATAGTTTGTATTTTTGTGGAATTAGTAGTGATATCCCCTTTATCACTTTTTATTGCATCTCTTCAATTCTCCTCTTTCTTTTTTATTAGTCTACCTATTTTGCTGATATTTTCAAAAAAACAACTCCTTGATTTATTGATGTTTTTAAGCATTTTTATATCTCCATCTTCTTCAGTTCTTCTCTGATCTTAGTTATTTCTTGTCTTCTGCTTACTTTTGAATTCGTTTGACCTTCCTTCTCTAGGTCTTTTAATGTTGATGATATGGTATCGATTTTAGATCATTCCTAGCTTCTCATATGGGCATTTAGTGCTGTAAATTTCCCTCTAGTCACTGCTTTAAATGTGTCCCAGAGATTCTGGTACATTGTGTCTTCATTATCCAGTTGTCATTCAGGAGCAGGTTGTTCAATTTCCATGTAGTTGTGCAGTTTGCATAAGTTTCTTAATCCTGAGTTCTAATTTGATTGCACTGTGGTCTGAGAGACTGTTTTTTATGATTTACTTTCTTTTGCATTTGCTAAGAAGTGATTTACTTCTAATTATGTGGTAAATTTTAGAGTAAGTGTGATGTGCTGAGAAGAATGTATATTCTGTGGATTTGGGGTGGAGAGTTCTATAGATGTCTATTAGGTCCACTTGGACCAGATCTGAGTTCAAGTCCTGGCTATCCCTGTTAATTTTCTCTCTTGTTGAGCTATCTAATATTGCAGTAAAGTGTTCAAGTCTCCCACTATTATTGTGTGGGAGTCTAAGTCTCTTTGTAGATCATTAGGAACTTGCTTTATGTATCTTGGTGCTCCTGTATTGGGTGTGTATATATTTAGGATAGTTATCTATTCTTGTTGCATTAATCTCTTTACCATTATATAATACCCTTCTTTGTCTCTTTAGACCTTTGTTGGTTTAAAGTCTGTTTTATCAGAGAGTAGGATTGCAACCCCTGCTTTTTTTTTTTTTTCTCTCCATTTGATTGGTAAATCTTCCTCTATCCCTTTATTTTGAGTTTATGTGTGTCTTTGATGTGAGATGGGTCTCCTGAATACAGCACACCGATGGGTCTTTACTTTTTATCCAGTTTACCAGTCTGTGTCTTTTGATTGCGGCATTTAGCTCATTTACATTTAAGGTTAATATTGTTATGTGTGAATTTCATCCTGCCATTTTGATGCTAGATGTTTTTTTTTTTTTGCCCATTACTTGAGGCAGTTTATTCATTGTGTCATGGCATTTACCATTTGGTATGTTTTTGCAGTGATTGGTACTGGTTGTTCCTTTCCATGTTTAGTGCTTCCTTCAGGAGCTCTTGTAATGTAGGCCTGGTGGTAATGAAATCTCTCAGCAATTGCTTGTCCATAAAGGATTTTATTTATCTTTCACGTATGAAGCTTAGTTTGGCTGGATATGAAATTCTGAGGTGAAAGTTCTTTTGTTTAAGGATGTTGCATATTGGCCCCCACTGCCTTTTGGCTTGCAGGATTCTTGCCAAGAGATCTGCTGTAAGTCTGATGGGCTTCCCTTTTGTGGGTAACCCAATGTTTCTTTCTGGCTGCCCTTAGTGTTTTTTCCTTCATTTCAACCCTGGTGAATCTGATGATGCTGTGCCTTGGGGTTGCTCTTCTTGAGGAGCATCTTTGTGGTGTTCTCTGTATTTCCTGGATTTGAATGTTGGCCTGCCATGCTAGGTTGGGGAAGTTCTGGATAATACCCTGAAGTGTGTTTTCCAGCTTGGATTCATTTTTCCTGTCACTTTCAGGTACACCTATCAAACATATATTTGGTCTTTTCACATAATCCCATATTTCTTGGAGGCTTTGTTCATTTCTTTTCACTCTTTTTTCTCTAATCTTGGCTTCTCATTTTATTTCATTGAGCTGATCTTTAATCTCTGATATCCTTTCTTCTGCTTGATTGATTCAGCTATTGAAACTTGTGTATGCTTTGTGGAGTTCCCGTGCTGTGGTTTTCAGCTCCATCAAGTCGTTTATGTTCTTCTCTAAGCTGATTATTTAGTTAACATTTCATCTAACCTTTTTTCAAGGTTGTTAGTTTCTTTGCATTGGGTTAGAACATGTTCCTTTAGCTCAGAGAAGTTTGTTATTACCCGCCTTCTGAAGCCTGCTCCTGTCACTTCATCAAACTCATTTGCCATCCAATTTTGTTCCCTTGCTGATGAGGAGTTGTGATCCCTTGGAGGAGGAAAGGAGTTCTGGTCTTTGGTGTTTTCATCCTTTTTGCACTGGTGTCTTCCCACTTTTGTGGATTTATCTACCTTTGGTCTTTGAAGTTCATGACTTTCAGATGGGGTCTCTGAGTGGATGTCCTTTTTATTCATATTGAGGGTATTTCTTTCTGTTATTTCATTTTCCTTCTAACCTTCAGACCCCTCTGCTGCAGGAATGCTGGAAGTCCACTTCAAATCCTGCTTGCCTAGGAATCACCCATGGGGGGCTGCAGAAAAGCAAGGATTGCTGCCGGTTCCTTCTTGTAGCTTCATCCCAGAAGGGTACCCTCGAGTTCTGTATGAGATGTCTCTTAGCATAAATGGGAGTCAGGGAGCCACTTGAAGAGGCAGTCTGTCCCTTATCGGAGCTCAAGTGCTCTGCTGGGAGCTCTGTTGCTCCCTTCAGAGCTGCTGTGCAGGGACATTTAAGTCTGCTGCAGCAGAACTCACAATGGCTCCTTTTCCCTGGTGCTCTGCCCTGGGAAGGTGTGGCTTTATTTGTAAGTCCCTCACAGGCTGCTGCCTCTTGTCAGAGGTGCCCTGCCCAGCAAGGAGAGAGTCCAGTCACACTCTGCCTGCAGAGGCAATGTTGAGCTCCCATGTGCTCCCCTGCAGCTGCTGTGTAAACTTCTTTGTGCTTTTGTTTATGCAGGTAAGGTGAGAGCTGCCCTCAGTAATGGTGGACACCCTGCCACCACTGAGCTCGACTGTCCAGGGTCGAGCTCAAACTGCTGTGCTGGCTACAAAAATTCCAAGCCAATGGGATTCAGTTTGCTGGTCTCCATGGGGGTGGGAATTGTGGAGCCAGATCACCTTGCTCCCCACTTTTAGCCCCCTTTCTCTCAGGGGTATGGGTGACCCTGTCTCCCAGGCACTTCAGATGTCAGTCCAAAGGGCTGCTTAGATTTTTGCTGGGAACTCAGGGCACTGGCTAAATCGGCTGCCCAGATTTGCCCTGGACACCTGTGGCACCTGTCAGCAGGTGGGAGTCTCCTGGTCTATGGGCTGCAAAGACCTCAGTAGTGCAGCATCTAAATGGAGCTATGGTCTCCACTGGGTCAGAGGGAGGGCTCTCTGGCCCGTTGCACTTCCTGGGTGAAGCAGCACCCCACCATGCCTCAGTTTGCCCTCCTTGGGCTGCACACACTGTCCAGCCACTCCCTTTGAGTTGAACCTGGTACCTCAGTTGCAAAAGCAGGGATCACTCACCTTCTCCCTCTCTTGCTGGGAACTGAACTCTGGAGCTGTTCCTATTTGGCCATGTTGGCAGAAGTCCCAATCAGTTTCTTAAATGGTAGGAAATTATCAGAAGAGAAATATCTCCTTGCTTTGGTTTTGTTGAAGATTTTTTTGTAAATAAGACATGGACCCATATGGATCTCCTGACTTTGGGTGCTTTGGGGATTGCCATCACACCTCACAAATCCTTGCATGGAAGGACACAGGGATTCCCATCATACCTTGCAAAACCTCACATTGAAGGACATGGGAAGAAGGGAATCTGTGGTATGATTCCTAGTGTTGATATTTTACAATCTGTATTATAACTTGAGGCATTTTCACTTACTCTTTTTTGAGGCAAGGTCTTACTCTGTCACTCTGGCTGGAGTGCAGGGGCATGACCATGGCCCAATGCACCCTTGACCTCCTGGGTACCAGTGATCCTCCCCCATGGCAGCCTCCTGAGTAGCTGGGACTGTAGGTATGCACTACCATGCCTGATTAATTTTTTCTTTCTTTTTTTTTTTTTTGTATTTTTTGTAGAGATGAGGTTTTGCTATGTTGCCCAGGCTGGTCCTAAACTTCCAGGCTTAAGTGATTAGCCTACCTTGGCCTCCCAAAGTGCTAGGGTTATAGGTATGAGCCAGTTAGTGCCTGACCTCTTTTCAATTTTTCTAAGTCTTTGTATTCTTCAGACTACTTGATCATTAAAATCAGTCCAGGACATCATCCTAGGAAAAGAAAGGCTAAGAGAGAATATAGTTAATGGCCGTCCTTGCATCCCATGAAATACAGAGATTTCTTATGGTTTGTTTTGAAATAGGGATCTTATGGAGGGAAGAGCAGAGTGGATGGAGTAACTACCAGTTTTCCACATTCATTTCAGTGAGTGCCACACTTTTTCATTTTTCTTTTTCTTTTCTTCTTATTTTCTGAGACAGAGTCCTGCTCTGTTTCCCAGGCTGGATTGCAGTGGCACAAAATCAACTCACTGCAACCTCTGCCCCCTGGGTTCAAGTGATTGTCCTGCCTCAGCCTCCTGAGTAGCTGGGATTATAGGCACCCACAACCATGCCTGGCTAATTTTTGTATTTTAGTAGAGACAGGGTTTTGCCATGTTGGCCAGGCTGGTCTTGAATTCCTGACCTCAGCTGATCCACTGACCTTGGCATCCCAAAGTGCTAGGATTACAGGTGTGAGCCACTGCACCTGGCCTCATTTTTATTTTTCTTAATATGCATTTGACTTTCATGAAAGATTCCATTTTAAGAAGAATTTGGCTGCTACAAACAGTTTGAAAAAAAACACTTCTAAACCTAAACCACTTCTAAAACTCATTTAGAAGGAAGATAAGTTAAAGAAATACAGACTAGTTCATTATTAGTAGTTATTGCAGTAACTGTCTCAGTGGGGTGAGAGCAGACCTTTTATATGGTGAGAGCTCTTATACTGAAAAGGAGTTCTTTTCCCTAAATGTTCTAAGGCAGGGATCTGTGAAACCCGGACCGTGGAGTGGCCTGTTATGAGTTGGGATACACAGCAGAAGGTGAGCAGTGGACAGTTGAGCATTACTGTCTCAGCTCCACCTCCTGTCAGATCAGCAGTGGCATTAGATTTTCATAGGAGCACAAACCCTCTGTGAACCATGCATGTGAGGGATCTAGGTTGTGTGCTCCTTACGAGAATCGAATGCCTGACGACCTGAGGTGGAACCGTTTCATCCCCAAACCATCCCTCTCATCACCCTGGTCAGTGGAAAAATTGTCTTCCATGAAACCAGTCCCTGGCGCTGAAAAGGTTGGAGACTGCTGTTCTAAGAGATACAACTAAAACCTTAAGTCTGACTTTTTGGAAAAAAATGGTGCATAAAAAGATAGGTTTCAGCGCCACTCAAAAAGAATTGTCTAAAATCAGAGGATTCATCTGGAGTTAGAATGGCTCGGTGGAGGGGAGAGGGAGAACTTGTTGCATCTCCGAGCTTTACTTCTGCCATCTAAAAATTGGGAAATGAGTATTTTTCTGAGGCAACTTGAAGATTAGATGACACAGTAAATATAAATTATGCATGTATATGCTGTATGTACAGAAAAGAACTCCATAATTGTGAGTGCCCTTGGTGGGAAATTTAGTGTTCCACTCCACACACTATTAAAGCTTGGAAGTGTTTTGTAAAGAAGGATAAATGAAATAAATGTTAACAGAATTTAAAGGACTTTTTAAAGTTGGAAGTGATACATACCTAAAATATAAATGGTGGTTTACTTGAATTCATGGATGTCTCACTTGTAAGTGGGACTAGAATCACACTAAAATTTCAGGCTTCTATGAACTACGGGGCTTCTCTTGATGACAGATAATCTAGCTGCCAATGACTAATTTGGCCTAGTAGGGAATTCCCATATCCTTAAGAGTGAGGATCTAAAAAGGATTTTTTTTCCTTTTTTTTTTTTAATAGACTCTGAAAACATAGTCACTGAAAGTATTCTGCATTTGTCATAGTGAGAATTAATGGAACACAATGAAACTAAATAACCTAGGATAAGAGAGATTAATTGTCCTAGATTAATAATAATAACACTTATTCACTTTGGAATTAATTCGTGCTGAAAATAACATTGCAGCACCAGCAAACACTTCCCTCTCTAGACCTCAAATTCCAGGAAAGTAGAAGCATGTCTAAAGCATTCTCTCCCCTATGTGGGAATGAGTACGTATTTTGAACACAAGGTGTGGTAGTAACAATGCTACAGGAACAACCTACAGCTGTATGTGTGCCAGAGAAACAAGAAAGCTTGAACATGGAGAGAAGGAATGGGTCTAGCATTATTTCTTGGTCTTCCCTCCTCATGATGTTCACAGTATGGCTCCAAGCCATGCCATTACACAGCTTACATCTTTAGAGTATTTGCTGATGATGAATATGAGCCGCTGTAGTCAGTAAACAGGCATTGGTCTCTGCTTGGAAAGGACCTCCTAGTCCAGTAAGAAGAAACAAATAAAGAAGAGGCCATGTACCATGCAGGGACTGTGATCTGGGCTGGAAGAAGCCTGGGGTGCTCTGGGAGCCTGGCACCCCTCCAGGCCTCGAGGGTTACAGTGTTTCCAGGAGGGACTCACATCTAATCTCTTACTGCAAGGAGGAATAGGAGTTAGTCCAAGCAAGTGGTGGGTTGGACATAGACAAGGCATGTTTGAAGACCTGGGGTTAAAAACACAGGGGAGCAGAATTAAGAACTACTGAGTGATAGGCCGGGCACAGTGGCTCAAGCCTGTAATCCCAGCACTTTGGGAGGCCGAGGCGGGTGGATCACAAGGTTAAGAGATCGAGACCATCCTGGTCAACATGGTGAAACCCCATCTCTACTAAAAATACAAAAAATTAGCTGGGCATGGTGGCGCGTGCCTGTAATCCCAGCTACTCAGGAGGCTGAGGCAGGAGAATTGCCTGAACCCAGGAGGCGGAGGTTGCGGTGAGCCGAGATCGCGCCATTGCACTCCAGCCTGGGTAACAAGAGCGAAACTCTGTCTCAAAAAACAAACAAACAAACAAACAAACAAAAAACAAAAACGAAGAACTACTGAGTGATATTGAAGCATAGAGGATTTCAGGGCGAGCCGGAATCCGTGAAGCTAGGAAGGTAAGCACAGTGGGCCAAGGGTGTCGGTAGTGCCATGTGGGTTTGGATTTGACTGAGGAGTCCCTGAGGCATTTTAAGCAGGGGAGAGTTACAGTCAACATGGATTTTAGCAGGATCACTTGGGTTGCAGCTGGGGTAGACCATTTAGAGGATGATTGTGGTAGGCTTGGTGAGGGACATGATGTGGTGGTGTTTCCCTGGGGCTATGTTGGTTATGGCTGTACAATTGGCTGTAAAGGCTCCCTTTTTTTTAACGTTTTTGCATCCTCTTCCCCGAATCCTTGTCTACAGTACCCACACAAGGAGTATATGTTAAAAGTGTTTTACAAGTTGTGAAGATACACATAAATATCAGCTATTAATAAGGACAAAAAGATGAAATTGGTCAGATTATACATATTCGTTTAAAGCTAGGTAAGTATTCCTCATCCACCATTGTGAGATTTTTAAAAAATGACTTAATTTTTTTAAATTTATTAAAATTCTATTTTTTCTCATTAATACTTAAGATTTTAAAATTGCTAATGGGAATGTAAATGGACCCATGCATTTTGGAAACCAATTTATTAGGAATTCATAGTGAATTTGGAGTTTCATATATCCCATGACTCCTATATCTATCTCTGGGCATGTACCCAAGAGAAATTCTCACACAGTTTGCATAAGAGATATGTATAATAGCACAGTGTTCATAGCAAAACTCTTTGTGGTAATGAATGAATGGTGCATGGAAAATATCTAACAGACCATAATAAGGAAATTCATAAATAAATCATGATTTATCTACACAATGAAATACTAAAGAAATCTTGAATGAGATTTATCAATCTGTCTCTCTCCATGGACAAATTTTACTTTTTAATTTTATTTTTATATTTTTAACGATACATAACTGTACATATATATGGGGTACAATGTGATGTTTCAATACATCTATATGTTGTTAAATGATTAAATAAGGGTAATTAGCTTATCCATCACCTCAAAAATTTAGTATTTCTTTGTGGTGGAAACATACAAAAGCCTCTTTTCTAGCTGTTTTAAGATTTGCAATATCTTATTGTTGACTATAGACACCATGCTGTGCAATAGGACACCCGAACTTCCTTCTTTGTGACTTTAAACTTGTCCCCACTGGCCATACTCTCCTTATCCTCCCCTTCCCCTTTCCTTTCCATGGACAAAGTTCTAAAAACACAAATTCAAGTAAAAAGTGAAGTCTCAACAGAATACAGTGTGAAGGTAAATTTTAAAATATACGAACCAATATACTTTATTACATATGCACACACACACGTGATAAAAGTACAAACACGTATGTGAGAATAACTCAAGCCAACTTTGTCACCAGTCTCATTTTTAAAAGTACCCTGCTAGCACTTTAGTATATTTATGTATGAATAGCAAGGTAAGTTCTATCAGCAGATCGATAGAGCTATAAATGAAGGCTTTTTCAGTATAAATAACCTGTCTGATCCAGATATTACTATGACTGTTGCTACTTTCCAGTTATTTACTGTTTACCATATACTTTTCCCATTTATGTGCTGGACTGGACCTAGGGATTTTGCTAATGTAATGTTGGGGTATGTGAAAGCAATATTTGTCATTCATGACAACATCTGTTTGGAATATGTGATCATATTTTCCCTCTAACTGTACTGCTTAGGAAATGTTCAATAAAGAAAAAAGAGTGTGAATAGTGTTGCTTTTTGGAACAAAATGCAGTGCTTCATTTGCAATAATGTCTCTTTTTAGCCAGAGCTCATTCTGTTACAAGTGACAGAAACCAAAGTCCCACAAGTTTAAGACAAAATGAGGATTTATTGCCTCATGGAACTCAAGTGATATGTTAGCCATCACTAGACCCAGATGCTTTTACATGCTTAGAATATCTGTCTCCCTGTTTGACACCAGTCCCAGGGAGAAAGAGTCCCAGCTTCACATATGCCCAGCTTAGCCACCTAAGCAGCTAGTGGCCTTCTCTTTTGCAGAAACGTCCTGGGCAGACTTGAAACTGGCTTACTTTGGGTCACAGACCCGTTCCTGAAATAGTAATGGTGGTGTAGAGATTAGTTGGGATATTTAAGCTTGGTTAGATTGAAAGTTTGGGACAGAAATCAGGATGAACAAAGGAGGAACATTTACTAAAGGGAAAGAGGTACATGTTGTCAGGAATCAGCTCCAGGGAAAGTATGATGGCAACACAAGAAACTGTAGCTGTCAGGGACCACCATCACTTCTCTTCCTGTGATCGTCCTCCTCCACCCACCTAAAGAGAAAACATAATAGACAGGTTATGAATATTTTATGCTTAGGCATTCCTTAACTTTAATAAAGCATAACTGACTTCTAGAAACGAATGGCCCTTTCCATGCTAATAGTCATCATCAGTAGCATTTGGCTGAATGAGAACTAGGGAACCTCCTCTAAGAGACATCCCAGAAATTGCCTTGTTCAATGATAGGCTTAAAGGCAAAACCTGTGCTTGCTTACTTTGCGAACATTAGCGATTGGAGCTCATTCATTAGCTGCCTTAATTTGCACAGATACTGATGGAAGACAGGAGGACCCACTTTCATCAGAATGCCAGCAAAGTACCATCAGAGTGTGAGTGGGCTCTGCTATTAAAAGCCCAGTAATGACTTGCATCAGTTTATGCAGATTTGTGTGGCTGGTTACTCTGTGTCCTGCATCTGGCAATGGCCAGATCACATTTAAATCAGGAGCTAAGTGTAATTAAGTACTACCCTCAGCACATCTCTTCTTTTAGGACATTTTTATTCACCATGATTTAGAACATGACAATTGGGTGAGATTAAAGCAGCAAATTGTGCCTATAAAACAAATCCCTGAAAATAGCCAGGGACTATAAAATTTTATAAAGGGAATACTGCACATGCCTCCAATCCGATAAAACTTTTGTGAGCTGGGAGATTAACTGTGAAATAAAAGTAAGCCAATACAGTATGTGCCACATCCAGACTATAAATTGCATATTATTGTGTAGTATCACTTTTATGTTCCCTTTCCGAATGACTCCTTAGCATCCTGAGGATGCCCCATGCAGCACACAATTAATTAGCTTTCAAGGGAATCAGCTCAAGGGACACTGGGCCACTCTGCGAATGGAAGGAATGTGGGCGAAGGTGTTTCAACAGGATACTATTTGGTCTTGAGGGGAGTGTTGAGCTTCTTGCAGTTGCTATTTTAATTTTCTTATTTTCTTGGCTCATGTTTATGTCCTGTCTATTGTAACGGAGGAAACAGATTTCCAAGGCTCTTGAAAGCTATTTGCTTTTTGCTTAGAATCCCAGGGTTTTTACAGCTACATGGCACTGTAACACTCATTGACTGCAGCATTTCCTTTTAAAAATAAAGAAATGGAGGTTGTAAGCATTAAGTGGCTTGCTTAGATTCACATAGTAATCTAGGGGCTCACTGGATTCTCCTTCAGGGTTAATCAAGCCCATTCTGTCTTTTGCCTAAAACTTTTATAGATTTGTTTCTCATTAATATTTCAATATTATATAAGTATTTTGTCCTGATAATAATGACCAAAAAATCCTCTTTTGGAATATTTGGAAAATTTGAAAAATAATTCAAAGTAAATTTAAGAAAATTTGCCTACCTTCTCACGAACCAAAAATAATCACTTTTAATATCAGCCACTTATCTACACATATAACAAATATATAGGTGTGACTACCCTGAAAAATAAAGAACATTCAATTTTTTTCAATTCGTACACTTATTGGGAAGATTTCTTTACACAAATTTTCTCAAAAGCATGATTTTTTAATAACTTTCTACAAAATAATATCTCTTGAACACTTTATATATTCTATTATTGTTTTATTGCTAGTGCCTTTTTCCATAGGTCAAGCTACTGAAGAATTTTAAGAGTTAAAAATGTCTTGGAAAGACATGAAGAATGACAGAACATTGATGGAACACACATCTTTTTAGTTTTTTATTTCCAGGGTAGTTTTATGTGAATAATCGAATCAAGTTTTATGTGATAATATCCAAGTTTTTCACACCAGATTAAGATTGAATATATTATTTCTACATCAAGATACATTTATGTTAGGTAGAATTCTTATAATCTGAATTTTGTGTATTCTATATGTATGCTAGTTTATGGAGATCAGTCTGTATCACTGTAAGATACTATGTCCTTCACTAGCTCTTCTGTAGTGACTATCCATTAATTCATTCATCTATTCTTTCATTTGAATGTGCAATTAAATTATTGCCTTTTAAGCATATGCCAAGCAGGACGGTGTCTGCACAATAGAAAGACAAATATGGCATTGTGTTGGCCTTCAAGGGACTTATACTTTAGCTGAAGAGGCAGATAAGTGAACACTTTACCTGTCACTAGGCAGAACATCCTGTGAAATCACAGGAAGGCCGGGTTTCACAGACTGAAGATCAAGGAGGACTTTAATGGGCAGAATGATAGTGTAGGCCAAGAGAACGGCAAAGACATAAAACAGTCAAGGTACCTGGCGTGGTCAAGGAATGCTAGTGTGATTGGAGAAAGTTCAGTAGGAGAAAAAGAAACAAGATCATAGAATATAAAGAGAGAGAAGCTTTTAAAATTTGCCATAAAGATATAAAAGGAGGCAAATATCTTTCTACCTGTTTCTGCTACTGTTGATAATTCACGTAGGCAACTAGGGATTATCAAGATTGTAAAATTAGCAGGAGACCAGGGAGTATGAGTTCTGATCTCTTATGTTACTTGATGATATACGATCATGTTGCTTAATGTTGCTTTCTCTTTTTTTGAATGTGAGCTTTGTTTCTTAAGTGTGAAATAGCAATAGCAAAATAAAATATCAGACATGTTCACAATATTTAGATATTATAATTGAAGAGTGTTATTAACTGTTTAATTGACATTTGCCTTGAACTAATTTTGCAGTTTTAGGCTTTTCTCTCTCTCATCCAGATAGCATAAAATTTAGACTAATACTTCAGTTAGCTGGAATAATGGAGACCCTCTGAAATTATTATTGGAAGAGAAACACAGATTTATTACTTTCATATCCATAATTTGAATTAAACTAATAAAGAATTGTCTAATAGACACCCTGATGAACCTGCTTTAATGATACATGAAAATAATTTGTAATTAGAATAATAATTTTATGCAAATGAAAGCTGACAAGGTTTCCAAGTGCCTGAAGATAGTCTGTTTACTGAAATAGGGTAAAAATGCCTCTTAAAGGTATACAAATAAGTGGGCTAGGCATGGTGGCTCAAGCCTGTAATCCCAGCTCTTTGGGAGTTTGAGGCAGGCGGGTCACAAGGTCAGGAGATTGAGATCATCCTGGCCAACATGGTGAAATGCTGTCTCTACTACAAATACAAAAATTAGCCAGGCATGGTGGCATGCACCTGTAGTCCCAGCTACCTGGGAGGCTGAGGCAGGAGAATCTCTTGAACCTAGGAGGCAGAGGTTTCAATGAGCCAAGACCACGCCACTGCACTCCAGCCTGGCAACAGAGCGAGACTCCATCTCAAAAAAAAAAAAAATCATACGAATAGTGATTCTTGCATTTACATAATGATTTCTCAGTTTTTAAAGCATAATACTTAAAAAAAAAAAAAAAAAACTCCTTCTTATTTTGGTCCTTACAATGACTTCACAAAGGATGTTAGAAGTTTTTAGGCTCTTTTCACAGATGAGGTTTGTAAAAGTTAAATGATTTACCACACATCACAAAATTAGTAACTGATGAAACTAGGTTGGAAGCTAGGTCCCTAGTTTTTAATGCATCTATATTAAAAATTTAATGCATTTGTTCTGTATCCCAGTGTATACTATAAATTTTCTTAGTATTTCCTCTTTTTCATGTTAGCTGGAGTATAGATGACCGTTAGCACATGTATTTCATACTTTGCATAAATTCAGAGAACAATAAAGATCAAATTAGCTTGATTATATTATCTGAAAGCAACATGTGTATGATGTTGACCTTATGATTACCTCAATAAATTGAAACAAACCCATAAAATTAAAATGCTAAAACAAAGTTTTACTCTCATATTTTTAGAATTAAGGGGAAAATTTCTAGTTTTGTAATATATTACCATAGGTCTTCAGTTATTATTAAGACGGGAATACTTAATTACATCAAGAAGACTATAGGTTTAGAAAAGTTAGAAAGTTACCCAAGATAGCATGTTTGTTAAGAATATACCAGAGAAAGAAAGAGACAAGTTTACATTCTTACTCTTTCTTGACTGCTTTTATGGATAAATATAGAAAAGTTGAACTTTCAGATAATTAGAATAATTTTTGATTCTTTGTTTAAATATTGGCATGAAGACAATGACCAGATCTATTATTGCAAGGTTAATAATAAGGTACCAAAGCAAACTCCTAAAATGATACATTATTAAGATTTTATAAGTTTGACATATCTACATCAAAGTGATTTACCATGTTTTAGTAAAAATATCATTTTTACTAAGTGTCTCCCTTCTAAATATATAGGTTTTAAAAAGAAACTCTAAATCCAAAGAGCATGAGCAGTGTGGAACTTGACTGTATCATTTCTTCATTAAGTTATAGAATTGGTATAAAAGCCTTCTTCCTTCAGGTCTATGCATCAAGATTTACTGCTGGAAATAACAGATATGCTTCATTGTTCCTCTGTGTCTTTTATATAAAAGCCTGTGACATGCATGCTCCCTGCAGCAATAGTCTTAGGCTGCAAGACCATGATTTTATGGTACTCTAAGTAGTATTGTAAATTCCTTTGCACTGTGCAAACTTCTTTTCAGTACTTAGTATAAGAATTTCCTACGTATCTGTCTTTCATGACACCCTTTGAAAGAATTGATATACTTTTATTACAGGCTGCAAAAAACAAAAATAGAATGAGGGTTCTGAATCAGATGGAATATGTGGTAGAATAATGCTTCTTTGATAAACACCCAGAAAATATGGATAATCATTTTTTAAATTCTGCTTAAATATATCAAATAAGTTTTGAAATCATGATGATTGGAATGGCTACAATTTCAAAGACAAGAAAACCAAGTAAAGTTGAGCTGATGATTCTCTACTTCTTTTCCTCGGGATATTTGCTTTTTCTGGATGTAATAACAAATACCTCCAGGGCAGAGGGCTACAGTTATGTGAAAGAAAGCCTGCTGAACTTAAGATGGTCTCATGGAACAGACTCAGACTGAAAGGGAGGGTAACTTGAGAAACCTCAAAATACAGCCTGTCAGAAGCTATCTCGAGAACCAAAACAAAACAAGGATGCTTACTCTCAGCATGTCTATTCAACATAGCACTGGAAATTCTAGCTGGAGCAGTCAGGCAAGAGAAAGAAAGAAAAGGCATCCAAGTAGAAAAAGAAGTCAAACTGTCTCTCTTTGCTGATGATACGATTCTATACACAGAAAACCCTAAACATTGTGCCAAAAGCCTCCTAGAACTGATACATGACTTCAGTAACATTTCAGGATACCAAATCAATGTACAAAAATCAGTAGCATTTCTATACACCAATAGCATTCTAGCTGAGAGCCAGACCAAGAAAACAGTTTTGTTTACAATAGCCACACACACACAAAAATGAAATACCTAGGCATACATTTAACCAAGAAGATGAGAGAGATCTACGAGGAGAACTACAAAACACTACTGAAATAAATCAGAGATGACACAAGTAAATGGAAAAATATTCCATGCTCATGAATTGGAATAATCAATATTAATAAAAGGGCCATATTGTGCAAAGCATTTTATAGATTCAATGCTATCCCTATCAAAATACCAATGTCATTTTTCACAGAATTAAAATCTATTCTAAAATTCATATGAATCCAAAAAGAGCACAGATAACCAAACAGTCCTCAGCAAAAATAATAAGTCCAAAATATCATGTTAGCCCACTGCAAACTATCCTATAAAGCTATAGTAACCAAAACAGCATGATGCTGGTACAAAACTAGACCCATAAACCAATGAAACAGAGCTGAGGGCCCAGAAATAAAGCCATACACCTACAACTATCCGGTCTTCAACAAAGTCGACAAAAACAAGCAATGGGAAAAGGACTTCCTATTCAATAAATAGTGCTGGGGTAACTAGCTAGCCATATGCAGAAGAATGAAACTGGACCCCTACATTTCACCATATACAAAAATTAATTTAAGGTGGATTAAAGATTTAAATGCAAGACCTCAAACAATAAAAATTCTGAAAGGAAACCTAGGAAATAGCCCATCCAAACATCAGCGTTGGCAAATAATTTATGGCTAAGTCCCCAAAAGTAGTGGAAAGGAAACCAAAAACTGACAAGTGGGACAAAATTAAAGAGTTTCTACATAGCAACAACAACACAAAAATAGAATAAACAGGCTACATAATGGGAGAAACTACTTACAAAGTATGAATCCAATAACAGTCTAATATCCAGAATCTACGAGGAACTTAAACAAATGAACAAGCAAAAAACAAATAATTGAACTAAAAAAAATTGGGCAAAGGACATGAACAGACACTTCTCAAAAGAGGACATGCATAGCACCAACAAACATATGAAAAAATGTTTAATCAAAGAAATGCAAATCAAAACCATAATGAGCTATCATCTCATACCAGTTAAAATGGCTACTTTAAAAAGTAAAAAAATAGCAGGCTGGTGAGGCTGTGGAGAAAAGGAAATGGGTGTACATTATTGGTGGGAAAGCAAATTAGTTCAGCCAATGTGGAAAGCAGTTTGGAGATTTCTTGAAGAACTTCCATTTGACCCAACAATCCCATCACTGAGCATATGCCAAAAGGAAAATAAATCATTCTACCAAAAAGAAATATGCACTTGTATGTTTATTGCAGAGGTATTCACAATAGTAAAGACATGGAATCAACCTAGGTGTCCATCAGTGGTGGAACTGGTAAAGAAAATGTGGTATATATACACTATGGAATAATATGCAGCCATGAAAAAGAATGAAAGTCCGCCCTTTGCAACAACAGGAATGCAGCTGGAGACAATTATTCCAAGCAAATTAATGCAGCAATGAAAAACAAAATACTGCATGTTCTCACTTTTAAGTGGGAGCTAAATATTGAATATGCATGGACATAAAAATGGGAACAATAGATGCTGGGGACTACTTGGAACAGAGGGGGCATGGCTGAAAAGCTACCTGCTGGATACCATGCTCACTATCTGGGTGACAAGACCATCCATACTCCAAATTTCAGCACTATGCAATATACCCATGTAACAAACCTGCACATATACCTCCTGAAATGAAAATAATAATCATAATCATAAAAAATCCAAAATAAAAAATTTTTTAAAGAATATGGACTAGGTAGTAGATTATAACATTAAGCAATTATTTTTAGTTTTGTTAGTTATATTAATGGCATTCTGATTATATAATAAAATGTCAGTTTTTAAAGAGGAAAAAAATAAAACCCGTTTGCCTGTTTTCCCCTCAACACATTTGCTGAATTCTGAAGTTGAATCAGGTGGGAGGCAAAAAGGAAAACAAAATAACACACAAAAAAAGAGAAAGAATAAAACTAAACTCAAAGTCTATGTGTGGAGGAGTGTGGAGGAAACAAAAATCAGTGCTCAAGACATGCTGGGATAATGAGCATGGTGAACAGAGTAGATGTTCAGTTGAAAGCTGCAAGACTACGCTGTCGGAGGAGTACACCTTATGGAGATAAACTGAACATGAGCATTACTACAGCCTCATGAGCTTTGAGTCCAGCCTCAAAGCAGATCAGCCTGTGGCTGAATTAAGGTGATCACCTTGAATTCTTTTTGCCTAACACAAAAAAGGGCAAATCTGACTGAAGGAAGATAACATATTCTAGAGGATCTACAATTTTTAATAAAATATTTGACATTAAATTAAGTATTACTGACCAAAAAAAAAAAAAAAGATAAAAGAAATCCTGTCAATAGAGTATAATATATTCACAGGGGATCAAGAAAATGATATCATTTGACAAAGTTTTTGAAATGACTATGATTTCTGCATTCAAGACAATGGAGGAACCATGTAAAAATGGATAAAAACATGGATTTCTTCAGAGAAGTAAAATCTATAAAAGGAATCAAATGAACATTGTAGAATTAAATAATATAACAAATTAATTATTCAGTAAATGAGTTGAGCATAAAATTAAGTACAGCCATAGATGAAATCAATTTAAAAAATGGCAGACACCTTTGTAGAACCTATCCACCTGCAGCACAGAGAGCAAATAAGAGAATCTCAAATAGAAAAAGATGATAAGAGATATGGAATATAAAGTAAGTGTCTAATGTACAAGTAATTAGAGTACTGAGAGAAAAAGAAAATTTGCAGCAGAATCAATATTCAAAGGAATAATGGCTATGGATGATCCAATTACGATTTTAAAAAAATTTACTCACAAATTCTAGAAGCTCCATGATCACAAGTAGAAAAAATGGAAAGAAAATAAAACTAAGCACATCATAGTAAAACTGATGACACCTAATAAGAAGAAAATCTTAAAAGCAGCTATGAGGTGGAATGGGGAAAAGTAGTCATGAAAAATAAAACATTATTTTGAAAAGTGCAACAATAATACTGACAGCTGACATGCTAGCAACAACAATGGAAATCAGAAGGTAATGGAATTATATATTAAAAGTGAAGAAGTAAACCAACTGCCAAAATCTAAATTGTTACTCGGAGTAAAAATGGAGGTAAAATATAAACATTTTAGATCAAAACTGAAATAAGGTATCACTTGCACCTTTACTAAAATATACAGTATAATTTCTTCGTCAAGGAGAAGGAAGGACGGTGATGCAGGGAGAAATAAAGTAGAATGAGAAATACATGGGTGGATATAATGAAATATTGATTGTACAAAGCAATGATGATGTCTTATGGGGTTAAATAGATTAGGAGTTCATATAGATTAAAATCAATAATGCAATAACCACAATAATGCAGATACATTCTTGGATGAGTATAATTCAAATTAATGTTTTATGTTCTAGCACTATCAGAAAATAGGAAAGTAATGTCTTTGTAATTATTGAAGATTATATATTTTTGAGTAACCACTAACTAGTAAAATTTTTACTAATAATTTGCTGGAGGAGGAATAAAATTAAAAAACATTTTATTAATCTAAAAGAGAAGAAACATGAACAATTGAGTACAATGAGATGTGAATGATAAAATGGTATATGTTAACAACAATAGGTCAATAATCTCATAGAAAATGTATCATTTCCAATTAAAGAATAATTAAAAGACAAAACTGTCTTACTATTATAGATAATTGTAAGTATGTAATGCTTATGGGAGACATACTTTAAATATACAGACAGAAATTTTAAAGAATAATGAAAGGTGCCATCTCCACGTCAGCAAAAGACAGTTGCTGAAGTTTTTTCATACTAGAAAAGTAGATTCTAAAGCAAGATGTATAAGGAAGAATCGTACATATTTATACAGAAGATATCACAGCCTAAATTTGAATGCATTCAGTAGCATTGTTTTAAAATATGTAAGGCAATAAACTATAAAAGAAAACTAAAACAGACCAAAACATAATCATAGTGAGTGGCTTGAACACATTTTCTCTACAACTGATAGAACAGGCATCCCCAAATCAATGAGAATATTGAAGGTCTGAACAATAACTTGACCTGATTAACAGATACAGGGCACTACATACAATCATGACAGAAATTATATTTTTTCAAGTATGCACAAATCATTACCCAAACTGATCATATAGTGGCTTTTAAACCAAGCCTTATCACATACCAAAAGACATACAGTTTATTCAGATTATATAATCTGGTTACAAAAATTAAGGCAAAATAAAAAACCAAAAGATTGGTTAAGAAAAAGAAATTTCTTCGAAATTAAACCTTACACTCTAAATAACCTGTGTGTCAAAGATGACATCACATTGGTAATTTAAAATCTTTTCATCTAAGTCTGATGAGATGAGTTATCAACACTTTTGGGATCCAGCTAAAGCAGTGAATAGATGATAATTTATAGTCTTAAGTTCACATATAAGAAAAAAAAAAACACTTAAAAATCAATGATGCAAGCTTCCATCTCAAGGCACTAGAAAAGAATAACAAACCACAAGATGTAGACAAAAGGAAATGATGAAAATAGGAGCTGGAATTAACTAAAGAGAAATCAAATATATAATAGAAAAAAGTAAAACCAGAAGTTTTTTTTTTATAAAGATTAATACATTTAATAGCAAAACTAATCAAGGAAAAAACACAAATACTAGGCCTAAAAGGGGACAACGCTACACATTCAAAAGATACTAAAAAGATATTTCATTATTCAATTTTCAAATGAAAACTTAAAAGTATAATTCCTTGAAAAATGTAACCTACCAAAACTAGCAGAAGGAGAATAGAAAGACAGAATCTTTTATTTAAAATCTTCCCATACAGAAAACTACAGGGCTACATAATTTCACCAATGATATTTTTCAAACATATAAGGTAGAAATAATGAATCCTCACAATCTATTTTGGATAAATGGCAAGCGGAATACTCTCTATCTTGTTTATAGTCATCAAAAGATGTTGCAAAGACTCTAAGAACTTTGCTAACGCTGAGAACCTAGGTATTATCCTGAGTTATAAAATAATTTAAAAGGAGTCCTAACCTTTATAAAAATATTTATTAAAATAATAAAAACTATTTCATTATACACATTTTAAGTATATATCCATAGTATTCAAGACTGATTTGTAGGAAAAAATGGCCAATAGAATTGTTACTGAATTTTAGTAAATTTTTATATAAATAGACAAAGTGTAGGGTTGCATTTCAATCATGTTCCACTAGTTAAAGATCCTATGATAAATGTATACCAGTGGAAGGTATATTCATTTGGGATGCAGAAGACCCAGGTTTTAATTTTGGCTCAAACTACTATTACTCTAGACAAAAATCCCCATTGTCTTAGAGCTTTTATTTCCTCATCTGTGCAATGAGAGAGTTGGGCCGGAAAATCTTTAAGACCCCTGCTAAATAAGATGGCATCTGTGTTTCTTTCCATTTTACCTCCTTGAGGGAAGATAAACCACCTTGATAAGTGGCAAGATTTGAGTTGTCTGAATTAGCAACCCAAGAGAACTCAAAAAGCCATCATACCAGTGAGATTCCTTATCATTTTTTCTGTGCAATGATGTTGACAGGTGACCTGGAGAAAAAGTGCGATTTCACAAACCCTTGATTTACTAAGTTGTTCCTCAGCCACTGGGAAAACAGGCACCCAAAACACTACATTCTCTAGGTCACAATCGCAGTCCTGTTTGCTAGGACCCCTCTTCTAAGGCATTTTTTTCCTGCCTATAAGCCACACAGATTCCATACACTTGTTCTTTTTTACTTCTTATCATAAGAATGTTAAAAGTATTGAATCTCCTTATTTTTATGATGCTGGTATCTCCAAGTAACTTGCTGCCAGACACAGATTCTGACTAATGTTCACCCAGTTCTACTGATTTAGGATACTTTGTTTTGAATGAAGAGACACCAGGTATTTTCAAATATATCATAGCCATGTGGTTATACATTTTTCTTCATGAAACCACTAAACAAAGAAAGATTGAACAAACTAACTTCATGCTTTTTTAGCTTTAGTACAATAGATTTACCTTCTGATTAATACCATCCATCACACTATTTCTATAGAAGAATTTGCGTGAATTTTAATGTCACTCTTTTAAAACAGTAGTAATCATATGGTATGTGTTGTAACTATTTTTACCAGATTATCCTAGGGGCTCTTCCATAATTAGAGTACATATTACTAAATTGCCTTTCTTAGGCAAATTTCCTCTTCTGATGGAACCTGTAAGCTGCACTTTTTAAATCAATGATCTCAGCCTCTGTTTGTGGCAGGTGAGAGATGTGGGAATGCCAAAAACAGCAGTGTCAAAGATGCTTTTGAAGGAATATATTTAAAACAAAAGAAAAAAGATTTTGGTAAAACAGTCTGGCTGTGTTCTGTGTCTGCCTCCTGTGACCCCTGCTTGGTATTTCTAGGGGAAAACATACTGTTGACTGTGGCTTATAAACCATTACTCTGATACGTAGGTTCACTCCAGTTGCATATGAAGTGATTTGGAGAGGAAACCTACCGAAGAACTTTACGCAGGTGTTTAAATATTAGTTGCTCTTGTTTTCCAGGTAATTTCCTGAGTAGTTTTTAGAGATTGTCTCTATCCTGTTGTAATTAAAGCATTTCTTATATTCATATGGTGGACAAGGCATCATTGCAGTGTACGTCTCATTATTTTCCAAGGGACAAAGGCCTCTCTCTTTGTCCAAATACTAGTTGGTATCCTTTTTTGCTTACATGTTAAATGAGTAACAAATGATTCACTTATCTGTTGAATATGCATTTTTATACAGAGGATTAAAATTGAGATCTGAATAATTGTTTTCTTAATGCAGAAGTTTAATTTTATTTTTTATCCCAATAATAATCACTAATCCTTTTCTGGCTACTTTAGTAGAATAGGTTGCTACTGTTATATGGTAGCAAAATAGAACCACAACCAAAATGCATTGTTTCCTTCTATTTCCTTCAAAGAACAATGACTTTATTTGTTTATTTATTTATTTTTTGAGATGGAGTCTCTCTTTGTCACCCAGGGTGGAGTGCAGTGTTGTGATCTCTCGGCTCACTGCAACCTTTGTCTCCTGTATTTAAGCAATCCTCCCACCTCATCTCACCTCATCTTCCTGAATAGATAGGATTACAGGTGTGCCACCATGCCCAGCTAATTTTTTTTTTTTTTTTGTATTTTTAGTAAAGGCAGGTTTCACAATGTTCACCAGGCTGGTCTTGAACTCCTGACTTTGAGTGGTCTGCCCACCTCAGCCTCCAAAGTGCTGGGATTACAGGCATGAACCATTGCACCCAGCCATATGTTTGAGAATATTCTAAACAGCAGTGTTGAAATTATAAAGAATTGGAACAAATTTAAATTAAATCACTTGGGGACTGATTAAATAAATTGTGTCACGTTCATTAGAATATAATTCATACTTCTAAAATAATAAAGTCAATGTACAAGTAGTGGAAGGATATCTGTGATATGTTACTGAATAAAAAAGCAAGTTGCAGAATGTGTTATGATATAATTTGGTTAACAAAAATAATGTCTGTATTTTATAATGAAAGGTGTAGCAGGATAGAAATTGAATCGTTAAAAATGGTCACATCTGGCTGGTTATGGTGGCTCACGCTTGTAATCCTAACACTTTGTGAGACTGAGACATGATCTCAGGATGATCACTTGAGCTCAGGAGTTCAGCTTAGGTAACATAGTGAGACCCTGTCTCAGTTTTTAAAATAAAACAAAAACAAAGTTAAAAAATTAAAAAGAAAAGGAAATTGGTAATTCTAAGGACAGAAAGGTGCAGAGAAAAGAAAATAAATATCATAATTTTGGTAAAATTAAAAAAAAGAATAATGACTTTAGAACTACTTTTGATTCCTCATTTTTTTTTCTGCCTTCCATACCCACAATGTAACATTTTTCAAATGCCTTTATCCTCTCCTAATTTCTACTTCCTATACCTTTTTTTTTTTTTTTTTTTTTTTTTTTGAGATGGAGACTCACTCTGTCACCCAGGCTGGAGTACACTGGTGTGATCTTGGCTCACTGCAATCTCTGTCTCCTAGGTTCAAGCAATTCTCTCGTCTCAGCCTCCCAAGTAGGTAGGACTATAGGCATGCGCCACTATTCCTGGCTAATTTTTTTTTGTATTTTTAGTAGAGATGGGGTTTCACCATGTTGGCCAGGTTGGTCTTAAACTGCTGACCTCAGGTGATAACACTTTGGCCTCCCAAAGTGCTAAGATTACAGGCATGAGCCACCATGCCTGGCCCTTATTCCCTTTTTTTTTTTTTTTTTTTTTCTGGGATAGTTTAATAGCATGAGTCTCCTTTACAGTTGCCTGCTTTTCTTCATAAGTTCTTCGTTAGCACTCATATTACCCATTCCCCGGGAGACTTTGGTTGTTTCATTGCTCAATGCTGTATCTTCTTTTATTCATCTTCTATATTCTCCTAAAACTCGGTTTGTACATATTTATTACTAGTTTGGAGTATTTTTTCCAAGTGTTTCTTTCATGTTAGGCATGTGTTTGATATACTCTCTCAGTTACTGCAGATCCTAGATTGTCTTTTTTTCATCCTGACTGGTGAGTTTTATCTTGGCTGGTAGAAGGTTCTTGAACTACCGTGCTTTTCTGTATTTCGTTGAAAGGTGCTTTGGCTTTCGGTGTTGCAGATGAGAAGTCTGATATTTATTTGACTTTTGTTTTCTTTGAAGGTAAACTTGCTCTTTTGCCTGGATGCTTATAACATTTTTTTTCATCTTAAAACTTCAGAGATTTACCAGAAGTTGGCTGAAGGTATGTCTTTTTTCATCAGTCCTGCCCAGAACTTCCAAACCCTTTCAATTTTCAGCTGCAGGTCTTTGCTCAGTTTGGGGAATGGTTTTTTTTCCCCTTAGTACTGGCAATAATTTTTATTATTGCTTTTTCTCCATTTGTTCTCTTTCCTTCTTTTACATTATCTTTACAGTCTGTCCTCTGTGGTTTCCTTTGTGATTTCCATATTTTTTCTTTTTGTTTTGTGCTTTGAGATATTTCCTGTGCTTGATCTCCCAGGACACTAATTGGTGTTTACCACATGCCCATCTTTAATTCTTTCACTGATTTTCTTGGTTCAAGCATTTATGTTCCAGGAATTCTTTTGCACTTAAATCACCTTTATAATGGGTGCCTTTATTATTTTGTCATTCTAGTGCACATCTCTTCCTGGAGTGAAATCACACCTATGGAGGAAGATTGGAGCCTGATCCACCTCTCTGGCTTCTTGGCCTTCCAAGGAGAGCAGGCATTTTTCTTTGACAACTCAATAGGACTCAAGTTTAGTTGTTGGAATATCCTTAATTGCAGAAGTCTTGTGTCTGGTTGAAAAAACAAATACATTTTTTGTCTTGTGAGTGTAAGACTTATGGACAGGCTGTTAAACCTCTCCTTCTACCACTCTGCATCTGGTCTTTCACTCTCCAAGCCCTGAGAGTAGACACAGCTCATTCGTTTTACTCCCTCTCGTCTGTTTAGAGCTCAGGGAGACTCAGTATTCTCAAAAGGGTTAACGTTGAACCCCTCTTGTCCAGTTTTGCTGGGTTTTACAGATCTTCAATTATCATACTTTATATAGGACTCTGAAGCTCTCTGGCCCTTACTTAGAATTTGTTTCAAATTCTCTCCTCAGGGACTTCAATAGATTCTGAGTTCTACTGGAAAAGTGGTGGTAGCTGCTCTCCTTAGAAAGGCAGAAGGCTGAGCCGGTGAAGGAGAACAAATGGTGTAGATGGCCGTATTTTAGAAACTTGCTCAGTTCCTTAGGAATAATAATAATAGTCATAACTATAATTAGTATCTAATAATTAATAGCTGTAAGTTACCACAGTCTGCCTGTCACAGATTCTGTGACGTAGGCAGTAACTTGGAATTGAGGAGAAAGAATTCTAGAGATTGATTCAAGTACTGACTCACATTAGTCAACTGTGTAACACGTTACAGGTGGTTTAACTCTTTTGTGCCTGTTACTTGTCTGGAAGATCATAATCGTAGTAATCATAATTCCTTGTTGGAGTTTAGATACTGTAGGTTTATCTCTGTCACCCATTACCCTCTTCCTTTCCCCACTCACTATCTTGTCTTTCAGAATTGCTTTGCCAACTGGGGTGGTCTATGTAGTCCTGCATATACTCTATGACCTTGTTTCCCCAGCTATAGCTCATAGGATCAGAAGTGGACACTTGACCCAAGCTGGGTCATGTGAAGGGCTTTTCCCAGAATGGCAAGTTTAGAGATCTGTGTCAGCCTCAGGAGGCCACTTGAACTGAGGGCAGGCTAATATAGATGCTAAGGAGACTGTTGTGAAGCAGCCAGCCATCTCAGCCATATCCGAAAAGAAGACAGAGAGCCCACTGGCACAGAGATGAGACCACATAAATCCCAGATTAGAGGGAGTGACATAGTCAGAGAAGTTCCTTGGCTCCTGATGGTCTTCTAATTCTTGGCTCCAGTCTTCCTCCATAGCCTTGATTAAATCTTTTCTTCCTGGGATTCATAAGCTTGCTTCTGCATAGTAATGAATTCTACCTATATTCTATATACTTAGGTTAGTTTGGGTGAGTTTCTGTTGCTTGAGATTGGTGGATTCTTAAGGCACTGATCTTCAGCCTGGCAAAATGAATACACATAGAAAATCATAATGAAAAAATGTCTTGCAAAAGAAAACAGAATCAACAGACACAGTTCTTACTGCTTTGCTGGCAAAATTATATGCTTATCTATCTATAATTTGGTGTGTTCTACTTATGTTTTTTAACAGCTCTGACACTTTAAACCAAAGTTGTTAGTCTTCTGTCTAAGTGATTTCATTGAGAAATTGGAGCATTTTTTTTAGCGACTAATTGCATTGGATATTGGTCACATTTTGGAATTAAACTATTTTCTCTTTCTCTGGTAGTTTTAGAGTTGGAGAAGAGATGGCAAAAGGGGCCAACATTCTGGCCCTTTGAAGTTCAGCTTCCACTTTCTATTTCATATAGATATTTTTTGTATGAGGAATCAGTCTCCTTCGGGAGAATGATGACTTTTTCCATAAAGGAAAGCCAATCCATGGGGAAAAAAAGTAGTTGCTGCTTTGACAGTTTCCTAAAAGCTTACATTCCTGGAAAGGAGACATCACAAAATATACATTTTATTAAAAATTACTACTTTAAAGCCACACAAGCAACGGGAAAAAAAAATCCAGATACAATCCCTTTTTCTAGCTACTCTGTTCAAGAATTCTTTCAAGATGTAGATAGGAAAAAAACATGATCTCCCAGTTTGTGTCTGTTGGCATCCAACCAAGAAAACATAAACCATCCTATGTATTTCAAGAGGGAATTTAATGATACAGATAATTCATTACATAGGCAATGGAAAAGCTGAGAGTAGCCAGCAGCATGAGGCTGTGAAGGGATTAGAGAAACAGCACCAAAGCCAAGATGACAGAGTCATCAGACAAGAATGAGAATATGGTCAGGGCCAGCATGGCAGGAGTTGAGACCTAAGAGAGAAGGCCTCTTGAGAACGAGCTAGATCATGAAGGAGATGCTGCCTCTGCTAGAGAAGAGACACTACACAAGGCAAAGTCAGAGGGGAAATAAATGCTCTGACCTCTCCTATACTCTAGACCAGGTGTCCCCAAACTTTTTACACAGGGGGCCAGTTCACTGTCCCTCAGACCCTTGGAGGGCCGCCACGTACTGTGCTCCTCTCACTGACCACCAATGAAAGAGGTGCCCCTTCCTGAAGTGCAGTCGGGGGCCGGATAAATGGCCTCAGGGGGCCGCATGAGGACCGCAGGCCGTAGTTTGGGGATGCCTGCTCTAGACCCTCTCACTGGATGAGCCTACCTAGAAGCAGTGGGTAAAGGAGCCTGGAAGATGTAACTCTCTAAGACGCTGAGCAGAGCAGAGGGAGGGAAGCAGGTATTGCTGAGAGCAAGCAGGCAAAGTCTATTAGATAGTTTATCTCATTCTTGAAATTTCAGTTGTTTGACTGTTTCTATTATACTTTCTCAAGGTCAAATCCAGGAGGCAGATTTTGGCTTAGGCAAAAGTTTTTAGCAGGTGGTGGTACTTCCTTTCTGGGGGACTTGGGAAATATACGTATATGTATGTAAGGGCAAGTTTTTGTTCCTTCAGTGATGGGCCATAGGGTGTGCTCCTTGGATCTGGAGGGTGAGATATAGATGTTTAATGTTCTATAATGCATGGGGCAACCCAGCACAGTAAAGAGCTGCTGTATTGAAATGCCATTAGTGACCCACTGAGAAACATGGTGATTTTATGTTATACAGTCATCTGAAATAGAAAGCTGTATCTCAAAAACCAGTAAGTTTATGGTCATTTAAAGATTTCTACCCGGACCATCATTGGTGGAGACATTGTAGAGAGGATTAGAAACTCCGGTAGTGAGAACAGAGGAGGTTTACAGTTGGACTTGACCTCTGTGTTTCTCACATCCTAAAGATTTTCTAATAACCTTTGATAATTATGAAAATAGGAATATTTATTTGAGGCCTGTTCTGTACCATTCTCCGTGTTCAATGCATACACACATTATCTCACTTATTTCCTGTGATAAAGCAGTACAAAGAATAGTAACTATTACCCACATTTTGCATATAAGCAAAGTGAGACTCAAAAGGGCAAACTGGCTTGTCCACATTACCCTGTTGGAAAGTGATAGGGGAGGAACTTGAACCAAAATGATTTAACTCGTAACCCATATCCTTAGACACTATGCTCTGAAACTTCCTGATTCCAAATTTTGGGAGTTTTTTGAGACCAAGTCTCGCTCTTTGGAGTGCAATGGCGTGATCTTGGCTCATTGCAACCTCCACTTTCCAGATTCATGCAATTCTCCTGCCTCAGCCTTCTGAGCAGCTAGGATTACAGGCACCCACCATCATACCTGGCTAATTTTTACATTGTTGTAGAGACAGGGTTTCACCTTGTTGGCCAGGCTGATTTTGAACTCCTGACCTCAGGTGATCCGGCAACCTTGGCCTCCTGAAGTGCTGGGATTACAGGTGTGAGCCACCATGCCCGGCCTCCTTATTCCAGTTTTAATGTCACCATACCTCTGGGTTTTGAATCTTCCCTTTCATATCTGTGTTTTGCTGTATGATTGTATCCTCTCTGTGCCTTTCCTGCTGTGGATGCTCGTGCTTAGGCCCCAGCTACTCCAGGAAGCCAGTCAGGAAGCCACTCAGGTTGTGCAACCATCACATGGCCTCCAAAATGTTAACTTCCTAACATGTGTTTCTCCTGATGCCTGCCAGTTTATTCAGTACTCAATCCGACCGTACCTTCTTACTCATGACCAAGAGCTCTCTGCATGCACCAACTGTGAAACAGGAATTTCCAGAAACTACCTACCTATCTTGGTTGTGCTTTTATTCCTCATACAAATAAACAGAAGTTAGCACACCTAGGATCTAGATAACTTCATTCATTTACACAAATACTGGCAAAACACCAACTATGTGCCGTACATGTGTTGCCTATAATTCTCATGGGTTTATAGTCTAGATACTGTGCTACCCAGTAGAACTTTCTGCAGTGTCCAACGCAATTGCCAAGAGCCATATGTGGCTTCTGAGCTCTTGAGGTATGGTCAATGAAACTGAAGGACCAAATTTTAAATTTGATTTAATTTAAATTTTAATACACACATGATTAGTAGCTACTATATTAGAAAATATGGGTGTACAGAGAAAATAGGAAATGATGATGAAATATATACATTTAACATTTACAGTATCTGCAAAGGGCTAATCAAGGGATAGAGGAGTAAGACTTGGCATATTGGAGTTCACACTCTGAGGAGGATACAAACCCTTCTATAGATGTTCACTGTAAGCGTGGTTTGAAATAGAGTCTCCAGCAAATGTGGTAGGTAGAAAGTGAGGTAGTGACTGGCAGTCTGTAAAATTAGGGATAGTTTTAAGGAAGAGGAGCCATTTCAGTTGGACTTTGAGAAGTAAAGGAATTGCCTAGGCAGAGGGGCAGCATTTCTGGTAGGGAAATGTTTCTCAATCTGGGCACTATTTTGGGCTAGATAATATTTTAATAATAAATATTCTGGGCTGGAATATTTTCTCTGGGGTCTGTCCCATGCATTGGAATATGTTTAGTAGCATTCCTGGCCTCTAACCACCAGATGCCAGTACCACCACCGCCTCCATTTGTGAAAACTAAAAATGTCTCCACTCGTTGTGACATAGTCTTTGGAGAACAAAATAGCCTCTGGTTGAGAACCTCTGTTGTAGAGGAAGTGTTGCACGAAAGCTACAGCTGTGACATATGGGAGGCTGGTGCCAGTGGAGAGGAGGCGGGTGGGTGTAGGGCCAGATATCAAACAGCTTCAGGCATCTGCTGTGCAAATGATTCTATAAGCAACAGAAACTGGTGGAGTTGTTTCTACTAGGACAACCACAGGACTGATGTTTTTGTTTTGCAAGGCAAACCTGAAGTAAGATGTTCTCCAGCATGTTATGCTAGGTGGGAAACAAACTAAGCTGGGAAGCAATTAGAAGCAGACCATATTGGGGCCGGTGCCCTGCGCTTAACTGGCAGTGGCACCAACATCGGGAGGAGGTCAGCATGCCTAGCCAGTAGCATTTAAATGAATTAGGTCCTTCTAGTGATGTTTTTTGACTGTGTTCAAACTGATAAAGACATTCTTAGAATGATAGATTTTGAAGACATTCATATGATTTTTAAAATAAACTGTATTCTGGACTTTACGATTTTCTTTTTTTTTTTTCCTTTTTTTTTTTATTGCATTTTAGGTTTTGGGGTACATGTGATGAACATGCAAGATTGTTGCATAGGTACACACATGGCAGTGTGCTTTGCTGCCTTCCGTCCCCTCACCTGTATCTGTCATTTCTCCCCATGCTATCTCTTCCCACCTCCCCACCCCCCGCCCCTCCCCCATTTCCCCCCAACAGACCCCAGTGTGTAGTGCTCCCCTCCCTGTGTCCATGTGTTCTCATTGTTCAACACCCGCCTATGAGCGAGAATATACGGTGTTTGATTTTCTGTTCTTGTGTCAGTTTGCTGAGAATGATGGTTTCCAGGTTCATCCATGTCCCTACAAAGGACGTGAACTCATCGTTTTTGATGGCTGCATAATATTCCATGGTGTATATGTACCACATTTTCCCTATCCAGTCTATCATCGTTGGGCATTTGGGTTGGTTCCAGGTCTTTGCTATTGTAAACAGTGCTGCAATGAACATTCGTGTGCACGTGTCCTTGTAGTAGAATGATTTATAATCCTTTGGATATATACCCAGTAATGGGATTGCTGGGACAAGCCCATTCAAAAATGGGCAAAGGATATGAACAGATACTTTACAAAAGAAGACATACAGGAGGCCAACAAACATATGAAAAAATGCTCATCATCACTGGTCATCAGAGAAATGCAAATCAAAACCACATTGAGATACCATCTCACACCAGTTAGAATGGCGATCATTAAAAAATCGGGAAACAACAGATGCTGGAGAGGATGTGGAGAAATAGGAACACTTTTACACTGTTGGTGGGAATGTAAATTAATTCAACCATTGTGGAAGACAGTGTGGCGATTCCTCAAGGACTTTACGATTTTCAATGCAACTCTTCTCTAGACTGATGTTATGTGCAGATTTGTTGAATCAACAGTGTCAGAAAATATTCTTTTCCTACTTCATTTTTAATGCTATCTTGGGACAGAGAAGGTAAGAATATAATTTTAATCTTCATTTGTTATATATTATCATGATGAAATTGAATATATTTATGTAACATACCTGTAGAGTAAGAAAAATGTTATTTTCAAGAACAGTTTTTCAGGAGTAATCATTATAATTACTTGATATAAATACTTTGAATCAGAAAAGACAACAATGAAATAATAGAAATCCTGTGGTTTTTAGGCCACTGTTTCTTTTAGATAACATTTTGTGGTTGCATTAATTTCACTTATAAGCAATCTAACTAATTGGTTAAACTACTGTAATTCAGAATAGAACACAGTAGTCTCAGAAGAGTTAATAAATTGAAGTTACAAATATTCAGAGTTACGTTGACCTCTAGGGCATATAGTATGTCAACACTGAGATAATAGCTGTGAATGAGCAAATGGATGGATAAATAATAACATATGTACATAATACAGAGATGCATTTATCATATACACACATACAAATCACTTGCCTTCTTAGCTTAAGTGTTAAAAAAATCCTTGTGGATATCTACAAGGATCTTTCTTTTTTTACCAAGATTTATAGGCTGATTGAAACGGAGAGCAGCCTTCTTTGAATCTTTATCACTTGCCTACTAGTTCTGGTGGTTTAGCTCTTAATTTTATTCTCTCTTGTGCGTTTAAATCCTTGCGAACGTAAACCAGGTACTGTGAATAATAGCACACAATAAATTGTGCTTGGGATCATCATTTCTTTTTGTTGTTTTTTCCTCCTACAATAAGTGAGGAAGCTCTTTGAAGGCAAGGGCCACCTCCAGTGTCTCTGAGATTCATAGAAAAGTAACTGGGATTCACTTCTGTTTTAATTCCTCTGATGCTCTGACTTGTGGTTAATATGATTGAAGCTTGGGCCAGCCAGTAAATTGTGTGTTTAAAAATTGAAACAAGCCCAAAATGCCAACCTGGGAGTGAATTGTGTTTCTTATGGTAGAACCGTGATCCATTGCTTGATAAGTCCATAAATTCCATAAAACACTCTTTGCAAACTTTCTTAGATAAATTTGCCAAGTGGAGCCCATGAAATATTTCCTGATCATTTCAGATATTTTTGTTCTAAAGAGTTTTTATTGTTTTATGATACAAACCATCTGGTGTATTCTTGTGGGAAACTGGTGCGTGTATGTTTATTTGTTTGCTTATAGTGAAAAAAGTTACTTCAGAACCTTTGGTATACCACATAACACTCCAAGAAAGACTCTTTTTTTTCCTTTTTTTTTTTTGTGTGTGTGTGTTTTTAAATTGTATTATAGGTTTTGGGGTACACGTGAAGAACATGCAAGATTGTTGCATAGGTACAAATACGGCAGTGTGATTTGCTACCTTCCGCCCCGTCACCTGTCTCTGGCATTTCTCCCCATGTTATCCCTCCCAAACTCCCCATCCCCCGTTGTCCCTCCACTATTTCCCCCTGACAGACCCCAGTGTGTGATACTCCCCTCTCTGTGTCCATGTGTTTTCATTATTCATCACCCGCCTATGAGTGAGACCATGCGTGTTTGATTTTCTGTTCTTGTGTCAGTTTGCTGCTTTTATGGAGAGAGAGTAGGTTTCTGTCTCTTCAGCTTGTCTTGGAGTAGGATGGAGGAGGATCATGTGCTACAAGGAGAGATAATTAGAAAAGGAGTCTGCATTTATTATTAGAGATGAAATAGCACCTTGTGGTAGTAATAAATTGGCTCTCTGGATACATAGTAACTGGAACTGCTGTATCTGCAACCTTATAAAAAAAATAAGCCTTGCATGAAATGAACCTGCCTTTGGCACTTTAGACCCCTGTAGGAGTTCTGAGGGTTCTGCCTTGCCTTCCTGATTTCATCTCTCCAACTTGTTTATAGTCAGGCCACATGCCTTGTGGGCCTCATTGTTTCTACTTGGAGTGAGAACAAAGGCTTGGTGTCTTGATTTTGTGATTTATCTATTTGTTTGCTTTGCTTTTGGCATTTTAAAAAACTTTCATTTGTTTCTAAATGTTATTATTTCTGACCATTGAAAAGCAACACCCACCAGGATGCTATTTTTAAAGGTGCTTGTATAGGGTAGTAAGTGGGTGCTGGACAGTAAATCAATCAGGATGCATTTTTTTCTCATTAAAAATTTTGCACTCCCCTCATTAGTAGAGTGGGAGAGGAGACACAATGAGAGGCAGAGACACTAGCTCTCTCTGCTGTTGTGAAGAATCTGTAGTCTTCTTATGGGATACACAGTAACTTCTCTGTCCCATATATTTTCCATCTTCTGGAAAATCCAATGAAGTTTGGATAGCATTGGGCAAACAATCTCTTCTGAGAAATGGACCCAAAAAAATCCAAATAACAAAACCACAACAGAGCCATCTACATAAAGATGAAAGAAATGTTAGGTATTTTCTAGCCAGTGGATTTTTATTCTGGCTTTGGCAGAACTCTTGAGCAAGTAAAATCTTTCACAAAATAGTAGTGTTTAAAATGACGATGATGATGGAAAAACTTATTGTGTTTCTCATGTCACTGTTCATGTAAGAAACTGGATGGTAGAAATGATGTATGTGCCAAGTCATGTAGTTACAAAGAGACAGATCTAGGTTCTTAATGACGTGGTTCTTAATGAGCCACCTTTACCAACCCTGAGACCCTCTACTTCTAGACTTCTTTATGTAGTAGATTATTACATGTTTTTATTGCATTAGCTACTGCCAGTCAACGTCTTTCATGAGGTGAACATATTAAGTACCTTGTAAGAGAACTCAGCTATGTAGCTGTAGACACGCCACTCTGTAGCTGATAATTAGCCAATTACCTTCAAGTCCCTGAACTGTTTCTGAAAGTCAGGCTGACCTGGAGAAGACCAAGCACGCTATCAGAAGTTGAAGGTGAATAGTTTCTGTCATTCTCAACAAATTCACGGACAGGCACTGGAAGCAATGTGATGCATTTTTGGGAATTGAGTGGTCACACAGGGAAATAAGAATAACACCTTGCTGTAATCCCAGCACTTTGGGAGGCCAAGGCAGGTGGATCACGAGGTCAACAGATCGAGACCATCCTGGTCAACATGGTGAAACCCCGTCTCTACTAAAAATACAAAAATTAGCTGGGCGTGGAGGCACGTGCCTGTAATCCCAGCTACTCAGGAGGCTGAGGCAGGAGAATTGCCTGAACCCAGGAGGCGGAGGTTGCGGTGAGCCGAGATCGCGCCATTGCACTCCAGCCTGGGTAACAAGAACGAAACTCCGTCTCAAAAAAAAAAAAAAAAAAAAAAAAAAAAAAGAATAACACCTTGAAGCATTTTTATCCATATCACTCCTGATAGGGCAGGAACAGAACTGATCCTCATTGTGTATTTAAAATTATTGAGATGAACCAAGAGATGACCAATGTTGTGGGTTAATAAGGAAACTAGCTTCCTTATGATTAAATTCTTAAATTTCAGCAAGACATATCCTGCTAAACATTCTTAAAGAGTAATGTCACCAGCTTTTTTCAACCGGGGTCTTCTATCAATGATTCCTGGAATAAGCAGTCTTACTCACTTTCTCACCTTCCTAATACCTAAATGTGTGATCATGAGTTCTAGATTGACAAATAGAAAGAAGGAAAGAGGAAAACAAGAGGGGTGAGTAGAAATAGGGAAGTGAAGACAGGGAGAAGAAAAGTAAAAAGAGAGGAGGGAGGCAAGTAGAGAAAAGGGCCAAACGCATCTAGGAAAGAGGAGCATCATGTGGAAAATCACTAAAAGGTTAAGGAAGCGAATGAAACACTGGGCCCTGAATGAACATCAAATATGCCTAAACCTGGTGACAGTTGTTTATGATTAATTCATAAAGGCATGTTTATAATACAAAAAGACTAATAAATGAAGACAGCTCTATAATCATCATCTGATGGAAGATACACTGAACTGGGTGATCCTGGCAAGTCAATGAACTCAGTCGTCTCTTGTACTAAATGAAAAATACAGTAAATGAGCCTTTTTTATTAGTGCTAAGATTATCTTCTCATCTGCTCCTTTCCTGTTGGCTTAAAGACTGGTCATTTATTGCTATAACCATAATTAATATAGGGTTATTACTTTAATTACATGTAATTAACAGAAAACACACATGCTTTGATATTTTTATTTTCGCTGTAGGTAATGGGGATATTAACTGACAGATTGTTCAAGCACCAATAAAATAAGCCATTACACTTTGTAATTTTGTTGCTTTAAGTTAATGAAATATGTGTTTTTTCATTTTGTTTTCTTGTCAGGTGGTTTTTCTGACAGAAAAGATTTCTTGTCTTTATTGATGTTCATTTATGTCTATGCAGAAGTCAAGTCATCTTTTAACAATTTGGGATTCTTTCTTGCTCTTCTAAAATAAAGCAAAACCTTTGAAAGACATTTTGCCTCTAGAAGGCTATGTTATTTCAATGTTTTTAACCTTGTTCTAAATGTCAAATTATTTTCAGAGCATTTAAAGGACAGTAGTTATTGTTTTTATTTATTTATTTAGTAATTGGCTGGACAGCTCCTTTTGCCTGGTCGCATCATTTTTGCTAGTTGTCTTTAATATAGTTAAAATTAACCTTCCTAAATTGAAGATAAAATGAAGAAGTGAATGTTGATAAAATTCGTCCAAAATCTTTTATGAGGAAACATTCACTTGATGAAAAGTAGATACCTGAAAACGTTTGCAGTTAAAAGTAAATAGAAATGATTTGGTTCAAAAATATCCATCGTGATTTTGCAGAGGCGAAGGGTTTTCTCTGAGTAACCCTACTTTAGTGTCTGCTTTTAACTAATAAATTACATTCGGTGCTAGATTGCAGGTCCCAAGGAACTGCCAATAAATTATTACATTTTCCAAAAATGTTCTTTCCTGCTTGTCACCCAACCGATACTGGATATCATATGTAAAACTGTAGCATAGGCCATCTGTTCCCCAGAGCAACAACATTAAAAACAAATGGTCGGCTTTTGAAACTAGTACCCAATTCCATGCCTGGGAATTGGCATACACTTAAAAGGGATTTGTAGAATAAACCTGGATTCTTATGAAGAGACATGTTTCTTAGAGAATAAATCTGGCCAAAAAAGAAACACTCATTTATGGTCCATTGTTCAGAACATTGCTCTAAGCCAATGTCAGTCTGATCTCACTGTGATAATTTTGTATTGAAGGCATTAAGCTGGGGACGAGCATCCTCAGAAGACGAAAAACCAAAAATAAGCCACCACACAATTATACTAGAAAGTTACTGTCAGTTCTTAGTTTCTTCAAAAGAAAAAAATTCTAGTCACCAAAAATAGGTATGCAGCTGAATTCTGCCTTCAGCGTGTCAATAGGGAAGTATAATTAATCAGGAGAACAGGCTATTTGAAATATTGTCAGTTCACCTCTAGAAATCAGTGCTTCTCAAAGTATCTTTGATGGACCATTTGAATAAAAACCATGTATGAGTCCAATCACCAATGCAGATTTCCAGGCCCCAACAACCTGTTTACACTCATTATTTGGGGGCATGCACAGAAATTCACGTTTTCAACTTATTCTCCTAGAAGGTCTTCAACTAGATAAAATTAAGTAACCTTCCTCATGAAGTATCCTTACCATGGTTTTCGTTGGGCAACCACTCAGGGAACAAACCAGGCATCATTGCACTTGGGCTTTGTGCAGGAAAGTGATACTTCAAATTAGACATTGGAATGTTTGTTTTAGACTTGCATATTTCCTATTATATCTTTGAGCATCTTATTTTTAGTTGTTGAGCTAATTATCTGATGATAGGATTTTTTTTAAAAAAGGAAGAAAGGATTGAAAAAATAATACAGGAAGCTAGTTTTCTTTGTCATTCGATCTAGCAAGCAAAACAAAGGCTTGACCACAGTGAATATGTGGAGGGGAAGCGAGAGGAGGTTAGATAAACATGTTGGATAGGTGGGAAGTATGGGATGCTATGTAGCAAGCTTAGAATTTTCCATTTTACTCTGTAGGCAATAGTAAGTCAGTGAAGGTGGAGGAAGGAATCAGATGATCAAAGCATGTTTTGAAAAAGTAAAGAAAGAAAGGCAAACTATCAAGTGGACTGCAGTGGAGAGAGCAGTATGTTTAAAACTGCAAGAGATTTTCGCTTGCATGCATGAAAAGAAAAGGCCTGTGCATGCCTGAATTCAACCAAGAGCAAAGGGCCAGTTGCTAGCTAGAGAATAAAAACAAAATACCCACTGATCAGAAAAACACCCTGTGAGCAGATTTTAATCAAAGCCCTAAATATGATCACTGAGAAGTGATCATATTCCCAGGTCACTGTTGGAAGACAGTGCTTCTCTTCTAGATATTTTTTGTGTTGTTGAGTTTGGCATCCTGCTTGGGATTTTTCTGAAGGTTTACATAGGTTGACTCTGTAACCTCAGAATATTTGCTTAGGACTTGATAGTTTTTCAGGGAGACTGCACTGGATTCTGCCTTGGCTAGACTTTTGCTTTGATTATAGAGGGATCCATTTGTCTGGTAGCCTCTTCATGTATTCCTTTGAATGTTAGTTGCAATATAATGCCACTGTAAAAGGATAGATGATAAAATGGTAGTGACTAAAATCTTCCTTCTCCTGCCACCATTAAATCAGAGTCCTCAGTAACTCTTCTTTTGATGGAGAGGGTGAAAGACAATTAATTCATTCTTTCAGTCCTCCAGTAAACATTGAATGCCTGCTACGTGTCAGGTACTGTCTGAGATATTGGCACTGTGGGACTATGAAACAAGAATTTTCAGTCAAATGTGGAGGAATGGGTACCTACATGGCTAATTACTGGTTGCCATTGCTCTCTGGATAAAATCAGAAATTCCGCATCTAGTCTTAGGGCCTCAGGTCTTCTAGTCCCTGTGTAGTTTCCAGGCACATTTTGTTCCACTCTTGTCACATTAGGGGCACCAGCCACATGGCTCTTGTTCCAAGGTCCTCTCCACTTCAGAGTCTTCTTGTTTGCTCTTTCTGTATCCAAGAACGTTCTCCTATGTCCCATTTGTCTGGTTAGCCTCCATCATTCTTCAGAGTTTAAACTGTCACTTCTCTGAGGATGCCGTCTTTATTCTCCAACACTGGATTTTCACCTCTTGTTATGTATTCTCATTGCTCCTTCTGTTTTTCTTTCATAGTAGTTATCAATAAGAGAACTGAATGTTTTCATAATTTTTGCTTAATTTCTACTTCCTGTTCTAGACTTAAGCTTCATGGGAGTATGGGGCGTGGCAGCATTCACTGTGGTAACTTCAGCATGCTGACCAGACTATAAATGGCACTTGGTACACATGGTTCGTTTTTTGTTTTTTGTTTTTTGTTTTTGAGATGGAGTCTCCCTCTGTCACCCGGGCTGGAGTGCAGTGGTGCAATCTTGGCTCACTGCAAACTTCACCTCCCAGGTTTAAGTGATTCTTTTGCCTCAGCCTCCTGAGTGGCTGGGACTACAGGTGTGTACCACCATGCCCAGCTAATTTTTTTTCTTATTTTCATTAGAGATGGGGTTTCACCATGTTGGCCAGGATGGTCTCAATCTCTTGACCTCATGATCTGCCTGCCTTGGCCTCCGAAAGTGCTGGGATTACAGGCATGAGCCACCACATCCAGCTGGTACACATTTTTAAAAAATATTTGCATGAATAACATTCCATATCTGGTTTAATAACTTCAACACATTTCTTAAAGATTAACATGATTATTTGCTTCATTTAGCTTCAGTTTTTACTAGTATATCACTGTGAATTATCTCACTAATTTTTATTTCAGACATAACAATGTTGTTGTATACCAGCTCAAATCATATTCTAACCAGAGTATACGTTTAAGGGTGTGTATTTTCTCACCATCTAAATTGATAATGACCATAGTCATTTTTGTTCATATATATATACGTGTGTGTGTGTGTGTGTGTATGTGTGTGTGTGTATATATATATATAATTTTATATATATATATATAATTATATATATATAATTCCATTTTAGGTTTTGGGGTACATGTGAGGAACATGCAAGATTGTTGCATAGGTACATACATGACAGTGTGGTTTGCTGCCTTCCTCCCCATCACCTATATCTGGCATTTCTCCCCATTTTATCCCTCCCCAACTCCCCACTCCCTGCTGTCCCTCCCCTAGTTGCCCCCCCCAGAGACCCCAGTATGTAGTGCTCCCCTCCCTGTGTCCATGTGTTCTCATTGTTCAACACCCACCTATGAGTGAGAACATGTGGTGTTTGATTTTCTGTTCTTGTGTCAGTTTGCTGAGAATGATTGTTTCCAGGTTCATCTATGTCCCTACAAAGGACATGAACTCATTGTTTTTTATGGCTGCATAATATTCCATGGTGTATATATGCCACATTTTTCCTGTCCAGTCTATCATTGATGGGCATTTGGGTTAGTTCCAAGTCTTTGATATTGTAAATGAACATTTGTGTACATGTGTCCTTATAATAGAACAATTTATAATCTTTTGGATATATACCCAGTAATGGGATTGCTGGGTCAAATGGAATTTCTATTCACTATATATTCTTAAGATAGTTCATTGAGAAAATTAAAACCAAAATCTATAAAGTTTGAGTAATTACTACTCTCAACATAAAGTTAAAATTCAAAATATCTCTCTGGAATATTGGTTGGATAATGTGTGAAGGCATATACATGATGCATAGTAAAACCAAATCCATTTGAGCCATTATCCTAGTTTATCACATATATATCAATTATTAACAAAAATTGACAGTAAAGTGTTATGTTAGTCTGTTCTCACATTGCTATAAAGGACTACCTGAGGCTGGGTAATTTATGAAGAAAAGAGGTTTAATTGGCTCGTGGTTCCACTTGCTGTACAGGAAGCATGACTAGGGAGACCTTCAGGAAACTTAAAATCATGGAGGAACCAAAAGGAAGCAGATATATCCTGCATGGCTGGAGTAGGAGGAAGAGAGAGCAGAGAAGGTGCTACACACTTTCAAACAACCAGATCTTAGGAGAACTCACACGCTGTCATAAGAACAACAAGGGGGAAGACTACCCCCATGATGCAGTCACCTCCCCCAGGCCCCTCTTCCAACACTGGGGATTACAGTTCTACATGAGAATTGGATGGGGACCCAGTCCAAACCATATCAAAAGTAAAGACTGAAAGAAAAAAAAAAAAAAAGAAGGAGGAGGAAGGAAAGAAAGAAAGAAAGATAAGAGGCACCAAAACAAAACCAAATATACACATTGGAAAACATTTACTGGTGGTTGTATTTACAAGTAGCCTGACTAGATATTTTAAAGTTAGGAAATTTAGAGTTCAGTTTAATAAGCAAATATACTGCTGAGATTTCCCTACATGGAAACCATTGTACTGGGCTCACTTGAAAATAGTGGGGGCAGTGAGATAAGATTTGGTCTTTTAAGAATTTGAAATTTGTTCAGAAGGATGAAACTAAACGTAATCTAACAACTGAATAATGCTTTGAATATGACATATGAATTCATAAAACTACATCAATTACAGTGCTCTTTAACTATAACTGCAAGTTAGAGGTGCCAGCCCCCTCACAGATGACCATCCTCATATAACTTTTGACTCCCTCAGAACTTAACTATAAATAGCCTACAGTTGCCTGGACGTCTTACTGATAATATAGATAGCCAATTAACATATTTCATATAATGTATATTATACACTGTAGTATAATAAAGCAAGCTAGAGAAAATAAAATGTTATTAAGAAAAGTATAAGGAAAATAAAATAAATATACTATTTATTAAGTGAAAGTGGATCATCTTAAGATCTTCATCCTTGTTGACTTCAAGTTGAGTAGGCTGAGGAGGAGGCGGAAGAGGAGGGGTTCGCCTTGTGGTCTCAGGAGTGGAAGAAGCAGAAGAAACTGTACATATAAGTGGATCCATGAAGTTCAATCCTGCATTTTTCAAAGGTCAACAGTAATTAGTTTTGGGTATAGTGATAGTGAACAAATAATGCTGTGAGCAGCACTGAAGGAGAGCTTTCTAGAGTGGGTGAGTTTTGAGCAAAAAGTTGAAGATGTGAAAGCTTACAGATTTGTTGGGGCAAGGCAGGGTCGTTACTTCAACTTGTTTTCATTGGAATGAGTAAGTCCCATGCAGGTCCCAATAACAGCATTAAAACAATTAGAAACTATGTCAGTTGTTGACTAAACGGCTAGATAATTAAAAATTACTAATTTTAATGATCTTTTGAAGACCGTATACATTAAAAAGTAAATTCTGGGCTGGGTGCGGTGGCTCAAGCCTGTAATCCCAGCACTTTGGGAGGCCGAGGTGGGTGGATCACGAGATTAAGAGATGGAGACCATCCTGGTCAACATGGTGAAAGCCCGTCTCCTCTAAAAATACAAAAAATTAGCTGGGCATGGTGGCGTGTGCCTGTAATCCCAGCTACTCAGGAGGCTGAGGCAGGAGAATTGCCTGAACCCAGGAGGCGGAGGTTGCGGTGAGCCGAGATTGTGCCATTGCACTCCAGCCTGGGTAACAAGAGCGAAACTCCGTCTCAAAAAAAAAAAAAAGTAAATTCTTTTTTAGCCTGATGCCTAAATGCAACTACTGCATAACAGTTTTCATTTTTACATAGTGCTCTCCAAGCCTTCACTACATATGCATATTTTATATTGTTGCAATCATAGTATATACTTCATTTTGTAGTTTGCATTTCTTATTTAACTGTGCATCATAAACATTTCCTACCTTTCTATATAGTTACAATAGCTTTAATAATATAAATTTTATCATGTTGCAATTTACTAAATCATTGCCTTATTGTTGCATATTTAGATTGCTTCCTGGTTTATTTTATTCTTGGTAATGCTGCAATAAATACTGCTGTACATATACTATTTTTTTACTTCTGTCCAATTATTTTAGAGTACAAATTCACAAAAGTAGATTTATTGAATGTAAGGGTTAGAACATTTTTATAGTTCTTGCTGTTTTGCCATTCCGATATTAGGATCCTACAAGTTTTACTTGGCCACCAGCAAGGTACCTGGGAGCTGCTTTTCTCCTATGTATGCCAACAATAGATTTAATTACTAGAATTTTTTTGTTAATTTTATAAGCTTAAAATACTATTTTAAGATAGTTTTAATTAGGTTTCTTACTTTCTTGTGTGGATGATTGTTTTCTTAGTTTGCTTAGTTTTTGTATTTCCATTCATGTAAATTACATGTTACTCTCATTCGCCTTTTTAGCTAAAATGAAAACTCTTTTCTTTTCCAAATAATAAGAATTATTTCAAGGGCATGAGATTTATGTAGGACTAATGGAAAATATTCACTCAAGAAGAAACCAGGAGATTTTTTTTTGTCCTTCCCCTGTGAAGCCTGAGCATGTCTTAATACATAAAAAATAAGTAAATGTGCTGCTACTGTCTGTGGTTGAAATGGCAAGTAGGGGGTCCACTTACGTGGGCTCTTTACATTCCTGGCTGCTGAAACAGCTCTGCAGAATGAACATTAACATTGTTTTACAGTAGCAGATACATACACTTGAAAAAATAGTCTATGGCTGATGTTCAAATTGTAAGTTAAAATAAAGCAAAGCTGTTTTAGAATAATAGCACTATAAAGGAAGTTTCACTGTAGATTTTTTAAAGTCTCAGGCATGCAGAATATATTTTTTCCTTATTCAGTTTAGTAAACTATGAAACAACATATTGACTGCTGAGAATACAAAAGTGAGCTAGGTTATGATTTAGAAAGCTTTCAATATAGAAGAAGAGATGAGGTACATACACAAATAGCAACAAGATATGGGATTATGAGAACATTCTCTAACTGGAGAGTAAACAGGTTTTATTACATACAGAGGAAAAAGAGAATTACTTTATTGGGGTGGGGGACAAACAGGATTCATTTCAAAGTCTTGACAGGAGATTCTAATAGGTAGTGTTCAGGGTTGGAAGGAGGGTATTCCAAAAAGAAAGGGCAGCAAGAGGCAGGTCAGAGCAACAGATATGTGGAGAAGAGATCGAAGGAATGGGCAGAGTTCTGATTTGGCTGGACATGCCTCAAGTGAGAAGGGTAAGGCTGGAACCACTGCAGGAGGGGAGAGGGATGCAGACTTGAGAGGTGTGGCATAGGAATTTTAGACTCCTTGTTTTGGGAATGAAGATACTTTATTTATTTTTTTGATATAGAGTCTCACTTTGGTACCAGGCTGGAGTGCAGTGACACGATCATGGCTTCCTGCAGCCTCAACCTCCTGGGCCCAAGTGATCCTCCTACCTGAGCCGCCCAAGCAGTTGAGCCCTTAAGCACGTGCCACCAAATCTGGCTAGTTTCAAAATATTTCATAGAGATGGGGCCTCCCTATGCTACCCAGGCTGTTCTTGAACTCCTGACCTCAAGAGATCCTCCCACCTTGACCTCCCAACATACTGGGATTACAGGTGTGAGCCCCCCACCATGCTTGGCTGGGAATGGAGATACTTAAGAAGGAGAGTGATAGGATTAAAACTACCTTTACTCCACTTCCAGCTGTTTTTTTTTTTTTTTTTTCACATAAACAAGTAAAAGTAATGAATTTTTCTTTTGCAGTTTCCATCCTTACACATTTTTTTCAAGAATTTTCTGTAAATTGTTTGTAAACGTGAGAAAGAGTAACACATTTTAGCAGAGAGAAAACTAGACTGAACATCACGAAACTGTGTTAGAGTCACAGCATACTGGGTTATTTGGGGTAAGTACATCTGTCTCTCTGGGACTCGGCTTCCCCATATGTCAAATGTGAATGAACTGGCTATTTCCAAAGTTTCTTCCAGTTCGAACATTCTGAAATCCCAAATACATTTTGAGATACAGTAAAGATTCATTTTCTTAAAATCTATACATCTTCTTTATAAACTTGAAATTCTATCCTGAGTGAGTCATTTCTTTGTATTTTAGCTTTTAAATCATCAGGAAATCTCTTTCCAAATGAGAATAACCCAAAGGTAATATGGCAAATCAGTGGGGTGTTGTGAATTCAGCAGGACTTAATTATATTAACCTTCTCTCACTTGATAGCTAGAGGAGTAGGAATGTGTCATGTGAAAAGTGACAGTTGATAAGAGGGAATAATTAATAATGGTAATGATAATACATACTATGTACGTAGCACTTATCATGTACTCTTATGTGGATTAAATCACATAATCTTCCTCACAACCTTATAAAATCAGTACTACTATATTATAATCACCACTTCACAGATGCGAATGCTGAGGTATAGATATATAATTACTTCCCCAAGGGCACACAGCTCATTAGTTGCAGAGTCAGAATTTGAACCCAGGAAGTCTGACTGAGTATCCATGTGTTTAATTATCACACAGCACTTTTCCTCAAGGGTCTGCAGAGAGTTACATCTGTAGAACTGGATTATGTCTATACAAACACAAAGATCTCAGTCTCCACGGGACATGAGTAGAAGGATTTAGGAAGGGGAGATACAAAAGTACCAGTAACACTCTTGTGACCTCAACGTTTTTCTCAGGAATGTCATGATCAGAAGTATCATTATAACTGATCAAAATAATATTAGCATTTCCTTTTATGTGAACTGTGTTTTAAAATGTAGAATTATAATTATACCACTTTGGCATGCATTGATTTCAGTTAGAGGAATTTGCCGGTGGATAGCTGTAGTTGTTATTTGAAGCTCTTAGTATATTGCAAAACCAGAATGTCCAAGCAGTGCAGCTATGAGAATAGGGAAAAACAGTTGGGTTTTCTAGTCGTTGGGTTATGTTGAGGGATCAGTGCTCCTTTACGCATTTCTCAGCTCTGGTCTTTGAAAGGTCAAGCTTTCATCAGAGTCTTAGAATTTTTTTTTTGCCAGTTTTCTTTGAGAAATAGTTTTCTCATAGAATCCCTTAGAAAAACTGATTTTTGTTTTCTCTGAGTTTGGTTCCTCAACCTAGCAGACATGCAGAGATGGAAAGAAAGGTCTCGTCTTCAATCTATAGAAGTGATTAGGTGATCAATTAAAATACTTTATATACTGTCCAGGCGCAGTGACTCGTGCCTGTAATTCCAGCAATTTGGGAGGCCAAGGGGGTGAATTGCTTGAGCTCAGGAATTCGACACCAGCCTGGGCAACATGGTGAAACCCTGTATCTACCAAAAATAAAAAGTAAAAATAATAAATAAGTAAAGCCCTGTGTGGTGGTGCATGCCTGCAGTCCCAGCTTCTTGGGAGGCTGAGATGGGAGGATGGCTGAACCCAGGAGGTCAAGGCAGCAGTGACCTGTGATTGTGGCTCCACACTCCAGCCTGGGTGACAGAGTGAAATGCTGTTTCAAAAATAAAAATAATAATAAAATACTGTATGTGGCTGTGCTTTGTGACTTATAAACTGACCTACAGATTCAAGGGTTGTAGATATATGGCCTGAACATTTATATGCCAAGTGACAACCACCTGAGAAATTCCTTTGTCGGAAGGAAGCTAGTTGAGCAGTCAAGATCACAGCTTTTGACAGCAAACAGACCAGGGTTTCAATTCTTAAGGTTCTGTAGGTCATAGATAACAGAGAGCATGGGATTGACACCCCATAAGCTTGTTCTGGGGCTTGGATGGGGTAGAACATGTAAATTGCCAAGTCCAGCCCCAATGAGAGTACTCAATAAATCTTAACTTTTAATGGTAGGAGTAGTGATAGTCATAGAAGCAACATTCTAAAGCAAGAGCCAGAAAAAGCAATAGAACAACTCTAATTACCCAACATATACCTGAAACCTAATCTGAAATCAAAAGGTAAATTTTAAGAAAACAATTGTGTATCCTAAGTCTTTAGAAGCTCTTTCTCTTTGACCCAGTTATTTCACATCTAAGATTCTCTTCTAAGCTAATTGTCAGGAATTAAGGTAAAGGCTTATATACAAGAATAGTCATTGAAGAGTTATTTTTAACATGGACAATTAGAAAGAATCTACACATCCATTCACAGGACAGTGCTTTAATAGAGTGCAATATTTTTATAATGAGATATTTATTTTGCAGATTATAAAACATGATTCAGAAAAATATGACAAGGAGCAATATTTACTATTTAATATTTCAGAGAAAAGGCAAGATGATATTATTAATACTATTAAATACACTAACATTTATAAAATGTGTAAACTAAATAGATATCCTTAGCTAAAAGTGGAGATTAATAATAATAATGCCTAACTTAGAGGAATTTTGTGAAGATTTTATGATGCTTACTACATGCCTGACAGATAATATATTAGCTTTGTCATTGCATGTTGGCTAAATTTAACTTATTTTCTAAATTTTACTTAAACTTCATTATACACAAATGAGAATCTTTTATAGGAACTGAACAAGATGCTGGGGATACAGAAATAATTAATTGGGGACACTGAGCATATGACGTTCACAATCCAGTGAGCAGAGAGGTGTATCAATAAACAGGAATGGTGGACTTAGATAGAACCATGCTCGTAAGACAGGAAACACATGTCATCGAAATAATCAGGTGCACAGCCATTATAGGCACTTTTTTGTGAATTTTAGAAAGGTGGCCCCTCTCTGTAAGAATGAATTATAGAAAGGTACCTCTTGCCTCCAGCCGAATCGGCTACACAGTAGTAGTCTACAGACTGGGTTTCAGGCCCTACTGCCCTCTTAGCCTGGCTTATTCATGCTGGGTGCAGCCTGCTCACCTGTTCACAGAGGCCCTGAAAATATCCTTGAAATGTCCTGAAATTGACTGTGAAGCACAGGAAATATGATTTGGTGTCCATAACCTTGAACAATAATTATTTCGCACGTGGAGGTCTGAGAAATACTGAACTAGATTAAGTGATGGAACAAAAGAAAAATCTACAGGCAGTTGTCTGGATAATCTCTAGTGTTGTATGGGAATTGTACAGAGAATTCTAAAGTGTTTCTGTTCAACTGCAGAGTTGTCTCTATTATATTTTAATAGTAAGTGTCATAAGTTGAATACACATTGACAGTTTTGTTTTTTGAGCATTGCATAACATAAGGAAAAGCATTGACCCCAGGGAGTCACACACATTGGATGTTTACTAAATATAAATTGATCCACGTATTCATCTTGTTTCGTCCTATCCACAGACACATTATGCTTTGAAAAGTTACCGAATAGTGCTTCCCTCCCATTTCCCGTTTTCCTCACAGAGGTACTGCTAAATAATAACTCAACCAGTTCTTTTTCTTTTCTTTTTTTTTTTTTTTTTTTTTTTTTTTGAGACGGAGTTTCGCTCTTGTTACCCAGGCTGGAGTGCAATGGCGCGATCTCGGCTCACCGCAACCTCCGCCTCCTGGGTTCAGGCAATTCTCCTGCCTCAGCCTCCTGAGTAGTTGGGATTACAGGCACGTGCTACCATGCCCAGCTAATTTTTTGTATTTTTTTAGTAGAGACGGGGTTTCACCATGTTGACCAGGATGGTCTCGATCTCTTGACCTCGTGATCCACCCGCCTCAGCCTCCCAAAGTGCTGGGATTACAGATGTGAGCCACCGCGCCCGGTCAACTCAACCAGTTATTACTTCCAAACCCATAGCCATTGGATTAGGCAGAGTTCTCTGGAGACGAAGAACCAATACAGGATATCTACATATCCTTGTTTCTGTCTATATCTCTCTCCATAGATATATATTTCTATATCTCTGTATCTATCTAACTAAAATAAGATCTATTATAAGGAATATGTTCATGTGATGACAGAGGCTGAGATTTCCACATTCTGCCTTCTCATGTGTAGTGTAGTAATGGTGTAATTCAGTCCTACAGCAGGACAAGACGAGATGTCCAGATCAATCAGTGAAGCACACACAAACACAAAAGTTGTTGCAGGGGATGGATTTCTTTTCCCTCTACCTTTAGTTCTATTCAGGCTGTCAGTGGATTGGATAATGGCCGCCCACATTTAGGAGGAAAATCAACTTTACTGAGTCTACTGATTCAACGCTAATTTCATAGGAAAACACCCTTACACATACCTCCCAGATGTAACATTTAATCTGGGCACCCCATGACCTAGTCAAATGGATACATAATATTAACCATCATGGTTATTTGTCGTCTTCAAAGTTGAGAATCTTTGAGCCCATGAGTCAAATGATGTGTGATGAGGATCTGCAGAACACAATGTCTGTTAGCAGAGGGTTCTGGACAAAACTGTCAGATGTCCCCAGGAGAGGCAGAATAACTCCTGGTGACTAGCTGCACATTCACTCTCTTGCTACAAGTTTAAATATTAAGCAGTGGCTATAAACTTTAGCTTCAGTTTGTTAGACAAAAGATTGTCTGGCTGTTTATTCCTTACCATGTCATCATTACTAGTTTGCTTGTAGCTAATACTTTTCCTCCAGGGAGTTCAGAACTGTTCAGCTGCAAATTCATATTTGATGTTCTTGTTCTAATCCCAGATTACCACATGAAGACAGCTGGAACAGACTGAAAGAGAGAAACTCATAGGGGGAAAGAAATCATTAGCCTGTCTTGAGTCACCAGGACCTGATGAAAAGTCAGATTAGCAAGGCTTAAGCTGCTATGGAAAGCCAGAGAAATGCCCTCGAATATTAATCTTGAATATTTCCACTCCACTAACATTGCCTGGAAGTATTTTAACATTCACCAGAGATAGGCATCCCATCTTCAAGAAACGATATGTTTCTGTAAAAAGAATAATGAATTATGTGAGGATTGATTTTCAGTATGGGCTGTAGTTCTGAATAGTAATTGAATGTGGACTGGGGAGCAAGGCTGTTTGGATTCACATCCTAACATTTCACTTGACAAGTTGCCTCATGAGAAAAATGGGGACTCTAAGAACATCTACTTTCTAGGGCTTTTTGTAGAATATTAACAAAACAGAATCTTACGAGGGTTAAGCCCTCAATAAGTGTGAGGTACTATTATTGTCATTATTGTAACAGATAAAAGTTGGCAGGTATTGGTGGATGTATTCATTGTTATATCTCCCTTTATTAGTCTTTATATTATTAAATGATTGAGAAAATTCTTGTTCTTTTTTTTTTTTTTTTTTGAGACGGAGTTTCGTTCTTGTTACCCAGGCTGGAGTGCAATGGCACGATCTCGGCTCACCGCAACCTCCGCCTCCTGGGTTCAGGCAATTCTCCTGCCTCAGCCTCCTGAGTAGCTGGGATTACAGGCATGCGCCACCATGCCCAGCTAATTTTTGTATTTTTAGTAGAGACGGGGTTTCACCATGTTGACCAGGATGGTCTCGATCTCTCGACCTCGTGATCCACCCGCCTCGGCCTCCCAAAGTGCTGGGATTACAGGCTTGAGCCACCGCGCCCGGCCAGAAAATTCTTATTCTTAAGAGACAAATCGCTTATTGGGAAAATAAATTCAATTTAGTTTATATGCACCATAACTTGTTCAAATTTTATTTTTTAATATTGATAATGGTTTATCATACAATTTATAGTTTTTAGAGTACCTTCACAAGCATTTCTTCCTCCAAGCCCCATAAGAATTACATAGCTGAGGCTCTAGGAAATTGGTTATTTAATCCAAGGTTCCTGATTGGCGTGTGGTTAAGACTTGAACCCATGTCTTCAGACCCCATATGCATTACTGTAGCTGTTAAACTGAGAGGAGGGAGCCTGAGGTTGTAAAAGTACACAGTCTTCATTGTTGTTAGAATCTTGATTTGATTGTACCACTATCACTTACTTAGGTCACTGTGAGCAGTTGCCTCGGATTTCATGAAATCTTAGATTCTATATCTGTAAAAATTAGAGGATAATAATGCCTTCTCTCTACTTGCTGTACAAGTTTAAAAGAATCAGATCCCATACAGAGATGGAGCTATCCCAGCTCCATTCGTCCATGGTAGTTAATAAAAAGGCAGTAGCAGTCTCTTCTTTCATTTATTGTTGATAATGTACCACACATAGTGTCAGACTATCATTTTTTAGTAGATCAGTGTTTTCATCAATGAGAGATGATGTTTGAGTTTGATTCTAGTGGCTCCAAGATCTCCTGTAATCCATGATTGCATTTTCCAGCCATTCATGATGATTAATATACTTTCATGAAAAAGAAGAGACAAGGAGTAGAAGGAAGGTAATAAAGAATAGAAAAAGAAAAGCAGACTTCCTCTAGACTTAGAGAACATGTAGACTTCATTAGCAGCTAAACAGCAACGTGAGAGGGTCCCAAACAATGACTTCATTCCTTTGCTCCTGTGAACTAGGTGTTCTAGACATAAAAAGAGAGGAAAGACGAGAACATGTGTTCAGTGGGTAAATGGCACGCTGTGTTATACCACCCTGGTGAGGTTTTCTAATTATTCAGTATTAACATCTTGATTGTGAAACAAGTGCTTGGTTTAGGGGAATCTTTGGATTAGACTGTGTGCTCCTAGTACTTCATTTCCATATAGCTCTAGGATTTTAAGGTGAAATGCTACAAAAATATAGGAGAATGATGAAGTTGCTAGAATCATGTCAGAGAGGTGTGAGAATTTTGCCTGTTCATACAGTTGGGATTATTTTGTACACTGCTAATTTTATGATTAGTCCTGGATCGAGGAATGCAAGCAATTGATGTTTCTTAGATGGCTGACTTTATTGTTTGTTGTTGTTGTTGTTGTTTGTTTGTTTGAGACAGAGTCTCGCTCTATCACCCAGGCTAGAGTGAACTGGCACAATATTGGCTCACTGCAACCTCTGCCCCGCCCTGAGTTCAAGCAGTTCTCATGTCTCATCCACCCAAATAGCTGGGGTCACAGATGCCTGCCACCATGTCCTGCTAATTTTTGTAGTTTGAGTAGAGATGGGGGTTTCATCATGTTGACCAGGCTAGTCTTGGACTCCTGATCTCAAGTGATCCACCTACCTTGGCCTCCCAAAGTGCTGAGATTACAGGCATGCGCCACCACACCCAGCCTAGTTGATTTTAAATAACACAAAAGGAAACTGGTGTAAAGTGCAAACCATTAGTAAGTTAAGCAATTCTAGCTCTAAAATACACCCAAATCTGTCTATTGCTTCCCAAATTCAGGGCTGCTATCCTGTGTCAGTCACATGTGTTTCTCATGTTGATTACAGCATTGGGCTTCCAACTGGTCTCCCTGTTGCCACTCCTTCATGGTCATAATCCATTTTCTACTCAGTAGACAGAGTTATCTTTTAAAAACAAATGAGAGGATCTTACTTCGCTGCTTTTGCATCTTCCTATAGTTTCCAATTTTGCTTACTATACTTATAATAAATTCAAATTTACTGTCATGGTCTACAAGACCTGATGGAATCTGACCCTTCTCTCTATGACTTCATCTCTTACTTTTTCCCACTGTAGCTCCATATCGTCCACTCTCCCTCACCATCTTTCCGATGTCAGCCAGACTTTCTTCTGGCTCCCATATTTGTGCTGGCTGTTCCCTCTGTCTGAATGACTGGAGCCTTCCTGTCATAAAAGTCTTAGTCCGTATATCGCTTCTTCAGCTAGATCTTCCCTTTCATCCAGCATGAGGAACTTTATTTGAAGAACCCTAAATGAAATTATGTTATTCATTTATTTACTTGAATAAATAAATATATTGAGCTCTCTCTCCCTCAGCTATAACGCAGGTTCTATGAGAGCAAGGATGATGTTCGTTGTTTGCTGTGACTCTATGCCTGGTGTTCAGAAGGCACTCAAGAATCTTAGCTGAATCAATGAGTAATACAACTTAGACTGCTGGTTTCCATGAAAGGACTACAACCAGTCTGTAAGATCTTCTGTCAGGAACTGGGCTTTGTGCTGGTTTCCATGATACTGCTCTATACATGCTAAGGAAATATCTATTGAATTGGATTCAACCAAAAGATTTATTTTTCTGTTCAGTGAGTAGTGTTCCCTATGTAAGAAGAAATTTAAAGCTATGTTTTGATAATACTCTTCTGAGAGAAAGCATGCTTTTTAGTTGTCCATCCATCCCAGTGTGCCTTGGGCTGAAGGATTTTCTGAGGACATGAGACTAGTGGGTCACCCTACATACCTTCCCCAGTTTTAGAGCCGGAAATATCTAGTGGATCGGTTAGGGATTATATTTAGCTGGTTGTAATGGAAGTCAGAAAGAATGGCATTTAAACCATAAGAGTTTATTGTTTCATGTAAAATGAGTTCAGAAGTGGGCACTTCAGGGATATATGGCAACCGTGGTGCACCCACTTCTGAACTCACTTCATGTGAAAATCATCAGTGACCCAGGTTTCTTGTGTGGTGTCCGCTATCCTTAGTGTATGACTCATCCTCAGAGGAGCCTCATGCTCCCATGTGGCTGCTGTAGCTCCTTCAGCCATGACATATACATTCCAGGCAGACACCTAGGGAGTGAAGAGGGGCACAAAAGCATTTGCCAGCTGTCTGTTTTTCTCTTAAGAAGACTATTTCATTTAAAATCTCTTTGCATTTCACGAGCTCTCTGTAAGTAAAGGAGGGATTGGATAATATGAGATGATCTTTCAGCCAGGCACATCGCCTCCTCTCCAAATAATTCTTATTAAGTTCTGTTAAAAGAAAGAGCGATGGGGTGATGAGTAATAGACACTACATAGCTTCTTCTGCCACATCTAGATTCACTGCTTATTAACTTCATGAACTTATGAGGTTGTTTCATTTCTCTGTGCCTATTTTAAAATCTGCATTATGGTAATGAAAACAACAATAATAGTAATAGCTACCTATCTACTGGGTTCTGCTATTTGTCAGGCATTTTATATGCATGATGGTCACCCTCACAATAATTCCGCAAAGGGTAGGTAATTATCCTTGTTTAGATGAGAAGAGTGAGGCTTGGCTACTGGTGGTAATGCCAGAATTTAAACCCAGAGCAGTTTGGCACAATACTCATTCTTTCTATTACACTTTACTTTCTACCTCATTGGCTGTCGAGATTCAATGAGGAAATGAACAGAAACTGATTAACCTGCACATTTTTGAAATAAACTAAAGCAATGATTCTGTAGAGAAAATATTTTTGCATTTAACAAGAAGAACAACAAAATAGTGGTACTTTTGTGTAGGAAATGATTTGAGGTCACCTTGAAGCCAGCTGACTCTGAAGAACACCCCTTCTCCTTCCCAACTTCTGATGTTGAAGAACTTTCTTTTTCAGGAAATTATCTTACTAGTCTGACTCAAATCACTTCTTTATTTTAATTTTTAATTTTTATTTCTTTTCTTTTCTTTCTTTCTTTTTTTTTTTGAGAAAAAGCCTCATTCTGTTGCCCAGGCTGGAGAACAGTAGCCCGATCTTAGCTCACTGCAACCTCTGCCTTCTGGGTTCAAGGTCAGCCTCCCAAGTAGCTGGTACGACAGCCACGTGCCACCATACCCAGCTAATTTTTCTATTTTTAGTAGAGATGAGGTTTCACTATGTTGGTCAGGCTGGTCTCAAACTCCCGATCTCAGGTGATCTGCCTGCCTTGTCTCCCAAAGTGCTAGGATTACAGGCGTCAAATCGCTTCTATTGTTATTATTCTATGATTCTATTTTGTCTTTGTTTGGTTCTGCCCGGATGGAGAGCTAGATGGCCTGGCTGTGATATTTTTAAATGCTACCAGAAGGCAGTTTTGAAGTCATTTCTCATTCTTCCCTCTAAAAGTAATCAAGAGGTGAAAAAAAGTCTTCCATGAGTTGTTCTAAGGAGATGAAAATTTCCTAGTCCCGGAGGCAGGATGAGCTATACACCTTTCTTGACATTTGGCAATAAATATTCTATGTAGCAGCTCTTTCCTTTGGCATTCGTGTCTTCATGAGCCCAGAGCCCAGAAAACAGTTCCCACATTGTTCCATGTTGAAGTGTGTTGAGTTGTTTTGAAAACTTACGAAGTTTTAAAATATCTTTTCTGTGTGTGAAATTTGCTACAGCCCCCAGTCTCACTAATAATGCCTTGGAAATAGCCAATTTCTGGAAGGTGTGCTATGCTCTTTCTTCTCTCATCTCAAAGGCTTTACAAGAAAATTTCCCCCAGACACAATGAGCTCCTGTGCAGAGAGTAATGGCTGTATTTATTTGCTGGAAAGAATAAATCAGAAGAAAGCAGGCAGAGTATTCTCATCCTTGGGCCTCAAAGGAGGTTGCTGGGAAACAAATGCAAGATTATTGGTTTTGGGAAGATAACGCATAGCCTGTTTGAAAATCCGCTTTGCAGGAAATAGAATAGAATCAAGAAGCCAAAGTAGCAATACCTTTAAGTTTCTATTGATCATTGTGTTCCCTGTTTTAAACTTTCTTGGTTTGGAAAAAAAAAGTGTAGATGACATGTAACCTTTGTGGGTATAGCTTCTTACAAAAGTATTAGAGGATTGAGTGGGAAAAACAGGAAGTGAAAAGTCTCAGGTTGTATTAGCAATCAAGGATCATACAATTATAATTAAAGTGAATGCTTACCAAGGGCTTACTGTATGTCTGACATTGTTCTAAGATCTTTAATTAGAAATCCCTCATTTAATTACCCAAATACCAAAGCAACAATATGCAGTAGACAATTGTGTCATTTCTGTTTTGCAGATGAAGGAATGGAGGCCCAAAGTCTCTCAATAACTTGCCCCAAGTCGCTTCGTGGCAAATAGTTAAGATTGGATTTGGACCTGTTTCTGTTTTCCAGGGAATTCCATGTATTAGATTTCTAATACACTGTAATTGTGTTGGAGTCTGGGATTTCAAGATCCAAGTGTCAGCAGGGTGGGTTTCTCCTGAGGCCCTTCTCCATGTTTTGCAGAATACCCCTTTTTTTGCTGTGTCCTCACAAGGTCTTTCTGTGTGTGTGTGTGTGTGTGTGTGTGTGTACTCGTGTTGTCTCTTCTTCTTGTAATGATTCCGGTTCTATTGGATGAGGGCCACATGCTTATTACCTCATGTAACCTTCCTTTCCTCCCTAAAGCCTCTATCTCTAAATGCAATCACTTTAGGGGGTAGGGTTTTAATGTATGAACTTTGTGGGAAGCCTGTTCAATCCTTAACAAGAGCCAGTAAATGGAACCAGTGTCTTCAGGTCTTGCTTTGACAGGAGGACTTTGGTTAAAGTTGTAACTTCTCTGGCCTTGTATCTCTCATGGATCTAAAACAAAGAAAATTGATCACTTAGGTTTTAAAGACTTCTGTTAAAGTCTCTTAACTATGATTATGAAGTTAATGCTCTATAATTTATTAATAAATTATCACTATTTGTATAAAATTAAAATGAGTTCATTCTCAGACAACCTGTTGTGAAGGTGGGGAGGCATAGATTTCTTCTGGGGGTCACGTAAGTTCTTCCCTCTGATATTACCATTTTCCATTGGTATTATTGGCCCTCCTTTTTTTTTTAAACACAAAATAATGCACTTTTTGCTTCTTTACTACTTTATCCAGAAAATATTGTTTATTTGATGTGCACCAGGCATTCTTTTCAAGGTTAAATTCGTTAAATGCTTGTTACATGTCACATGTTCTCTGAAGGCCGTACATTCATTGACTCTGATTTAGCCTTTTAATAAGCCTGTACGGCTGTGCAGATAGGGAAATTAAACCTTTCTGTGGTTAAATAATTTGCTCAAGATCTATCAGCTAGAAGGGGTGGAGCTTGTATATGACTTCAGCTGTCTCTTATTTCGAAACTTGCATCCTTAGTCATTAAGCTACTGAGATGAACTGTTACCCGTGCTCTTGCAAACTCTATAATATATTCCTTCATCTTCCCTTGCAGTTTTGAATTTTGCTTCTGTTGACTGCCTCTCCTTGATATCTGGGCCTCTCCGTTTCTCCACACCTCCCTTTCCTAGTTCATTTCATCTTGTACAATGCAGACAATATGAAAAGAGGGAGATTTACCTCTGTTTTACTCTTAAGTTTAATTGCATTGCCTCTTTTAACATTTTGCTGATTAAATAGTGGCAAATGTAGAAATAATTGTCAGGTTTTTAGCAGAAAACAGGTTGAGAAGTGCACTTGCTTATTGAAGCATGCTTTTTGTTTTCACTGACATTACCTGGACTTTATATGCAATTGCTTTGTGCATTCCATTATTTTTAATTTCAGCTTACAATTAGAGCTTGCAAATTGAATTGCTTTCTCTGAGGAGCTGTGATTTCTCTATTTGGCAAGTGCCAGGCACCCCCCCTCCACGCCCCGTCACAAACCCCCACTTGCTCAGCTGAATTAACATGGTTGATTTTGTTCCCTTGTACTGCAATCAGGTCTGATCAGTAGAATCATGATCTCACTTAGTAATTGCTTCCACAGAGTCTCTAGGGAGAGCAGATATGAGTGGTGCTCTGCCTGATGAGGAGAATGGAGGTTCTCCAGGGAGCACAAGGGAGCTTTGGGCAATGATCTTGGGGATTACAGAGAGCTGTCCCCATTCACTTGCATTCAGAAGTTTTGTGGTGTTTACCAAAGCCATTAAGGGCCCTGATGTTGGAAGTGTTCTTTTTGGAATCAGGATAAATTAAAGATGTGGTTAGTTGTTATCACTCACAGATGATGCAAAGGGAAGCGTATTAACTGTGGGTATTCTAGCTCAATGCCAGCTTAATTCTGGCTATCTTTATTAGTGAAAAATCTTAGGATTTAGTCAATTCTTCAGTTCTTCAATTACATCTCAAAAAAGTTGATTTTAGTTCCACAAATGAAAGAGAGATCAGTTTTGCATTAAGAGACCCCATGGTGCAAATGAGATCCATTGTAGCTTTATGAGTGGTGAGTGGCAGATCACTGGAGGTATTCAGGAATCCAGACTGGAGGGCCTCTAATGTCCTTTCTAATTCTTAGATAAATGATCCATTCCCTCACCTCTTTCTGTTCTCCATATGGTAGCAGCCCATACCTCTGTAACATTTATGAACTTGGTGGTCTCAATACCTCGGTCTCTTTTATTCTCTATGTCTTTGTACCCGCTCTTCCCTAAATCTGGGAAACTTCTCTCTGGTCTTCTGCATGGCTGGCTCCAAGCCATTTTTTCAGGATACAATGCAAGCATTACTGCCTCTCTCTATACGATGCCCCTCCTATAGGATTGAGTTAGGGGTTCTAGTCTGCTCCTGATGCCTACTTGTCACCCTGTGTTATGACTGCTAGCATACTTGTCCTTCCCCCTAATGTGAGCTCAATGACAATGCCATATTCATTGATTAAATCACACATTGAAGATATAAGAGACATTTAAAAAATATTGCTGAAGGAGTGAGCGAAACAAAATAGTGTTTGATTACTTTTGTATAGAGAATTATGATTTAAAAAATATTTTGAATAGCATTTTAAATTTTAATAAATAAGCATCATGGTACTTAGATTTCTCTTATATATACCTTTTCAGCCATATTCATTCTAAGAATCTTCCATACTTTTCATGCACTGTTGTCACTGAATATATATCTTGGTTTTTAAGAAAGTCAGGGCCGGGTGCAGTGGATCATACCTATAATCCTAGCACAGCACTTTGAGAGGCCAAGGTGGGCAGACCGTGAGGTCAGGAGTTCGAGACCAGCCTGGCCAACATAGTAAAATCCCGTCTCTACTAAAAATGAAAAAAAAAAAAAAAAAAAAAAAAAAAAAAAAAAAAAAAAAAAAAAAGAAAAGAAAAGGAAGAAAAGAAAAACTAACAGGGCATGGTTGTGGGTGCCTGTAGTCCTGGCTACTTGGGAGACTGAGGAAGGAGAATTGATTGAACCCAGGAGGCAGAAGTTGCAGTGAGCTGAAATCACACCAGTGCACTCCCATCTGGGCAACACTGCAAGACTCTGTCTCAAAAAAAAAAAAAAAAAAGTCAGAAGGTACTGATATCTTCTAAAGTTCAGTATAAGGAAATAATCACTGTGCAGTGCTTATTTCTATAGTCAAAACATTTTGTATTTGTTACATTAAATACAGTGGATAGGAAAATCTCTTCACCATTTGGTGAGTGGTTATGAATCACAGGGAAGCAACTATCCCTTTTATTTGCAAATTGGAAAGGTTTTTCTGGTAATGATGGGCCTTCAAGAGACCTCCTTTTCAATAGAGGCTACTGCTAGACAAGCTATAAGGGACCTCAACAGATGAAGACATCTAAAGAATTGTTCTAAGTGCATCACAGATGGCTGCTTGGAATTATGATTTATGTTCAGCTGTAGTCCAGTTTGCAGGATTTGAAACCAAGGGGGAAAAAGTCTATCTGTTCATTTTGTGAGCTTAAGTCTTATTACATGCAATATTTCAGCACTTCTCAGGTGAGCAGCAGAAACCATAGTTCATCTAGCAGAGCTGTGTTTTTAGAGCCTCCCATGTTGCCCCTGCATGATGTATGAGTACCTGTGCATCTCAAGGAACCACGCTTGCTGAGTGCATTTCTATTTCACTTTCACTTTCTAATAATTTTAGATCAGGTCATCCTACTTGGCCTCTGGCTACATGAGAACAGTGAATACAGAATGCAACATGATTAATAGATATGGTAAAAGGTCTAGATAATTTGTTTTCTTGGAGACCCTACACTGAGTTGTGGAAGGACATCAGCTTTCCTTTCACACTTGCTTAGTTTTGCTCATGGTGTCGCTATGGCCCTTGCTGTTTCTCTGACTTTTAAATCCTTACCATCCTTTAAAGGCCGGCCCAAATGGTTGTGCAGAATTAAATACTCATTCCCACATACTCTTCTGCTCTGGTTATTATTGATGGCACTTGCTTTATTTTGTCTTGTGTAATTATTAGTTGCTTACCTATATGTCCCTCCTATAAGACTGTAAACACTCCAAAGCAGGAACTGTGTCCTGATCCTCCTTGCACCCCTCAGTACCAAAAGCCTGCACATATAAAGTGCCCAATGAACCTTAATGGATTTGGAATGAGGGTTTCTGAGAACTATACTGCATATAAATATTGAACTCAGAATAACTAAACAACCACAGCTTTATGAGCTCTGTAGAAGTGCAGTTGGCTATGTATGTTAACAATTGAGAGGATAAAAAGAAAATGGTAGGTGAAATATGACTCTTTGTGGTGGGTGTAGGGGTGGTGTTCCAATTTGGGAGATGGTGTTTTGTAGACTTTGTCATGTGATTGTACTCAAGGATTTTACTTGTTATTAAGAATGTATTTTCCATTTTCATGACAAATTACTGTTTAGGTGGTCGCACAAGTGCTGCCTGCCGCATTTCGTACATTGTATAGCTTATGGCATGTATGTTTGACAGTTCTTTCATGCTTTTTGGTTTAATCCTTTTGTGGCAAGAAAAGTCACCCAGTCCTTCCTTGTGTTTCTTTCCTACACCAACCATCTGGTGAAGACGTGGTGCCTTGTGGTAAATGCACTGTGGTAAAGAGTCCCAGGAAACTGGGAAACCATTTGTAAGAAACCTTGGATGTAATCTTTTTTTTTCGTCTTGAGACAGAGTCTCACTCTGTTGCCTAGGCTGGAGTGCAATGGTGCAATATTGGTTTACTGCAACCTCTGCTTTCCAGGTCCAAACAATTTTCCTGCCTCGGCCTCCTGAGTAGTTGGGATTAAAGGCATGTACAGCTAATTTTTTTTTTTTTTTTTTTTTTTTTTTTTGAGATGGAGTCTCACTCTGTCACCTAGGGTACAGTACAGTGGCATGTTCTCAGCTCAGTGCAGTCTTTGCCTCCCTGGTTTAAGCAGTTCTCCCTGCCTCAGCCTCCTGAGTAGCTGGGATTACAGGTGCCCGCCACTATGCCAGCTAATTGTATTTTTAGTAGAGATGGGGTTTTGCCATGTTGGTCAGGCTTGTCTCGAACTCCTGGCCTCAGGTGATCCACCCGCCTCAGCTTCCCAAAGTGCTGGGATTAAAGGTGTGAGCAACTGTGCCCAGCCTTATAATCATTGTTTTTAAAACAAAAACCTTTATCACAAAGTAACATGTCTCAATGTGAAAAGTGTAAACAATTCACAAAAGTATAAATGGTGTGGAAAGTGAGATTCTTCTTTCACACATTCTCTAAATCCTACTCTGCTCCCCCAGAGAACTGCTCTCTCTATTCATTTAACAATATGTGCATGTAAGACACAGATGACATTTTTTCCTTTTTCAGTGTTAAAAACTGTATATATTTATGTATACAGTATGACTTTTGATGTACATATGCATAGGGAGATGGTTACTGTACTCAAACATATTAACATATCCATTATCTCACACAGTTGCTTGTGTGTGTGTGTGTGTGTGTGTGTGTATATGTGTGTGTGTGGGTGGGTGTGCAGCAAGAACACCTAAAATCTTTTCTTTTAGCAAAAAGTATTGCATTTGGGAATTTTTGCCATTTTTTTCCTTGATAATCATTATTTCGATTTCCCATCTCGCCTAATGACAGAAACCGTTTATTAGCAGTTCCACTCTTCATGGTTTCATTTACTCCCATCCAAAAATATTACAGTGGAACATTCCAGGAGCAAACAATTCATAAGTTTTACATTGCATGCCATTTAGAGTAATGTGATGACATCCTTTGTCCTCCCTTTCCATTTTGCTCAGGATGTGAATCATTCCTTTGCCCAGGGTATGCACTCTTACATGCTACCCTCCCTTTACTGTCTAGGAAAACATATGGTATATATAGGGTTCCGTACTATCTGTGGTTTCAGGCATCCACTGGGGGTCTTGAAATGTATCCTGGATAATGGGGATCTCCTGTATATTCAATTCTAGCAAAATTATTTCAAGTTTCAGTCCTACTTCAGTTTCCCTTGCTCATCCTTCTCTGGGACGTATTTAAATGCTGGAAATTTTAATAGTGCCACGGTTTCTGTACTGAGGAGATAGCTGGACCTCCGTGGGGTCTGTCCATCATTGAATTTACTAGGATGTACATCATTCCACCCTGTTCCAGACGTGGAGCCCTATCTAGGCATCCAGTGAGGTTTGGCAGTTCTACTTAGTTCTTGGCCATACTGATTATGCCACCATCTGCTGGTGTATCCAAGAGCCTGTCAGGAATGTAGAGTTTCTTCTTTTTCTTATTCTGCACATGAAAAACGATTCTTCAAGGATATAGGAAAGTTATGGGGCTACCTTGGAACTTCTCTACCTCTGATACCCCCACTCAATCCAGCCATCTCTTTTCAAGGTTTCTCATACCTTGATAGGGTGAAAAGCTCCTTCAGAAGAGTTTGCTGTCAGGGTTCAGAGGGAAAGCAGGCATGGGCAGCTCCGCTCTCAAGCCCTGTACTGATCTAAGAGTTCTATTTCCCTCATCCACTTGACATTAACCCTCTTGGATAGTGCAGAGTACATGGCCTCTTTTCAGATGTATGACTAATTTGTACTGCTTGTTTTCTTTTTCCTTATTCTCATACGCAGGGAGAGGTATTTTTCTTCTCCTTCTGGCGTAGAAAAACAAAACATGGGTTTCAATTGTTTTACAAGTGGATCTCAGCTTCTGAAAACAGAAGTGTCCAGCATTGGATGTCTTTTTCTTCCTCCGATTCTAGTGCGACGTCTTCACCTTAAGGGCAGTGGAGTAGCCAAGTTAGTGTTACAGGGTAAAAAGGACTTTGGGTGAAAACATACTCACTACTCTCAGAATCATCAATGTCCACAAATGCACGTGTGCACACTTATATTGTGGTTGTATTGTTTTCTTTCTGTTTGCTCTTTGCATAAATGGGATCATACTTCACATATTGTTTGTGGCATGTTATTTTTTTCCTTAGCGATGTGTGGTGAACATATTTTAATTGCTACGGGATTTTTAATCTTTTAATTTTTATTATTTATTTATTTTTGAGACAGAATCTCTCTGGGTTGCCCAGGCTGGAATGCAGTGGTGCTATCTTGGCTCACTGCAACCTCTGTCTCCCAGGTTCAAGTGATTGTCCTGCCTCAGCCTCCTGAGTAGCTGGGACTACAGTGCTCACCACTATGCCTGGCTAATTTTTGTATTTTTAGTAGTGATGGGATTTCATCATGTTGGCTAGGCTGGTCTAGAACTCCTGACCCCAGGTGATCTGCCTGACTCAACCTCCCAAAGTGCTGGGAATACAGGTGTGAGCTACTGCACCTGGCCTTAAAAAATTATTTAAGACACTTTTCACCATATAGAATTTTTAAGGATATATACTGTTGTTTGTCAGGGGCACCATAAAACGTTTCTGTAAGCCAGTGTTTCCCCAGATTTACACAAAGAGGGACATAAGTCATGGCATCCAGTAGCCCTCCTTTCTTTCCTGTTCCTCTCACATGCAAAAGCCCCTTTGGGTCCCAACTCCTGTATTGTAGCACAGAGCAGAAATGTCTAGAAAGCCTATTGTCATAAAAACAATCAGAACAAAGCTCTAATTTAATTCAGTCTGCTTTCCTTATGTAGAGATCAGCAAAAACCTTTTTACTCAGCTCCCCGAATAGTCATTCTGAGTTGAAAAGCACCATCTATCCTGTGGGGGTGTTGAAGCTGCCTTTTAATGAGCTTTCATTCAGATTGCGTTCGGGGACCTCAAAAAGGCATTTGGCCTGCTGAGCGCCAAGTTTCAGTGGACATATCTGGAGACTTCTCTTATCTTCCTCTTTTTTTAATTATGAAGAAATGGAATCCTAGCAAAATTAGGAAATAAATTAGTAAATAAATATTTAACGTATCCCTTTCTCTCCCATTTAATTTATTCAGTTATCTGTTTATATCTATTTACTCATTTATTTATTTTATGCTGTGAACAGAAATGAAGTGACTAAGGCTAAGGCTTTCTAAAATTGGAGTTGGGAGATTGTGAGAGGATTTCACTCACACCTGTTCAGGGTGAAAGCCCAGAATAGTTCAATGGACTTGAATAAACAGCTGAAGTCAGTATCGCCAGCCTTTAACATCTCTCAGCTGGGAATACCCTGGTTAGCTTCAGAATGGGTTTACGATTGAGGATACAGCCTAATGAACTTTGTGAACCCATCACACAGCCTCAACTCCTACCTATTCTCCCTCCTCCTTTCCAACAGACTATTTTGAAGCACATCCTGAGTATCATATTGTTTTATCTGTAACTATTTCAGCAAGTATCTCTAAAAGTTAAGCACTTTTAATAAACGTGACCATAATGTCATTCTCTTACTTGAAAGATTTTAACAAGTATTTAATATTAACAAATATTAATATTAATCAGTGGTTAAATTTCACCAGTTGTCCCATAAATTTATTTTTAAATAAATTAATTTGTTAAAATTAGGATTGAAAAAGGTCCTCACACTGCACTTGGTAGACAAGTCTGTTAAGTTCCTTTTAGTCTATAATTTTCGCCCTGCTCTGCTTTCTCATAATTTATTTGTTGAAGAAATTAGATCGTTGTTCCATAGAGTTTCTCACATTCTATATTTTGCTGGTGATATATTTTGCCCCCATGTCGTTTAATATGCACCTCTGTGTATCTTGTAAATTGGAAGTTAGGTTAGAGCAGCAGTTCTCAAACTCTGTTCTGGGGATGCATGAGGGTTTCTGAGACACTTTCAAGGAATCCACGAGATCAAGACTAGTTTCACAATGATACTAAAATGTAATTGCTTTTTTAAAATCTCATTCTTTACAGGTGTACAGTGGAGTTTTCCAGAATCAATTTGACATGTGGTATCTCAACAGGTTAAATGTAGTGTGGTTATAAAAATCAAACTCTTTTTCATTAAGGCATATATTAAAGAGATTTTCAAAACAACAAAAAAATCCAATCTACTTATTAATTTTTTGGGGGGAAATAGAGCTATTTTTTCATAAAAATGTGCTATTTATGTGAACATCGATAACCAAAATGAGTGACTGAGGTCAGCATCTCAATCAATCTGAGTTTTTAAGCCAGCTTTAGGGCACAGCCAGAAAAAATGCAAACCACAGAAGCATCTGTTGCTGTTTTTCCGAATAAGTTTTCAGAAGGTTGATATTTATACATTTTCCTAAAGGGGAACAGACATGTAGGGAAAGAGGTGGGTAGGAGCAAATGGTTACATTTTTGTGAGACTTGAGTTATTGCCCAGCAAATCTACATTTCACATAAAATTAAGGTGAATGTTTGAAGGGTAAAGAAAAAAGAATAATAGAAGAATCCATTATGCATACATTTCTGGGTAGGTGGAGGAATCATTGATCTCATATCTGTTTCTGCACCTGGAAAGATAAGATTGTAATGGTATCATCAGTGTGGAATCAAACAGATTTTAGTTTTAGGAGCTAGACTTGGATTGAAGACCTAAAGTTAGAATTGACGTGTCCTTGTTTTTGGGAGGCCAGCAAAATAATTGCCTGAATAGTTTGTTGGGGGCAGTCATTTGGAGATGCTGAGGCCTTTTACCTTTTCTGGGGGTCTGGCTAATGTATAATGCTAGTAACAGCTACCCCTTTGTAGGAAGGTGTTTGTGACTCAGCCTCCAGGTTTAACTTTTCACTTTGACATAAGGAGTTTTGGGGTGCTGAGATTTTTATTTTCCTTTACAATATATAGTGGATTCATTTCTTTGTTATTTTAAAATGAATTAGTAAATAAATATTTAACATATTCCATTGTCCATTTAATTTATTCAATTATTTATTTATATTTGGATTTACTCATTTATTTATTTCATACTGTGAGAGGAAATGAAGTGGCTAAGGCTAAGGCTTTCTAAAATTGGAGTTGGGAGATTGTGAGAGGATTTCACTCACACCTGTTCAGGGTCAAACCACAGAATATCCCAATAGACTTGAATAAACAGCTGAAGTCAGCATCTGTCAGCCTTCAGCATCTCTCAGCTGGAAGTACCCTGGTTAGCTCACCAATCAGAACAGGTTTACGATTCAGGATTTCTGTCCAGCAATGAACTGTCTTTGAAAACATTTTTCATGGAAGTCCCTGGTAAAGAAAACCTCTTCTGCTCTTGCTGTATAGAACACAACTCAAGGCTGCCCTGATTCAATGCGCCTGAATTGCATTTACTGGTTTACCAAATAAATGCTATTTCCTTCGACTTCTGTGTCAGTCTTCTTTCTTTTTTTTAATTTTAGTTAACAATGCTTAGGTTTATAATCCAATACTGTTTTATATATTTTGTTGCTCAAATTTTTTCAACTTTGGCTATTGGGCATTCTTTCAGTTGGCTCCTGTGTCCCTTGATACATTCCCTCAAAGTGGATTTTTGCTTTGTCTGTGTGTGTGTGTGTGTGTGTGTGTGTGTGTGTGTGTGTGTGTGTGTATGTGTGTGTGTGTGTGTATACTACAGGATTATCCAGGTGCAAGTATTTTCTGCCTCAGACACAGTGATTTTTCTGATGGTAGGTGGGGCATGGCCCAACTAGTTCAATAGAAATCCTTTTGGGCTAAGTGAAAGAAGTGAAATAGATGTGTAGAGAAAGGCCACTTTAACTTTACCACTGTGAGCTTGGGCTATGGGAAGAATGTCAGCTGCTGCTTTGAAAGCGTCAGCTTGAAAATGAAGGTAATACATAGAAAGGAAGAGAGGAAAAGGGAAAAAAAGAAAGATGCCTAAAGGCCATATTTGAACCTGTGGATCTAGCTGTGTATGCCTCTCTCTGGACTACTTGATCATATGAGCCAGAAAAATTCTTTGTTTTTTCTTAAACTCATTTGAATTTTTGTTGTTGTTGTTTTCTAATAGCCAAAAAAAAAAAAAAAAATAGATAACAGACTAAAATAAAGTTACTTGAGCTCAAAAGATGCTTGTTGGTGTCTAATGGTGAGGGATATGTCAGTTCTGATGAGTAGCTGTATTATGAAAACCAGCTCACAAAATAGAATTTTAATAAATTAGCACAGTATCACAAAAAGTTCTTCATATAATTAATGCATTAAAGAGTCTTAATATGTTTTTCATGAATTCACTTTTGGGGTAACTGAAAATTAAAAAAAAGAGAAATCTTTAGACTATTTGACTCTTCTTAAAAATACTTAATTGTTGATATCAGGGCATCATCTGTATTCTATTTCTGTAAGACGTTGACTGTAGTGGTGTCTGATCAGTTGCTTTTTGACTCTTTCCTCCAGCCTGATTACAGAACTATCAACTCCATGTAAGTTTTCAGTTTATCTGAAGCCATATTCTTCAGAGACACCTTGGAAACTGCATCTTTATTCCATGCTCCATTTCTCAAATAATCAACTTGCATCCTCATGAATGGGTACTAGTAAAGAGATATTTTTGTACAAAGCAATGATATCTTATGTGAGGATTATGTTAGAAAGTCTAGGTGTAAGGTAAAAAACGTATCTTCTGAAAATTGTCCTTGAAAAACACATAGGAAGTTTTTTGTTTTTTGTTTTTTGTTTTTTTTTTTTTGTAAAATGAATAATTGTCCATTATTGAGGATAGCCAATGTTTTCCTCAGTTTTAAATCAGGTGGCCTATTTCCTAGTTAAAATACATCACTTGGGTCTAGGGAGTATTGTGTAGGAAAAATACATAGCTTTAAATACTAGAATGACTCTCACGCTCAGACACACACACACCTAGGTGAAGGGAGGTAACAGCAGATTTATATCTTCCAATTTATACATACACCAGGTCTTATTCTCACTGAGTAGATCAGCAGGTTGAATTGTCCCCACTCTAAAGATTATGTATCTCTTTCAGCGATGTATGTACAGTTGTAGGCTCAACATTTATAGGCACAGGAAGAGAAATGGCAAGAGAAATACAGAACAGAAGAAGTGACTTCTGGCTCAAGGCAAGATAATCTGATTCTGTTTCCTGTAAATGTAGAGCTGGAAATAAAAAGCTGAACATGGACTAGGCGGGGGGTCTACAGCTAGGACGTGATGCAGCCTCAAGGCTGGACCTGCACCTTGAACCCCCAGTGGTTGCCTACTTCTTGGTCCCAGCATTTTAAAAAGCACAGAAACATTTCTTCCCTTGACTTTTCACTGGACACCTGTATATTTTTCTAATAAATCTTGCACCCTTTCCCCACCAGAGTATGGCTCAGGCTAACTTGGAATGGGTTTCTGCTACATCCAGAAGATCTGGATTAATAAAGTATTATACTCTGAACAAAAACATCCCTTTATTTTTATAATGGGATGAGTATCTTCTAGTAAAACTGATACTTTGAAACTGAAAATTTATTTACTTCAAAATTTAGAAAACAATGTCAGTATTCAGAGGGAAAAAAAAATCACCATCAGCTTGTGAAAGCCTCTCGCTTCTCTGAAGTTTGTGTTGTTTCTATTGACTTAGCCTGTCTTTGCTGCTCAGAGCCACACCTCTTTGATTGCCTGGGGTAGCGTCCTGCTTTTCTGGCTTTCTCTAATCCTAAAATTTTGAATTTTTTAAAAATAAAACTTTTATTTGTGCTGTATTTCCCCGCTTCACTGTAAATTTTCCATTTTCCTTAATGAAGTTCTCCTTACACTTAGAGAGTGAAAACTAATCCTGAGGAAGTTTGTTAATTGACAGAGGGCGTTGCTAAGGCTTAGTGTGTGGTTTTATTTTTATAAACAAGGCAGTTTATCACATGTTAGAAGAAAGTTGTGACTCAGAGACATCAGAAAGAAGTATAATTTAGTATTAGCATTCTTACAATGATGGAAAGAAACAAAAGATTGGATGGTAAACAAAAGAACTGAACTTTACATCAGGTGTTTTCCAGTCACTTTTTAATTGCTTTTCACCAAAACTTCATTGAGGAAGCTTGGTGCTGCCCTGCTCATATTGTAAGTCGTGGCCATAGAATGGAATACAACATATGGAGATGAAAGGCTGTGAGTGACTCACCTAAGGTCACATGCTTAGTTAAAAGGAGTAGCATATGAAGCGGTATAGCACAGTGGCCAATTCTGAGTCGTCCGATGCATGCCATGTAATGACTGCATGACATTAGTTGTCTTACTTCTCTGTGCTTCCATCATCTTATTTTTAAAATGGAGTTTCCTACCTTCACTTCCATGAGCTAATGCACATGAAGCATGTGGAATAGCCATTTGTCCATTTATAATAATTACTACCAAGTTTGAATCGGCAAATTCCAGGTACCTGCTGCCTTCCATGTCAGCTCTGTGGCTTGGTCATTTAATGATTACAGTAGGAAGGAGATACGTGCCTTCTTCTCTATGGATTTGAAAGAAAAATGAAGGAGCCAAATTATGAGGCCCACAACTCGTTTTCAAATTACCTTTCCTTTCATTTTCTTCTTGTCCAAATGAAACTATGACAATGAATAATTTTAAGACAGCTCTCTTTCTCCAAAAATGTGTAATCTTCCCACCCCACTTAACCATCAGCTGGAAATACAGCTTGGAGATATTTCACGGTTGTAACCACAGTGGTGATACGGTGGGAGACTTTTAGGAAGACATCAAATGGTTCTTCATATTTCATACCACCTCCTGGGAGGTGGAGGCTGGGAGTCTCTGGCAAAGCTAATTCATTATCAGTAAACCTGTTTTTCATGCCAAGCTAGGCCTCACAGAGGACCAGGACAGAATGCTACCTGAATTATGCTGTCTCTTCAGGGCACCACTGTCTCTCTCTCAATCTTTGATATTCTGTGCCACGTGCTCATTTTTCTGGGCCATTTGCCCATGTGCTTTGGTCTGCATAGGTTTGCTCTTTTTAACTTCACATTTAAACCTGAGAAGAAAGAAACTTGGGAGTTTTTCTTGGTTGGCAAAGCAGTCAGCTCGTAGCTATCCATGGGGGATTATGGCTATGGATGAGACCAGCATTCTGGAGGTCATCTCCAGCATCAAAAAATGTCTAGAAACTTCTTATCTCTGTTAAGAATTTTATAGATGATAACTTTTAGTAACTTGAGGAAACCTTAGAGTATTCGCTTTTACTATAGCATTTTTCACAAACATAGAAATTTGTGAATGTCAATTTTATTATAATTTTACAATCAAAGTATAAATTACATCCCTCTTGACTTGCTGCCCACATAGCTGGAGTCATTTAAAAAGTCAGATATTGGCCACTTTGCAGTGGTTTCCTTTAGGTTTTCAGGAATATCGATGTTGAACAATTATCAAATTCTCAAATGACAGGTACTTTTTATTCCTCACTCTGAGTTATATGTATTTGCTAATGCTAGAAAGATGGACTTTGTGGTTGGGTGGAACGTTTTCAGCTCACTGTCATCACTCATGGTTAGTGAAGGACTTCCCTTCACATTCTGTTATATTCTGATTCCCTATAAAACATAAAGATGATTTCTAAAAGTCATTGGTTCGACTCACCGTATTTCTCTTTTGTTCTAAGAGTTTGTATTCACTTAGCCTATAAACCTGCTACTGACATCTAATAGTACATTTCCTCATGTCTAAATATATTTGCTCACAATTCTCTGTATAACACAAAGTAAAGAAATGATGGAAAATAATATTCTGCTTCTAATGCCGCTGCCTGCTTAGATCTATTTCATTTCTTCTAAGACCCTATTATATTGGCTAGTAATTATTTCCTTCCTCTTATTTTCTTCTTTGTTTTCTATTCAACCTCTCAACCTCTCCTTCATGAGCTGCTGGTAACTGAGTTTGATTCATTGCTCAATCCTTGTTCTCCATAATCTTTGTAGATGTGATTACTTCAAAAGCATGTGTTAAAAAATATGAAGAATATGATTATCGAGATGCAGAAAAATTCATAATACCTTATTTGTACCATTCTTAATGAGAGCTGCAGCTAATATTCCTTACCATGACCCAATGCCTGGGCCATATGTGTGCTCTGTTTGTGCATATGCATATGTGGCTATGTGTGCATGTGTGTCTTCAAGTGCCTATGCATGAATGAAATCTCATGTAGTTCTTAAAGCAGCTCTATGAATTTTGGATATACTCATTATCTTCCTTTTATAAATGAGGATAAACAAATTCAGAGTGATTGAGTAATTTCCCCAACATCACATACCTGTAAGCAGCAGAACTCAAAATCACATTAGGTAGATACCCAAGTCCTGCTTTTGATGCCAGCATTTCTCCCTTACTGGTACTTTTTTTCTTTTTTTCCTTGTGGCTCAGTTACTTGGAAATAAGTTTTGCTCACTGCAGCAGATTAAATATGCTATAAATTCTTTGACACTTTTCCCATCGAGAGGTACGTTCTATTTCCCCTTTCCTATTCTCTGGACTTGCCTGTGACTACTTTCATAATAAAGTATAATGTAAATAATGGCAGGGCATTCTGAGCCTTGCCTTTAAAAGGACTGGCAGCCTCCACTTTGATCTCTAGGAACTTCGAGCCAGTGTGTACAAAGCACACATACCCTGGGACTACCCTACTGAGAGGGGCTCAAACCGGCCACTTAGAAAGGCCATATGTAGATAGAGAAGGCTGCCCAGCCAGTCCCACCTGTTCCAGTCCTCAGCCGTTCTAGCCCTCCAGCTGTTCCAGCCATATTAGCTCAGGCCACAGACTTCAATGAGCAGAAACTAGCTCATTCTTACTATGGATTGTCTAATTCTTGACTAGTAGAATCATGGAATATAATGATACTAAATTGTTGTGTCAAGCCATTAAGTACTGGAGTTGCTTGTTACTGAGGAGGAGATAACCAGAGCGTCCACATTTGTGAGTGATGTATTCTTTGAAAACAGAGATGATGTCTCATTCATCTATATATTTCTCGCATTTGTGTCATTGGAGCTCAATTAATTTTAGTTGATCAAATGAATAAATGAATGAGTGGAATAAAGCTATTGGGAAGACAAGCACACTCGTCTCATGGAGCTTTTGTTTCAGATGGAGTGAGGGGAAGACAGGTAATAAAGACATAAAGAAACATTCTCAGGAGGTGGTGAGTACTATGATTGGAAAATAGGGCATGGTAAGAGGACATTTTTGCAGAGACTGAATGAGGGAATCGAGAGAGACTTTAAGTACTTGCATGCCACCTGGACTTTTACTTTCATGCTTAAAAGCTAGGAATCTGGCATCTGTGTTCTTTATGTCCATATACCCCTGAGTTTTGTGATGGCTGCATCACACCTCAGGCCTGAAAAGAGGTTGGTGCCAGGGCAAAAAGTGTGGGCAGAAGCAGCATTGGTTAGGATATCACTCAGCAAAAACCACCCTCAAAAAAGAGTTGCATTCTCTCACTCTTCCAAAGCCTTACAAGTATAGTTCCCTTTGTGTGGAATGTTCTTTACAACTGCAAGCCCTCTCATCGTTTTCTTGTCAAGTTAAAAGGTTCCTTTCTCAGATAAATGTCTTCCTCTACTGTGTTACACATCTTTGTTTGCTCATCCTCTCTAATATAAAAGCTGTTATATAGTTTTCCCCCAGCTATTTGTGAAATAAATAAAGGTAAGGGATCTGTGTCTTCCCTCATCCCCACTATAGCTCTTAGTACAGTGTTTTGCAGTAGAAGATGCTTATTAGATGCTTGTTCAAAACAAGAAACAGAGGAAAGAAAGGAAGGAAAGGGCCTTGTCTCCTTAACTTTATTCATGTAAGAGGGACCTGGCACATAAACTATATTCAGGAAATAATTGATGAATGAATGAACGAATATATGAATGAATTCATTCATGGCTAACTTGGTACTGTTTTCAGTATTTTTGCTCAAAGGTTAATTTTCATCAAAATATCTCCCCTATCAAATTCCCAAAGGCAAATATATATTTTTTCAAATAGTTGAGTAGTCCTCATTGAAGATCTGGGCCTCGTACTTTTTGCAATGTGCATAAGGAACCAAATTTCCTGGTATTGTGAAAATTAGTCACCAGAGCATGTCCTCAAGTTCTACACATTTAATTAAACTAATGTTTTAATGGGAGCCAGATTCTCACAGTGTGAAAGCTGCTTCTGGGAAGTAACTTAGGAATTTTTAGACATTAGTGTCCATTCTCTCTCTTTCTCTGTAAGAACATAACCTATAACTATTTAAGTTCACCAGCTGAAATACTAAGGAGCTAAAAATGCTAATTTTTAATGCTGAAATTGCCCAATTTATATCTAGAAAACAATTTATGCAGTAAGATGCCTTAGTGTGATATAGGCATATACACCCACACCCCCCTTCAGAGAGACACACACCCAGACACACACACACACACACACACACACACACTTTAACTATTTTGCTATAATCCAAATGAATAATTTGCAAAAATACATTTCCCTCACGCATACTTGTGAACTCTTTACTGGTAGCTAAACTTAAAACTTTGTCATGTAAGTTTCTGGAAAGATATTGATTAATTCAAATGTAATGGCATTATAACTATGCCATTCTTTTTTCAGTAGCAATTTTGATTACATAGTGTGAGATGTAGAATATGTAAAAAAGGTATCAGATATGTTGCCTTTGCATTATAATGACAATGGATTCTGTTTATATCATACTATTATGTCAGACAGTACTAAATTGTTTAGATGTATTAATAGACACCCCATATGTTACCTCTCCCTTTTAAATATTGTAACTGGCAGAAGTACAAATGTTAGTGAAGGTACAAAACTATTTCCTGATTGAATGGGAGTAAAAGACCTTGAATGAGTTGACATAGTTAAGGAAATTAATTATTCTAATTCAATACATTTGTAGAATTAAGTCAGAGACTTTAAACTGGTACATTGGAATGAAGACCATATCATTTGCTATATAAATATCAGGAATTGAAAGCTCATTTATTATTTGCTGCTTGTTTAATTGGTTGGTTTCTGGCTGTAAGGGGAACACTGGGCTCATTCTAATTGATTAAGTACCTTGCTTCCCCATGTTCTTTAATTTCAGATTCAAGGCTTGTATGTAATCTGTTTGATGGTTTTATTTGCTTTTTTCTGTAATGCAACTTTGCTGACTAGGAATTGGTTTACTCTTTCATGTCTGAAGGCTCTAATAAATTGAGGAGCTTAGGCAGACAGCTCTTTTATCCAAGGGCTCTTACTGGGCTGGTGATATTGCTGAAATCTGCCTAGATCCAAAAAAGGCTCAGAGAGGGATCAGAGTCCTGAAGGGAGGAAGAAACAGGAAAATTTTTTTGCAGTGACCTCAAAATAAAAAGAGAGTGAGAGAGACAGAGAGAGAGAGAGAGAGAAGAGAGAGAGAGAACAAATCACTCAAATGGAAGTCTGTGCCAAAATAAGGGAATGAGAGTAGGCTGGTTCTGTTTTGGCTAATGAAAGGATGGTGAATTGAAAAAATGATCAAAAGTGACATTGTGGGCCAACTAAGAAATATCAAAAGAGACTGTACTGCCGATCAGTCATGGGATTCACCATCCACTGGGGAACAGCTGCACAAACGTTTGCTGAGTGATTATGTAGAAACTGTAGTAATTGATGTGGTTGATGCAGCCATAACATTCACTGGAATCTCTCTCTTCCTTTGCTCCTTGTTTTTCGTTTTGACTTTTCCCTTGCCCTTGACTTTCTCTTTCTTTTCACAAAGACAGAACTATGTCAGGTGATACAAAGATGCATGAGACCTAATTCCTGCCCTCAGAGAAGTCTGAATCTGATGGAAGTAGAATGGGGAATGTTTGCCTGTGTTTTTGTTTTGTTTGCAAACAGATTCTGATAAAATTGCAAGAAATCAATGGGGTTGAGGGAAGTCTACTTACATTAATTAATGAGATGAAAATTTTATTACTGTCAAAGGGCGTCTATTATATCTGATTTCCTCTATTTTGAGAATGCCAGTTAATTAAAAGCTTTACTAATTACAGTTCCTAGTGGATGGTATCTTTCTCTTTCTGAGAAATTTAATCTGCATTCCTGTCTTTGCCTGTCTTAGTCACAGATATCAACTTAAGATTCTGACTTACAAATCTGACATGAATATGGCGAAATGCAATGTGTTCTTCGGGATTAATCTTTAATATTTTCAAGATCACATCCATTGAAGAGTCTGAGTTGATGAAAAGATGACTTTCAGCTTTCTGGAGGAGCTCAAGAGGGCCTGGGGAGTTTGTTTTGTCCTTCGATGAAAGAGAAAGGGGTTTGTTGTGGGGATAAAACAAAGGCACTTTCCATGGTGAGCTGACATCTTGGTGGTTTTTTGGTTTGGCTTTATTTTCTGGCTGCCTTAAGCAATTCATCATCAAAGGAGCCATCAGTGCTTTTGGTTTTTTATGTACCAAGACACACCAGCCAGTGGAGGAATACAGTGTTTGTGATCAGTGCTTACGGGCAGTGGTGACTGCCAAAAGTTTTGAGTTTCTGGTGCTAGCAGTCTATCTGGTGAAAAGTGACCCCACTGCTACTGTTCCACAGACACAGTTCATAATAAAGGCTCTCTCTATGCCTGGAAGGCCCTTTTCCACTTTTTCTAAATACATAAATCACCCTGGCCTCATGGACTTTCACCTGCTTAGAATCCATTCCTTCTTCCTGTACCACCATCTTGCTATTTTGGAGAGCCTCTTCTCTCTCAAGCCGAATCTGTGGGAAACAGCGCATGTAGTGTTGAACCGGATAGTGTCTAGAGCCAGAGTTCCTGGGTTTGAATCCAGTACACAGACTTATCATCAGTATTGGATATACTCTGTTCTTTGTATTCATCTTCCTGTGTCTGTCCTTAATTGACTGAGCTCCATGGGAGCTCCTCTAATTGTCATTTCCATGTGGACAACTTCAGCTGCTAGCCCAGAGCCTAGAACATGGTAGGAACGCATAGGATTAAATGAAGGAACCCCTGTCATGAATAATGACAGTATTTGCTGTGGAACACTGGCATGACATTTTCCCTGTTCTATCTGTACTCCCATCAACATTGATATAAAAGAAGTTTTCATCTGAAGTTAAGAGAACAATGTCTCCTTCCACCTAAGAAATAATCCTCTCACTTTCCAAGCTGTCTTTTTCTTATAATCTTTTCCAAATGTGCTACAGTATGTTGTCCAGGTCATTGAATGAATGGAGTATTTAAGGTAGTTCTGTCCTTTGGAAACTGTTAATAGACTTGAAACTGTCGTGATATTGCCTTATTATCACTAATTTAATGGTTTTTTGGTGTGTGCTGATAAGGTCTTTTTGACAAGTTGAAAATGTGTGAACCCATATACTTCATGTACTTTGGCAGATGCATTTGTAATGAGGACTTCTTGAAGACAATAGCCTAACTTTTATAATTATTTCTCTATAGTAAATACAATTATTTTAAAGAATTGTTTTCTTCCCCTATTAAGTACTGCATGGCAAAGAAGTAGGAGGATGGCACAAATTTGGATATGAGTTTCTCCCACAGTAGAAAAGTTAACATAGAGTTCACTGAAAACTGTCTTGGTCAAATAAATGAGTACTGACTTTGGGGAAAAAAGAAAAGTGAAGGAGAAATAAATTAAGAAAAAAGCATAATTCATTCTTTTAATGTGGGGGGTTTATGTGCTTTAGCATGCATCTTTCTGTTGTTGTTTACAAGCCTTGATGTATTGACATCTTACATCACAGATGCCAAATCACCTCTCAGTGCATTTTTAAGTGCTAAGGCAAGAGTTGTTCAAGCAGTAGAGAAAAAGTGCCAGCTCCTGTGGTCTGAATCTTGATTCTGAGTGACAGTTTTCTTCTTACTCCTCTCCTTTACATTTTTGTATGAATTGGGGCATGCTCCTAATAATTCCTTCTTCTCTGACTTGAGTCATTATTTCATTTTGCATTTTCATATGCTAAATGTCCAAGTTCTAAGACTGGAAGAGTTTCAGTTATAATATAATGGATAGAAACATCCATTATAATATAATGGATAGATATATTTTAACATAATATAATGGATGTTTCTATAATGGATATAAACATCCATTATATTATAACTGAGATGAAAAATTAATACTATTATATAACAGTTGATAGTTAGCATGCATTGATTGATACTTAATAAATTAAAAATTCAGAGCCCATCCTTCTATCTCATCTAGCTTGTTACCGAGGAAAATCTGTTTTAGACTCTTTAGTCTTGGTACAACTGTGCTGTAAGAAAGCAATTTCAGTGTAAAAAATGGATTTGGATCACAGTTTCTCATTGAGGTTTGTAGAATTTGTCAGTTAGGAAAAAAAATGGCCTTACTGAAAATGTATCTGCTTCTCTGTTTACGCGTCCTAACTCAGATCTGATGCTATTTGAACAATTGTTGACATGCCTTTTTAGCTTCCAATAGTTAGGAGTAAATCAGTTATTCTCAATTTTTGTTTTGCTCTTGTGCCTTGAAAAGTTGATTAGAAGTCACCAGGCTGCTCAGATCTCTAAGTGGATAGACATTGTCATTAGCTCTTTGATAATGTTCTCTGTGTTCTATAAACCAAGTAATCAGGTTTAGCTTGTACTCGTGTCAAAGTTCCCAGAGGGATTGCTAATGAAAACAAAAAGACAATATATGTCATTGTAATAAAGCATCATTTTGCTCAGAATAATTTCAAAAATGAATATTTTTGGCCCCATGTGCTACATTTCTGACCTTAGTTTCCCCGGGTTCTTCTCTATCATTATTTCATCTTTTACAAGTCAGGGTGAATTAACCAGGGTTACGTCTATACCAGCATTTTAATTATCTGGCTTTGTTGATGGCTTGTTGAAATTCCTTTCATGTGGCAGGTTGAAACAATAAATTTATAGTAGGGATAGCTACCCAGCATTCAAAGCCTTCTTAATATACACTTCCTTTCATAGGAAGACTGTTTTGTTTTGTTTAACATTTAGAAAGTATACTCTAACCTCATTTTTCAAAAACAATCTTGCACAGCAGAAGTATTATTGTTTAGAGACCTTAGAGGTTTAAGGCATTATAATATAGACTCTAAATAAGGGTTCCTTAATCAAGGCACAACTTCAGTTGTCATGGATTGTTCTGTGCTTTGTCGAATGGGTAGCAGGATCTCTGGTTTTCACTTACTAGATGCCAGTAACATCTTTCTTTCCGCAAGTTGTGACAACTAGAAATGTGTCCAGACTTTGCCAAACGTCCTCTGGGGGAAATGATTACATGGGGTTGAGAACCACAGCTCTAAATTATCGTTTCATACAGGTTTTATTCTTTTGCCCCATTTATGCTGCCTTTTGGCATGTTTCTATGACATCAGTAGTCAAATTTTAGCTAGCTTTCCCAAGAAGCTTTTTTCTCTTAGATATAAAAAATAAATTTTAATTTCTATGGAAAAATCTGCCTTGTATCACAGCTTCCTATATCTTAAGTTCACTTGATTATAGGTGGATTATGCTGATTCAACTGGTTGGACCAAATGTTTCTGATATTAAGAACAAAACAATAAATTATTTCTAGAAGGTAAAAATGTTTGTATTGCACATTTAATAATATTTGAATTGAGATCCAGAATAAAACTCCTGTAGTGTATCTCTTACTAGAAATATTACATGTCATACAATTTTCACAGTTTTAACTATAGTAATGATAGAAATTATTGTAACAGTGGCAGATAATCATCAAGCACTGATTTTACCTGGTAATGTATGAAGTCTTCACTTAAATTGAGTCGCTTGATGCTTGCAAGGGCCTTGAAGCAGGAACTATTGTTATTTTATAGAGAGAGAACAAAGAAGTTTTAGAAAAGTTTAGCCACCTACCCAAGTCACCTATTACTCAAGGTGGGTGCCAGGACTTTAATCAAGGGTTTCTGACTCTTAAAGATGCTGCTTTCAACGCCTGTGGGATTCTTCCCATCACATTCAGTTCTTCTCTGTTGCATCTTCTCACGCTCGCCTCTGTAGTGTACTCTGGATGGACCTTTAACTGCCAACATCTGAATCTCTGCCTGAGGGAAGTTTCCCTGTTAGGGATTGCCCTGCCCACACTCAGAGCAGGTCAGAAGTTCCCCAAAATCAGCACCGACCTCAGCAACTCTAACTAATGACTGGATGGAATTTGTTAAACACCCTAACTCCTTCAACCCTAAGCTGAGATAACTCTGAGGCTGTTCTATACTGGACTGCAAGATTCTACACTTGCATTAAGCTCCTTTTGCCCATGATGATAGAGAATTTGTTTGATAGTATGCCCTTTATTAACTGCCTTCCTTTTCCTCTCGCATTTGCTACTCCCTTCCAGTGTCTCCTGAATCACTTTCCGAATAATTAACTTGTAGTAGAATCCTTACTTTAAGGTCAGCTTCAGGAGGAATCCAAACTGAGCCAGTTATCTTTCCAAAATGTGCTTTGATGAAGAACTTGCTTGATATAGGGTTGACTTTGAACCCATACTAGAGTTCCACACTGATCAGCTAAAAACTTAAAATCTTATATTTTTTATGGAGTGGTAGACCAGCAGTTTACATGTTTTTAGCTAATGTGTTACAATGTATTTCTCATGTTATAAAAATTTACCAGTTTACTACTTGGAGTGAATTTCCAGGTTGAGATTCAGAGAGGAAAAAACAAGGAATCAACCATCTTCCTGAGTTGAGGGGATAGAACTGGGAGTTCAGTGAGGTCAAGTCAGGAGAATTTGCTGAGTAAAGTCTGGGCAGGAGAGAGCTGCACAGAAAAAGGCTAATCCAAAGATTTTTAGCAGATAATTACATGAAAACAGTTGTAATTGTATTCCACATGTTTAAGAAACAATAGGAAAAATTTATCATGTTAAGAAATAGAAAAGATCTTATAAATATTTTCCCAAACAAACTTGTGGAGATGGATATTAAAATGTCAGAAATGAAAAATATAATGAATGAAATTAATGACAGATTAAATGTTGCAGAAGAAACTATTTATGTACTTGAAGATGTAGCAATACAAACTATCCAGAATGAAACACAGACAGTAGACTGAAAGAATTGAAATAACACACACGCGTACATGTAGACGACACTGTATATACATGCACTATACATTCTAAAGCAACTACTAATATATCAGTACCATGAATTGTAGTTAGTAAGTCAGCACAAGAGATGAAATAGAATAATAAAAAACATTTGACCCCAAAAATGCCAAAAAAGAGAAAGAATAACAAAGAACAGACAGCATAAACGACAAATAGTAAGATGATAGACTTAAGCTCAACCATGTTAGTAATCACATTAAATGTAAGCTGTTTTAAAACCACTCTGAAGATATAGACTCTCAGTTTGAATTATTAAAAGTGACATCTCAATACATTCTACATATTGAAAACCGCTTTAAATATACAGACACTGAAAGGACAATCCAGAAACAAAAGAGAAAGGTAATTTGGACTTTAAGAACTTTTGCTCTTTGAAAGACACTGTTAAGAAAGGGTTAAAGCAAGCCACAGAGTAGAAAAAAAAATTAACTGCAGATTTGATAAAGGACCTTTTTATGGAATATATAAAATTTTCTTCAATTTTAATAAGAAAACAAAATCCTGGAATTTTAAAATTGGTAAAAGATGTGCACAAATACTTCACAAAAATATATATGAGAAGCAAATAAGGACATAAAAGGATGATTAGTTATTAGAGAAATGCAAATTAGAATTACAGTGAGATATCATTACACATCTATTAGAGGGGCTAAAGTTAAAAATAAGAACCATAGTGATTATTGGAAAGGATGAGCAACATCCTTCTCTGTTGGTGAGAAGATAAAATGGTGCAACCACTTTGAAAACAGCTTGGCGGTTGTAAAAAAGTCATGCAAACCAGGCGCAATGGCTCAAGCCTGTAATCCCAGTACTCTGGGAGGCCAAGACAGGTGGATTACTTGAGGTCAGGAGTTCAAGACCAACCTGGCCAACATGATGAAACCCCCATCTCTACTAAAAATACAAAAAAATTAGCCAGGCATCATGGTGCACACCTGTAATCCCAGCTACTTAGGAGGCTGAGGCAGTAGAATTGCTTGAACTCAGGAAGCGAAGATTGCAGTGAGTCCAGATGGTACCACTCTACTCCATCCTGGGCAACGGAACAAGACTCTGTCAAAGAAAGAAAGAGAAAAGAGAGAGGGAAAGAGGGACAAGAGAGAGAGGGAGGGAGGGAGAGAGAAAAAGAGAGAGAGGAAAGATAAAAAAGGAAAGAAAGAAAGAAAAAGAAAGAAAGAAAGAAAGAGGCAAACATATATCTGCCACATAACTTAGTCATTCAACTCCTGTTTACCAAAAGGAAATAAAAATACTCATCAATATAAAGAATTCTGTAGCAGCTTACTTTTCTATAGACAAAATTGGAAGCAACTCAAATGCTCAATTAGTAGATGAATGAATAAACAAAATGTGATCTATCCATGAAATGAAATACTAAGCAGCAATGAAAGGAGTGAACTATGAATGTACAGAAATAATAGTGCTGAATGAAAGGAGCCAGACCAAAAAAAAAAAAAAAAACGCAGTATATATTTGATGATTTCATTTATTAAAAAATAATTCTAGAAACTGCAATTAATAATACTTGAACACAGACCAATAGATTACTGGGAAATGGGGGTGGGAGGAGTGTGAGGGAGGGGAGGCAGGATGGATAGATTATAAAGGAGCACAATTAGGGGCACAAAATAGATTATAAAGGGACTTCTTAAAGTCCAATTTACCTTTCTTTTTCTTTTATTGATTGTCCTTTTAGTGTCTGTATATTTAAAGCAGTTTTCAATAGGCAGCATGTACTTAGATGTTACTTTTAATAATCCAAACTGACAATCTATGTCTTTTGAGTTTTTAGACAGGTTACAATTAATGGGATTACTAACCTGGTTGAGTTTAAGTCTACCATCTTACTACTTGTTTGCCATTTGTGCTGTCTGTTCTTTGTTATTTCTTTTCTTTTTCTGCATTTTTTTGGTCAAATGCTTTTTATTCTATTTTATCTTTTGTGTTGGCTCATTAACTATAACTCATGGTAATAATATTTTAGTACTTGCTTTAGAATATATAGTTCATGTATGTACAGTGTATGTATATATGTATATGTAGGTGTGTATTATTTCAGTTCTTTCAGTCTATTGTCTTTCATTTTGAATAGTTGCTACCTTTTCAATTAATAGTTTCTTCTGCAACATTTTATCTGTCATTAATCTCATTCATTATACTTTCCTGACATTTTAATATCCATGTCTACAAGTTTATTTGGGTATAGTGGATAGATTCATGATGTTAATGGTGGTGATGGTTTCATGTATACATACATATGTCAAAACTTATCAAATTGTACTGATTAAACATCTAAAGTTTATTTCAAGTATCTCTCAGAAAACTTGTTTTAAAAAACATAAGTTTGAAGGAATCTGTGAAGAAACCCTCTAAATTTATATATTTTTATAGTTGTCTTGTTCATATCAAATTCAAGGGTATTGGTTTTATAAACTCATCTTTATTGGGTCATTACAAAATATTTAACTTAGTTTTCAGCAAATCAACTTTTTTCACAAGCAAAATACATTGTTTAATATAATTAAGTCATCTAATTAAGAAAGCAAATGAAAGTGGTGTAAGCGGTGTTTGGAACAAACACAATGGATGCATGATAAAAATCCAAGCTTCTCATTGAAGAAGTTCTGGGTTGATTAGAACCTGATTCAAGGTGTCATCTGCAGGCCAGCAGCATCAGTATCACCTGCGAGCTTCTTAGAATCTCTGACCCTGCCACGGATTAACTGAATCAGGTTCCCTAGGTGATTCTTATGCACATTAAAGTTTGAGAAATGTTTTCTTTGAGAATAGCCTACTATCTTTGAGAATTGAATGTGTTGTGATTAGGCAATACAGTTTTTTTTTTTTTTTTCCTCATGGAAATAGAGTTATTCAATTTCAAGCATCATTAAATAGGGCATTGTTTATATATTTTCTACTGTTTTTTTTTATATATTGTTTTCTTTACTTTAATTTTCTTTTTTGACACTGGGTTTTGCTTTGCTGCCCAGGCTGGAGTGTAGTGGCATGATCATGGCTCATTGTAGCCTTAACCTCCTGGACTCAGGCAATCCTTCCCCCTTAGCCTCCTGAGTAGCTGGGACTATAGGCACATGCCACCACACCTGGCTAATTTATTATTATTATTATTATTATTATTATTTGTAGAGACGAGGTCTCACTATGCTGTCTATGCTGATCTTAAACTCCTTGGCCTCCCAAAGTGCTGGGATTACAGGCATAAGCCACTGTGCTTGGCTCATGTCAGGCTTTCCTGAGGTATAATTTACACACATTAAAATGGACCAATTTTATGTGTACAAGACAATGAGTTGATAAATACATAGAATCCTGTAACTATGACTTTTACAGCCAGGATACAAAATATTTCTCTTTCCTCGAAATGTTCCCTTTGGCCCCTTTGCAGTCAATTTTTTCCTCTAATCCATGGCCCTTGCTAGAATTTCATATAAATGGAATTACTTAGTATTTCATGTTTTTTTTCCCTCTTAACACTTGTTTTTGAGATTCATCCACAGTTCATGCCTTTTATGGATGCATTGTATTCCGTTGTATAGATGTACCTTATAGTTGCTGGTGGAAGGCAGGCCTGAGACTAGAGTGTCCAGGGAGCCTAGAAATAGTCATATGACCTTATATGGTACAGAGGCTGCCATGTGTTACCTCAAAAATTGGCCAAAAAGTTGGAAACATGGATTCTAGTGGTTGAATTCTTACCCTCCAAATGCAAGTGATAGTCACCCTTCAGAAAAGGATGCTGACCACCCCATCCACTGTATCACAGAGCCCTCACAATCCAGACAGTTCCCTGAAAAATGGAAAATTCTCTTGTCCGTTCCTGACAGAACCTCTCTAGAGGCACAGCCCCTCCCTGCTGTAAACACAGTACCTTTTGGAGAGGAAAGTGTGGAGGAGAGTGATAACAGTGTACTTGAAATGCTGAATATTTGCCTAATTGTCTTTAAATGTTACTGCCTGGAGGCAAAAACAGTTGTTTTTCTTCTTCCTTCTACCTGAGTGTACAGATACCTGAGGAAGATCAGGCCAATGATGCAGAACATCGGACAGCATAAATTTTGGATTGATTCATTTCTAATAGAATTTATTTTGGAAGGTTACCTGAAAACTTCAAATGGTTATTTCCTCCTTTAAACTGACAATCCTGACGTTTAAACGTTTTTAACTTATTGGTATATTTTATCATTTTAGAAAGGTTGCATCTTATTTTTATCATGAATTTTAGTTGGGAAACTGAGTCAAACCTCAAGTCGAGTTTGACTAAAGTTTTATTTATAGTAACTTTTCCTAAATATTCTCAGGTAGTGATTAGAATTAGCCACTGGACAACCATATCAGAACTAGGAGTTCGGTAATAAAACAAGAAGGATGAAAATAATCAAAGAGGATTTGCAAATGATTAAAGTACTGAATTTCATTTGTGCCTTTGAAAAATTCATTCCCTCTTTTTGCAAGCTGTTGCATCTCATTTCACCAGGTACCTTGCAAAGTATTCTTGATGAGACATATGCTTCATGGGAATCACTCTTCCCCCTGTATTTTTTGGGTATACTTACTTGCAGGCTCTCAATAGATTCACTTAAGATTTTCAACATTTCTGCATTAGATGTTTTTAAAGAGAAAAACGAAATCCAGGGAATATAGCTTTTGAGGTGGAAAGTCTGAAACAAAAACAATTGGATGACCTTCACAGACAAAGAATCTAAAGCTCTAAAGTATAATGCAAGGTTTTTATAAACTCCCAAGTTGTAGGTTACTCTTTGGCATATAATAAATGAGTTCTGAGCCTAGATGTGGTTTAATCTGAAAACTTCATTTGAGGAAAAAGCAGAGAATCTGAAGATATAGAATAGCATGCACACACGCACACACGTGCACACACACACACATTTTTCGTTATGTATACACACATGCATATATAGCTCATTTATCACTTGTTCAACAAATATTCACTGAATTCCTACGATGTGCCAAACCTAGTCCCTTCCCTTTATTGCCTGCCCTATAGTTTAGCGGGAAAAACTTAATTAAAATAAGTATTAGGACTGGGGTAATGCCTGGTAGCATGGGAGCATCTATCATGAGGAAATAGTTTAGTTTTGGGGCCAAAGGTCCCTCTGAAGAAATGAGGTTTCACTACATTATTGTTGTATAATGTCTTCATCTTATTCGGTTTCCAGTCCCTTGCAGAGCTATGCAGAGAGCAGTTCAGAGCTCTGAGTCTCCTTCTTGCGGCATCGAAGTTGTCCGTCTTCTCTATGTATGTCTGGGCCTTTCTGGTTTATTTGAAATTCCATGGGGAAAATACCTGAGAACTAGAACGTTTTACCAGGGGTGGGGAGAGGTCTTAATATTGAGCCATATTTCCCCCCTCCCTCCTAAACATCTATAGCTCATCGTTTTCCTACTAGCAAGAGCCACTTCTAGGCCTCCACGGATTCCTGGAATCTTTCTGTGGCACTTCCTGCAGCCTGATAATTAAATAATCAGAAACCATAATTCATAACAATGGCTAACATATACGGAACATTCACTTTCTACCAGCTGTCTTCTGCCTTAAAGAAGAGTCCCATCCTGTATGCATTTTATGTATTAGCTGCTCTCCCGCATCCCCTCTTAAGAAAAGGAGATAGAGAGAAAGAACAATGTAAGCAGGGTGGGTGGTGCTGCTAGCTGCTTTTTTCAGTGAATCTCGGCCCCAGAGAGTGGTGTCTTAGGAGACCTGACACATTGCTCATGGCACTTTCGCAGTTTGAGCATCTTGCTGAGAACAACTGTGTATGATTTCTAGGATGCAAATGGTGTTTTCACTCTTTGCAAGTTGTCACTTTCTTTTTAACTTTTGTGACTGAATATTTATAGTTACTTTTCCTAAATATTTAATATTTATAGTTATTTATACTAAATATTTCCCTGTAGTGATTATAATTAGCAACTGAATAGCCATATCAGAATTAGGATTTTGGTACTAAAAATAGAAAGATAAAAATAATCAAAGAGTTGTCCAGGCTGGAGTGCAGTAATGTAATTATAGCTCACTGCAGCCTTGAACCTGGGCTCAAGCAATCCTCTGATCTTATCCTGCTGAGTAGCTCAGACTACAGGCATTCACAAGCATACCCAACTATTTTTTTTTTCTTTTTTGAAGAGAAAGAATCTCACCCTGTTGTCAAAGCTGCTCTTGAACTCTTGGACTCAAGCGATCCTCCAACCTCAGCTCCCAAAGTGGTGGGTGGGGTGAGCCATTGTGCCCAGTCAGCTTTCACTTTATTAACTAACTTTTGAACACAGCCTTCAGAGGTTAAATAACTTGTCCACATACTTTTAAATGGCATAATGAAGATTTACGTGCCATGTGCTCTATGTGACACTATCTTTTTGGTTGTCAGCAATTTATTAAGGGGCCCTGAAAGTTTTGGTTGGAACCCTGACAAAGACTGCTTTAAACACTGTTGGAGAGAGCAAATCCAGAGGGAAGGTATCCTTGGATACCATTTTAGGAAATCAGAGAAGCAATGCATTCTATCTCTTTTTTGAGAGAAGCTTTCAAAGAAACTTAGGGAGAGCTCCATGTATCTTGGAGTGGATGCTTGGGATACTGTGTCTTAACCTAAGGCAGGGCAGCTGAAGCCAGAAGCCAGATAAATTGTAACAGTTCTGAACCTGAGTCACTCACCCAGGGCACAGATGCTCCATTTAGATGCCGAGCTGTTGAATGATGGCTGCTCCTGCAGCCTGGCTTCCCACCTGGCTGCAGTTTGAGGTAGCAGATTCTCCCATTATGCTTTATTCTTTTTTTGAAAATATGTTCTTGAAATTGAATTAAATTTGCTTCCTTCATAGCATGTGTTGATTTTTAAATGATTTCCTGGTGTGCTTTCTTCAAGATCTTCAGCCACCATCCAGAAGTTCTCAGGGTAAAATGAAGTATCCAACCCAATGAGAGAAGTGCATTATTTCCTTACCTTCAGGTTTAACTGGAAGATGCTGCATTTTGACCAGTCATGATCTTTATTTCCCCAAATGCTTTTGCTGTCCCTGCTGGGATGGCCTAAGTCAAGTACTGTCCTCTGCCTGAGATATTGCTGGTCTTCATTCTTAGAACAAAGGAAACTTATACTATCATCCAGGAAAATTGCCAATCTTCTTGAAACTGTTTCATTTTCCATGAATACTGAAATGTACTCTCCATGGGAGATTTGGAGATGAAAGTCAGGATTCCCTATAAATGTATCCCAGGGACCTTGCTCAGAAAGATGTCTCTTTCCTTTATGTTCCTGAGAAGGGATCTGAATTGGTAATGTTTCTATAGTTGTTCGTTTGTTTATTCATTTATTAATCCATTCAACAAATATATATTGACAATCTGCTGTGTGCCAGGCACATAACAGAAATAACAGACAAGGACCCCACTGTCATGGAAACTGTGCTTCAGTAGTGGGGAGGGACAAATAAACCATCAAATAGTAAGTACCTTAGTTAGTGGTAACTGCTAAGGAGAGGAGGAATAGCAGTGGGAGGCTGTTTGTGTTTTGTAGGGCCATGTGGGCTGCCCAAGGGATAATGGCAATTTAGATGTGTTTCCAGGGAAAGATTTTCTCCTAATAGTTGAAAGAACTGAGGGATTTCTGGGGGAAGGTTTTCCAGCAATGAAAATAAGTGCAAAATATCTGGTGCATCGGAATAACATGGAAAATCAGGAGGCCAAAGCAAAGTGACCAGACCAGGAGGGAGAGTAGTAGGTCAGTTAGAGGAGATGGAGCGAGGTGTGGTGGTTAAGATAAGGATGTTGGCTATGCTCAGAGCTGGACACAAAGATAGGGAAGTTCTGAGCAGGGAAGAGACACAATCTCATTGTGTTTATCAGAAAGGCTGTGGCTACTGAACTGAAAATGAGCCAAAGGCATCGGTGGAGGCAGGGAGGTTGTTTAAGATATAGGTGAAATAATCCAGGCAAGAGATAGTATTGACCTGGGTTAATTAAATTTTAAAAACCAGGATGGCTAGGTTATTGAAATGATTTCAAGTATTTTTTTTAACGTTAAATGAAAATGATTCTATATTTGAGATTTACTGTTGCACTCTTGACAGCTGAATTTTTCAAAAATAGAATTTGTACATAGATTTTACTATGTGAAGTATTAAGTACCTACTAAATACCCAGCTAAATAGTGGTGTTCTAGAAGGACTTTGGAACAAGTCACTGTAATCTCATTGGATAAACTACAAGAACAACATTTGCACCTGTGCATAGACATTCTAGTTTAGAAAATATGTGAGCTGATCATGTATTTTCAGTACAGATTATGCTTAAATGTGTATCTTAGAAAATATATGACACCATCATTTAGTACAGTTATGCTTAAATGCTTGCAAGAAACTAATATTCATTAAACACGCCCTAGCTACCAGGATCTGTGGTGAGCATTTTAAATAAGAAAGCACATTTAACCTTCAAAACAACTTTATAACAGCAATTATCAAAATTCTTGGTGTCAGGAATCCTTTAGACTTTTAAAACCTATTGAGGACCCAAAAGAGCTTTTTTTTTAAAAATGTGGGTTATATATAATGATAGATAGGAAGGTAGGTAGGTATTTAGGTAGGTAGGTAAATAGATAGATAGATAGATAGATAGATAGATAGATAGATAGATATTTGCTGTGTTCATAATTAAAAGTTTAAAAAATTGATTCATTTAAAATAACAATAACTCATAACAAAATATATGATAAGTAAAGTATATTTTATAAAAATACATGTTAACAAATAAAGTATATTTTATAAACATACTATATACATTTTTAAAATGAGGCAAGAGTAGCATCATTGTTTTACATTTTTCACAAATCTCTTTAACAACTGACTTGGAAAACCTCTGGATTCTTATATCTGCTTAAACTTACCTATTGTGATAAGTTGTTTTGATTGAAGCATATAAAGAAAATCTCGCTTCATACAGATATGTAGTGGAAAAGGAAGGAGCATTTTAATATCCTTTTCAGATAATTGTGAATGTTGTCTTTTGCTACTAAGTTAAAACCTAAAATGTGGACGGTTTTGGAAAGTTAGTTGTGTTGTGGAGTCTGAGATATATTCATTTTTTAACTCTATTAACTTGAAATCCATTGATTATCCATTGCCTATGCCTGAGGTTGTAACATTATACATTGGTGATTTGGAAAATACTGGCTCACTGTCTTATGCAGATCTCCAAATGCTGACACGTTTCATTATATAATGTATGTTTTAAACATCATGTGTGTTGCTATCACCACCAATCTTATCAGAAAATCCTTTACATATTAGGAAGCTGTCAAGCTGCTCACATTGGCAGATGTAAGTTTTCCAAAATTCCAATTTTCACTTAATAGATCAAATTTTATCATTGGCAACAAATGCTGTCAGTTGCTGTCATTGAAATGACAGGTTGTCTTCTTTCATTTTCAAGAAAATGTTTACCAAATATCCGAGTTGCAGTAATCATAGTTTATCTCAGTGATTATTTCAGGTAAATTGGTGCTCTCTGAAAAAGGCCAGTAGTTTAGCTCACAACTGAAACAGTTGCACAAATACTTTTTCTTGAGGCAGCCATGATACTTCAGTGAGCAGCAGAGGTGCTTTATGTATACCACCCATTTTATCACAGAGAATATTAAAAAGATTAACACTCAGGGGTCAGGATGTAATTTAATTAGTCATTTTTATTCCTTCATTCAGGACAAATGAACTTCTCCCCTCCCTCCATCTCTTTTCTCTTCCTCTCTCTCTTTCTCTCTCACTACAAGCACTAACTGATGAAAAAAACAGTGATTCCTAGTATAGTTGAATGCCACCACCTGGATTTATGCTGAGGCATCAGCAGTTTTATCCACCATTGTTTTTGCACTATCAATGCAAACACCAAGACAGTGACAAAGGCAAACAATAGTTTGTGTTATTTAAAAAAACAGTTTTGAGGGGGCGGATCCAAGATGGCTGAACAGGGTCAGATCTGGAGTGCAGTTCCCAGTGAGAACAACACAGAAGGTGAGTGATCACCGCAATTCCAAATGAGTTTTTACAGACCAGGAGATTGCCAGGCTAAAAAGTGCCATGAGTTTCCAGCATGGCTGTTTCATCTGGCACAGTGGGCCTCTGCACAAAACTCACACAAATCTGGGTGTCCATTTCAACTGGCACCTGGAATCCCTGGGAGACAGAGCTTCCCATTCAACTGAAAAAAAGAGGGCTGAAACAGGGAGCTAGGAAATGTGGCTCAGTGAGTCCAACTCCCACAAAGACCAGCAATCTTAAATGCTCTGGATTGAGAGTTTTGTAGCAAGTGCAGCTAGACCCAGGACGGACCAGCTCTGTGCGGGGAAGGGCATCTGCCATTACTGAGGAAGTCCACCACTACCAAGGCAGCCCACCATTACTGAGGCAGTCCACCGCTACCAAGGAATCCACTATTACTGAGGCAATCTGCTACCGAGGCAGTCCACCATTACTGAGGCACTCCACCATTACTGAGTCAGACCACCATTACTGAGGCAGTTCTAACTATACCTCTATAAACAAAACCACAAGGACCTTTACACAGCAACTGGGCAGAGCCCACTGCAGTTCAGCAATGCCTCTGATGGCAAACTATGACTAGGCTACCTCCTTGCTGGGCATGGCATCTCTGAAAAAAGGCAGCAGCACATCTGGAACTTATAAATAAAGCCCCACCTTCCCAGGACAGAGCACCTGGGAAAAAAGGCAGTTATGAGTTCCACTGGAGCAGATGTAAATGTAGCTGCCCAGCAGCTCAGAACGGAACAACGGAGCTCACAGCTCAGCACTTGAGCTCCTGTAAGGGACAGACTGTCTCCTCATGGAGCTCCCCAGCTGCCATATATCCAAGGAGATACTTCATAAAGTAGTGCTCAGGCTGACATCTGGCAGGTATCCTTCTGAGACAAAGATAACAGAAAGAGAAACTGGCAGCAGCCCTTAATGTTCCGCAGCCACTGCAAGTGATCCCCAGGCAAGCAGGGTCTGGAGTGGACCTTCAGGAGTCCTACAGAAGAGGGACCTGACTGTTACAAAGGAAACTGAAAAACGGAAATAACCATCACCAACAAAAGGACGTTACTCAGAGACCTCATCTGAAAGTCACCAACCACAAAGACCACAGGTAGATAAATCCACAAAGATGGGAAGAAACCAGGGAAAAAAGGATGAAAACACCCAAAACTAGAATGCCTCTCCTCCTCCAAGGGATTACCACTCCTCACCAGCAAGGGAACAAGGCTGGATGGAGAATGAGTCTCATGAATTGACAGAAACAGGCTTCAGAAGGTGGGTAATAACAAACACATCTGAGCTAAGAGAACATGTTCTAACCCAATGCAAAGAAACTAAGAACCTTGAAAAAGGTTTGAAGAAATGCTAATGAGAATAAACAGTTTAGAGAAGAATATAAATGACTTAAAGAAGCTGAAAAACAAACACAAGAACTTTGTGAAGAATACCCAAGTTTCAGTAGCCAAATTGGCCAAGCAGAAGAAAGGATATCAGAAGTTGAAAATCAACTCAATGAAATAAAACAAGAAGGCAAGATTAGAGAAAAAAGAGTGAAAAGAAATGAACAAAGCCTCTAAGAAATATGGGATTATGTGAAAAGACCTAATTTATCTTTGATAGGTGTGCCTGAATGTGATGGAGAGAATGAATCCAATCTGGAAAACACTTTTCAGGATATTATCCAATAGAATTTCCCCAATCTAGCAAGGCAGGCCAATATTCAACTCCAGGAAATACAGAGAACTCCACAAAGATACTCCTCAAGAGCAGCAACCCCAAGGCACATAATCATCAGATTCACCAGGATTGAAATTAAGGAAAAAATGCTAAGGGAAGCCAGAGAGAAAGATTGGGTTACCGATGAAGGGAAGCCCATCAGACTCACAGTAGCTCTCTTGACAGAAATCCTACAAGCCAGAAGAGAGTGGGGACCAATAGTCAACATACTTAAAAAAAAGAACTTTCAACCTAGAATTTCATATCCAGCCAAACTAAGCTTCATAAATGAAGGAGAAATAGAATCCTTTATGAACAAGCAATTGCTAAGAGATTTTATCACCACCAGGCCTGCCTTACAGGAGCTCCTAAAAGAAGCACTAAACATAGAAAGGAACAAGCAGTACCAGCCACTCCAAAAACATACCAAATGGTAAAGAGCATTGACACACTGAAGAAACTGCATCAACTAATGGGCAAAACAGCCAGCTAGCATCAAAATGGCAGGATCAAATTCACACATAACAATAATAACCTTAAATGTAAACAGGCTAAATGCCCCAATCAAAAGACACAGACTGGCAAATTGTATAAAAATCCAAAACCCATTTGTGTGCTGTATCCAGGAAACCCATCTTACATGCAAGGATACACATAGGCTCAAAATCAAGGGATGGAGGAAGATTTACCAAGCAAATGGAGAGCAAAAAACAAAGCAGGAGTTGCAATTCTCATCTCCGATAAAATAGACTTTAAACCAACAAAGATCAAAATAGACAAAAGGGTTACATAATAGTAAAGAGATCAATGCAAAAAGAAGAGCTAATGATCCCAAATATGTATGCATGCAATATAGGAGCACCCATGTACATAAACCAAGTTCTTAATGACCTACAAAGAGACTTAGACTCCTACACAATAATAGTGGGAGACTTTAACACTCCACTGTCAATATTAGATCAATGAGACAGAAAATCACTAAGGATATCCAGGACTTGAACTCAGATCTGGACCAAGCAAACCTAATAGTCATCTACAGAACTTTCCACATCAAATCCACAGAATATACATTCTTCTCAGCACCACTGCATATCTACTCTAAAATTGACCACATAACTAGAAGTAAATCACTCCTCAGCAAATGCAAAAGAATGGAAATCATAACAAATAGTCTCTTAGACCACAGTGCAATCAAGTTATAACTCAGGATTAAGAAACTAACTCAGAACCACACAACTTCATGGAAAGTGAACAACTGGCTCTTGAATGTTGACTGGATAAACAATGAGATGAAGGCAGAAATAAAGATATTCTTCAAAACCCATGAAAACAAAGACACAATGTAACAGAATCTCTGGGACACATTTAAAGCAGTGTCTAGAGGGAAATTTATAGTAATAAATGCCCACATGAGAAACAAGGAAAGATCTAAAATCCATACCCTATCATCAAAATTGAAAGAGCTAGAGGAGCAAGATTAAAAAAAAAAACAAAACAAAAACTCAAAAGCTAGCAGAAGACAAAAAATAACTTAGATCAGAACAGAACTGAAGGAGTTAGAGACACAAAAAACCCTTCAAAAAATCAGTCCAGGAGCTGGTTTTATGAAAAGATCAACAAAAGAGACCACTAGCCAGATTAATAAAAAAGAAAAGAGAGAAGAATCAAATAAATGCAATAAAAAACGATAAAGGGGCTATCACCACAGATTCCACAGCAACACAAACTACCATCAGAGATTACTACAAACAACTCTATGCACATAAACCAGTAAACCTGGAAGAAATGGATAAATTCCTGGACACTTGCACCCTCCCAAGCCTAAATCAGGAAGTAGTTGAAACCCTGAATAGACCAATAACAGGGGTTAAAGTTGTGGCAGCAATTAATAGCTTACCAACCAAAATATACCCAGGTTCAGATGGATTCACAGCCGAATTCTACCAGACATACAAAGAGGAGCTGGTACCACTCCTTCTGAAACTATTCCAAACAAACCAAAAAGAGGGAATCCTTCACAAATTATTTTATGAGACCAACATCATCTTGATACCAAAACTTGGCAGAGACTCAACAAAAAAAGAAAACTTCTGGACAATATCCATGATGAACATAGATGCAAAAATCTTTAATAAAATATGGGCAAACCAATTGCAACAGCACTTCAGAAAGCTTATCCATAACGATCAGGTGGACTTCATCCTGGGGATGAAAGTCTGGTTCAACAGATGCGAGTCTGTAAACATTATCCACCACATAAACAGAACAAAGACAAAAACCACATGATTATCTTAATAGATGCACAAAAGGCCTTTGATAAAATTCAACAGTCTTTATGCTAAAAACTCTCAATAAACTAGGTATTGACAGAATGTATCTCAAAATAATAAAAGCTATTTACCACAAACCCATAGCCAATATCATACTGAACTGGCCCAAACTGGAAGCATTCCCTTTGAAATCTGGCACTAGACAAGGATGCCCTCTCTCACAACTCCTATTCAATATATTATTGGATGTATTTGCCGAAGCTATCAGGCAAAAAAAAAAGAAATAAAGGGTATTCAATTAGGAAAGGAGGAAGTCAAATTGTCTCTATTTGAAGACGACATGATTGTGTATTTAGAAGACCCCATTTTCTCAGCCCAAAATCTCTTGAAACTGACAAACAACTTCAGCAAAGTCTCAGGATACAAAATGAATGTGCAGAAATCACAAGCATTCCTATACACCGATAACAGACTTAAAGAGAACCAAATCAAGAGCAAACTCCCATTCACAACTGCTACAAAGAGAATAAAATACCTAGGAATACAACTAATGAAAAATGTGAAAGACCTCTTCAAGGAGAACTACAAACCACTGCTCAAGGAAATAACAGCGGACATAAACAGATGGAAAAACATCCCATGCTCACGGTTAGGAAGAATCAATATTGTGAAAATGGCCATACTGCCCAAAGTGTTTTGCAGATTCAGCACTATCCACATAAATCTCCCTATGACCCTCTTCACAGAATTAAAGAAAACCACCTTAAACTTAATATGGAACCAAAAGAGAGCCTACATAGCCAAGACAATCCTAAGCAAAAAGAACAAAGCTGGAGGCATCACGCTACCTGACTTCAAACTATACTTCATGGCTACAGTAATCAAAATAGCATGGTACTGGTACCAAACAGAGATATAAACCAATGGAACAGAACAGAGGCCTTATAGGCAATGCCACATATCTACAACTGTCTAATCTTTGACAAACCTGACAAAAACAAGCAATGGGGAAATGATTCCCTATTTAATAAATGGTGTTGGGAAAACTGGCTTGCCATGTGCAGAAAACAGAAATTAGACCACTTCCTGACACCTTACACTGTAACTAACTCCAGATGGATTGAAGACTTAAACATAAGACCTAACACCATAAAAACCCTAGAAGAAAACCTAGGCAAAACCATTCAGGACATAGGCATAGGCAAGGACTTCATGACTGAAACACCAACAGCATTGGCAACAAAAGCCAAAATAGACAAATGGGATCTCATTAAACTCCGGAGCTTCTGTACAACAAAAATAACAATCATTAGAATGAACTGGCAACCAATGGAATAGGAAAAATATTTTGCAATCAACCCATCTGACAAAGGGCTAATATCCAGAATCTACAAAGAACTAAAACAGATTTACAAGAAAAACAAACAAACAAACAAACTCATTCAAAAATGGGTGAAGGACATGAACACTTTTCAAAAGAAGACATATATGATGCAAAAAAACGTATGAAAAAATCCTCATCACTCGTCATTAGAGAAATGCAAATCAAAACCACATTGAGATAACATCTCATGCCAGTTAGAATGGCGATCATTAAAAAATCTGGAGACAACAGATGCTGGAGAGGATGTTGAGAAGTAGGAACACTTTTACACTGTTGGTGGGAGTGTAAATTAGTTCAACCATTGTGGAAGACAGTGTGGTGATTCCTCAAGGGCCTAGAAATAGAAATTCCATTTGACCCAGCAATCCCATTACTGGGTATGTATCCAAAGGATTATAAATCATTCTATTATAAAGACACATGCACACGAATGTTCATTGTGGCACTGTTCACAATAGCTAAGACCTAGAACCAACCCAAATGTCCATCAACGACAGACTGGACAAGGAAAATGTGGCACATATACACTATGGAATACTGTGCAGCCATAAACAACGATGAGTTCATGTCCTTTGTTGAGACATGGATGAATCTGGAAACTATCATGAGCAGACTGACACAAGAACAGAAAGTCAAACACCACATGTTCTCATAGGTGGCTGTTGAAAAATGAGAACACATGGACACAGAGAGGGGCGCATCACACACTGGGGTCTACTATGGGGGAATAGGTGAGAGACAGTGTGGCGTAGGGAGGTTAGCGAGGGATAACATAGGGAGAAATGCCAGACATAGGTGATGAGGGGATGGAGGCAGCAAAGCACATTGCCATGTATGTACCTATGCAAAAATCCTGCATGATCTACACATGGACTTCAGAACCTAAAGTGAAAAAATATATATAATAAAAAATAAAAATAAAAAGTTTTGTTTTTTCAGACTCCCTGATAAGATCTGGGAATATTCCTCACCATTCCTGCTTCATCGACCTGTAGACGGTACTTTGAGAACTGCTGCTGTATGTAATAAGTGTTTTACCAATGAAGTAACTGAATCTTAGGCTAAGCAACTTGTTTAAGGTGACATGTCTTGTCAGGAGAAAAGACAGAACTCTAACCCAAGCCTGTCTCACTTGAAGTTTGTCTGGAAACTTGGTCTGCCCTCCTCCCCTCCCGTACCTTACACATACACATACATACATAATGGGAGACTTTATGTAGAACTTGGGAGGAAGTGTAAACTTGATTATTCAAAAGAACAAAAGGCTCTGGGTGAGAAGAATAAAACAAGCTGAACTGTGATTTATGGGGCAAATAAAGAAAACACTCAGACTGAAGTGGAGTCTCCATGTGGCCATTTCTAGAGAAAATGATGGAGAGGGAAGACAAGTGAGTTGATGTCAAAGTGAAGAGCCTGGCCTTGCTTCAAAAGCAAATAGTTTTAAGTTTTTCAACAGATCACAAGATGATGAAAGTTGCATTAAACTGGCATTGGTAGTGAATGTATCACTGAAAAAAAGAGAACAGGGCCCAAGAATGTCTTGACCATTGAGCAAGCAGTAATGGCTTAAGCTAGAGTGAAAGGAGAGAAGAATCAGAAAAATATGGCAAAGATAAAGCACCAAAAGTGTAGTAACTGGTGGTGGGGAAATGCAAAAGAAAATGATCTTGAAGGACTCTCAGCTTTCATGTGTGAGGCTGCAAGGGAGATACGGTGTTTCATCAGTCTCATAGAAACTGATGATGTCTGGAGGAGACTGCAGTTGACGGTAGTAAACTGATGAGGATGTCAACCTAGCCAATTGAAGTGAAGGTGTTCTAAAAACAATTTACATGTGGCATTGAATGAAGGTTATAGCACATGCAAAGATGCATTCCCTGAGAGTGGGTGGCTGAGGGCTTATCATGGAAGATCCCTGATCTTAGGATGGAATGAAGAAGAATCGGTGTAGGAGAAAGGTGTTTAACAGGCAGAAGATGCTCTTTAGTAGGACTAGCAGCAGCAGCAGTTGTAGCTGTAGTCATTACAGAGCCATAGTAATAGGAATCAAGATAATGACTAACACTTAGTGAGATCTCATGCACCAGGCTTGACATGCAATAGATCTTTCAACTCTTAGAGCAATGTTATGAGTCAGAACAGGTTTCCTTTTTTAAGGTAAAGATAACATGAGTTAGAAACATTAAGTAATTGGTCTAAAGTGATCCAGTTAGGAAGTGGCTGTCAGTCCTGGATACCCAATGTCTCTGACTGCAGCACCACTCCTCCATCTTAATATAGTCTTAGGAAAGTCAAGGAGTGGAAAATGTTCAAAAATGGCTGTGTAAAACTCACAAGTTAAGTTGGAGAGTATGAGAACTGAGGAAGATCTTTTTATTTTTCTTTTCTTTTCTTTCTTTCTTTTTTTTTTCTTTTTTCTTTTTTTTTTTTTTTTTTTGAGGCAGAGTCTCACTCTGTCACCCAGGCTGGAGTGCAGTGGCGTGATCTTGACTTACTCACTGCAACCTCTGTCTCCCATGCTTAAGTAATTATCATGCCTCAGCCTCCCATGAAGCTGAGATTACAGGCATGTACTACCATGCCTGGTCAACTTTTGTATTTTTACTAGATAGGGATGGGGTTTTGCCATGTTGCCCAGGCTGGTCTCAAGCTCCCAGCCTCAAGTGATCCACCCGCTTCAGCCTCCCAAAATTCTGGGATTACAGGCATGAACTACTGCATCCGGCCATTTTTTGTTTTGTTTTTTATTTTAAGATGAGATATCACCATGTTGACCAGGGTGTTAGACTGGTCTACAACTTCTGGTCTCAAGCAGTCCTCTTGCCTCAGCCTCTGAAAGTGTTAGGATTTCAGGTATGAGCCATGTGCCTGGCTAGGAAGACCATTTTAATAGGAACAAATAAACTGGTAGCCTCATGTGAGGTCTCAATAAAGGGATGATAGAATTGGGTAGCAAGAAATGATGACTGTGCCTAAGGAAATGAAGGGATCTAGCAAAACCAGTTTGTATATGGCAGAGATTTGTGAGTAAGAGGGAAATTTTAAAATGGCTTAAAGTAGTTATGGGTTAATAACTGAAGTGATTTAAATTTAAGTTGAGAAGAGGCTTAAGTTAGCTGAAATGGATCGGAATGATATCAGGTGACAAAAAAGAAATGAATTTTCACGTTGGTTTGGTGAGTGGTAAATTTGGGAGAGGCAAGTCAGGGAAAATAGGATTCAGAGTGCAGATGGAGGAAACAATTTCAGCTTTAAGGAGTAACCCTTCCCTGAAATAGCAAGAAATGTGAACAGTAATTACTATGGAGACTATTATTTAGAATTTGCTAAAATCAACAGAAAAGTGGCTGGGAATTCTAGGCTGGTGGTCTCAGTGAATTAAAGAAAGATTAGGGTTATCTCTTGTCATGAGGCTAAAACTAAGCTTGAAAATCTCAGGGTTGGAGGAGGCTTCAGATGTCAATAATTAAGTTATGTGACTATATTATAATGAATTATTCCATCATATACTCTTAATGGATCAGCCATTTAATAGACATGCATTTCATCTCCCTTTCTTTTTTTTTATTTTCTTGCAGTTTAGATTTCGGGGTACATGTGAAGAATATGCAAGATCGTTACATAGGTACACACGTGGCAGTGTGATTTGCTGCCTTCCTCCCCATCACCTGTATCTGGCATTTCTCCCCATGCTATCTCTCCCCAACTCCCCACCCCACACTGTCCCTCCTCTAGTTCTCCCCTACAGACCCCAGTGTGTAGTGCTCCCCTCCCTGTGTCCATGTGTTCTCACTGTTCAACACCTGCCTGTGAGTGAGAACATGCGGTGTTTGATTTTCTGTTCTTGTGTCAGTTTGCTGAGAATTAGGGTTTCCAGGTTCATCCATGTCCCTACAAAAGACACAAACTCATCATTTTTGATGGCTGCATAATATTCCATGGTGTATATGTGCCACATTTTCCCTGTCCAGTCTATCATCGATGGGCATTTGGGTTGGTTCCAGGTCTTTGCTATTATAAACTGTGCTGCAATGAACATTCATGTGCACGTGTCCTTATAGTAGAACGATTTATAATCCTTCGGATATATACCCAGTAATGGGATTGCTGGGTCAAATGGAATTTCTGTTTCTAGGTCCTTAAGGAATCCACAATGGTTGAACTAATTTACACTCTCAACAGTGTAAAAGTGTTCCTATTTCTCCACTCATCTCCCTTCCTTGTCTTTTCTTTATTTACTAGCAGGAACTCTACTTAAAAGCAGTAGCCCTGCTGATTGTTTCTGTCTGGGCACTATTGGGTGCTCAGAACCTAGCCAATTGCCTGATATATAGCAAGGGTTAAAAACTATTTTTTGTATGAATTAATGAATATACTCCAACTTAGCCATTGGATGCTAACTTTCTCTTCATACTAACACCACTATCTCCTCACAGTTGTATAAATGATTTTTTTCTTTGCAACTACAAAGAAAAAATGATTTTCATCTTTTTCAGTCATTATAATGACTCTGTGACTTAGGAACATTTTTATTATACCCATTTTATAGATGTGGATACTGACTCCCTTGCCCAAGGTTGTAAACAGAGTGTAGTTGTTTAAAGCCTGGGTGTTGTCAGATAAACCATTATGAGCACCAGGTCTGTTATGTATGTGGCATATTATTAAGTTGTCTTCCTTTGGCAGGTTTTTGTTTTGTTTTTTTTTTTTTTTTTTTTTTTTTTTTACGTGACCTAGCCTCAGTGTTCCCATCTGTACAAAAGAGATGTGAAACTGTCTTGCATGGTGAGTTCAAAGATGAGTTAACATAATGGCTATCAACTACATAACACAAAGCCTATGATGAAATGTGAACTCAAGCAGTGTGATATGGTGGTGAGAGCACAGACTCTGGAGTCAGAGAGCCTGAATTGAACCCCTAATTGCTGCTGTGTGATCTTAGACAAGTCACTAGTTTTTCTGTGCCTCAGTTTCCTCATCTGTAAAATATGAGTAATAATGAAGATTAAATGAGTTCATACTTATAAAATGCTTAGAACAGTGCCTGGTACAATTAAGTGCTACGTGTTTTTGTTAATAGGTGATATCTCTTGGAGTTAGGAGGTTCACAGTATCAGTGACTGGTCTCCCAGGTTCTTCTTGTGCATTGATGAATTGGCAGATAACTCTCCACGTCTTACTTACATTATTTACTTTTGCCTCATCTTTTATCATATGCTTTTAAGGGATCTGCAGTCAATAATCATGGATTGCATTTTCTTTTATTTCTTGTTTTTTCCTTTGTTTTCCAGAGGAGCCTCAAAATGTCTAGTGATTGGCAGAAAAATAGAAGTATCACAGATTTTAATATTCTTATGATTATATTCTCTGCCTCATCCTTAAAATGAGTATTTCTCCTAAATAGTGACTCTTTAGACTACTCTTCAATCCACCTCCTAATTCTCAATACTAAGAAACCTGCTCCCATGTCAAAAACCAAAACAAATTTCTGTGTAGACATGTGAAAATATCCTCTTGCAATGCTCTCAGGTCAATGCCTTTTTGCAGGTGACCCTTGCTCCATCTCTGTGGGTTTGCCTCACGGGTCACAACATGAGATCATTATTTCAGCTTATCACTATCAATAGAATGAATAGAGTCCATTTTCACAATTGTTGCTTTCAAAGTGAATTACTAGGGATGAAAATCTTTTCAGGGTTGGAAAATAGATAAATATTCTCAGCAGGGAATAAAGATGCGGGTGATGAGTGTATCATATGGTTGATTTAGCTTTGTTTGCAACTTTTCTGTAGAGAGACTTGGATTGGAAGGGGGAGATTTGGAGTCGGAGAGAGGACCCAACAGAGGCATTTGTTTAAAAAAACGCCATTATATGGTATTAGAGGCTGTGCATGCTAATTGAGGTGATGTAACTCTGTTGTTATTTGAGGACCCAGTTTACAGAATAACAACATTTTTGGAGCAAAGGGATTTGATCCATTAACATAATGGATCATCTCATGTTGAAGAGATAGTACCTTGTTAAAGACCACTGCCAAAACTACAGGTTTCCACAGGTACTGCCAGATGTGGCCCAGTAAATTCAGGGTCTGCAAATCTTCAAGATTTGCACCCTGTCTGCCAAAGTCCTTATTTAATTCAGAGAAACTTTATTAGAGATTTGTGATGTACCAGGCAGTGAAATGAATGGAAAGATGGTAAGAAAAAACCGAATAGGGATTTCTGTCTGCCGGGGAGCCAGGTAAGAGAGCAATTGTTCACTTGACTGTAGGCCAGTACCAGGAAACAAAATGCCCTGGGACTGCAGCAGGGAAGGTAAAAATAGGAGGAATTGCTACTTCTTAGCATCAGTGGTATAGCAGGCTCTGTGTTATAGAGTGGAGACTGAAAAAAGGACAGAAAAGTGAGAGAATTGAGCATTGGGTAGGTATGTAAGTTATGATGGAAAATTCCCATCTGGAAGTAAACAGGTTGAAGGAACGGCTGGTGAGGAGGGTTGCCAGTGAAGGCTGGAGGTGAAGCTCACCAGAGTTGGATCATTATTCTGCCCACAAGTGGCAACAACCATACATGTCTTAAACACAGAAGAAATATATTGTTAGATCTGTGACATAAAAAGATAGCTCAGAGAAGCATGGAGGATGAGCTGGAGAGGAGAAACTCAAGAGGTAGAAAGTCCAGTTAGAATGGGACTGTTTGCAGAGGTGATAAATAATGAGAGCCAGGCAGTTGTGTTCAAGAGGCAGCAAACATTTGATTCAAGCAACAAGACTTGATAATGGGTTCACAACAGCCACTGAGAAAGGTGGACAGCTGTCTGCCTTTCCCAGCACCAACAGCTTTGTACACCTGTTACCTAAGACAGAAGAGGAGGAAATTAATGAGTTACCCTTTCCTGGGTGAGCAATGCCTGCAGTATCTTTAGTTTCCATCCATACAAGGAGAATAAGGATATCTGCAGTCAGAGTGGTCGTGAGGCTTAAATAAAATAACATGTGAAATCAATGTGAAGCAATGCTCAGGACGTAATGCCTTGCAAGTCAACTGTTGTCTTCTCTTCAACACACACACATACACACACCCATGGAAAACTCTATAACCTATTAAAATCTTTGAAATCCTGTCCTGACATTGAATAGTATTTTAATGCTAGAAACATACTTTGAAAAGTCCAGTAACATTGCTGTTAAAATAGAGAGACAGCCAACATCCAAGTGACTTTGAATAGAATTCTTTCCCAGAATTGTAGAAGAAAGTTAAAGGATGGTGTACTTTTGTAAGGAAATGGTGAAGAACACTGTGTACATTTCTTTTGCCAGCTACTGAGTAGTTTGGCTATCCTCCTGTTTGCTCTAAATGTTTTATTAAGTACTTCACTGAGTACCATATAATGTCAGATTCTGCATCAAGGGAATTAACTGACATAGCTGTGAAATACTTTCTGTGGTCTGTTAGTAGACTGCCATTCAAATTGAAAACAGGGCTGGTCTGGTGTGGGCAAGATTTAGGTGAATAATGGTCTGGGAAAATGTTGGGATCCAGCATTTGTTGTTAGTTGAAATGTTTTTATAATCAGAAAACAAATCTATGGCAAAACTTTGTGTTAAAAAAATGTTGTGTAAAGGGCTTGGGCATCTTTTTCAAAACAAACTGGGTATCCCTTTCACAGAAGTGAGTCTGGGTAGATCTGTAAGAACTTGCAGCTTCAGCAGAGCCTTGTCATTACCTTGTACAAAGGTACCACGTACTTATTTCCCCTTCAGGTATCTGACCAAGGCTACAGTGCCCCAAGCGTATCTTCTGCAGTTTGAAGCATTCTAGAGTAGGCCCTCCCTCCCCGGTAGAATCCCAAGCCTCGTTTGGTAGATGTCTAAGCCAGTTACCACCATTCCAGCATGCCTTTAGTTAGCCAATATTTCCATTAGTAACCTGCTTCTCCAATCAGAAATGTTAATGCCAACCCTCTCTTCCCATGGGGACTCCTCTCTCAGCACCCTGTATTGCCTGGGTAATAATAGTTTCATGGAAATGGAAATTGGAGTGGTATAATAGAAAAAAAATGAAGAATTATAAAACCTGAATTCTAATGAGACTCATTAGCTGCTTGACGTTGGTCAGGGCAAGCCCCTCTAAGTCTCAGTTCTATTACCTTTACAAGGTAGATAATGATGCCCCGCATTGGAGGGTTTTAGAAGATTTAATGAAACAATGTATATAGGAGCTACTAGAACAATGTACAGCACAAAGTCGTTGTTCAACAAGTGAGTCATTAAAATTTAAAAAATTCTTATCTAGAATTTGCATGTTAGAGAATCAAAATGAAAATTCTTTCTGGGCCTTCTACATTGTGAATGTTGGATTTCTCTGGAAAGAAGTCTGAATTTGGAGTTTACAGATCAGTTGAGTTGGAGACTTCTAAATATTCATTTACAGTTGTCCTTTGGTCTACAAGAATTTCAGCTTTGCAAAATACGCTAGTGAGGCAAAATGCCTTATGATGGCAACAAATTCAGTGGTGGAAATACTTCACTGATCTTTGGCAGTTTATCCATCAGTAAATGTTCTTAAAAATAGTGTGCACAACACTTATAGCAATTGCCATTTTTGAGAGCTCTTTGTGCTCCAGGCACTGGGCTAAATTCTTTGTGTACAGCTTCTCACTTTTTCCTCTCTACAACTCTGAGATGGTTGCCTTTACACTAGTTTTACAGAGAAGAGACCTGAGGCTCAGAGAGGCTAAAAAAAAAAAATACGTACTGAACCACCAGCTTGAATACCGAGAGCTGTTACTGATTCAGGCTCAGCCAAGAGGCACTGCTGTTTGCTTGCTGAAATGAAGCTCCATTCAGAGAACATACGGAGAGGTACCTTGAGGACAGGGGTTAGATTGCAGATGCTATCCAGGATCAGGGTAACTTGGTTGAATGCAGCAAGATGCTATAAATGGCTTGTGAATGATAGCTAAATGGAAGAGGGATCTTGATGGTGGTTACTCCCAATGGCTCTCTGGAGGTTGTGAATGGCCCTGTTCAGGTGCACCTGCTTGATGGAGTGAGGGGTGTGGAATCCTCTCTCACTCTGCTCACTAGGCTGGGCACCTACATGGCTGCATCTGCCTTGAGGAAAGGCACTATTTTCTATGAAGGCACCCAGTGGACAAACAGCAACCTGGGAAAAGCTGATTTCACAGTCATGTCACCAGCATTCCATCAGTACAAAGAACATATGATCACGAGGAACAGGTGGGAAGAAGGTGAGGAAACAGACTGATTCCTTAGCAAGCGGAATTCAAATGAAAGCCACCATAAAACAAAATAGGAAAGAAGCATCAAAGGCAATTAGGTGTCTCCAAGGGCCATAATCCAGCAAGAGAATATTGATCTACCATTTGAAAGGTCATGAAAAAACTAGGGAGAAAGTGCCCCTTACAGTAGAAGGATGCTTAGATATCCAGGAAGTCACTATCAGTGTAAGAGAAGCTATAAATATTAATGAAGCTACAAGGCAAGCATTTTAAAAGAAGCTTTTTTTTCCCTCTAAGTATCTTTTGTAGAGGGGAAAAAAATCTTTAAACTTTAAAAGGGTTGTATTTTCTCTACCATATACCAGAGTTTTATAAAGCACTGCCTTCTGCCAGATGCTCTGAAATGGGCTTTATATTATTTTGGAGAGGGGCATTTAAGAATCTATAAAGACAGGTCAGGCCTAAGGTGTTAATGACTTTATAATAGTAGAAGAAAGAAAGAGAGAAAAACTGAGACAATAGAAGAAGATGAGTTAAGACTACCTCATTTTGTGACATGGTGAAATTATTAGAAAAAAACCCAGAAGAGCTATGAGCTGATTGAGCTGTGGTTTGGGGAATCTCAATGAATATAAAGTATGGGCTTGTAAATGAAGACATATTTAAAAGAAAATTGTGAATTTATGTTTGACTTCTAATGCTTGCTAAAAAATAATCTGCATAGGAGTGATTTTCTGCTTTTCGAAATCAGTTCTTAAGAAAACATTGTAGATAATTAGCTAAACAAATTTTTATTTCTAACCAGAATATATGTGCCTGTCTATGCATGCACACCACATATATATGCACTTACACGTATGTATGTGTGCATGTATGTGTATATATGTGTGTGTACATATATGTGTATTTATGTGTATATGAGTGTGGTGCATATACACATGTATGTGTATGTGTGTATGTGTAGATATGTGTGTATGTGTGTGTGTATATATATGTGTATGTGTGCATATGTATATGTGTGTTTGTGTATCTTGACTCTGTGCTAGCTTCTACATTGTGTACTTTAACCATAGGATTGTCCAGAAATTAATTTCCAGTATAAATTTTATTTCCTTATATTTACTGACTAAACATAGTATCTAAATTTTTCAGTAGATTTATCATCTGTTAAATGACAGTAATCACATAATAATAAAAGCCTGGACATATTACATATTCTTCTTGGGATTGTTGTGAGAGCAAATGGCTACATAAACTCATAAAATTTTAGAGCTGAAAGAGACCTTTGGGATTATTCACTCCAAAGTCTGTGTTATAAGCAAGATACAAATGTGAGATACTCTTATCTATCTTTATCCCTATGACATGGCCATGATTTTAATATTGTCAAACCAAAATAGTAAGTGGTAAGGAGTTTTCTGCCATGGGTCACCAAGCTGTGCAGAAATCTGCACTTGATTCTGAGCTCTGCTTTTTGAACATTTCCTGCTAGTGGTTCTTTTGCAAGACTTACCACAGGAAGATGACTGAAAACAAGCAACCCTACTTAGTAGTGTAGGTCCTGGTAAGGGAAATGAACCAAACACTTTCTGCTAAGAATGTTGAATTACTTTTTAAAAATATAATGTTTATTGAGATATAATTCATATACAATACAATTTACTCATTTAAAAAGTATACATGGATGGAATTAGAGGACATTATCTTAAGTCAAACAACTCAAGCAGAAAGTCAAATACCACATTCCCACACTGATAAGTAAAAGCTAAATAATGTGTACATTTGAACATAGAGTGTGCAATAATTATCATTGGTGACTTTGAAGGGCAGGAGAGAGGTAAGAGATGATAAATCACTTAACAGGCACAACATATGCTATTTAAATAGTGGTTACACTAAAAGCCAAGATGTTGCTACTACGCAATATGTTCATGTAACAAAACTTAACTTGTACCTTTTAAATGTATACAGTTACAACTATTTTCATAATAAACATTATACTGTTTAATAGCTTTTCAAATATTGATGTTCATACCATCATCACCACAATTAATTTGAGAACATTTTTATTACCCCTAAAAGAAAAATCATATTAATTGGCAGTCACTCCCCATTTTCTTCCTCCTTTTAGCCCCTGCTAACCACTTCTACTGTATGTCTCTGCAAGTGTGACCCTTGTAAAATTTCATATAAACTGGATAATACTGTCTTTTACCACTGGCTTCTTTCACTTAGCATAATGTTGTCGTGGTTCATATGTTTTAATAGATATCAGTACTTCATTGTTTTTCATGGCTGAATAATATTCCATTATATAAATATACTGCATTGATTTATGCATTCATCAGTTGATTGACATTTGGGTTGTTTTTATTTGGGGCTCTTATGAGTAATGCTGCCATGAATATGTGTATGCAAGTTTTTGTGTGAACATTTATTTTTCCTTGAGTGTCTGTACAGGAGTGGAATTGTTGGATCATATGGTAACCCTATATACAACATTTTAAGGAGCTGTCAAACTATTTGCCAAAGGACCTGCCCCACTTTGCATTCCAACAAGCAGTGTATGAGGGTCTCATTTTCTTTTTCTTACTTTTTTCTTGTCTTTTTTTTTTTTTTTTTGAAATGGAGTCTTGCCCTGTTGTCCAGGCTGGAGCTCAGTGACATGATTTCAGCTCACTACAACCTCCACCTTCCAGGTTCAAGTGATTCTCCTGCCTCAGCCTCCCAAGTAGCTGGAACTACAGGCATGCGTCACCATGCCTGGCTACATTTTGTATTTTTAGTAGAGACGAAGTTTCACCATATTACTCAGGCTGGTCTCGAACTCCTGACCTCAGGTGATCTGCCTGCCTCAACCTCCCAAAGCACTGGGATTATAGGAGTAAGCTACCGTGCCCAGCCAAGGGTCCCGTTTTCTACATCAAAAGAATCTATCTCTGTAGCCATCCTTAGAGGATTTGAGGTTACCACTATCCCACTGTGGTTTTGTTTGCATTTTCCTGGTGGCTAATGTTGAGCATATTTTCATGTAGTTATTAACTAGTAAGTTACTTTTAAACTTTTATGGCTTCATGAAAGAATACCAACATTTCCCAGAAAAGACTTTGAAGTTTAAGACTTGTTGAGAAAAAGGCAAGAAAAGTTCAGAAAGAGAATCAGGGGAGTAAGATTCTACTAGAGACTATTATCAATGCAATAGTAAGGCAAGAAGGTTAGAATGGAGCTATGTTCTCTTTAGAAATATGGGAAGTGTGTGCAAGAATTCATTTTGCTGCAAATAAAAGAAAACCTGACAAACTGATATAAGCAGTTTAGCTTTATTTTTCTCATGTTAGAAATATCATCTGGTGGTAAGCAGTGTCTGGCATTGATTTGCTTGTTAGGGCCAGTGACTCTTCAAGTTTTAAAAAGTTATTCTCTGAATAAAACTTTCTAAAAATGTTTTTAAACTTTTATCTGAGAGTGCTTGGCTGCTATACTCCCAGATATCATGTTTAATTTCAAAATGAAAGAAAGGGGCAGAGTGAAGGGCTCTTCTAGTATGATACATTTCATTTTTATTGGGAAAGCAAACATTACATTAGCCATAACTGTTTCACATGGTTGCATGGATACTATAGAAAAGAAAGACTATGTGTGAGTTTAATGTTTACACTAGGTACTAAGATATGAATTTGAAATATTAGCCATTTGAGATTTTTTTAGGATAATAGTTGTTTTAAAGGTTTTAATGAGGCATAATTGACATACAGTAAAATGTACATAAAGTGTATAATTTTATGTGTATGTGTGGGTGTATATATATGGTACATAATTTTATGTGTGTATGGGTATGTATATGTACACACCCATATATACAAAATACATAATTCTATGTGTACACACACACACACACACACACACACACACACACATACACACACACATTCATGAAGCAATCACCACAGTCAAGATAAACATATCCATCATTTCCAAAAGTTTCTCATGCCAGTTTATAATTTCCTTATGCTTTTTACCCCCGTCCCACCCCAGTATTGCGATAACCACTTATTAGTTCTTGTAGATGCCATAGAATTTTCTGGACAGGTGATTATGTCATCTGCATATGAAAATGGTGGTGTTTCTTCTTTTCCTTAGTGTGCATGCTTTTGATTATTACTATTATTATTGATGGCTTTTTGGACTTGCTAGAAGCTTAATGACAATCTTGACTAGAAGTCATAAGAATGAACATGTTTACTTTGTTTTGATATTTGAGACATAACATTCAGTTTTGTTTGTTTGTTTGTTTGTTTGTTCTTACCGGTAGGCATAATTCTATCCATGTTCTTTGCACATACCTTTTATATATTTGAAAAGTTTCCTTCTATTTTTAGTTAGCTAGAGTATTTTTAGAAATGAAACATCAATGTAGGGCTGTAGGGCCTCACAGGGTCGTGGGGTGTCCCTTATGCTGTTCTGAGGTACAGGATCCGAGAAGTAAAGAGACAGGACACTGAAGAGCTGGTGAAGAGCATCTGGACTCGGCAGAGGGCACACCACCTGTGAGCGGAGATCAGCAGGGGCCCCAAATGCCCAGAAGCATCTGTATTTATTAGGTACAAGCAGGGAGCAGAGTTGTGAGTGAGGTCATTATCTATAGGCTTAGTAATAGGGCATACATAATCACGCGAGTCACAAGTGAGGGGGCCACCCCATTATGTCATTTGGGCAGAGAGGTGGGCCGTGTGCAGTAGAGAGCCATGTCTTGCACAGTAGTAGAGGGTCATGTACAGAAAAGGGGTCCATGCCCATTAGGTCACCGAGGCAAGGAGGTGGGCTGTGTGCAACAGGTGTCGTGTGCAATACTTCTTATCTAGGGGCTGGAGACTTCAAACAATTTCTAATAGAAGGATACTGTAAGCCAATGCAGTGGGAGCTGACAGACTTGTGCTCTTCTCTTAAGATATTTATGGGAGGATGATTTGAGCTAGCACAGAAGCGAGAAAAGACTGACAGGGTGTACAGCCACCATGACTGGTCACACCAGATGGGTTCTTCTCCCTCGGTTATTTGCGGGATCTCAGGCCTGAGGCCTGCTTTCCACAGGAGCTGGATGCAAGGTACTACAACTCCTTTATCAGGAGGAGAGGCTCTTGCTCCAGGCCGGCCACACAGCATATGCCCTTTCAGGCAGGGACGCCACCGCCTGGGTCTTTGGTTCTCGTCCTGGTCTGGCTGTTTTCCCATGTACTGCTTCTGTTCTGTGACTGCTCTAGGCATTCCTCCTACTACAAACTACTATATGTTTATACAGAAGGATTCTATAAATTAGCACTAAATGTGACAGTATGGCTCCAACTACAATACCTATATGATAATATAGAAAGATTATATAGAACTAAGTATGCTAGATGTAAGTATTAAGTATGATTATATAAGCTAGATATATGTAAGCAGTAAGTTATACTTCAGGCACTAATTCTATAAACTAATATATGATTATATGTAAAGGATTATATAAAGGAAATAGCTGAGTAATAACACTATAAACTAAGATATTCTTCAGGCACTATTTGTGCCTGGGGTCTGGACAATTTTCCTTCTTTGGTGCCCATGGGGGGTGTTACCCACACATCAAGCTCTATTTTTCCACATCTGTTGACATGATCATACATTTAAAAACAAATTAGTTAATAACAAATTTGTTAATTATATCAATTGATTTTTAAATATTAAACCAAACCTGTGTTCCTTGAATGAGTAACATTTGATTTTGATGTTCTATTCAAATATATATGTTTAAGTAGTTAGGTCTGTAGTTTTATTTTCTTGTAATATTGTTACCAGATTCTGTTATTGGAGTAATGCTGGCTTTATACAATGAGTTGGAAATTATTGATTGACTCCTCTTCAATTTTCTGGAAGCATTTATAAGACTTGGCATTTTGTGTCTTCCTTAAATTTTTGGTAGAATTCAGCAATGCAAACATCTTAGCCTGGAGTTTTCTTTGTGGGAAGGTTTTTAACCACAAATTGAATTTCTTTGATAGATATTTAGCTATTTATTTTATTTTATTTTTTTTTTGTGGTTTGTGGTGATAGTTTATTCAAGAATATCTGTAATAGGCATCCCTGCTCAATAGATAGTTACTAGGTAAGATCTGTATTAACAAATTAGTTTTCTCTACCAAATAGACATTTAAATAAGTTCAAAATAAAACATCTTACTGTAAAACAAAGGAACACAATTTTGTAAAAATTTAATGTGTAAACAAATACAGAAAAATAAGCATTATAGCAACCAAACAGTTTTGCTCTTGATCGCAATTTTAAAGACACTTCAACAACTACTTTTATCTAAGAGGCTATTTCTGCAAAATAAAATTCACTTTCCTATGGAATAATTTCACAGTCTCAGATTTTAAGCCAGGAAAATGAGATTCATGCTGGTAAAGCAACCTGCAAAATTCTGCTTGTTCTCACAATTAACTTTAACATTGTAAAAAGAATGCTCTTAAAGGGGATGGCTGGTGACCCAAGGGGCTATCTGCAAGACTAAAATTGTCATGACAAATTCAAAGCTAAAAAAAGAAATGACCTTCAGTGTATTTGCCTGGTTCAAGTGGTTATCTGCAGATTTATAGTAAGTAGGTAAACAGAACAATATTGATAAGATTTCTGAGAACTAAATGGTATTTAGTTCTGGTACTAAGGTGGTGAGAGAATAAAACACCTATGTTAATTATCAACCCCAAATGACAACTTTTATGTGTGGTTTCTATTCTAAGGCTTATTTTATTCATGTATTCCATTTAGAATCTTAAATTTGTTTTACAATTTCCTTTAAACAAGAAATAATTCACAAATGGTTAATACAGCACTAAACTAATAAGACAGGTACTCACACCCATCTTGAATTATTTAAGAAAGTATTGCCATTGAAAGTGATCTTTTTCCTGAGAAACTCATGTTGCAAAATAGCACAAGACAATACACATTTTCTCGAATTTTCTGCATGAATACAAGATAGGAAAATCAGATTATATTTTGTGAGGAAAACATGTTTCTCAAAATTGTTTTCAGTTACTTCCCAAACTATAAATTTTTAGAGGGTGAGAACCAAATGTAAATTAAGAAGTCATCTTTAAAGAGAATAAATACATATAGTAAATTTTGGTTGGTGTTTAAACAACTTTTATAGGAAATTGTGTACGCGTGGAGAAACTAAGGCACATAAACAACCACACTCAGTTTCAAGGTTGAGTTTAATCGTACAGGTAGAAATAGAATCTATGGATCAGATTCTCACATTTCAGGTTAATGATATCTTCCCAAAGGGGAAAAATAATTTCTTTTGGTAGATAACATTGATAAATCATTTTTCAAATATATAATATGAATTTCCTTGAAAATCTTTGGCATTTGTGAGAGTCTTTGTAGGCTAAGGTTTTTAGGCATTTTCCCCCCAAAATATATAAAGTTGGGGGAGCTAGCTTTAAAGTTAAACAAAAAAATTAATCTTAATTTCAAAATGACCTGAGTTCATTTTGCATTCATATAAATCAAATGTACAACTTGAGTATTCTGAAACATAAAAGGTCACCATACTTCATAGAGTTCACACACATGCATTCTACAGTGATACTTATATTACCAGAACTTATTTCACACTTACATAAAGGATAAAATAAAATGTCTTAGTCAAGTTTTTCCATAAGCCTAACTATTTGAAGATGTCCAAGTTATTACAGTGGGATGAATAATTTATATATCATACAGTATCAAGTGAGTCCCATATTCAAGTATTTATAATATTCACCCCATGTGAAAGTTTCTTTGCACTGGGTAAGATGTGAGCTGTGAACTTGATATTGCTCAGTTTGGTATTTTTCCCTGTGTGTATGTTTTCCATCACAAAACCTCTATCTCACAATTCTGCACTTGTAAGAGCTCAGGTAGGTTTATGTAGTCAGAATGCAGTAGTCTAGAACATACTATGTAAAAGTAAAAACTAAAATTATTTTCAAGTTTCTTTGTTTTTTAAGTGCTCTTTATGTGCTGTTATCTCAATTTTCAGGTTATAGAAATTCATTATGACTAGCAATAGTTTTATAAAAGATCAGCAGTTAAGCAAGAATGATTTCAAGTACCTATACACAGATTAAGAGAGCATAAATTCTTTAGGCACATTCATATTCAAATATGAAAAAAATCCACCAGAATACATAAGAGAGATGGCAGAGGTGTTTAGAAGGAATGTCAGAGTGTCAGGGACTAATTGGTAAGGTAACTAGTATGTAAACTCAAAGTGGTTTTGAATATTTTCGTAACAAATATTTGTCCAAAAAAACCAAAAACATAAATACTTATAGCTTATCAGAAATAAAATACAAAACAAGTCTGTCCAAATGTTCAGAAGCTGCATAAAAATATTTTTTGAAAAATTTCATGCCTAATAGGTTGCTTCATCCATTTGGAGCAGCATCACTGTCTGCTCCAAAGTCATCTCCATCTTCAAAGTATGAATTAATGTAGTCATTTTCCTCTTCTTGGTCTTCTTCATCATATTCCTCCTGTTCTGCAGCATCATCATCATCATCATCCTCACCTTCTTTACTTTTCTCTTTGCTTCCTTCTTTCTCTTCATTTCCCTCATCTGATTTTTCACCATCACCTCTCTTTTCCAATTCCTCAATTTTTTTCAAAACATCTGCAGTATTAGTGAGTGAAGTGCCTTTGCCTGCGTCTTTTGCCTTTTGGGGTTTGGGGCCTTTTTTACATTTATTTCTTGGCATCATCTCTCTTGGAAGTCTTCTCCAATCTGATATCCATTCTTCCTTGTACACTTTCATATATCTTTTACTATACCTTTCATTATCTTGTCTTTCTTCAGGTGTTTAAATAAAATAAGGCATTCTTTTCATTGTTTCTCTCAACTCCTGTTTCAAAGCCAGCATATATTCTTCACCTTCTCCCGTTTTCAGTGGCACTGGTTTATAATCTGTATCAGGAAATAATGGGGGTGGTTTCAACACTACATTAGGTAACTTTTCACCTTTGCTAAATCCAACAGCTTCAATATTAAAGGTATAAGCAGCACGTCCTCTTCCTTTATTCCCAGCCATCAGAACTAGTTATACCAGACGAGTGGGCAAATTCTGAAAGGCACTGCTCCCGAAGTCTCGAAGCATGGGCAAAACTCTGCAGTGGAAATGCCGGCCGGCAAGGAAGGCGTGCTGGCAGAGGACGCCGGCGCTCCAGAGCTGCGGGTTCCACCGCGGCGGAAGCGCGCACCGCCCTCCATGTGGTCCCAGAACTGCAGCCTGATATTTAGCTATTTATATTAGCTATTTCTTTTTAAATGAGCCTTGGTAATTTGTAGCTTTCAGGTTAATTGTCTATTTTCTCTATGTTGCCAATTTTATTGACATAAAGTTGTTTATAACATTACCTTATTATTATTTTAGTATGTGTAGAATCTGTTGTGATGTCACTTCTTCCACTCATGGTATTGGTAACTTCTCTTTTCCCTGATCAATCTTGGTGGAGATTTTTAAAATTTTATTTATTTTCTTAACAAACTGGGTTTTGGTTTTATCATTTTTCTCTAGGTTTTTGTTGGCTTTACTGCTTTGCTACCTTAGAAAAATTATTTTCTTATTATTTCCTTTCTTTGGCTTACTCTGAGTTTTACTTGTTCCTTTTCTATCTTATATTCAAGTTTCTGCCAATATCTTTGTTTTATTCCTTTTCCTGAGCACTTCTTCTACTACTGTTTGGATAATCAAATGAAAATTATGACTGTATTTCTCCATTCTTACTGACCCAGGTTCTAGCTCAGTGGCTCATGGATGGAATATGCCATGCTTGTTTGTGACTGATATCTTGCATCTGTTCAAGAATTCTTTATTTGATCTCTTTGTCTTTCCATAACACTTCATGTCCAAGATCTTCTTGGCTGCTTTTGAGATCATCTCTACACTAGCCATACTCTATTGATCCTAACTTTAGACTGCTTCTTGATAGAAAGGCTTTATTTTGTTTCCCTCAAGTGCAAATCATCTCTTTATTTCCTAATCTCTACCTTAGATATAGTTTGCATGTTATTAAACATCTTTTCAACTGCTAGAACACCTGTAAGAAGTTAACATTGAAGGGCAGAACTCATTTGTTACTCCGTTTTCTATCTCCCCATAGCCACCCTTGGTACTTTGTGTATTATTTCTTTCTGTACATAATAGTAAACCAATAACATTTTTTCTGAATTTGGCTGAAATTCATCTCCAATATTTAGATCATCTACCACATTTGTCTTTGAGAAGTCATTACCAAAGAACACACACATACGTTTTGTATTTCAGTAACAGTATCTTTCTTTTAAAGTGCACCTTTTTTAAAAGTTAAAGTAACATGCAGCAATTCGAATGGAACTATCTTAAGTGGAATAACTCAGAAACAGAATGTCTAAATACCACATTGTCTTAAATGAAATAACTCATTATCATAAGTAAAATAACTTAGAAGCAGAAGGTCCAAATACTGCATACTCTCACTTATAAATGGGCAATAAATAATGTGTACACATGGACACAGATACATAGATGTGGGAGGGTGGCAGGGTGGTGTGGGAGGGGTGAGAAATTATAATACTTAATGGATACAGTGCACACTGTTCAGGTGATAGTTATACTCAAAGCCTGTACTTCCCAACTTCACAGCATATCCATATAACCAAACTGCCCTTGTGCTTCCTAAATCTATTATACTTTTTAATAAAGAAAAGTCATTACCAAAAGAACACATATATAAATTTTATATTTCAGTAAGAGGATATCTCTTAAAAAGTTAAAAAAGCACACCACTTTGCAGTTATAATTTTATGACTCACTGGGGGGAAAGTACTTCTAAAACAAAGGCAGGAAACAACTTATCCAAAGTTTTAAATTATTTACTATTCAGTTTTAAATACCATCTCAGAAGATTTAATATGACATCTATTTTTAATCTTTAAAATCTTCCTTCTTTTCAGCCTGGATCAGTTTTGATGTAGTCCTGACACACTACAGGGAAACAGTTCACTATCCCATAAACTTTGAAAATTTATACCATTGTTCGTATCAACAGGGGGCTTCTTGGCATTCAGCAGCAATTTTTATGACCATATATGTTTTATACAATGTTGTACTTTTCCCCCTTTTTTCTGTGTAAGTTTTTCAAAAGAAAGGGATAAGAAATTTTCTCATCTTATTAAAAAGAAAAAAGAACATCACCTTCTGGCCTAACTCTATTACAGAGAACAAGTTGTCAGGTGATGTGAAAGAAAAGGAAGAGCATTTCTTACAACTTACGATGGTATGAGTACAGACATATATTAAAAATAACAGCAGCAACAACAGAAACATGGATTTCTTGAGACTTTTCAAAGAAAAAAATAGGAGAATATTTTAGCAATGTTGACTTTGTCAAAGACTTTAAAATATGGAAAACAGAACACAAAAGTATAAAAGAAAAAGTCATTTTTGCTCTTCTAAAAGCCATGGTAAAAAAGCGAAGTCAGTGCACAGAAGAGGAGAAAACATTTGCGATGCATATATGAACAAATAACTTGTATCCAGACTATATTTAAAAAGAAAACAACTTTTGTAATTCAAAAGGAGAAGCAACCCAATGAAAATGGGGCAAAGATTTTCACAGACATTTCACCAAGGGACATGCACGTAAATGGAAAATGAGAAAAGATGCTCAACTTCATTAGTCACTGGGGGAGGTGCACATTCAAACCGCAAGGAGATACCAGCACATCCCCTAGAAAGGCCAAAGTTAAAGAAAGAAACTAAAAATAACAGATATTGGTAAGTACGGGGAGCAAATGGAAGTCTCACCCCTGCTAGTGGCATACAAAATGCTACCGCTGCTTTGGAGAACAGTTTAACAATTTTTGAAGAAGTTAAACTTAACATGACTTAATGTATTATCCAACCGTTGTCCTCCTAGGTATTTAGCCAAGAGTAAAGAAAGCATATGTCCACAAAAAAGAACTATAGATGAATATTTGCTGCTGCTTTATTTGTAATAGCCAAAAACTGGAAACAACAAAAATGGCCAGCAACAGATGAATGGATAAACAGATTGTGATATATTCACACAGTGGAAAACTGTGTGGCACTAAAGAAAACTGTTGATGCAGGCGATAGTATGGAGGAATCTCAAAATGACGCAGAGTGAAAGATACCAGACAAAAAATAAATACATATTGTGCAATTCCATTTATATGAAATCTCAGAAAATGCAAGCTAACCCATAGTAACATATGTCAATAGTTGCCTAGGTTGGAAGGAAGTGATTAGAGAGGGATAGGAAAGAGAGATTACAGAGAAATACAAGGAAACTCTTGGGTCTGATGGATATGCTCATCATCCTCCTTGTAGAATTAATTAATTCTATAGGTATGAGGTTCCTCCCTGTAGAATTAATTCCATAGGTCAAAAATCATAAAACTATACCTGTTAAATATATGCGATTCCACATATGTCAGTTTTATCTCAACAAATACTTTAAAGCTGTGATAAAGGAATTTCAATTTATTATTTTTATATAGAATTTACATTTTCAAGATGGCTCCTCTTGTTTGTTTGTTTTTTTGAGTTGTTATGTCATTTTATGAAGACCCCCTCTTCATAGACTTAATAGTAACTGCCTGGGTCAGAGGCAAAGGCATCTGACATTGCTGTGACAGTTTTGCCATAGTCTTTTGAGGAGTGAGTGAAATCTCTTTATACCCACTGCTGTGAGCAATACTTCTGTTGTACAGGTACATTGATGACACTTTTTGGAGGACCTGCTAGAGCTGTAGAATTGTAGCTTTGTAACAGTGCATATCATTGCCATATTTTGAGGATTGATGAGCAAATAAAAATTGGAGACATACATAACATACTATATAAATTGGGTCTGATCATCTCTACTGCATCCTTAGCCTTCAGCTTAATTTTCAAAGTTGTTTTGAGACTTATATTGTTAAGAACCTTCTTTATCACCACCTGTATTTGGGATAACATCAGTGTAAGAACATCTGTGTATCGTTCCATTTTGGAACACTAAGATACTTTTAAAAAAATAAAAAGCAAAACACTTTGCAAAGTACCACAAGAATGGAAGTGGTTGTGTTATATTTATAAGCAATTTACCTTTCTTCTAAAGTTCCTCAAATCAATATGTGGTGGGAAAGAGAATGTTGGAATTAAATTTGAAAAGTAATGTACTTTTTAGGCCAAACCTTTTGACCTTAGAAGCAAATATCTGTATTTCTAAGAGTTATACTGTCTTCCTCTAAAAGCTTAGCTGCCTTTCTTCCTTAACGTTCTCTATTTGTGATCATCTAAGTCCATGCACAAGTACCCCTCTCCATCATAGTGTTTGTCTATGTAGGGTTACTTAGGGCATTAAAATGGCATTTTATCACTTGACTGCTAGCCACATGACAAATAAGAAACTATGAAAAATATGTTAAAGCATTCTAGGTACAAGGATATTCTGCCTTTATTTGATGACCTTCACTGTGCTGCAATGAAAGATGTATTTCTACATTACAATGATGTGAAAATATTAGTTTAAATATACTAACTAGAAAGACTGATAAGAACATGACACACTAGAAACGAACTGAAAAATACTCATTTTTATGCCCATATATACTCAGCATTTTGGAATACATTCCCTATCTTCAAGCAACTTACGGTTGTATTGAAATGCCAAGAAACCTTTTAAATATCAGCTATCTTTTAGATGTGAAAGATCTACTGAGGTCTTATGGGCCTTAAAAAAATTAAAGCCCATAGGATTTTCTAAAATGCAAATGCTATAAGAGGAGGGTGGTAGCTGTTTGTGCTAGGATTAAATTCAGTCCAACTGTGTCTTTAATTAGAACTGTCTCCAAATCATGCCAAAACGGCCACATCCTGAAGCTCAGGTTTTAAGATGACAGTTGAGACTGAATTCCCATGCATAGTCCTCTGAAAGGGTTTGCCAAGTTACTCATGACCAACTTAAATCAGTGTGAAGAATACATGTCTAGCAATAGGATTTGCATGTTAGCTTGAAGGTTAAGATAAAGTTCTTCCTTCCTGCAAATATGGACAATATGAGCAGTTTACATCTGGAGTAATAGGGCCCTTCTCCCTGTGCCTCACTTTCCTCACACATTGAATCAGGTTCCTAACAGTATCTGCACTCGAAGAACTGAAGAGGTTATGACAGTGCCCAGTTCAGAGTAAGCATTCAACAATAGCTGTTCTCATTTTAAAACCTTTTTCTACAAATTGTCAAGCTTCAATGGCGAAGTTTCTTCACTGCATTTTGTTGCAATGTACTTAAGTAAAAATTCATATTGTGAATTAATGCTTCTCAAAATGTGTTTTGAGGAGGATTTGTTCTGCTGGATCAAAGTTTTATGTGATAAGAGAGTTCTTTGTCTAAATATGTTTAGGAAACAGACCCTGATAAGTACAATAAAGTTAAATCTTACTGCTCCAAGACTTTTCAGAGGCTTGAATGTGCATTTATGACTATAGGGAAGGATAAGTATGCAGAACTTACATGTTAAGGACAAACTCTGTCTAATACCATTTGTCTTTCCTGAAATCTTAATAAAGTCAGTACTACTTTTTGTTTAGCAGGTAAGGTAAAGTTGCTGAAATCACTATGTCTCCTATGACCCAGTTTCCCCCCAGTCATATAACACAGAGGAAGGAAGCCATTCGTGTGGATGACTGCATTATTTTTCAGTAATAGGCTTATGGCAGAACTGGAATTTTAAATTTGAGGGTGGAAATATATAATAGAACACTTTTGACTGCAAATAACAGAAAAATAACAACCAAAAAATAATAATATAAACTGCAAGAACATTTATTATGTCATCCTATAGTAAGTTTAGAGATGGGTTCCAAAGTTAGTTAATGCAGCAGTTCAGTGACTTGAAACATAGACTTAGCTCTTAGGCTTAGCTCCCTTTCCATTTTTCCTCTCTACCCTTCTTAGCATGTTGGCTTGTCTTCTTACATGAACTACCAAAGTTACAAACAGTTCAGACCAGCAGCCCAGACAATGGCAACCAATTAGAAAATGGGGGCATCCATTTTTTTTCCCTTCATTTAGAACAGGAAAGCATTCTAGAAGTCCCCGAACAGACTGTACTTTATATCTTATGGGCAAAAATTGGGTTGCGAGTCTAAGCCTAGATCAATCACTTTGCCAAGGAGAATAAACCACCTTGATAAGAATACTCAAGATTTTTGGAATAACCCAGCCTCCTTGAAGGATGTGATCACCCAAAGAAGGTTGGATAAACTAGGATGATCTTAGCAAGGAGAAATGACTGTTAGATTGCCAACCAGTGATGTCTGTCACACATGGTTGCCTATAACTCAGATTGTTAAGCCATATATCACATTGTTGGTGCTACTTTCATATCTAATAGAATAAACTCCTGTGATTATATATAAAATTGGACTGTCACATTTGAGGAGGCAAGAAGCAAATTCAGTGTTGAGCTTTATTTCCTTATTTAAACCAAACTTGTTAATCTTTGCTACTTCTACCTAGTTTCACTTGGCTTTGTTTGTGTCCACTCACAAATAAAACTGAGTCTGAATTTTTATAAGTAAGGTTAACATTTACATTTCATACCACAGAGGGAAATTCAGTCACTACTCAAGAGGAAATAGCTGTGATCAGGCATCACATCTGCACACTTAAAAAAAAAAAAAGTATTTGGACTACAGGCTGGACAGACTGAATTTAGTAATTGCTCCCTTACCATGCCATAGAAATTACCTAGCTTTTAGCCAAAACCTATGAACTTTTAATTCTAAGCATCAAATGTGCTATTCTTTGTACATTTCAAAGTTAAAACTCATGAATGTGGCCTGTGTTTAATTGCATATATACAACAGCAAAATATATTTATAAAACTGCAACTCATTTTGTACACTAGAGTGATTTCACTTTTGGTGCAGCCAGATCTTCATGCTTCCCATCTGTGTTACTGCTTCGTGAGTGAGACATTGCTGGTCCTATCACCCTCAGAGCCAAATGATGCTGACTGAAAACGTTCTTGACAACTTCCCTGGATAGTGTTGTCTCCTCCAAATTTACCCCTCAAAGACAGGTGGTTGAAATGATTGAGTAATCACAGAATTTCTTTTGGATGCAAGTATTCTTCCTCGTAACAAGTAATTTTTCAGGCTTCTAAAGCCTGTAGTTTGAAGGAAGATAATTTAAAAATAAAATATACAGAGAAAAGACCCCAGTGTGTGATGCTCCTTCCCTGTGTCCATGTGTTCTCATTGTTCAACACCTGCCTATGAGTGAGAACATGCGGTGTTTGATTTTCTGTTCTTGTGTCAGTTTGCTGAGAATGATGGTTTCCAGATTCATCCATGTCCCTACAAAGGACACAAACTCATTGTTTTTTATGGCTGTATAGTATTCCATGGTGTATATGTGCCACATTTTCCTTGTCCAGTCTATCATCAATGGGCATTTGGGTTGGTTCCAGGTCTTTGCTATTGTAAACAGTGCCTCAATGAACATCCATGTGCATGTGTCCTTATAATAGAACAATTTATGATCCTTTGGATATATACCCAGTAATGGGATTGCTGGGTCAGATCAAATTTCTATTTCTAGGTCCCTGAGGAATCACCACACTGTCTTCCACAATGATTAAACTAATTTACACTACCACCAACAGTGTAAAAACGTTCCTATTTCTCCACATCCTCTCCAGCATCTATTGTCTCCAGATTTTTTAATGATCACCATTGTAACTGGTGTGAGATGATATCTCAATGTGGTTTTGATTTGCATTTCCAGTAAAATGCTCAGTGATGAGCATTTTTTCATAAGTTTGTTGGCATCATATATGACTTCTTTTGAAAAATGTCTGCTCACATCCTTTGCCCACATTTGAATGAGTTTCTTTGTTTCTTCTTGTAAATCTGTTTTAGTTCTTTGTAAATTCTGGACATTAGCCCTTTGTCAGTTGGGTTGATTGTAAACTTTTTCTCATTCTGTTGGCTGCCAGTTCACTCTAATGATCATTTCTTTTGCTGTGCAGAAGATCTAGGGTTGAATCAAATACCATTTGTCTATTTTGGCTTTTGTTGCCAATGCTTTTGTTGTTTTAGTCATAAAATTCTTGCCTGTGCCTATGTCCTGAATGGTTGTGCCTAGGTTTTCTTCTAGGGTTTTTATGGTGTTCGGTCTTATGTTTAAGTCTTCAATCCTTCTGGAGTTAATTTTAGTGTAAGGTGTCAGGAAGGGGTTCAGTTTCTGCTTTCTGCACATGGCTAGCCAGTTTTCCCAATACCATTTATTAAATAGGGAATCATTTCCCCATTGCTTGTTTTTGTTAGGTTTGTCAAAGACCAGATGGTTGTAGATGTGTGGCATTGCCTCCGAGGCCTCTGTTCTGTTCCATTGGTCTATATCTCTGTTGGTACCAGTACCATGCTGTTTTGATTACTGTAGCCTTGTAGTATAGGTTGAAGTCTGGTAGCATGATGCCTCCACATTTGTTCTTTTTGCTTAGAATTGTCTTTGCTATGTAGGCTCTCTTTTGGTTCCATATGAAGTTTGAGGTGGTTTTTTCCAGTTCTGTGAAGAAAGTCATTGGTAGCTTGATGGGGATAGCATTGAATCTATAAATTACTTTGGGCAGTATGGCCATTTTCATGATATTGATTCTTCCTAACCATGAGCATGGAATGTTTTTCCATCTATATCTTATTATGTTTAAATTATAATGAAAATAATTAACATAATTATAACATCATAACGGTTTTCATAATTTTCCAAATAATTTCATATTAAAAAGGTTATTCTCACCACACCACTCTAAAGTAAGACAGTTTTAACCACTTGATAGATTAGAAAATCTAGGCATGAAATTTGAAATTGGCTTGCCTCATTTTCGTAGGCATTGTGTAGTTTGATTTAATTTAGATCTTAATACCTTATGTTGCCCTTTATAGTAAGAAAGACTAAAATATTTTATTGTCATTTTTTGTTTCTGTGTTCCAGCTGAAAAAGCTGGATTGGGAGCGTTTTGCAGCAAATCATCCATATTTGTCTAGTGACTAAATAGTGAAACAGCAGGAACTTCAAGAGCACAATAGCTATACAGAATTTAAGAGTTCTGAAGGTAGCCACACCTTGCTTGGCTCCAAGCCAGTCCTGAAGCTGAATATATGTGTGACTTGGGGAAAATCACCTCCTAAGTTCTGTTTTGTACCTTTAAAATGGGAATAAGTTCACATCAAAGTCTAAATGGATGATGGTTCTGCATGTTTGCCTAGATAGTGCTTGGCACACTGCATAGCCTGAGGGAATCTCCAAAATGCTAGGTAACTCTTAAGTTTCTGATGATACCACTCCTTTAAAAAATGTTTAAAAAGATTATACTCAAAATCAGAATTGTTTTAGTAGTAGTTGGTATCCTGACTTAACTATTGAATAAATGTTGTTTTCCACAGATGTTGAGATAGTGCATAAATCTTGAATTTACCTACCTAATAGTCTGTTTGAAAATTCACTTTGATACTTTAACATACATCTATCTTCCTTGGTGTCTGTCAGAGAGCACTGCCAAAACCTGTCAGTCAGAGATATTGAGGTGTGCTTTAAATACACATATGCGCAAACACACATAATTTCAAGGGACCACGTTATGGGAAAGGAGATGGTGGGATAAAGAAATGTTATTATTCATTGTCATTATGCTTGAGTTAGCACCCAGGAAGTTTTCAGTAGCTCTGACCTTGTTGACTCTGTGCAGCTGAACTTGAGCCAGAAGAACTGCATTTGCATTTGTACTCTCAACAGAAAGTTTTAGATGTGTTATTTCTGTTTCTATCTGTAAAAATCCAGCTCACACATTTCTCTTGTGGGTAAGGACATAGATTGGTTAACATCGTCTGAACCAGATCTATCTTTCTGCTGTTTTTATTACAGAATTTTACTTCCATTTGACTCCTAGGTGAGCAGAAAAATACTTCTTTTTTTTAGAATGAAAATAATCACCCATTTTTGTTATTTCTTACAGAAGTCCATATTGTGAGATTTTAAAACTATGAATTCAGGGACTTTAATAGCTAAAAGAGGCTTTGGAGGTCATTTAATCACACATTTTTATTTTAGAAATTGGGTCACTAAGGCTCAGGGAAGGGAAGGGAATTTCTTAGTTGGTAACCAGACTAGTACCCAGGGGTGCTGATTTTGAGCCTATCACAATTTCCGTAAATAACAGGGTTGCACCTGTAATCAACCAAGTTTTTAAAGATTTAAGAAGTAAAAGGATTAATCAGAGAACCACTTACAGGCAAAGCTTGCAGAGATTGCTGGGTTGATTCCAGACCACCACACACACACATGCACACACAAATGAATATAGCAATAAAACAAGTCGTGAATGTTTTCATTTCCCAGTGCATGTAAGTTTTGTTTACACTATACTTTACTCTATTCCGGTATAATGGCATTATGTCTAAAAACAATGTAAATACCTTAATTAAAAAATACTTTATTGCTAAAAAATGCTACCAGTCATCTGAGCCTTCAGTGAGTAGTAAACTTTTTGCTGGTGGAGGACCTTGCCTTGATGTTGATGGCTGCTGACTGATCAATGTGATGTTTGCTGAAGCTTGGACTGGCCGCAGCAATTTTGTAAGACAACAGTGAAGTTTGCCTCCTTGATGGATTCTTCCCTTCACAAAAGATTTCTCTGTAGCATGTCATGCTGTTTGATAGGGTTTTGCCCACAGTGAAACTTCTTTCAAAATTGGAGTTGATCCTCTCGAATCCTGCTGCTGCTTTATCAACAAAATTCATGGAATATTCTATATCCTTTGTTGTCATTTCAACAAATTTTCACAGCACCTTCATCAGAAGTAGATTTCAGGTCAAGAAACCACTTTATTTATGTATAAGAAGCGACTGCTCATTCATTGAAGTTTTATCATGAGACTGCAGCAATTCAGGCACATCTTGAGGTTCTGCTTGTTCTAATTATCTTGCTGTTTCTACCATATCTGTAGTTACCTCTTTCTCTGAAGTCTTAAACCACTCAAAGTTATTCAAGAGGGTTGAAATCAACTTCCAAACTCCTATTAATGTTGCTATTTTTACTTCCTTCCATAATCACAATTTTGTTTAAATTTTTATTTATTTATTTTTTGAGATGGGGTCTGGCTCTGTTGTCACTGGCTGGAGTGTCCTGTCATGATCATGGCTCACTGCAGCCTCAACCTTCTGGGCCCAAGTGATTCTCCCAAGTAGCTGGATCCACAGGTGTACACCACCACACCTGACTTTTTTTTTTTTTTCCTTTTTGTAGAAATGGGGTCTCCCTCTATTGCCCAGGGTCATCATAAACTCCTGGGTTCAAGACATACCACTGCCTTGGCCTCCCAAAAATCTGGAATTACAGATATGAACCACAGTCCCTGACCACAAATGTTCTTAATGACATCTAGCATGATGAATTATTTCCAGAAGGTTTTTAATTTACTTTACAAAGGTCCATCAGAGGAATCACTATTCATGAGAGCAATAGCCTTACTAAATATATTTCTTATAAAACTTGAAAGTCAAAATTACTTATTGATTCATGGGCTGCTGAATGGATGTTGTGTCAGTAGATATGAAAACAACATTCATTTCCTTGTACATCCCCATCAGAGTTCTCAGGTGACATTGTAAATGAGGAGTAATGTTTTGAAAGAATTTTTTTTCTGGGCTGTAGGTCTCAACAGTGGGCCTAAAATACTAACCAAACCATGCTGCAAACAGATACGCTATCATTTATGCTTTCTTGTTTCATTTCTAGATGAAGGATAGTAGGATTTTTGAAATGGTCAGTGACCATTGGCTTCATCTTAAAAGTTACCAGCTGCATGAGCTCCTAATAAGGGAGTCAGCCTGCCATTGAAGCTTTAAAGCCAGGCATTGACTTTTCCTCTTTAGCTATGAAAGGCCTATATGGCATCTTCTTCCAACAGAAACGTGTTTGGTATATGCTGAAAATACACTGTTTAGTGTAGCCACCTTCCTCAATGATCTCAGCTAGACCTTTTAAATATCTTGCTGTAACTTCTTGCATTTTTATGTTATAGAGATGGCTTTGGCTGGGACCGGTGGCTCATGCCTGTAATCCCAGCACTTTGGGAGGCCAAGGTGGGTGGATCACAAGGTCAAGAGATTGAGACCATCTGGCCAACATGGTGAAACCCTGTCTGTACTAAAAATACAAAAAAATTAGCTGGGTGTGGTGGTGCACACCTGTAGTCCCAGCTACTCGGGAGGCTGAGGCAGGAGAATTGCTTAAACCCAGAAGGCGAAGGTTGCCATGAGCCAAGGTCACGCCACAGCACTTCAGCCTGCCAACTGGTGACAGAGTGAGAGTCTGTCTCAAAAAAAAATTTTAAAAAAGAGATGGCTTTTCCCCCCCCTTAAGCCTCATGAGCCAACATCTGCTAATTTCCCACTTTTCTTTTGTAGTTCCCTCATGTCCCTCAGCTTTCAAATAATTGAAGAGAATTAGGGCCTTGCTCTGGATTAGGTTTTGGCTCAACAGCAGATTGTGGCTGTTCTGGTCACTCCAACTTTCTCCATATCAACAATAAGACTTTTGGTTTCTTACCATTCATGTGTTCGCAGGAGGAGCAATTTTAATTATTATTTTTTTTTTGAGAACTTTTCTTTTGAATTTACAACTTGGCTGTTTGGTGCAAGAGGCCTAGCCTAGTTTTTGGCCTGTTTTGGCTTTCTGCATGCCTTCCTAACTAGGCTTACTCATTTCTCGCTTTTGATTTAAAGTGAGAGGCGTGCAACTCTTTCTTTCAAACTTGAACTCTTAAAGCTCATTGTTCGGTTATTAATTGGCCTAATTTCAATAGTATTATGTCTTAGGGAATAGAGAGAGAGAGAGATGGAAGAATGGCCGGTTGGTGGAGCTGTTCACAACATTTATAGATTCAGTTTGCCCTCTGCTATGGGCCCCAATACGATTATAACAGTAACATCAAAGACCACGGTCACGAGTCACTGTAACAAATATAATTATAATGATGAAAAAGCTTGAAGTATTTTGAGAATTATCAATATGTGACACAGATACATGAAGTGTGTGCATACTACAGCCAGGGCTCGACTTACGACCACAATTGGTTCCGACAGACCGGTCGTAACATGATTTGGTCGTAAGTTGAGTGGGCTATATGTACAGTACTGTGAAATGATGTTATAAAATCTTTAAGTTATATTTTATCATCATTTTCTTTCATTATTGTTATATATCATAATTTTCTTTGTTCATTTTATGACATTTGTATCATCTCTGCACCATTTTGTTTCTTATTTTTACATTCGTCAGGTTTAAGTAAAACACTGCATTACCAGTACAACGGGTTTAATATTTGCAAAACATACAAAATTACAAAATACAGGTGCATACAAAAATACAAAATACAGGTGTAAAAAATACCATAGGAAACATTTTCCCAATTGCAAAACATATCAAAATACATAAACATGTATGAAGCATTTTATTGGCTGCTGGTGCTTGGCTGCGGATCGTTGATGTCGTCATCTGAGGCAGCAGTCGGGGTTACCGGAGTTGTTTTTTTCATAAACATTGTGATCTTTGTCTGAATTGTATGTTTCTTTTTTTCTTCATACATTTCACGATACGGATGAAACACATCGTTCGCCATCCGTTCAATCCTTCATTTTCGTGTCGAGATGGATGGCCTTTCTTTCCTTCTTGGCAGGCTGAGGCATAGACAAAGACAATTTCCTCTTGGTAGACATCTCCAGAGGGGTTTGATGAAAAATATCCAAGATACAAAACACAAATTGCTGTACCGAGTCTGGGCTAACAGTTGAAATGGTGCACGCGGAGGTGGTAGTGCTGCCGGAAGTTGGTCCGCACTGTCGTACGCCCAGCTGCTCAACGTTTGCACTGGAGACGCGGAGCAGTCGTGGCTAGTGATTGTGCTCGTAAAGTCGAATGGTCGTAAGTTGCATAGGTCGTTAAGTCGACCAATACCTGTATTGGAAAAATGGTGCCAATAGACTTCACGAACCTTCAATTTGAAAAAAAAAAAAAAAAAAAAGGGGGGGGGAAGCATAATAATATGAAATGCAATAAATAAGGTATGCCTGTTTTTGAAAGACGGAGAAATTAATGCTCAGAACATTTCAGCCAAATCCTACAGGGTTGTTATTGGCAGAACTGGGGCTAGATTTCACATTTCTAGACTCCCAATTCAGGGCTGTCTCCAATCCACATTGTTTAAGGAAACATGCCCAGAAAGAGACTTTACTCCACTAATAGTTTTTGGATGTTATTATTACCCCATTCTTCTTGGCTTCTTCCTTTTGTGTCTTTGATAAAAAGCCATCCTGTACACAACTTAATGCCTCTGCTGTGACCTGGGTGACACCTAACGGTGATGAATCCTTTACCAAGGTGATTCACAGCTCTCTTGTGCGAGATGAGGGAGCTCACAGGACTCCGCTTTTGTATAGTCTCAATCCACTTGTTTGTCTTTCTGTGTCTGGAAGAGTCAACAGGGATTACTCTGCTGGTGTATGATCTGATTAGTGGTGCTGGGGCTGCTGCTCTCCTCAAGGAGCAATAAATCCCAGCAAGGCCTGCCCCATTATCTGCCATGATGCCTGGGAGCCTTCCCATTTAACCTTCAGCCATAAGTCTGGCTCATCATCAAGCTTTCAGATACTATAGAAACAGTTTTGTATTATCACTTAAGGACTTTCCTTAAAAGCTACATAGAGCTGCTGTAATTTTACCATATATGCCTTATGTCTGGTTTGAGATGCTCAGGTTGAAATTTCCTGAGATCTATCAAGAATTTTCATGAACTTGTCTCATTGCCTTATCCCTTGTCTTACCTCTTAGTATACTTAGTGTTGGTATAGCTTTCTGGCATCTGGATAGGTATGAACTCTAGACGTGAGCAGACTTGAATTTGAAACTTCATTCTTCCACTTGTTAGTTACCTGACTTTGAGTGCATTACTTAAAATTTTGTGAGCCTCAGTTCTTAATCTATAAAAATGGGAATAGCAATAGCATATAATCTATAAGAACTTGTGATAATTAAATGAAAATCATGTAACAAACTTAATGCAGTGTCTGATATGTAATAAACGATCAAGAAGTAGGCTAATGAGGAAGATGATGATGGCAATGATGATAACTGCCATGACGTGTTTTGTGTAAGTATATTCCCTATAACCTTTATCAAAGCAAGAATAATGTCTGATGCTTTGTTTCTCTTCTTCTCCCCATAGCATTTAGCATAAATGCAATTCATGAATGAAAGAACATATACTTAATTAATAGATGTGAATTGATATCCAGATAGTCTAAGGTGATCTGCTCTTCGTCCTAGAGAACATTATGATCTATTTGGGTAGATGGAATATGTTCAGTTTGGTCATTCAGCAGTCAATAATCTCTTCAGTGCTCCATGTTGTAGAAGGTGCTAAGAAAGAATGCAGAGACAAAGGACAGAGTTCCTGCTTTTAACAAGTTCACAGCTTAGTATGGCCAAACAGATGTTGATGTTACATATGTATTGAGACAGAAGCAAGCAAGTATAAAGATATTAAGTATTACCAAAGCCTAGAGCAGTAGGGAGGGACAGTTGGTGGGTAGAGAGAAACCACTTGAAAACGGATTATTGAGTTAGGAGGTACAGCATTATGTCTATGTATCATCAAAGTAAAAAATAATAGTGATAATACAATATATACGTTTGTGCTTTTGCAAATGCATTATGACAAGAATGCTTATTTTTCACACTCTGAATTTTGTGTAGCCAATAATCTTGCATGTTAAAGGGTAGCTCTGTTCTCTGACAACATTAGCAACTACTCTCCAAAAGGAGAACTTGAATATATGTTGTTTTCACTGTAAGCAGATTCAGATGAATTCATCTTTCTATATTACTTTCAAAAAAGAGAAGATCAAATGATGATTAGCTTTTCAAAATCAATGTTTCTTCCATCTCAATTATCCATCACAAATAACACCATAAATCTTCAAATTGCCTGTTCTAAACATGAATACAGAGAAGATCTAGGCTGATGAAGGGACAGAGGCCTCACTTGGGATGGATCACGGTGCTTTTCTGTGTCGGTTTCATCATCTACAGACAGGATCTTTAATGCAGTACTAACTTTCCTGACTAAATAACATAAACTAGGAGGCACATGTTGAAATATAAAAGGTGTAAACAACTCAGTTTATCATCCTCATTGTTATTTTGGCTGAAACTTTATTTAGTGAGAAAGTGCTGACTTTTGGCTTATCTTGGGCTTTTAGAGAGTAACATTTCCAACAATGTTTGCATTTATGTAAAATTTATTTACTGCCTGTCTTAGTGGAGGCTCTTGGGGTTACAAATAATAGATACTGATTCTAACCAATGTAATCCAAAAAGAAGTAATGTTGGAAAAACACAGGGGTATAGGATTGAATTTAAAAGCAGTAAAGCAGCTAGGTCTTATAAGGGACTGGAATGAGGATCTAGGGCTTCGTGGCCATCTGCTTTCTTTATTTATCTATCTATTTAAGTCAAAAGGAAGTCCCCAAAATGGTGTTTCCATAGCTCTCAGCTCCTTTCATCTCATACCATTCAGAGAATCCAGATGTCCAGATGAGAGAATCTGGCTGACGGATCCTGGGTCATACGTACATCCATGGTCCAGTCAGAACTGGAAGATGGGTTTATTTGGTACAAACTTGATTGCAGAGGAATGTGTGTGTGTATATGTGTGTATGTGTGCACACATGGATGTATATGTGTGTGGATGTGCAGCCTCAGAAAGGCTAAGTTAGTTATGGACTAGGCAGACAATCTAGATAATATCCACTCTAGAGGAAAACAGTTCAGATACCAGAGGTAGTTACAAAAGGATAATCCTGTAGAAGATTGAAGCAAAATGCTTGGGGGTTAAAGAATAAAGACAAGTTCAGGGTGGGCAGGAATTTATCAGTCAAGCTTCTGGGACTAGCAGCTGAGACGCTCAACTTCCCTGCAGCTTTCAGCGAGTACTCTGTGAGGGAGGATGCCCAGGGGCAAAACTGCTCAGCAGGAAGGCTCACTGATTCTGGATGTTCCCTCCGAAGGGGCTGCCAAATGAGCACTATAGTTTGGAACCACATTGGGCATGCCAGCTGCAGATGGCATGGTGAAGCCTTTGGTAGGGAAGCCACATGCTCCCTTTCTTTGCCATCTGAAACCTCCCGATGGACATCCGCAGCAGGGAAATTCCTGGTGTTCCTTTTATTTCATAGAAACAGTGCTGCTTAAGGAAGGACACTAGGACTCTGACTGTGTGTCTCATGGTTTCCATTGGGGGTGAAAATGTCAGTAGAATGGAGTAATATAGATGTTTTCCCCCTTCACACAGGGATTGCTTCTTGAGAAGTTTGCACAAAAATCAAACTTATATCATTCCAGTCATATTTTCTCTCTGGAGTAATTTTTGAGACTCTTCTGCATTTCTGATCAGTCTTCCATTAGATGATCAATCTTTATGAATTGTGGTTTTGGGTTTTCTGTTCCTTGGTCTTCCATCTGAAGAGAAAAATGACTTAAGAACATGCCTACATTTCCAACTTTATTACAAGACTACTCCATCTAAGTGTTTCTGAGCACATTAAACTCAAACTAACTATGCAAACTTCTCTCCTCTTACCAAGGTCCCTTTACCCCATCCTGGAACTTCTCTTGCCTTCTTCTGTGTAGAGTGGAAGTGACGCAGGCCCTCGAAATGTCTATGTCTCTTTACTTCTTAGCTGTGTGACGCAAGCTACTTAGGCTCTCTTCAGTTTTGCCTCTGTAAACTGTGCATAGTAATAATATCTGGGATTCCTCTGAGGCGTAAAGGACATTTTGTATGTGAACCTCTTAGAACACTGCCTGGCATGTGGTAAATTCTCAGTAGATGCTAGCTATTATAGTTATTGCCTATCTCTGTTAATGGTATCATCATTTACCAGATTTCTAAGCTAGAGAATTATTTCTTATTCCCTTCTCTCCATCAATTATTCATTATAATACCGGTAATAACAATGATAGTTAAAATACTAGTGAACATTTGTTGAGCATTCACTTTATGCTGAGCCTTAATTTATACTAAGTACTTCATACCATTATCTTATTTAATCCTCTCTTGATAACAGTACCTTTATTTTACAGATGAGAAATATGAAACTCACAGAGATGAGGTAACATGTGCAATATCACACAATTGGTGAATGCCAGAGCCATAATTTATATTCAGGTTCAGCCAACTCCCAAACTCTATTCACCACTATGAGATTCTGCAACCAAATTCAGTCTTTTTGCCTCTAAAATGTCTCTCAAATCAATTTCCCTCTCTCTATCCCAGCTTCTACAAGTCTTTCTTCTGATCTTAAGGCAGTTTCCTGTATGGTCACTTTGTCCCCAGCTTCTCCTTTCTCAAACCATCCTCCAATCCCCTCTCAAAGTGATTTCTTGAAAGTAGTCAGTGGGTCATGAACTTTGAGTGGTTCTTCATTTCTGAAATATATTGGTCCTTCACGGCCATCTCACCAACTTCTATCCTGCTGTCCAGTATTCCCATGTTCCTTTGTAGGATGAGAAATATCTTTTCTTCACCCATCACTAAGCTCTTGTTATAACAAAAGGCAGCTTAACCAGAGAAAAACACACACATTTGTCCAATATAGATTTGATGTAACATGAGAGTCTTCATAAGGGATTAGGGACCCAAAGAAACAGATAAATCTGTGTATTTTTTAATGCTTAGGTTTTTGATAAAGAAGTAGATAGTTGCAGAGTACATGATCGAATGGTAATAAACTGGGGGAGGAAGAGAACTTAGCAAGACCTGTTGGTTTAGATTCTTCTCTGTGTCTTTGGATCTTTAGATGAAAGAAAGAGATGGTTCTTTCTTGGAGGTAAAGAAAAGGCATATCTTGAATGAGCTCCTTAGGGGAGAAGGGTGGGAGAAGGTCAGAATGACCTTCCTGTTTTTCCTTTTTCCCCATTTTTTTCAGCTTAAAATATTGTGAGGTAACAGATCCTGAATTCATCCTTGCCCTTGGTTCTTTTAATGTCCAAATCAGAAGGCAACTTCTGTGGCCTTGCTCCAACTACTGGATCACCTTCACTGGCCTCTGCTCGCCTCCTTATTACCTTGGTGATCCTCTCCGATGTAGTTCAGATGGCTTTCACAAAATGACTTTTTCTTTCCCTCAACTCTCATAACACTGTATTCATATATTTGTACGTCAATTCAAATGATGTATTATTGTTTGATCTTTTTACATATTTGTCTCCACCCCTAGACTGTGAGTTCTTGGAGGGCAAAGAGTGTATAACTCAAACATCTGTGTCCCTAGCCAAATGCCCACCCATAACAAGTCTTCAAAAATATTGAAATTCAGATTCCAGGAAGAAACAAGTAAATGAACTTACCCATGTAGAGAAAGTTTAAGTAACGTCACATGGTAGATTAAAAAAAAATTTTCAAAAACATGAATTTTTTTTTCTCATTTATAATCTTGGTAGGCTTGGGCTTTTTTGGTTATATGGTTATTTAATTTTATTATTTATTTATTTAGAGATGGAGTCTCACTTTGCCACCCAGGCTGGAGTGCAGTGGCATGATCTCAGTTCACTGCAATCTCTGACCTCCAGATTCAAGCAAGTCTCCTGCCTCAGTGTCCCAAGTAGCTGGGATTTTAAAGGTGCAAGCTACCACATCCAGCTAATTTTAGTATTTTTAATAGAAACAGGATTTCACCACGTTGGTCGGGTTGGTCTCAATCTCCCAACCTTGTGGTCTGCCTGCCTCAGCCTCCCAAAGTGCTGGGATTACAGGTGTGAGCCACTGTGCCTGGCCAGTTATATGGTTTTTAAAAAGAAGACCTACTCTTGTACTCTAAGAGCTAATGTTTCTATACAGAAGTTTGGAGCTCCACACAAAAGCCTTATCATTCTTCAAAGAGGCAGTTTTTTGAGTTTTGCTGCATAGAAGTTTCAGGAGATGGTAATTAAAGTGATTAATAAGAGAATATGGGTGTTTAATAATCAGCTTACCAATTATTCATTGGAAGTGTGTACCTCGTAGATAGGAGAATTATTCATTTAAATAAATTTCATTAACTCTTGGATCTTATATTCAAAGAGTGAATCAGGTCGGAGAGATCTTCTGAAAGAAGGGTGGTAGAAGGAAGAATGATTGGAAAGGTAGTCAGGAACCTGCCTTATTAAAAGATCTTGTGGCATCAAATGTGTTGCCTGCCACTTATCCTCTTGTGAGTAAGATCATATCACATGGGGCAACTTGTTGTGGTCCATGTGACCGTGCCCCATCTCATGGCCAGTCGGACCTCTTGTGGGAATCCAACCCATTTCGTGGGCTGGTTGGGCTGAGCATGAAGAAGGCTAGGGCCAGCCAACTTCCTATTGCAGGAATATGAACTGGGAAATAATAGGGAGACAAGCAGGCAGTCAGCAGAGTGGGAGCAAATGCTGAGTGCGTGAGCTAAAGCAGCATATTTTAGGGATCACCTGTACCTGACTCAACTGGAATTCTTATCAAAATGCAGATTCTAAGTCTGCAGCTCCAGACTCATGGTTGACACATGCTCCCTGTTACTTACACTAAGGTTTAATACTCTTGGCTATATTTGATGCTTCAAAAGCCATGAGAGCCATGGACAGGCTAAAAGTACCAGAGAACAACCACCATGAAGAAGCAGAAGCTCTGTGCAGGCAGACAAACATCTAATACAAATTATAGATGTAGCTTTTTTGGATATAGGAAACTCATTATGGCCAAGATTAAAGGGACAAGAATTTCATTAGAGGAATATAAAACAGACTGCAAAATAAAAGGGAAGGGTTGGCTGGGTGTGGTGGCTCATGGCTGTAATCCCAGTACTTTGGGAGATTGAAGTAGACAGGATCACTTAATTTCAGGAGCTCAAGACCAGCCTGGGCACTGTGGTGAAACCCCTCCTCTACAAAAAAGAAATGCAAAATTTAGCCAGTCATAGTCCCAGAAAATTGGGAGGCTGAGGGAGAAGATTGCTAGAGCCCAGGAGATTGAAGCAGTAGTCATCTATGATCATACTACTGCACTTCAGCCTGGATGACAATGAAATCCTATTTCTAAATTGATAGGTAGGTAGGTAGGCAGATAGACAGATAGATAGATAGATAGATAGATAGATAGATAGATAGATAGATAGATAGAGTGGAGAACCAGACTCAGAAAGGGAAAGAACACAGGGAAAGTGTGGAGTATCTGTGGCTAACAAGTCCAGTCGTACCAGGACTGCTTCACTATTGATATGAATGAACCTCAACCTATGTTTTCCCATCTTTGCATCATTCCACTCAAGCTTCATTGTCTGGGGTGGTGGTGGTGGGAGAGTAAGAGTTCAGTTGGCCTAGCTTAGGTCATATGCCCATACCACTCTCAAGAGAGAGCAGAAGAACCTGATTATCGGCATCATTGTGTCTGCCTACCATGTAGGAAAGAAATTCACAAAAAAAAAAAGACTGAATTGTCCCTAAAGCATAAAAAGAGGATGCTAGATAGTCACCAAGCAACAAGTATCCTAGGGAGGAACATGGCATGTGTTAGAAGAGAAAGAGAAAGGACAGTATGTGGAGCATCTGATGAATGAGCAGAGGCCTTCAAATTCCTGTTGCTGATGTCTCTGGAGAGAGTTCATATACAGATCCACCTTCTGGGCCCTACTGCACTGGAGGCCCAGTTTCTCAGCTCTTTTATTTCTATATATGTGTCTTGTTCCAGTCAGCACTTATTCAACCCTACTGTGTCTCAAGTTCCTTGTGGCCAAAAATGAAATAGAAGTTTTGAGCTCTGTCTTAAAAAAGTGAGTGGTCTTGAGCAATAAATGTCTATCTCCTTGGGTCTCAGTTTTACCATTTGCAAATTAAATAAGTTGGGCTTATTAAGCTCCCTATGTCCCCATTGTCTGCAGTTACAGTCTTGTCTAATCAACTCCTGCATTTTTTATTCTTTTGTCTCACTGTTGGTGATGACAATAGATGCGGCAAAGGAATTGCCAACTTCCAGGGAAAAATAAAGAGTTTTTTTTTTGGCGGGGGTGACGTTATTTGGTCAAACTCTCAATTTGTCTTAGAAAATAGACATGAAAACAGCATTACAGTGCTCCCAGCTAAGGCTTGGGTGCTGTGGCCTGAATGCACCATGTCTAGTGGAAAAATGACATTGAAGTTGGTGTCTGATGCTCCACAGAGTTCCCATAACGGAGAAGCCCTAGGGACTATAGCACCCAATAGTTACCATAGCGGTAATGCCCTACCTGTGTTTTTCTGTTTAACAAGAGAAAAATCATTAAATATGGTTTCCTTAGCTTTTACTGGCTATGAAATGCGGTAGCAGAATTGGGACATACATCTGCTTCTTGAGTGTCTCTTGAGAATTATAGAAGTAATCTGTGAAAATGGAGAATACAAAGGAAATGGATTTTATTATTCTACCTGCAGAAGATATATTTACTAGGGGACTAAAATATTAGCTCACTTTTGTTTTTAAATGTGGTCATTGCTGATTTTGAATTGTATTTTGAGTTCTTGGGATGAATAAATTAGACATGTAATCTGTCCTTTGTCTTGGACAGGAATTATAAACTTTAATGCTTATAAGGAATAAGCAGGACATGAAAGAATGAAGCAATTGGTGCTATAGGGATTAGCAAGGAGGACACTTGCCCTATGTAAAAGAATGTGTGAGACTCAACTCCAGCCAGTTATTGTGATTTGGGAATGCCGATCTCATAATGCTTCATCATCTGATTTTTTAAGATCACCTAGAATTTGGAATTTTTATGTAAATTCTTCTGATTTTTAAATGTTGGCAATTAGTTTGCTTAAAAACCAAATAGAATGTTCTGCAGATTCACACCTGTGTTGTAAATGACAGGATTTCATTCTTTGTGTAGCTAAATAGCATTACATTGTGTATATATACCACATTTTCTTTTTCGTTATATATATATTTATTTATTTATTGCATTTTAGGTTTTGGGGTACATGTGAAGAACATGCAAGATTGTTGCATAGGTACACACATGGCAGTGTGGTTTTCTGCCTTCCGTCCCCTTGCCTGTATCTGTCATTTCTCCCCATGCTATCTCTTCCACCTCCCCAACCCCCATCCCTCCCCCATTTTCCCCTGACGGACCCCAGTGTGTAGTGCTCCCCTCCCTGTGTCCATGTGTTCTCATTGTTCAACACCCACCTATGAGTGAGAACATGCGGTGTTTGATTTTCTGTTCTTGTGTCAGTTTGCTGAGAATGATGGTTTTCAGGTTCATCCATGTCCCTACAAAGGACGTGAACTCATCGTTTTTGATGGCTGCGTAATATTCCATGGTGTATATGTACCACATTTTCCCTATCCAGGAACAGATACTTTACAAAAGAAGACATACAGGAGGCCAACAAACATATGAAAAAATGCTCATCATCACTGGTCATCAGAGAAATGCAAATCAAAACCACATTGAGATACCATCTCACACCAGTTAGAATGGCGATCATTAAAAAATCTGGAAACAACAGATGCTGGAGAGGATGTGGAGAAATAGGAACACTTTTACACTGTTGGTGGGAATGTAAATTAATTCAACCATTGTGGAAGACAGTGTGACAATTCCTCAAGGACCTAAAAATAGAAATCCCATTTGACCCAGCAATCCCATTACTGGGTATATATCCAAAGGATTATAAATCATTCTACTATAAGGACACGTGCACATGAATGTTCATTGCAGCACTGTTTACAATAGCAAAGACCTGGAACCAACCCAAATGCCCAACGATGATACACCACATTTTCTTTATCCATTCATCCACTGATGGACACGAAGGTTGATTAAGTTAAGTAAGCCAGGCACTGAAAGACAAATACTGCATGATCTCACTCACGTGTGGAATCTAAAAGAGTTAATCATACAGAAGTAGAAAGCAGCATAGGAGTTACTACTTGGCAGTGGTTACGGAACTAGCGCTGGGAAGACTGGTGATGGTGAGTGGGGAAGAGGGCGGGAAGAGGTTGACCAACAGGTACAAAGTTGCAGTTGGATAGGAGGAATAACTTCCCATGTTCCATTGCATAGGAGGGTTACTATAATTAACAATAATGGTTTGTAGATTTCTAAAGAGTTAGAAGAGCAGATTCTCAATGTTCTCAACAGAAAGAAACCATAAATGTTTGAAGTCATGGATATGCTTATAACCCTGATTTGGTCATTATACTATATATACATTTTTCAAAATATTACATTGTGCATCATCAATAGGTACAGTTATGTGACAATTAAAAATAATAAAACGTCAGAAAAAAGCTTGCTTTTGCAATCTGAAAAAAAAGCTCTGGAGCTGAAATAATACATTTATTGTCTGAATGTCACCGATTGTAAACTCCGCTCTAAGTGAACACCAAGACATAGAATAGAATGAGGAAAAACGTTCAACCTTCCACATGTTGAGATACATGGTGTTAAAATCAGAGCTCTTTTGAATTATCTGGATTCTCAGCATTATATAGTTGAATTATATAAATGGTTGAGTAATATCTTTGTTTTTGTTTGTTGAGATTAGTTATCCTAGAGAGGCATAATGAAAATGGAAAAGGCCTGAATTTAAGTCCCAACTGACCATAAATTAACTGCACAAAACAAGGGCACTCATCTGACACCTTTAGTTTTCTCTATTTATAAAATAGGACAATAGTTCAGACATCACAGACATAGGGAAATATTAAGATAACATAGTCATGAGCCACTTAACAGGAATACATTATGAGAAATGTGCTCTTAGATAATTTTGTTGTTGTGCTAATATTGTAAAGTGTACTTACACAAACCTAGATGGTATAGCCTATTACATTCCAAGGCAACATGGTAAAGCCTATTGCTCTTAGGCTGCAAATCTATACAGCATGTTACTGTACTGAATACTGCAGGCAATTGTAACATAATGGTATTTGTATATCTAAAAATAGAAAAGGTACAGTAAATATACAGCATAAAAGATGTTTTAAAAAGTACACCTGTATAAGGCACTTATCTTGAATGGAGTGTACAAGCCTGGAAGTTGTTCTGGGAGTTGGTGAGTGAGTGGTGAGTGAATATAAAGCCCTAGGACATTACTGTGCACTACTGGAGGCTTTATACACATTGGCCACCTAGACTACACTAAGTTTATTAAAAACATTTTTTCTTTCTTCAAGTAAGAAATTAACCTCAATTATTTTAACTTTGTAAAAATCAATTTTTAAAAACACACAAGTAATGCATTGTGCTGTAGAACTATGGTTACATCAGTAGGCAATAGAAATCTTTCAGCTCCGTTACAATCCTACGAGACCAATGCCATATATGTGGGCCATCCTTCACCAAAACCTCAATATGAGGTGCATGACTTTATATGTGGAACTTGTATGTCACATGAGCCTTTGAGAACAAGGGACTTCCCTCTTGATTCCTATTAATGGTACAAAGCAGGGGTCCCCAACTCCAGTAATGGTCTGTGGCCTATTAGGACCTGGATCACATAGCAGATGGGCAGTGGGTGAGTGAGCTTAAAGCTTCATCTGTATTTACAGCCACTCCCAATTACTCACTTGCATTACCGCCTGAGCTCTGCCTCCTGTCAGATTCGCATAGGAACATGAACTCTATTGTGAACTGCATATGCGAGGGATCTAGCTTGTGTGTTCCTTATGAAAATCAAATGCATGATGATCCATCACTGTCTCTCATCATCCCCACAGTGGGACCATCAAGTTGCAGGAAAACCAGCTCAGGTTCTACATTAGAACACTGCTTCTACATTATGGTGAGTCGTATTATTATTTCATTATATATTACAGTGTTATAATAATAGAAATAAAATGCACAAGAAATGTAATGTGCCAAACCCCCACCACCCCTGGTTCATGGAAAATTGTCTTCTACGAAACTGGTCCCTGATGCCAAAAAGGCTGAGAACCACTGATATAAAGGGAGGGTGGGATTGCAGTGTGGGTTCACCACTTAGCAGCAAGTCAAAGGAAATCAGGCCTTATCCAAGCCTATGGACTTACTTCTAACCACTGCCACTGGAGGGCTACAGGTACAGGGGCCACACGGCCTTTGATGTTTCATAGGAAAATAGTCAATCTTCCCACCCCTGCAAAACAAGGTGCAAGAACAACATGCCCACATGAATTTATACTTTCCACAAATAAGATTGACACTTTGGGTTCAAATCTCAGGTAGGGAACACTCTGGCAAAAGTTTTGAGATCTGATTAATTAATTAAGTGCTGTCTGATTGTATCCTTTGTCTTCAAACATTTCAAAGCCTCTTCATAGCAAAAGTTTCTTTCATTCTCAAATGTGATTGCTACATGAATTAAATTGAGTTCTTTGAATAACTGAAGGGAAAGATAGTAGTTGAAAGTTCTCTTTAATGGGCTTATTGTTTGAATTTAAAATATTTGAGTTTGGCAATCCATGGCCAGGGGTTCATGAAGTAACAATAGTTCAGACATTGCAATCTGCTGTCATCTATCAATCTTCACAAATGTCCTGGTGGTAAGCGAAACCTTGCATTTAAATAAATACATTTGGACCTAATTTCTGCCTTTCATGCTGTGAGAGAACTGTCAAATTTGAAGTGTAATGACTGTATGATTTCTTGTAATAGCACCAAAAAAAAAAAAAAGAAAACATAAAAAACAGATTTAAATGTCATCTAAGTAAATTCTCTGTGGGACGCAGACCCATTTAGAGATTACTTTCCCTTTCGGCTTTTATACAACAAAGCAGGAGCACATTGCAAGGAAGCAAGTATAAAGTGGTATCTCAGGGAGTAATAGTCAGAGTGAAGCCTCATAGAGCCCAGTAAATGAAAAACACTGACATTATTTTAGTTAAACTTCCCTGTTGCTGTGAGAGAACTGACCTCCAACTGTTGTCCGAGACGTATGGCCTTTGCCATAAGCACATTTTCTGTTTGCACTTCAGACTTGTCTGGCGAGACAACCATGTGTATTCTGACTTTTTCTGGGTTGATTGGTTTTCCTATATTCCATTTGATTTTTCTGTATGAGATATTAATAGAAAATTTAATGTTTTAACATTCCTAACAGATGGCCCTTTATTATATCTCTCTTGATTTTCAGTTTGGGTAAGTTGATTGATTCTGGAATAGGAGAGAATGGGTGAGGCAAAGAGTTTTAGTTCTAGCCCTGTCACCAGTTGATACTGTATTAATAGTATTAACTTGAACACCTTAGCCTTTTAGATTTTAAAATGAAACTCTTTTTTAAAATGTAGGAGGTGGAGGCTGGGTTTGGTGGCACACACCTGTAATTCCAGCACTTTGGGAGGCTGAGGTGGGCGGGAACTTTCACCAGAGTGTTCCCTACCTGAGAATTGAACCCTTGAGCTCAGGAGTTTGGGACTAGCCTGGACGACATAGTGAAACCCTGTCTCTTCAAAAAATACAAGAATTAGGCAGCCATGGTGGCACGCAGTTGTAGTCCCAGCTACTTGGAAGGCTAAGGTTGGAGGATTGCTTGAGCCTGTGAGGTCAAGGCTGCAGTGAGCTATAATCCAGCACACTTTAGCCTGGGTGACAGAGAGGGACGCTGTCTAAAAAAAGATAGTAATCACAATAATTTTATAAATAAATAAATTAAAGGTAGGAGTTGGAATAAGTCAGTCATTTTCAGACTGTGCTCCCTGGCATCTCAAGCTTCTGTAGAGATGCGTCGAGGGTCACCATATTGTTTGCCAGCCTAGCTAGGAGACTGGCTAGCTCTGTCCCTCTACCCATCATGCAAATTTATGTTTGGAAAAACAGCAACACTAAAGTTTGAACATCAGTGTCATGGATGATCTAGAAGAATTTTTTCTAAGTTCAGCATCCTGTAATATGTTGGGTTCTTTGTTTCTTCATAAAAATAATTTTCAGCAAAACTACTTTTTGGCATTCAGATATGTACTAGGGTATAATGCTCATAATGATATTTGGTGCATTTTCTAGGAGAAGATGAGATATGTTCATTTGTTACTTAACAATGAGAATACATTCTAGGAGATTTATTGTTAGATGATTTCATCATTGTGCAAACATCACAGAGTATACTGACATAACCTAAATGATCTAGCCTGCTGCCCAGGCTAGATGATACAGTTTAGTGCTCCTAGGCTGCAAACCCGTAGAGCCTATTGCTGTACTGAATACTATAAGCAATTGTAATACAATGGGAAGTATTTATTTAAGTAGAAAATGTACTATGAAAATACGATGTAATGGTGCCGGGCGCGGTGGCTCAAGCCTGTAATCCTAGCACTTTGGGAGGCCGAGGAGGGTGGATCACGAGGTCAAGAGATCGAGACCATCCTGGTCAACATGGTGAAACCCAGTCTCTACTGAAAATACAAAAAATCAGCTGGGCATGGTGGCACATGCCTGTAATCCCAGCTACTCAGGAGGCTGAGGCAGGAGAATTGCCTGAACCCAGGAGGCGGAGGTTGCGGTGAGCCGAGATCGTGCCATTGCACTCCAGCCTGGGTAACAAGAGCGAAACTCCGTCTCAAAAAAAAAAAAAAAAGAAAAAAAAAAAAGAAAATACGATGTAATGATAAAAAACGTGTACCTGTCAGGGGCACTTATCATGAATGAAGCTTGCAGGACTGGAAGTTGCTCTGAGTGAGTCAGTGAGTGAGTGTTGAGTGAATGTGAAGGCCTAAGACATTATTGTAGACTCTATAAACATTGTCCACTTGGGCTAATTTATAGTTTTGAAAATATATTTTTCTTTAATAATGAATTAAGCTGACTATAATTTCTTTCTCTACAAACTTTTTAATTTTTTAAAACTTTTTTTGACTTTTGTAATGACAGTTTAAAACACAAACACATTATACGGTTGTACAAGCATGTTTTCTCTCTTTATATTCTGATTTTGTAAGCTTTTTTCCTATCTCTAAAATTTTTAAATTTTTTTACTTTTTAAATGTTTTTATTAAAAACTAAGACAACACACATTTTAGTATAGGCCTACACAGGATCAAAATCATCAATATATTACTATGTTATAAGGATCTTTTAGTTTTATTTTAATCCTAACATGGAACTATTGTGGTAAACACAGTCCGTTGTTGACCAAAATGTCATTATGTAGCACATGACTATACTCAAAATGACTTATTTCTTCTGCACTGTAAGTTTCATGAGTGCAAGGATCTTGTCTGTCTGAATCATGCTGAATTGCTAGCATCTAGACATAATGTAATACATAGCAGATGCTCAACAAAGTCTGGATGGATTAATGCGTAAGTGTATGAATGAATGCATGAACCCCATTCAGATTCTTTGGTTTTGGACTCAGAAATTCTACTTCTTTTACATTGACACTTTAAATCTCTTTCTCCTTCTGCTCTTTTTTCAGTTTGTAACCTCTAAGCAATTTGTGCCAGTGCTAATTTTCAGCAATTACCTTTTGGTAAATTGTCCCTGCTGTCCCAGGGGATATCTGAATATCAGATGACTTGGGAACCAACACAAGCTACAACATGGAGCATACTTTTCTTTGATAGCAACCACATGAAAAAAATCAAATGGAGTGGCAATAGTGGTATGAATAGCACCCCATAACACCTCCTATGCCTCCGTATTTAATTCATTAATTAATTCAGCCAACAGATCTTTATTTTCTTCTCTGAGCTGGATAGTATGTTAGGGAATGGGGAGTTCACAGTCTTGTAGATGAGCCACAGATTTGGAAAGATGGTGACGCCAGCACAATGTGAATAAATGTCATGAAAGAGATGTTTTAAGAATGCTTTGGAAGCCACAGCACTGAGTAATTTCCCCTGGCTCAGAATATCCATTAGATGCTTTTGGAAGCATTTGACCAATGATGCTTAAACAATTCAAACCTTTTTAGTAGACAGTCCCAGGGTTGGTGTAGTATCCAATGTGATATAATTAACACAGGTTCTTCCCACACCTCCTCTCTGTGGTCCTCACTATGTCAGTAATCCCCCCAGCCTACAGCTTGGCTGCTGGAGTTCAGGAAAAACGAGCTCATGAGGTTGCTTTTGAGGAAGACAGGCAGTCAGACTGGCAAGAGAAGGAAGTTATCTTAATACACTTCGTGGCCAAGCGTGGTGGCTCACGCCTGTAATCCCAGCACTTTGGGAGGCTGAGGCAGGTGGATCACGAGGTCAAGAGATGGAGACCATCCTGGCCAACATGGTGAAACCCCATCTCTAATAAAATACAAAAATTAGCTGGGTGTGGTGACGCGCACCTGTAGTCACAGCTGCTCCAGAGGCTGAGGCAGGATAATTGCTTGAACCCAGGAAGCGGAGTTTGCCATGAGCCGAGATTGCACCACTACACTCCAGCCTGGCGCCTGGTGACGGAGCAAGACTCTGTCTCAAAACAAAAAACAAACAAACAAACAAAAAACACCCAAGACTTCTTTCCTTTTATTAGGGAGGAAAGCAAATCCTAGATGCTGCTAAACAGGTATCTTTCATGTTTTTCTGACTAGACATGGCTCATAGGCTACCTCAGTGTTTAATCTGTATCTTAAAGGACTTTCTAGAGCTTGCCTGGAGGAGAATTGGGCACACTAGTCAGAGAGACATAGAGGGACATGCAAGGACATGGGGTCATGAAAAAGCTCCATGCATTTGAGGACCAGAAGAAAGCTTAGTGTGGCCATGGAATAAGTTGTTAGGGAAAATGTGGCATTCCACAACACTGAAGAAATAGAGGGAGATTTATTTGTATGCCATGCTAATGATTTTATAGGCCATTCTGATCATAACTTCAGAGTGAAATCTGCTCCCATTGGTAACCCCCAAAAACCATGAGTGGAAGTCATATGAAAGGGGAAAACCATCACAGCTTTCTTCTTGGAAATTAACTTTGATGAGAAATAAATAATATAATTTATTGAAATGAGAATGCATGTAAATAAAATCCATGTGATAGGTGATTTTGTTTTAACCAATTATTGTATCTTAGCACTAACCCTGGGCCTTTGAGAAATTTTACTAACATGAAAGAGCATTGTTTCAAAAATCCTCTATTTTTAGAAATGCTATTAGCAGAAGCATCGGCTGTAACCTTTTCCTTGTTCTTTCTGTGTCGTGCACATTAATTAACACTTCCACCCTAAAAGAATGTGTTTCTTCCCATGTGCTGGGAATGATATTTTAGAAGCATGCTTTAGATTAGAAACCTCAAGAAAAATAAATGAGGATGATTTAAAAATGCTCTTTGCTGCATGTAATTTCCTGTTTAGACCACCCTCCACCCCATCACAATTAGTTAGAATTTATGATTTATTTTATGGAGGGCAATGAGGTTGAAACTTACCGTTTTATGATCTTAGAAAAATGATTTGATAGCCAGTTAAATGGTATGCAGAAGACTGTAGGAGAGCTATTGTAAATACAAAGAGAACAAAGTTTTAAATGCTTTGGATACTCCCATTTGCAGACAGTTCACATGGAATTTAAAAACAATTATTACCTAATTCTTAAATCAGGATTATCCAAAAAGCCCTAACAAGAAAAAACATAGCATGATTTAAACTTCCATTCATACTTGAATGACAGGACTGGATGGCTGAATTGGAACAGCTCTGGAATGCAGTTCCCAGCCAGAATGCAGAGTGTGAGTGATCACTGCATTTCTAAACAAGTTTTTACTGCCCACAGACCAGGAGATTCCTGGGCTGAAAGCACCACGACTCTCCAGCATGGTTGTTTCAGCTGGTGTAGTGGGTCTCTGCACAAAAACTCACACAAATCTGGGTAGCCATTTCAACTGGTGCCTGGAATGCCTGGGAGACAGAGTCACCCATTCAACTGAAAAAAAGGGGGCTGAAACAGGGAGCCAGGTGATCTGGCTGAGTGGGTCCCAACCCCACAAAGACCAGCAATCTGAAATGCTCTGGATTGAGAGTTGCAGAGCAAGCTCAGCAGGACCTGGGACAGTCCAGCTCTGTGAGGGGAAGGGCATCTGCCATTACCAAGGCAGTCCATTACCGAGGCAATCAGCCGTTACCAAGGAGGTCCGCCATTACAGAAACAGTCCGCCATTATGGAGGCAGACCACCATCACCAACGCAGTTCTAACTATACCTCTATAAACAAAACTGGAAGGAAGTTTACACAGTAGCTGGGCAGAGCCTACTACAGCTCAGCAATGGCTCTGATGACAGACCCTGACTAGGCTACCTCCTCGCTGGGCAAGGCATGTCTGAAAAAGGGCAGCAGCACATCAGGTGCTTATAAATAATAAGTCCCATCTTCTGAGGACAGAGCACCTGGGGAAAAAGGTGGTTATGAATTCTGCTGCAGCAGACTTAAATGTATCTGCCCAGCAGCTCTGAATGGAACAACAGAGCTCACAGCTCAGAACTTAAGCTCTCATAAGGGACAGATGTCTTCTCAAGCAGCCCCCCAACCTCGTATATCCAAAGAAATACCTCATAAAGGAGAGCTCAGGCTGACATCTGGCAGGTATCCTTCTGGGACTAACATAACAAAAGAAGAAACAGGCAGCAGCCCTTACTGTTCCACAGCCACCTCAAGTGATCCTCAGGCAAGAAGGATCTAGAGAGGACCTCCAATAGTCCTACAGCAGAGGGTTCTGACTGTTAGAAGGAAAACTGAAAAACAGAAAGAAATAACTTCATCATCAACAAAAAGGACATTCACTCAGAGACCCCATCAAAAAGCCAACAACTGCAAAGACCACAGGTAGATAAATCCACAAAGATGGGAAGAAACCAGTGTAAAAAGGATGAAAACACACAAAACTAGAAAGCCTCTCCTCCTCCAAGGGATTACAACTCCTCACCAGCAAGGGAACAAAGCTGGATGGAGAATGAGTCTGATGAAGTGACAGAAACGGGCATCAGAAAGTGGCTAATAACAAACTTCTCTAAGCTAAAAGAACATGTTCTAACCCAACACAAAGAAACTAAGAACTTGAAAAAAGGTTTGATGAAATGCTAATGAGAATAAACAGCTTAGAGAAGAATATAAATGAATTGATGGAGCTGAAAAACACATCACAAGAACTTCTCAAAACATACACAAGTTTCAATAGCTGAATAAACCAAGCAGAAGAAAGGATACCAGAGATTGAAGATGAAATCAATGAAATAAAACAAGAAGGCAAGAATAGAGAAAAAAGAGTGAAAAGAAATGAACAAAGCCTCCAAGAAACATGGAATTATGTGAAAAGACCTAATCTACATTTGATAGGTGTACCTGAATGTGACTGAGAGAATGAATCTAAGCTGGGAAACACTCTTCAGGATATGATCCAGGAGAACTTCCCCAACCTAGCAAGGCAGGCCATTATTCAAGTCCAGGAAATACAGAGAACACCACAAAGATATTCCTCAAGAAGAGCAACCCCAAGGCACATAATAGTCAGATTCACCAGGGTTGAAATGAAGGAAAAAATGCTAAGGGCAGCCAGAGAGAAAGGTCAGGATACAAAGGTAAGCCCATCAGACTCACAGCGGATCTCTTGGCAGAAACACTACAAGCCAGAAGAGAGTGGGGGCCAATATTCAACATTCTTAAAGAGAAGAACTTTCAGCATAGAATTTTATATCCGGCCAAACTAAGCTTCATAAGGGAAGGAGAAATAAAATCCTTTATGAACAAGCAATTGCTAAGAGATTTTATCACCACCAGGCCTGCCTTACAATAGCTACTGAAAGAAGCACTAAACATAGAAAGGAACAACCAGTACCAGCCACTTCAAAATGTACCAAATGGTAAAAAGCATCGACACAATGAAGAACCTGCATCAACTAACGGGCAAAACAACCAGCTAGCATCAAAATGGCAAGATCAAATTCGCACATAACAATATTAACCTTAAATGTAAACAGGGTAAATGCCCGAATCAAAAGACACACACTGGCAAATTGGATAAAAAGTCAAAATCCATCAGTGTGCTGTATTCAGGAAACCCATCTCATGTGCAAGGAAACACATAGGCTCAAAATAAAGGGATGGAGGAAGATTTACCAAGCAAATGAAGAGAGAGAGAGAAAAAAAAAAAGAGTTACAATCGTAGTCTCTGATAAAATAGATTTTAAACTAGCAAAGATCAAAAGAGACAAAGAAGGACATTACATAATGGTAAAAGGATCAATCCAACAGAAAGAGCTAATGATCCTAAATATATATGCAATCAATACAGGAGTACCCAGATACATAAACCAAGTTGTTAACAACCTACAAAGAGACTTAGATTCCCACACAGTAATAGTGAGAGACTTTAACACTCCACTGTCAATATTAGATCGACACAGAAAATTAACAAGGATATCAATGACTTGAACTCAGACCTGGATCAGGCAAATCTAATAGACACTTACAGAACTCTACACCTGAAATCCACAGCATTCTTCTCAGCATCACATCACACCTACTCTAAAACTGACTGCATAATTAGAAGTAAATCACTCCTCAGCAAATACAAAAGAACAGAAATCATTACAAACAGAGTCTCAGACCACAGTGCAATGAAAGTAGAACTCAGGATTAAGAAACTAACTCAGAACTGCACAACTCCATGGAAACTGAACAACTGGCTCTTGAATGTTGACTGGATAAACAATGAGATGAAAGCAGAAATAAAGATGTTCTTTAAAACCAAGGAAAATAAAGACACACCATATCAGAACCTCTAGTACACATTTAAAGCAGTGTCTACAGGACAATTTACAGCAATAAATGCCCATGTGAGAAGCAAGGAAAGATCTAAAATCGACACACTATTCTCAAAATTGAAAGAGCTAGAGGAGCAAGATGAAAAAAACTCAAAGGCTAGCAGAAGACAAGAAATAACTAAAATCAGAGCAGAACTGAAGCAGATAGAGACACAAAACACCCTTCAAAAAATCAATACACCCAGGAGCTGGTTTTGTGAAAAGATCAACAAAATAGACCACTAGCCAGATTAATAAAAAAGAAAAGAGAGAAGAATCATATAGATGCAATAAAAAACAATAAGGGGGATATCACCACTGATTCCACAGAAATACAAACCATCATCAGAGATTATTACAAACAACTCTATGCACATAAACTAGTAAACCTGGAAGAAATGGATAAATTCCTGGACACTTGCATCCTCCCAAGCATAAACCAAGAAGAAATTGGAACCCTGAATAGGCCAATAACTAGGGTTGAAGTTGAGGCAGCAATTAATAGCTTACCAACCAAATAAAGCCCAGGTCCAGATGGGTTCACAGCCAAATTCTACCAGACATGCAAATAGGAGCTGGTACGATTCCTTAAACTATTCCAAACCAAAAAAGAGGGAATCCTTCCAAAATCATTGTATGAGACCAACATCACCATGATACCAAAACTTGGCAGAGACTCAACAAGAAAAGAAAACTTCAGGCCAATATCCATGATGAACATCGATGCAAAAATCTTCAATAAAATACTGGCAAAATGATTACAACAGCACATCAAAAAGCATATCCATCACTATCAAGTGAAGATAGTGGGATGCAAAGCTGGTTCAACATATGCAAGTTTATAATCGTAATTCACCACATATATAGAACGAAAGACAAAAACCACATGATTATTGCAATAGATGCAGAGAAGGCCTTCGACAAAATTCAACAGCGCTTTATGCTAAAAACTCTCAATAAACTAGGTATCAGTGGAACATATCTGAAAATAATAAAAGCTATTTACCGCAAACCCACAGCCAATATCATACTGAATGGGCAAAAACTGAAAGCATTCCCTTTGAAATCAGGCACTAGACAAAGATGCCCTCTCTCACCACTCCTATTGAATATAGTATTGGAAGCTCTAGCCAGAACAATCAGGCAAGAAAATGAAATAAATGGAATTCAATTAGGAGAGGAGGAAGTCAAATTGTCTCTATTTGCAGACGACATGATTGTATATTTGAAAGCCCCATTGTCTCAGCTCAAAATCCCCTGAAACTGATAAGCAACTTCAGCAAAGTCTCAGTATACAAAATCAATATGCAGAAATCACAAGCATTCCTATACCCCAATAACAGACTTAAAGAGAGCCAAATCAAGAACCAACTGCCATTCACAATTGCTACAAAGAGAATAAAATACCTAGGAATAAACCTAACAAAGGATGTAAAGGACCTCTTCAAGGAGAACTACAAACCACTGCTCAAGGAAATAAGAGAGGACACAAATGGATGGAAAACACTTCCATGCTCATGGTTAGGATGAATCAGTATCATGAAAATGGCCACACTGCCCAAAGTAATTTCTAGATTCATTGCTATCCCCATGAAGCTACCTATGACCCTCTTCACAGAACTGGAAAAAACCACCTTAAACTTCACATGAAACTAAAAGAGAGCCCACATAGCAAAGACAATCCTAAGTACAAAGAACAAACCTGGAGGCATCAAACTACCTGACTTCAAACTATACTACAAGGCTACAGTAATCAAAACAGCATGGTACTCGTACAAAAACAGACATATAGACCAATGGAACAGAACAGAGGCCTTGGAGGAAATGCCACACATCTGCAGCCATCTGATCTTTGACAAACCTGACAAAAACAAGCAATGTGGAAAAGAGTCCCTATTTAATAAATGGTGTTGGGAAACCTGGCTAGCCACGAGCAGAAAGCAGAAACTGGACCCCTTCCTGACACCTTGCACTAAAATTAACTCCAGACAGATTAAAGACTTAAACATAAGACCTAACACCATAAAAACTCTAGAAGGAAACCTTGGGAAAACCATCCCGAACATAGGAGGCATAGGCAAGGACTTCATGAATAAAACAGCTAAAGCATTGGCAACAAAAGCCAAAATAGACAAATGGGATCTAATTCAACTCCAGAGCTTCTGTACAGCAGAAGAAGCCATCATTAGAGTGAACTGGAAACCAACAGAGTGGGAAAAAATTTTTGCAATCTACCCATCTGACAAAGGGCTGATATCCAGAATCTATAAAGAACTAAAACAGATTTACAAGAAAACAAACAAACAAGCCCATTCAAAAGTGGGCCAAGGATATGAACAGACACTTTTCAAAAGAAGACATATATGAGGCCAACAAGCATCGAGAAATGCAAATCAAAACCACATTGAGATACCATCTCACACCAGTTAGCATGGTGATCATTTAAAAATCTGGAGACAACAGATGCTGGAGAGGATATGGAGAAATCAGAACACTTTTACACTGTTGGTGGGATTGTAAATTAGTTCAACCATCGTGGAAGACAGCATGGGGTTTCTTCAAGGACTTAGGAATAGAAATTCCTTTTGACCCAACAATTCCATTACTGGGTATATATGCAAAGGATTATAAATCGTTCTATTATAAAGACACATGCACATGTATGTTCATTGAGGCACTGTTTACAATAGCAAAGACCTGGAACCAACCCAAAGGTGACTGATGATAGACTGGACAAGGAAAATGTGGCACATAAACACTGTGGAGTACTATACAGCCATAAAAAATGATGAGCTTGTGTTCTTTGTAGGCACATGGATGAATCTGGAAACATCATTCTCAGCAAACTGACACAAGAACAGAAAATCAAACACTGCATTTTTTCACTCATAAGTGAGTGTTGAGCAGTGGGAACACATAGACACACAGAGAGGGGAGAATCACACACTGGGGTCTGTTGGGGGGAATAGGGGAGGGACAGCAGGGTAGGGAGGTTGTGGAGGGATAACAGGGGGAGAAATGCCAGATACAGGTGACTGGTATGGAGTCAGCAAACCGCATTGCCATGTATGTACCTATGCAACAATCCTGCATGTTCTGCACATGTACCCAGAACCTAAAGTGCAATAAAATATATAAATAAAAGAATGACAAGACTGTGCTTTTTTATGAAATTTATTATTAACCTTCTACTAATTTATGTTGGCTTTCCCTAACTCCTCAAAAAATGATATCTGCTTTCTGACTACTTATGCATAATCTACTGTAAACAAATGTATGTGATTTCTTTTATTTATTTTTATGCCTTGATAATGATTATATAGGCCATTCTTTTCACAGTAGTAAAGATTTTTATTTGGTGTTGACATTCTAGGATAATCAGACTACTACAAATCTTCCAATTTTGGAAAGCTGTTAATTAAACTTTTCTAGAAGTTTCTTGCAATTAAGATTTTGTAGACATCCCCCTTTTATATCAGTTTAGTAAAGACATAACAAAATTGAGTACAGAGAAAGCTTAAAAATGACACAAATTAAAAACAATAGCAGGATAGCCATGGCTCTCCCAACCGTACACACAGTTTTTATCTTTTTGCAAGTAGTTTCTTAAGAGATGTTGGAAACTGTCCTAGTAAGAATTCTCAAAATCCAGGAGTAAGATTTTTCATAGTGTGTTTTGAAGGAATCTATAACCCTTTGAAAATATAAGTAGTAAATAAATTACATTTTTATTATTCAATAAAGATTTTTCTGACTTCATTGAGGTGTAACTAGTAATCAAAAACGGAAAATTAAACAATTTGGTGAGTTCAGACATAATGTGTACAATTGTTACTATCACCACAATCAAGGTAATGAACATACTCATCATTAAGGAAGTATTTAAAGGTGTATTTTATTACCAAACACTGGAGTTTCGGCATGTGTCTCATATTTCAAAAGTTGGTATTAGATTAAAAAAAAATGGACCGGGCACGGTGGCTCATGCCTATAATCCTAGCACTTTGGTAGCTGACACCACTGGATTGCTTGAGGCCAGGAGTTCAAAGCCAGCCTGGCCAACATGGTGAAACCTTGTCACTACTAAAAATACAAAAAATTAGCCAGGCACGGTGGCGAGCATGTAATCCCAGCTATTCTGGAGGCTGAGGCAGGAGAATCACTTGAACCCAGGAGGTGGAGGTTGCAGTGAGCCAGTATTATGCCACTGCACTCGAGCCTGGGCAACAAGAGCGAAACTCCATCTCAAAACAAACAAACAAAAAAAGTTACACTAAAATTGAGTAGTAGACAGATGGATACACCAGTAAAAAAGATGCAATATAAATTAAGGTGCTGAGATTCTGAAGGTGAATCAGGAACTCTGAGGGCCCTGAGGAGACTAAAGTGAGGGTTCTCTGGAAAGAGCTCTGACCTGAGAAAATGGAGCCTGAATAAGCTAAATGATTTGCTTGAGTCTCTTGGATAGTAACTAGCAGATCTGATTCAAGAACATACCACTTTGGAATTTCTTGAAAAATCTGGTGTTCTTTTTATAAGGACACTTGGTAAGAAAAAAAAATACCTTTAGTTTTTAAAACTGGCCTGACCTTATATATCTGAAAGGTTCTGGAATCACTTATTTGGCATCTAGCTAAGAAGATGAACCTTTTAGAACATTTATAAGGAAACTTTTGCATTTGTATTGCACTTGCGTTTTCAAATGGCTTCCATGCCTACTTTAACATTTAACCTTTTTATTTCTTAACCTTATTAGTTACCCGTAGCTGATGGTCTCCCCCGCTTCATAGATCAGGAACAGAAATGACAGAAGGTAATGGCTTAGTGGGACTTTACCCAAAATACTGATTTCTCATTCATAACTATTCATAGATTTCCTGGAACCTACCCTGCTTCACTGTTTATGAGTTGATATTTAAAAAATTAAACAATCTGATTCTAAAGATTTAACCAACTTGAAATTATAGGCTCCCACAGTTTTGTATCTTCTCAGTCAAAGACTCACATTCTAATTTGAGAATTCTTGTGTTGAAGCCATTCCTAACACTTACTGTGTGCCTTTTAAGAAAGTCGTTTTTCCACTCTCAGGCTCAGTTTTTTCAATTTTTGTATGTATAAAAATGGAATAGTCACATACGAAATCTTAGAGGTATGAAGATTAAATAAGATAAAGTGTTTAATAAAGTAATCTTTTTTAAAAATTAATTCAATTTAGGCCGGGCGCGGTGGCTCAAGCCTGTAATTCTAACACTTTGGGAGGCCGAGGCGGGTGGATCATGAGGTCAAGAGATCGAGACCATCCTGGTCAACATGGTGAAACCCCGTCTCTACTAAAATACGAAAAATTAGCTGGGCATGGTGGCGCGTGCCTGTAATCCCAGCTACTCAGGAGGCTGAGGCAGGAGAATTGCCTGAACCCAGGAGGCGGAGGTTGCGGTGAGCCGAGATCGCGCCATTGCACTCCAGCCTGGGTAACAAGAGCGAAACTCCGTCTCAAAAAAAAAAAAAAAAAAAAAAAAATTCAATTGATTTATTGGTCACTTACTATGTATCAAACTGTAAAATATTAGTTGGTATTATTATTGACGCCCTTTTTTGAACTCAAAAGTTATTTACCTATACTTAATAGCATTTTCACGCTGGAAGCAATTATGGTCATCATCTACTCTAATATTGTTTTTTAACTGAAGAAGCACAGATTGGTTACTTGTTTTATCAGGGTCATATGGCAAGTGATTGGCAGATGTGTTAACATTAAAATATGGTGTTTATAGATATGCAAAACAGGTCAGGAACCCCAGCGTGGCTCTCTACTCCTTCTGTGACCACAGCTGCTGACTTTATTTCCTTGACCTCAGCACGTTTATCTGCAGTTTAGAGATGATTACTGTACCCAATGAGACTATTATCAAGATTAAATTTGGTAACTTAGCATAGTGTTTGGTATATAGTAGATGCTCAATGAACACTATTGTTCTGCTGTTGCTTTATTTTCTAAAAATTAAGAATATTACAATTGTTTATTCAAAGCATTTGTAGCAGTAGAATTCTGCAGACAGATGCCCATGTTTGTTTTCTTCTTCATAACCAATGTATGAGAAAATTCTACTTACTGTTAGTCTGTTTGCTAGCACCTCATAGGTACAAGTTACATGCAATCAATTTTATTTCTTCTCACCTTTGTGTCTGCACTTCAGTTAATTTTGACCAAGTCTTCAGGCAATGATTATGTACGTACTTGAACCAGCTAAACATTGCTGAAACATGAAAATGCAAATCAGAATTTTTCTTACAATCTGATTTTGTTTATGGTGTGAGTTTGTGTTTTCTATATTTAAAGAAGTAGAGACAGCCTTTCTGTAAGGAGGTCATGCTAACAGTAAGCTGCTTTGTTTCCGTTTCCCATGGGTTGTGCTGCGTTCCATTGGTCTTTTTCTTTCTCTAATCTCTTCAGTTTCTCCTTTTTCCTTTTATTAGCAACTGGGCTATTGCTTGCATGTATTCTTGTATAAATTCCAAAGGGGAGAATCTTTCTGGACCAACTAATTATTGTTGCTCTCATGGGGCAGAGATTTTTGGTTGCTGCTGCTATTGTTTATTTTATTTTGTTTTCAACAAGGTCTCTTCATAGATTTCAACCAACTCCATTGGTTCAACCCAGACCCACCCATTATTCAAGCAGAAACCTAAGTTCTTCGTTACTGAACAGGAGCCTCTGAGTGAAGCAACTTCCCACATAGGGGACAATGACTGTGATAGGGACTCTGTCTGACATGGAGAACATACTTATATATTAAAAATAAACCTTTTGTTTGATTAGCCACTTAAATGAACTAATTTCTGAGTATCAATATTGGTAGAATACAATTTAATAAATATCCTTGAAACACCTATTATGTACAAGGTTCACAAAGGAGTGGTAGAGAAGTAAATCCTGGAACGATATATTTGTTTTCTCTAACTTAATTCAGCTTCAGTTAAACACCTAGTTTCTTCCTGGGTTAAAGAGAAAACAACTTTCAACTCACTATGCATGTCCTCCTAGAATCACAGGCTTTTGGGAGCACAAACTCCTCAGCAGGGCTTTGGAGCTTTGGCTGAGTGTCAGAAGGTCTTTTACAGCTGACTTCCTGCTAGCCTGTACTCATCAGCTCTCAGAGAGGAGATGTCCAGAGTATTCCCAACGAAGTGCTCCCTCTGCTGTGTATGTGTACTAATGTGTCACTGTGTGCATCTGTGAGGAGGTGTGAAAATGGGCATCTTCATATGCCTTTGGGAAGAGTGTCATTTGTTGTTTCCCATGACTAGACTTAAATCATAAGAAGAGAAGGTTTCCAGAAGCATGCATGATATGTTTCTGTAGCTGTTGGGTATCTTCTTCCAAAGAAGAACAAGTTTCCCTGGCAACTATATTGTAAGTCACTCCCCTCATGGCCTTGCCCGTTCTTGACAGAATAGAACTCACCACTGCAATGGGTAATAGGCTTCTTTGCAGAATTTCAACCTCATTTTTAAAAATTGTGGTAAAATACACTGAACATAAAATTAGCCATTTAAACATGTATAATCCAGTAACATTTAGTACATTCATAGTGTACAATCAACACATCACTTCAATAACTTCCTTCTAATGGTTAAAGTAACCTAAAGCAACCATACTTTGTCTATCATTTTTAATTTGTTTGTTCACACATTTTATTTTTAAATATATAATAGAATATTTTTAAAAAGAATAATTACCTTCTAAATGCTTATATAGTATTTAGGTAGAAGGATTTTCTAGACAATTCTTTTAATGTAACATATTGTGCTTATGATCTGCTGAGGGAGAGCGAGAAAGAGAAAGGGAGAGACAGACGGACAGACAGACATATGCCTGTTGACACTGGCCTCATTTTTTGATATGCAACTTTTATAACTATAGGATTTTTTAAAAAAATACAACTATAATCTCAAATAAATAGCATAAAGTACCGTCTTATGTTTTGACCTAATGGGCATCATTTTTGCATTGAACATTATCCTTCCTTGTAATTTGCTATCATGCCATGTTTAATCTTCTTATAGTACAAAGAACAGCGACTCACAAATTAGGAAAATCTGCAATTTAGTAAATTGACAATCTTGAGCATGACAGTCTCCTTCTCTGAGTCTCAGTTTCTTCTTCTATAAACTGAATGGATCAAAGCCATTCAACCAAGAGATGACTGTGTTTCTGGCACTCATATGCTGCAGATACTGTAAAAATAACAGTATCTTCCCTCTCTTTCTTGAAGGGTTGTTGGCCTCCAACTTCAGTGTTAGGGGTGATCTGCAGGAGAAATGGGTACTACTAAGTCCCAGGCAAGATGTCTCATGTAGCCAGTGCTGCAGACCTGCGAATTCTGGAAATTGTAGTTCTTGTTTAGCTAACTTTGGGCATTACAATTATGTCATAAGCACTGAATGGATTAAAGAAAACAAATGCAGAAATCATGATAGAGAGAGAGCCATATTTATAGAGTAAACCTGCTTTATCACATGATATAACCTTAGAAATTATTAGTTACTATTAGTTTTTGAGGATGTATATTGAGTGAAGCTGTCAATCATAAGGGACATTGGACAACTAAGGAGGCTTAGAAAGAGGGTGGTCTTAGAGGGACTCCTAGGCCCAACCTGATGACCTGACAGGGAATGCCCACCCTGTCTGAGCTTGGCACTGTGAAGCATGCAGCTAAGTGCTCATGTGACAATGGAGTCTGACCATCACATTGCAGGCATACCTCATTTTATTGCATTTAGCTTTGTTGTGTGATATGGTTTGGTTGTGTCCCCACCCAAATCTCAACTTGAATTGTATCTCCCAGAATTCCCACATGTTATAGGAGGGACCCAGGGGGTGGGGTCTGGTCTTTCCCATGCTATTCTCATGATAGTTAATAAGTCTCACAAGATCTGATGGGTTTATCGGGGGTTCCTACTTTTGCTTTTTCCTCATTGTTCTCCTGCCACCACCATATAAGAAGTGCCTTTCATCTCCTGCCATGATTCAGAGGCCTTAAACCACTTTTTCTTCTCAGTTTTGGGTATGTCTTTATCAGCAGCATGAAAACAAACTAATACATTGTGCTTCTCAGATATGGTGTTTATTACAAATGGAAGCTTTTCAGCAACCCTGCATCAAGCACATCTATTGGTTCCATTTTTCTAACAGCATGTGCTCTGAGTCACATTTTGGTAATTGTCACTTTCTTTCAAACTTTTTCATTATTGTCATATATGATGATGATCAGTAATCAGTGATCTTTAATGCTACTATTGTAAGTGTTTTGGGGTACCATAAACCATGCCCTTATAATACAGAGAACTTAATTGATCAATGTTGTATGTGTTCTGACTGCTCTGACTGCAGGCCATTTCCCTTCTCATTTCCTCTCCTTGAGCTTCCCTAATCCCTGAGACACAATCATACTCAAATTAGGTCAACTAATAACCCTACAGTGGCCTCTAAGAATTCAAATGAAAGAAAGTTGCATGTCTCACATTTTAAATCAAAATCTAGAAATGAAGCTCAGTGAGGAAGGCATATAGAAGGCCAAGAGAGGCTGAAAGCTAGGTCTCTTGTGCTAATCAGTTAGCCAAGTTGTAAATGCAAAAGAAAACTTCTTGGAGGAAATATAAAGTGCTACTTTGGCACAACACACAGATGATAAGAAAGTAAAACAGCCTATTGCTGATATGGAGAAAGTCTTTGTGGTCTCGATAGAGGATGAAACCAGGCACCACATTCTCTTAAGCAAAAGCCTAATCCAGAGCAAGGTCCGAACTCTCTCTAATTCTTTGAAGGCTGAGAGAGATGAAGAAGCTGCAGGAGAAAAGTTAGAAGCTAGCAGATGTTGGTTAATCAGGTTCAAGAAAAGAAACCATCTCCATGACATAAAAGTTAAAGGTCAAGCAAGTGCTGATACAGAAGCTGCAGCTAGTTATTCAGAAGATCTGGCTAAGATCATTGATGAAGGTGGCTACTGAAACAACAGATTTTCAGTGCATATGAAACAGCCTTGTTCTGGAAGAATATGCCATATAGCATTTTCATAGCTAAAAAGAAGAAATCAATCCCAGGCTTTAAAGCTTCACAGGGCAGGCTGATTCTCTTGTTAGAGGCTAACGCAGCTGGTGATTCTAAGTTGAAGTCAGTGCTCATTTGCTGTACTGAAAATCCTATGGTCCTTGAGAATGATGGAAAATCTACTCTGCCTATGCTCTAGAAATGGAACAGCAAAACATAGCTTATGGTATATCTTTTTACAGCATGGTTTAGTAACTATTTTAACCCTGCTGTGAGACCTACTGCTCAGGAAAAAAAAAGAGATTATTAAAAATATTAAAAATTCCTGTTCATTGACAATGCATTTGCTTACCTAAGATCCCTGATGGAGATGTACAAGGAGATGGGTGTTGCTTTCATACCTGCTAACACAACATTCATTATGCACCCATGGATCAAGGAGTTGCTCTGACGTTCATGTATTCTTATTTAGGAAAACATTTCATAAGGCTATGTCTTATTTTTTAGGAAATCATTTCATAAACTGCCATAGATAGTGACATCCGATCAATCTGGAAAAAATAAATTAAAAACCTTCTGGAACATTTGTGATTCATGGGAGATGATCAACATAGCAATGTCAATAAGAGTTTGGAAGAAGTTGATTCCAACTATCATGAATGACTTTGAGGAGTTTAAGCCTTCAGAGGAGGAAGTAACTGCAGATGTCATAAAAATAGTAAGAGAACTAGAAAAAAAATGAATCCAGAAGATGTGACTGAATTACTACAATCTCATGCTAAAACTTGAATAGATAAGCAGTTACTTCTTATGGATAAGCAAAGAAAGTGGTTCCTTGAAATGGAGCCTATTCATGGTGAGGATGCTATGAACATTGTTAAATGTCTACAAAGGATTTAGAATAGTACATAAACTTGGTTGATGAAGCAATGATATGGTTAGAGAGAATTGACTTCAATTTTGAAAGAAGTTCTACTGTTGGTAAAATGCTACCATACACCATAGCATACTAAAGAGAAATCTTTTGTGAAAGAAAGTCAGCCAAGGCTGTGAACCCCACTGTTATTTTAAGAAATTGCCAGCTGGGTGCGATAGCTCACACCTGTAATCCCAGCACTTTGGGAGGCTGAGGGGGATTAATCACCTGAGGTCAGGAGTTGGAGACCAGCCTGACCAACATGAAGAAACCCCATCTCTACTAAAAAAAAAAAAAAAAAAAAAAAAAAAAAAAAAAAAAGAAAAAATTAGCCAGCTGTGGTGGCACATGCTTGTAATCCCAGCTAGTCAAGAGGCTGAGGCAGGAGAATCGCTTGAACTGTAAGGCGGAGGTTGCAGTGAGCTGAGATTGTGCCATTGCACTCCAGCCTGGGCAACAAGAGAAAAACTGTGTCTCAAAAAAAAAAATTGCCACAACCACCCCAACCTTCAGCAATTACCACTCTGATCAGTCACCAACCATCAACATTGAGGCAAGACCCTCCACCAGCAAGAAAATTACAACTACCTGAAGGCTCAGATGATCCTTAGGAATTACTAACTATAAGGCATTTTTAATTAACATATGTGCATTTAGTAAGACATTTTTATTGCCTTAGTAGACAACAGGCAAACATAACTTTTATAATGCACTGAAAAACCAAAAAGTTTGTTACTTTGTTGCAAATCTGCTTTATTGTGGTGGTCTGGAATGGAACCTGCAAAAATCTTAGTGTATGCTTGAATTTTACTCAGTTTATCTCCAAAAGCCCATATAGACATTTATTGACTCACTTTTATGTTTCCAGTTTTTCATATCATGTTTGTTGCATAGTGGGCGCATAGTTTGGTGTTTATTCATGAATATTTATTTAATGAATGATGGAAACACCGTATAAAGTTTATTTCACTTAGTAGCAACAACTTTGTTGAGTAAGTTCTGATTACTGCTTTACAGAGGAAGACATTGAAAGTCTAAGAGTTTGCCTGATTTGCACAAAGACAGCAAGTGATAATGAGATTTTTAATCTATTTATACATAATTCTAAAGAACACAGTGGCTGAGATGTACTTGTCAAACCCTGGTCAATATTGCAGTTATTTCTGCACTGGCTTTTACATTCATTTCTTGTGAACTTTGTTTCTGTAACTTCCTATCAACAAGTGCAGATAAACTTTGGAACTGGATGACGTCACTTTGGTACCCTTTTGGGCTGGGGACCTGACTCTGCACTATAACAAATTAACTTAACCCTCTTGAGGATGTCTGTCTGCTTTGTCAGGTGGCAACCATCTGTCTATGGATTTCGAAAAGCACAGTCTGTCCACCTTGCAACATATTAGGTGCTCGATGGGTGAATACTTCTGAAATAAAGGATGGAATGAATGGATAACTTATTTTTTAAACATATTGTAATAGGACATATGTACTGCTGATGATAAATCACTAATGGCTCTTTCATTCATGAAGTACACAGGAAACATGATTTCATGTTTTAAATCATTGATTAGCTGTAGGCTAATCATCTGGTGAATGTTAGGCTCTGAGAGGGTAGAGAATAATCTGTCTGCAATTGTCTGCAATTCTCTTACAGGTGCTGCAAACAGGCCCCCTGCTGAACCCATTTAAGGAACAAAGTGTATCTTCCTTCTTGCTTATCTAAAAAGAAATCTTATTTTCAGCCTGTGAATCATTAAGTACCAGTAATACCCAAAGCTATTTTATTCCAGGAGACCTTAAAAACAGTTGGTTTGTTTAATAAACATTTTGAAGATAGAAATTATGCATTTTCTAAGGGTATCTTTAATACTTTCTGACAAGTGGGGTCCTAGTGGAGCAGTGCTATAAATATCTGTAAATAACCATCATTTTTTCCTTGATTCACTTGCTATTCCACAATGCCTTTATGCAGAGAGCATGCGCGGGTTATTGAGGGAAGGGTTTATCTGCTGGTTAAATATCTGTCTGCAGATCACCAGAATGCCACTTCTAGGATGGAATGCACTTGAAAAATAAGATTATAAGAACCAAAGCAACGATTATAGAGTATTTTAGACTGGGCTGAATAAATAGTATGAATTGTTTCCAAGGGCATGGAAAGAGTGTCTCTTCGGAGAGATCACTGTGAAGTTCCTCCAAGTTTTGCTAAACCCTTAAAGTGAGAGGCACGCAAACGCTGACTGACGTCTTTTGTAGTAGACTTCAGCTGCATGTATTAAAATTCTTACTGATGTTGGACACAGAGAATTCTAAACAGCTTAACAGATGAGACCAATTTTTTTTTTTCAAAATGTAACGTTCTAGAATTTCTTTTAGAGAATTCAAGATAACATCTTGTAATTTACAAACGACTCCTAGATAATGAATATTGTTGGTACTAAATTATAAATGTACTGTTTTAATAGTCTGGGAACCAAAGACAAGTGATAACCATCTTCATGGAAGGCTGATGATATCCTGTAGGCTCATTTTTTTTTTTTTCTAATGAAAAATACTCAACTAGTCTTTAAGACAGAAGGTTGTATTATGTATTTGTGGTTTTTAAATTTTGTTCTCTGGAAGGTACAGAGGTGCATAGATGAGGATGGGAAATATGTGTAGGTAGCCTAGATCTACCATCACTACCTGCCCAGCCCCCTCCCAAATGGCCTCAACTAACATAGTGTTATTTTTTACTGTGTTATACATTGACATTCTGCCTAATACGTCTTTAGAAAAATTTTATTTACTCAATAAGAAACTTTAAAAATCAGCTATTGGAAGGAAAATGCAAAGGATTTAAATCATCATATTCTTTTAAATAATAAACTTGGAGGATTTTAGTGACAGATTTTAGTAAAAGAGGCAGTGTAAGAAATCCAGCAGCGAGAAGTTAGATGACAGACAAGCAGAATTAGGGCATAAAGCCAGTCCTGGGCTTTGCTACCAAGAAGGTCATTAGATTCCCCCAGCACAGGGAATTTTAGCCAAGGTAGTAGCTTGGTGGTTGCACATCATGTCAGTCCTGATAGTGAAAAATATCCACAGAGGGCCATGTAAAAGCACAACACTGGAATGGCAAATTTGAGTGAGCCAGTACAAGAGAGCTGTCTAAAGGACTGGGTATACTCTTGCCTCCTGAGAGAGTTATTTTTCTTCCTTGGCGATAAAAAAGGAATGAATGGTAGCTAATTTGTCACTTGGTAATTACAGAAGGAGAAAAGAAAATGAATCATACACACAAAATTTCCCAATTTTAGGAGAATGCATTGTCAAAATGGAAGATATTCCTCAGTCTTATGATTAGTTTGCATTCTGTTTCTTTAATTGCTTTATAATCAGATGCATAAATATTTGGGCTTTCTTCCTCAGAAAGGGGAGCTGTGTATCTTCTGCATGAAAATTGTAAGAGGATGATTTCAGGGCCTAATTTGGTATTTAGCTGCTTGTTCTATCATGGAGCCAGCTTCAGTGACTCTCATTGCAAAGATGGGTAGGGTGAATGCTGGTGAATAGCAATGCATTGTATGCATATGATCACAAACATGATACTGCCATGTTTAGAAGGGCCGTGGCTCCATATCAGTCTTCAACACCTGGGACTAATAGCATCTCAAAATATCCAGGTTTTAAAATATTGACCACCATCTTCAATATAGCTTGTTCCATGTGAATTTTCCAGTCCTTTCCAATGGCTTCATTTCTGCATTTTGTTAGAATTTATGTAAGATTATCTCACTTACATAAGTATATATATATACTGTATATATATATATATATATATATACTTATGTAAGTGAGATATATAATATATATATACATGCATGTGTGTGTGTGTGTGTGTGTGTATATATATATATATATATATATATATATATATATATACTGTATATATATATATTCCCCCAGAAGAATTCTTTACCAAGACTTGCATAAAATTACCAAATCATAAGTAAAGATAAATGGGATGCAATCTAAACATCTTTCTGACCTGAATAGCCTCTGGGTGCAAATAAGTTCACAATGGTATTCACATTTCATACACGCTGATTCTTGTTCACACCTGGTTGTGGTGTCATGCTGCCCACTGTCAGGTCTTTTCCAGAGTTCTGGAAGTGTTTGAGCTGCTTCTCCATCAGCCACATTCCCCATGTGGTAGCCACCATATTCTACTCATTTTCCTACTTCCTGGCTCTGATATCCTCTTCTTTTGAATTCATTTGTTGATGCCTGTCTCCTCCACTGCTGCCAGAACCCACTAAGAGAATACCAAATACTACAAAAGTGACATCTCCTAGAATTCTGAAAGTATTTCATTTTCCAGGGTTTAGATCTAAGCCACGTGGCATGAAAAAATAAAGAGGATGGCCCTGCACTCTAATCAGTGCCACCTTTTGTCACCTGGGATATAGACCTGGTTTATTGTATCCTGCATCTCACAAGGTTTCTTGGGAAAATGGCCTTTGCTGCCGCGACCTGCACCCCTCTCTCTAAAGCAGCGGCCCCAATTTGGGAGGCTGGAAAGCCTTCACCACATTGCCCACTCTATCCCTTGCCAAAGGATTTTGTGCATAACACTTTCCTCTTTCCAATTGCCTTTCGTCTCCTTGAATTAGATTTAGATGGAAAAGATGATCAGTGACTTCACTCATTCTCCACTTTGGTGGAACTGAGATCTCCTTAGTTTCTGGAATTTCACAGTACTAAAGAGATGAAAAGATGCCCCACCTGGATGAAACCCCAGGTGTGCTCAAGCAGCTCTACAGAATGAGTTGTAGAGGAATAAAAAGAGACTCGGGAATCCTGGGAAAGGATAGATGCATTAACCAGCACAGCTAGTGTTTGTTACAGTGCTTCATTAGCTTTTGTTCACCTTCAGAGTGTTTCTTGTGCTGGCAGTAGCATTGAGAAATTACACACCAACAGAGAAAATGCCTTCAACATTTTTCTTTTAACGATTTGTGCTTCCTATTGGGGCATGAACACCTTGGGTTCTGTCCAAATGGCATTGAGAGTAGTTTCTTCAAACAGTGCCAGACTGAAGCGGCACAGCCTGCTCCGTGCGTGGCAACCACACAGTAAGTCATTTTATTCTAATTCACATTATGTTTGGTGGCAACTTGGGAGCCAGATTATTGTGTTGAATGTATGTTTCCCTTATTGCATGGCCTTCATTTTATTCATTTCAATTTTCTTTGGAAGCCAGTGTGATAACCAATTCATCTTAGTCTTGGCCAGATGGCTTTCTTTCCTTCTTCCTTCTCTTCTCTTCCTTTCTTCCTAATCAGTGTCTTTCTTAGCTTCTTTCCATCCCAATACTCTTCCTAAATATATATTTCTAGTTTCCTTCTTGATTACTTTTCTTTCTTTATAAATTCTTCTCTTCTAAATTTCCTTTCTTCTACTCGCCTTTTATTCTTGGCATTTAAGTCTTTAGAAAGATAACTTACTACCAATGTTCCTTCTAAGAACATGTCCCTGTCTGAATCCATATTTTTAATCTTGTATTTCTCCCAACTTTTGCATTGTGATGTTTTTCTATAGCGGTGATATTGTCATTGTCTTTTCAAACTGCCTTCTCATTTTAAAATTATTCCGGGAAGTCTTTCCTACTCTTTGGTAACTCGACTTTGGGTGACTCAACTCAAGGAGGTGTAGGAAAGAGGGATACCTTTTAAGTAGAAACAAGGATGATGATGGGAGATGAGATGTGTACAGGCTAGACAATTTCTTTTGCAAAAATTGGTGGAGGAGCAGGGAATGATCCCCAAGTAAAGAGACAGATCAGGGATTACCTTGTCTGCAAATGACTTACGTGGTTTCATCTGGAAGAGGGATTCCAATTATTTGTGTGATTCCAGAGAGAAGAATATGGAAGAGAAAATTAGAAGAATATCACAAAAAAATCAACTTTAGACCAGGATCCCATTGTTCCAAGGCAGGCCTCCTTTGCTGAACCTTCCAAGGAATTCCACTTAACATCAACCTCTTGCCAGTCTGACCATTCATAGCACTAGTTATCTAATCCTTAAATCTTTGCTGTTGAGCATATTCAATTAAACACTTAAATACATATTCTCCTTCTTGTTATTTAATTACTTTATATTTCTAGTTTCTGTTTTTAAATTATGATTACCTTGTGAGTCAGAAAATTGTCATTCTTTTCTTCAGACCATGGCAGACAAAACTTGGACTCATTATATTGAATTATATTTGAAATAGGATTCTTTTTTTAAAAAAATATATCTAAAATTATAATATTGTAGAAATGTGGCTGATTTTGGCAGGCATGGCCTGATCTGAGTGGAAGATTTCTACATAGTCTGTGCTCATCTTGCAGAATTCTGAAGCAGAAATTTCAAGACCATGGAAACAGTTTCCCTGATGCTAACCTTTATTAGTCTCATGAGTATAAGTTAGAAATCTCAACCCAAAGCTGTTTATGAGAAGTTGTTGACAAGCTCCCATTGAGCATAAAACACATAAAATGTTACAGTTAGAATGCTGTCCCTTTGGGATCACTGATCCAATGGCCTTATTTTATAAATGAGAAAATCGAGGTTCAGGGACATAAGCAACTTGCCCAAAGTCTCAGTGCTAGTGAATGGAAGAAACCTTAAACTTCAATCTTCTCATGCCTTTCTCAGTGTTGTGTCTTGAATTGCTATTGTGGTATTTAGGTATGCCATGAGCCTGTCACTGGTTTGCCATCAAATGCTGATGAAGTTGTGAATGTGTGTAAGAAATGAGACCATATACTGTCATCACAATAGAATTGCCTTCCACCATCCAGTGTTACTGTAATACTCTGAGAAAGTGCTTATATCCATTAATAAATAACTTCGTTCATGCCTACTATGTGCCAGGCACTAGGTCAGGTGCTGAGCGCCAAGTGCTCTAGATGGCACTGAGATATGTCTCTTGGCTCCTACCTCAGCCAATACTAGCTGCGTAATAAGGTCTATTTAATTCAGCATTCCATATGATAGATAGCCTTGCCACAGTGATATCTGTATCCTTGATCACAGGCAATAAAGAACAATGAACATGATAATTCAATGACTAACTTATTTTCTGCTGTATACCTTTATGTATAATAAACACATTTTTCAAAACACCTCCAAATTTCCTACTTTCAAAACATATGTTAAGTTCCTATAAGTATGCTTCAACAGATTTCAGTACATGACAATTTATTTTATTGGAGAGAAAGTGGTCTTAGTGACTTCACATAATTTGTTCCTTATAAAAGGTGTGAAAGGAATTTCTATACTATCAGTGCTATTACCTGGCAGTGAACATGATTAACAATTCAGTTGGTTTACCAGCTTTGAAATCATGCAATTCTTGGCAAACTTTTAGTTTGAAGGAATTTGTATTATTTTACATTTTTGAACCCTGGATATGTATTATGAGATTCATTAAAATTTGCATAATTCAAAGTTATGTAAAATTAGACCACAGTGTACTCCCGGGAGGATGATAAACAAAATAATTTTAGGACCTTTTAGCATGTGGTTTAAACATTCAGGAGACATAAAAGATGCAATCCCTGCTCTTAAATAGCATCAACTCTGTTGGAAAAATGAAAGGGATACATATAAAGCATGTGAAAACAACCCAAAGAAGTGATTCTCAGCCTTTTGCTCATTGTCAGCCCTGCAAGGAGACTTTTGAGACATTTTTTCCTGATAGCCCCAAACCTTAGGAAATTTTTATTCCTCAGATGTACTGGATATCTTTTTATGCATTCTACATGTGTCTATGCTTCATATACAATTAGAGTAAGGTTTTTCCTTCCCCAATAAGTCATTTTCATCCCTTTAGGGGTGACGTTTTCCCCACTGAAAATGCATGGTTTAAAATGATCAATGACTAAATACATAATGATAAAACTGAAAGATGGATGAACTATATACAAGGCCCTAGAATAGTAGAGATAGGGTCTAAAAGAAAAAATACAATTCGGTGGCTACTTAATGCAGGATGAAATCCACAAAATCAAAATTAATCAATGTTTAGTTAAATGTCTACAGAACACAATGTTGTAACAATTTCATGTATTGTTTCACTTTATATTCTTAAAATGTGATTTTCATTTGAAAACCGTTTGTGGTTTAGATTAATCTCACTTGTAAATAATCCCTAAGCAAGACCTACATTCTCAGGCAATCATAGCCAATCACATATCAAATGAGTTATCACCAAAGAGGTTCAAAACTTCAATTATTTGAAACATTTCAAAAATTTTACAGCAACAAAACACTTCATTTAAATTGGCATACGAGTACATTTTAAATGTGTGACGTTATGTCACATAGCACTTCCAAATGTAGGCTTGGGAAAGATTCCTGATGAAAGTGAAATCTGAGTCACTTCTTGACTGCCCAATGGGTGCGATGTACCAAAATTGGTGTGTGAAAGAGAGAGAGAGGGGGGTAGGAGAGAATTCAGAAAGCAAGTAGCTTCCTTTTGAAGTTAAGCAGTAGGTGTCTTCATAGATACGTAGGAGGAAAATAATTTACAGAATTAATTATCTTCACTTAAGCAGCCATTTTTACAGCCTCCAGAGGCCATATGTTCATTGTACAAATTGAATTTTTAGCAAGTGTGAAACACAAACATGCAGGCATAGACCAAAGGTGCAAGCAAAGAAAGTTAAGTAATGTTTTGTTGCAATTTCACAGCAGGATCTTGTTATTTCCCATGAGCCTTGTTTGTAGATGTTTTTCATTAAGAGGGTTTTAAAGACAAGTGAAAAATTTAATGATTTGTAGCAAAACATAAAAAACCAGAAAAGGTAGTTGTACTATACTTTCTTTGAGAAATAACTCTTGGGTTTATTCTGCTTACATTTTAGTGGATACATTTAGGGTTTCTTTGAAAGTTCCTAAAAAAATACTCAACTATTATTTTTTAAACAGTTTGACATGAGGTCTCTAATCTTGAGTTTTCACCCTAGGTTGCCCCAGCACCCTGGTCCTCATGGCCTAGAGTAGTCTTTCTTGTTTTTGGTATTTGATAATCAAAGCTGTGTGAATGGGGTCACTGTCCCAAATTGCACCCAGATTTAATGTGAACATCAGGTCTATATTGATCTTCATTTTTCCAACATGATTTTGGTTTTCTTTTAAGTTGCTTCTAGGAGGACTGTAATATAGCTCAGATACAAAACGTGTGTAGTTTTTGATAAAAGTCTCAGAAGTATGTCAGATTGCGCTATGGTTATTGTTCAAGTTTATAGTCATAGAATCTCAAAGAAAAGTTTAAGAGTGATACTAACAGTAACAATTACGGGACATTCAAACTTTTTCAAAATTCTTTCACTGTAGTTACTTCTTGTGCTTCTCGCAAATATCTGCTGAGTGACAAGAGCGAGGAAGGCTATGTGCATTCCAGACCCGGTGAAAGGTGAGGCCTGAGACGAAGCCACTTGCCTGCAATTACTGGGCTGGACTAGCTCTTGGCTTTCTTCTAATTGCTTTTGCTTAAACTGCGACATTCTTGCTGTCCTATAATTTCTTCCTGTCTTTTTTTAAAAAATACAACTGTAGAGCATTTCCAAGTCTGATAACAATGAAAGTGAAACCAGTCATTATGCATCAAAGACTGCCTGCATTTGAATTTCCTATTTTGGCCCTAACTTTCTCTTCTGACCCCTAGATATGCACCACTCTGAAGTTTCCAGTGATCTTTGGTTGCGCTTCTCACCTCTGACTCCATTTGATCAGGGCCAAATGGAAAGGATTTTCACTCACTACTACCTGAAAAGGATTACATTGACTCCACACAGGAGAACAGTTCGATGTATGTGAGGGCGAGCCTCTGTGTCCTCCTGTGTTAAAGGAGGTTGATGGTTCTATATTCTGACCTGACAGAACTGTGGTGAGGACTGAACGGTTAGTTGGTTGCGTGTAAAGCATCTGACATGGGACCTGGCCTAAAGTAAGTAATTTAATGCTAGCTATTCTTAGCATACGTAATTGGTACTTGAGCAGTATGACTGAGTAAAGTTGAGAATTGAAGACTGAGAATTAAAGAATATGTTTTCAATGGAGATAAAACATACAGCCTAGCCAACTAGAAAGTAGGCTTTTCTAGATAGCAAAATTTTCCTAGGAACTTTGCTCCCAGGAATACCAGGATGTCAGACAGAAAGACAGCTTATCAAGAGACAGCTCACCTTGCTCTCAGAGAAGAGAACCCACTCTAGTGGAAACATGGCCAAGAGTTTCCACCTCTATAGAGATGAGCTGAAATCTTCTGTTCCCAAAGAAGGAGTACTTATTTCCTTTTTTTTTTTTTTTTTTTTTTTTTTTTTAACTTCCAGGGTCAGGGCTATTCTAATGTGACCAAGTGTGATAAGAAATTTTCAGAGCCCTTTGGCTTCTTTTAGTGGATCTGGCCACAGGAGAGAATTCCCTTGAAGCAGGAGTTAATGGTTTCATTTACCCTGTTAGGAATAGCATATGTTTGTATTCTATTTTTTGGCGACATTTCTCTTGATCTCTAACTCATACTGTGCTTCCTGATCTGCAGTGCCTCAGGAAATTTGTTGGATGGCCAAATATGACAATGGTCCAATTTCTTGTTTAGTTGATTCTTTTTAATATTTCCCCTTCCTCAAAAGAAAAGGAAAATAGATTAGCCTATGAGATTAAAATTCTGATAGGAATGTCTCTCTCATTTATACAAGAGAAAAAGAAAATGGCAATAATGGAATTCTGAAAACTAACTGATAAATGAAGATCGCCAGTTTAAAAATGGATAAAGTGATGAATCCAGGAGACTGTGGGGCGACGTATTTCTAGAACACCAAACTTGACCTCTCTATTTCATTATATAGTTCATTTTTTTTTCCTAATCAAAGCAGAGTAATGGGAGAGAGATGCATAGATCCAGGAAGTGCCTGCCAGTAGCCATTGGATTTCAATCTGATCCAGTTTTTCCCTCAGACTTCCCTTCTATGCAATCCCTAGCAGTCAATAGTTGCCTATATTTTTGTGTATTATCTTCTCCCTTCTCCTCCATATGTCAGCTTCATAGAGAATATGTCTTTATGTGTATCTGCTTCTGATCTCTTTCCTGTTAGAAGTACATACTCTAAGAGGGAAAGCGAGGAAGGCTGAAAATGGTTCCTGCAAACAGCTTCCAGGTTACTGATTGATATGCATTGTTTCCACAGAGCAGTTTCCTGCTTCTTGCTCTAAAGCTTATTTTTAGTTGACTCTAATAAAATGTAGCCAGTTTAAATTCCTTTTCCAGTGTGTAGAAAGCACTGGATTGACAGGCATCAAGAAAATGAAAAATAACGTACCACAGAACAGAGTAGAATTTTAGAGCTGGAAGTGGACATGAATGCTATCTATGCCAATCTTTTCTTCTTACAGACAAAGATATGCACGTTCAAAAAGATTAAGTGCCTCCCCCAAGGTCACATTGCTAGTACATGATTGAATTAGGACATGAACATCTGTTTTTCCACTTATTGGCCTGTGTTTTTCCACTATGGAAAATAATTATAATGCACCAGGCAGGGCCAATGATACAAAACTTCCATTCAGATAGGGATTTGCCTCAGATGAAAGAAACCTACTTAGTCATTCTATTCAGTCTTCCACCTACTTATTCCTCTTTAATTATTATCATTAATTAGTATTTATTGATTCCTCTCTGTTGGGTAAACTGCTTCATTGCAAAAACTGGTATTATAAGCCCTCTTGGAGATTACAAACTGAAAAAGACAAAGTCAGAAAATGCAGCTGTATGTTAAAACCTTGTTCCCCAGAACTTTACCAATATCCCTTTTACCTTCTAAAATAGATCATTCATCATGGCAATCCATTAAACATCAGGAACAAGACTTGTAGAAGGGTGAGAAACTGGTTATCTTCCCTTTTCCTGTTTTCTTTTCAGTATTTCTTACCTTTTTTTCATCCTTTGATTCATTTCTTATTTCAGAAGATGGATTGATTCCTTTACTGATTCAGTGAACAAATACTTGGTGAGTGCTTACTGTATGCCAGTCTTATGCTGAACACTGGAAAGCAGAAAGACTCCCTGTCTTCAAGGAAATTACCACCTTGCATGGGAGGAGAGATGGGTGACAGAGTGACCACTTAGGACCTTGTGGCAATAGCGGTGTTTCTAGCCTCTCTCACTGGATGGCATATGTACAAAATGAAAATATTGCATGACACATAGTAAGACATTTGTGGTGAGTTGGAACTCTGGATGAGATTATCCTTGGTCAGAGGCAATGAATGGCATGCCCTGGCTGCCTCAGACACCCCATTCAGCCACCTCAGCAATGAGATGGTTAACATCTATCCCTGGCTTCATGGTTGGGACATACTGCAACAATCTTGAGAGAGGATATTTTTTCCTAAACTGGTAAAGTTGTAATAACAACAGAGAAAAGATAAATCTGGAAGCTGTTTAGGAAGTGGAATTGACAATACTTGTTGAGCAGACTGATATTTGGGGAAGAAGTCAAGGATGAATCCCAGATATCTGACTTGAGCAACTAGAAGGATGATGGTGTGGTTTACTGAGACGGTGACTATTAGTGGAGAAGGAAGGAGGAGAAAGGATTTTATCCAGGAGTATGGTAAGTTTTCTTCTGGTGTTGACCATGTGATGGAGACGTTGAGCTGGGGAGTTGAATGTAGAAGATTTATTAGGGAGTTCTCAAGGAGATAGTTTTATAGAATAGTGAGGAAAGGTGGAATTGGCAAAAAGAAAAACAGACCCAGTATTTAGTTGCAACTGAGATACCAACCAGTCCTACATAAAGCTCTGGATGGCACATCAGAGTCTGAAATGTGAGGTTCTTGCCGTCTTAGGCCTGCCCTTTATATCTTCATATTAACCAGTCATATGCTGTGGTCTGCCTTCTGGGTGGTGGCATACTCTTGGATGGTGCACTCATCAGAGGACAAAAGCAATGTCTAGCAAGGGACACAGCTGTCAGCAGTCAGCAGCTTATGTTTCAAGCGGCTGGAGGACAGTGGGATGGATAGGTCAGCCTCAAATAAGAAATCTGTGTGGAATCTCAGACTATCCATTACTCTGGTAAGTGAAGCTATGTAGGAGGCAATTTACACTTGGATCTGGCGGGAGAGCTCAACTTGGCATTAATTGCCATGTAGAAGATAATTGAAGCAGTGGGTGTGATAACAGTGAAACAAAAGATGGACTAGGACAGGGTCTTGGGCAATACCAAGTATTGCCCAAGTATTGCCCACTTAATGGCCATGGTAAATAAAAGGATCCCAGGACAAAAACAGGGTGTCTAAAGAGGCTGGAATCTCAAGGGAGGTAAGTCATAGAAGCCAAGGAAGGAAAACATATTAACAGTGTCCAGTGTTGCAGAAAGTCCTCAAAAATGTCAGTTGGATTAATTGTCATTTGGTATTTCTCGGTAATAACCAAGAGAGCAGTTGTAATTTGAGGGAGAGCAGTTTCTGTGGAGCTCTGAAGGCAGAACCAGATTTTATTAGGTGAAAAGAAAACACAAAATGACCAAACAGGACACTGTGTGCAGACAACTCTATTAAGAAGTTGGCTCTTAGGGAAAGGAGATGGGGTACAGTAGAGGAAGTATACAGGATGGAATATGTTTTCCCTCATTTTATTTAAGAAGGGAAAGATTTGAGCATATGTAAATGCTGATGGGGAGCGGCAGTAGTGGCATAGTGGGCTGAGACTCTGGAAAGAAAGGGGACAAGAAAGGGGAAGTTGAGTCGGTGGGAGGCAGATTCAAAACACAAATGGGATGTGAAGCCTCCGAGGATTCTAGCTGCTTAAATCTAGAAAGGAACCCAAGCTCAGGCAAAAAGCAACACTTAAAAACATTGGCCATGTAAGATACAATAAACGTTGATCAACAGACAGCATTTGATTCAAACTCTTCATCATCAGAGGCAGTGCTGAAAAATAGCGACCCATAGAAACCCTCTCTGTGGCCAGTAGAAGATACTTACCAAACGTGTTAGGCATTAAAAGGCTGTAATAAGAATGCAATCAAGCGTAGCTTCTAAGTCATTTCTTGACTAGAGTAATTCGGTTCACCTTGACCAGCAGGCATTACGCACCTACTATGTGTAAGGACTAAAGACACATACTCTGCAAAGAGCAGTAGACTTGTGCTAGAGACACAGGTAGTTCTTGATATATATCTAGGACTTTCAGGGAAAATTAATTTCTTTTTTGAAGTAATTTTTCTTTTGAACTCAAAATCACTATTTCTAGTGTTTGAAAATACTAACTAGCTGTATGATTTTGGCAAGTGGTCAACCTTTCTGACCCTCTATTTCTTCATGCTTAAGATGTTTGTGGGTCGCTAGGGCTCCATTGAATTTTAATGCTGTGTGTTTACAAGACAAGATCTTTGAGGTGACCTAGAAGGAAGAGTGTTGGCAGACATGAATTGTCTCTTGACACCATGAGACAAGATTTAGAGAAATTAAGTGACATGTCAGTGTCCCACAGGTGGACAGTGAACAACATGGCAGGGATGTGGCTGCATCCCTACCTCCCAGTCCAGTTCTTATTCCTCACGCTTGAGTTTCCATAACTGGTAAGCAAAACCCTGGGTAGAATTTGAATATGCACAGCAACAGGGTAAACCTGAACTGTCTCCCTGAAGATCTTCATTTGTTTTGTGTCTATGATTGTAAAATTTTAAAAAATTAAAATAAAAAATGGCTTAAGAAAGAACAGAATGCAAATTCAAGTAAAAGTGGAAGTTCAAAGGAATTTTTTAGTTTATGGAGTTATAGTTGGTCAATATTTCTGAGTGCCTTAAGAGAGGGTTTCTGCGTGTGTGGGGGTATTTTTCAGCACAACCTCTTAGGTTATACGCCCCAACTCTGGGGATGCTTATTTCCTCTCCCCGACTAGTGTACATATATTGATGCAAACACTTTGAAAGTACATTAACCCAAACTGTATTTTTTGCCCCCAAAGAAAGGTTGGAGAGAAAGAGGGCATTTGAGGTTGACTAGTTCATCTGGGAAGACCAATAAATCACCAGAAGCTTCAGCCCAATCAATGCCCACTGAAGAATTTGGACATCAGGCAATGCCCCAGTGCTCCAATTGGTAATGAACAAATGTGTACAGTGGGGAATGGATTGATTTCTTGATGAGTCCTATTAGCATAACCATATAGCATGAAACATAGTTATTGTTTGAGACAACACAGTACAAGAAGATGATGCTTGTCACTGTTAATGGTATATATTCTTCATATGATAGAACTGTGACCTCAAGTATGGGGTTTTCACACTACACAAAGGTGAGCAAGACTTTTTAATCACGTGCTTTAGGAAAACAATGAGATTTGCATTTATAGATTTTGAACTTCTTGTCTTTAACTTTCTGTATGTTTTCTAAAGTGCCTAATACATGAATAAAATAATTCATGTATAATTTACAAAAAAAGACATATATTGGGGGTATATTCTCAAATGTATTTTGTTAACAGGACACATTATCAAAAAGGTTTAGAGACAAATCTCTGGATTACCTTTCTGTACTTTGAGAGTAAATTAATGAAGCCCTAATCTTTTATTTAATACTAATGAGTAAGATAAAAAGTTGTCACTCTGAACCATGAAGACTGATTTCTTCCCTCAGCAAAGGAAGCTGGAAAATGGCAAAGATGGACATTTATACTTATTTATTTCATACTCTTTATGTAACAGGCTCCTTGTGAATGGATACTTCCAATTTCCACACAAGGTCTTTGGAAAAACCATCACCTAATCAATATGTTAAGGTGACAGCCACTACCAACTGAAGAATGTCATCACATTTTCAATTAGAGTTACAGAGAAGCAAGAAAATGAATCAAGGGAATAGGACAAAAGGATTTTGCTAATGCCAGCAATATTTCTTTACAAATAATACTTAGTATTTGTTTAGTGCCTCTTAATGAACATTTTGTGTGTTTTTCTCCCCAATAGGGAGTTGTTTACCTGTTTTAACTAGTGAACTGACAATTATTTTTTTCACACATTGGCTTATATAGGTTATAAAACACTTTTGTGATATTTGATCATCATAAACGCCCTGTTAGGTAAAGAGGGTCAATTTAGAGTTCCCACACTGTGGGTGGTGAAAATGGAATTTTAGAGAATGAAGGTTCTTCATTAGATTTAAAATAGGTCCTTAGAGTTCTTGTCTGGGGTGTTTTTCAGTGTCTCACACTGCAGGGAAAGAGCAATGCAGTGAAAATAATAAAGTGCTCTCTGATGACACAAACAATAAATGCCTCAACTTTTATTCCACAGTAGTCTTGTCTCTTTCCCTTGTCCTTCTTGTTATTGTCTTCCTTTTGATATAGAAAGAAAACATAGTTGAAAGACATCCAGAACAACTTTACAGTTTTTACCCAACCCAAACATATCTAGTCATAGCAAACCTGGGAGGAAATACTCATCACTAAAGCACAAAAGAAGACAGAACAAGAAGAAGGACCTGAGGGGAGATGAAGGCACCTGAATTCACCAAATAGATTATTGACAGGACAGAGGAAGGGGCGTGGTCGTGCTGTGGCAGGAGAACTTTCATCACAATGGATCATCAGCCCCGTGGCACCTGTTTCTTCTCTTCTGCATCTATTTTAAACAGGCAGGCACTGAATGCTTAGCTAGAGGGAGGCCAATGGAAGGATAGCCCAGAAATGGTCTTTGATCTTAGAGTGTGGTGTGTAGTTGGGTAGATAAAACATGAAAATGGGAAACAGGCAGCAAATCAACAAAGACAAAGCAGAAGAGTGGAATTAATCGTAAGTTTGGAGTTAAAAGAATTTGGTTTCAAACAATAGTAGTTATGTGCTGTGCTAATTGCGAATCTGAGAATGTGCCTTTCTGCTTTTGGGATCTCCATATGTCCTTAGGTAAAAGGAAGAGAATGAACTGGGGTCCCTGGATTTTATTTTAGTGCTATTTTCATGACTTGTTCATTAGTAAACATAAATCAGTTGTACAGGTGAAAATATTAAGGAAATGCAAATAAGAGAATGTTTTATTTCTAGGAGAAGGTTTGTAAAATGCTGATTTGTGTCATGTGTACCTTCCTATGTATATTGCAGTCACTGAAAAGGAGATTTGAGGACTTGGATCTCTGAAAGGAGATTTGAAGACCTTGCAAATAGGCTGGAATTGACAAGGATTTAATGAATGCAGGGGTGGAATTGTGCTAATCCATGACTGAATTTTTATTACTCCTTAGCAAAATGAGGAAATTAAGAATTTGTAAAAGTAAATCTCAAATTTGTTAATATTATCAGATTGTTTCCCACCTGCATTGTCACTAAAATATCATTTCCCTTATAAAATGATGGTGATAGTAAAAACAATACTACTGATAATAAATATATAGTTACATGGATCTTCTTTCTTGGAAAATAAGGTACAACCTACTTTATTTACTGAACTCCTTTTTGGGGGCTAAGAACTTCCTGCTGAGTTTCCTTTCATTGCTTTTGATTGAGGGAGTAAACTTTTCTGGTATATTAGTTTCCTCAAGCTGCCATAGCATAGTACCACATATTGGGTGACTTAAGACAACAGAAATGTACTCTCTCACAGTTCTGGAGGCCAGACACGTGAAATGAAGGTGCCAGCCAAGGCTGCGTTCTCTCTGTAGGTTCTAGCACGGGATCCTTTCTTGCTTCTTCCAGGCTCTGTTGTTCTTGTCAATCCTTGGCACTCCTTGGCTTGTGGCAGCATCACTCCAATGGGACTCTGCCTCTGTGTTTACATGGTTGTCTTCCCTCTGTTTCTGTGTCTTCACATGGAGTTTTCTTTGTGTCCCAACTTCTGTCTTCCTTTTTCTTGGGGGTAAGGGGCAGCGGACAGGATCTTGCTCTGTTGCCTAGGCTGTAGTGTAGTAATGTAATCATAGCTTACTGCAGCCTCAAACTCCTGGGCTCAAGGGATCCTCCCACCTCAGCCTCCTGAGTAGCTGGGACTACAAATGTACACCACCTTACCTGGCTAATTTTTGTATTTTTTTTTTTTTTAAAGAGATAGGGTTTTAACATGTTGCGCAGGCTGGTCTTGAACTCCTGGCCTCAAGTGATCCACCTACCCCAGCCTTGCAAAGTGCTGGAGTTACAAAAGTGAGCCACCAAATCTGGCTAATTTTTTTTATTTTTATTTTTCATAGAGACAGGGTCTCACTCTGTTGACCATGCTGGTCTCAAACTCCTAGTCTCAAGTGATCTTCCTGTTTTGGCCTCCCCAAATACTGGAATTATAGTGAGCCACTATGCCTGGCCCCCAACTTTCACCCGTTAGTAAGGATACCAGTCACTGGACTGCGACCTACCGTAATTCATTTTGACTGTATCTTGACTACTTAAATCCGCAAAGATCTTATTTCCAAATAAGGTTTTGGGTGGATGGGAATTTTTGAGATACTGTTCAACCCAATATTTCTAGCATGAAAGATTCTTTGCAAGTTTGCTGTTTTCAGTCTCTTACACCTCATCTTCCAACCACTGCATTCCATTCACCCTGTGTTTGTGCCACATGTGACTACTCAGTGTGAATGCAGGATGGACTTTTGGTTCCAAATATGGTGCTCTTGAAACATAGCAAAGATCAAACTAGGAAATACTTTAGCAAAAGAATGGTAATGAAGCTTAATAAGCTTGTTCAAAGAATTAAAAGAGAAACATATCTCTTTTTTAATTATATTAATGGAACAAACATATATAAAGTAAAAGGATATATCTTTTTCTAAACAATTAAAATTGAAGATATACTTTGTAGTCCAGTAATTCCTTTTGATAATCAATTCCAAGGAAAGAAATTAAGTAAATAGAAAATAATTTGTGTGTAAACATGTTTCTTGTGAAATTGTTTTCAACAGCAAAAACATTGCAAACAGGAAATATTCCATGGTGGGGGATGTTAAAATAAATTGAGGTATATACATTTCTGTATCCATTAAAATGTATGCCTACCAAAATTTTATTTAAAAAAATCAATAGTGGTGAGAAGAAATTTACCATATAATTTCAAATGAAAACGCTAGAAATAAAATCATAAACACTATGATCCCAATTATTTAAAGCAGTAGTTCTTAACTATTCATTAGGGGTGATTTTTCCCTCGGGGTGATTCCTTGGTAATGGTCAGAAACACTTTCGGTTTCTATGGTAGGGAAAATGTGCTTCTGGCATCTAGTGGACGAAGATCAGGGATGCTGCTAAATGTTCTGGTGGGGGATGTTAAAATAAATTGAGGTATATACATTTCTGTATCCATTAAAATGTATGCCTACCAAAATTGTATTAAAAAAAATCAATAGTGGTGAGAAGAAATTTACCATATAATTTCAAATGAAAACACTAGATATAAAATCATAAACACTATGATCCCAATTATTTAAAGCAGTAGTTCTTAACTATTCATTAGGAGTGAGTTTTCCCTCGGGGTGATTCCTTGGTAATGGTCAGAAACACTTTTGGTTTCTATGGTAGGGAAAATGTGCTTCTGGCATCTAGTGGACGAAGATCAGGGATGCCGCTAAATGTTCTCCAGTCACAGGGTAGCTCACCATGACAAAGAATTATCCAGTCCAAAATGTCAATATTGCCACTGGTGAGAATACTTGATTTCAAACATACAGCTGCTTTATCTTTATATTTATTTCTTTGTCTCGTCTTAGAAATGTAATAGTATCCATTTCTAAGGATTATGGAGATGATTAAATTAGTTTATATAAATAAAGCACTAAAATAACGACTGGAGAATAGTTAATCGTTCAATAAGTTTTAGTTATTGTGAGCTGTTACCTGCGTTACAGTGCAAAGAGCTGAAATGCACTGGAATGTGATGGTGATTACATCATAGGTACTGTCAGTGCCTTCCAGTCAAAGACAACTGGAAAATATCTAGTGGAACAAGTTGGAACTGAGGAGGACACACACTATCGAGGGCCATAGGGTGATGTCTCAGCAAGAGGGTGTTAAAAAGGACCTGTTTTAGGGTTTGGGCTTTGCTTGGGTGACTGTGAAAGGGTGTAAAGAAGCAGGGATTCACTCTAGATTGCATGCTATAGGCAAACGGGGGCAGTTCTATGATCAGGTATCTTAATGGTCTTATTTATAGGAAGGGTGCACTAGAGCAAATACAAAGTGATAATTGGTAAAGAAGTAGAAGTCATGCATTTTGTCTGAGAGAGGGGGTGTTTAATATTTTGTGGGAGGCACAATGACCTTGTCACTGTTTGTACTTAAATAAAACCATCAAGTGGCCTTGCTTTGTCTCCTTTATCATGGTCTCAGAATAATCTTTGAAGCTGTTGCTTTGTAAGATGGTTTATGTCCAACAAGAGAATAACGTGGTCAGCTGTGAGTGGCATACCAACTTCTGAGTGTCAGAAGCTGCTCTTTCTTTCCTAGTACTTTTAGTTTTCTTAACACTTTTTTTAAATAGTTTCTAATTTTTCTACTTTGAACTTGTATTATTTTCATAATTAGAAAAAATTGCATGCTAATCGAAAGATCATAAAAGGCCTGCTCATAGGAAAACGTGTCAGGTCTACAGCATTATAGAGTGAAATCTCATATTGTAAAATAGGCTTAAGAAGATAATTATAAATAATTTGCACTCTTCCAAATAATATTTCATGCCATTGATGAACTTAGGTAAATAGAAGGGAGGTAGCTATTTTTTGCTGCCCCACTTTCTGGTGACTCTCTCTTTAATATAGAAATCGTTAGGAAAGGTCCTTTGTAGTCATAGATTTTTAAATGAATTACACATGCAGATACTGAGTTGCTTCTTCAGAGGAGGATGTTACATTTGAATGGCATTATGTATCAGTCAATTGAATCTTCATTTATAGCAAACTAAATGTGGCTTGTCTTTATTCTTTTTTAAAAAAGTATAAAAGGCCAAGCATGGTGGCTCACGCCTGTAATCCCAGCACTTTGGCAGGGCGAGGCGGGTGGATCACGAGGTCAGGAGATTGAGACCTCCCTTGCCAGGATGGTGAAACCCCATCTCTACTAAAAATACAAAAATTAGCTGGGTATAGTGGCACCCACCTGTAATCCCGGCTACTTGGGGAACTGAGGCAGGAGAATCACTTGAACCCGGGAGTAGCGATTACAGTAAGCCGAGAGCATACCACTGCACTCCAGCCTGGTGGCAAGGTGAGACTCCGTCTCAAAAAACAAAAACACAGCACATGTGAAAGAAAATATGAATGTCTTTAGGGTCTCACATTCAATAGCAAGCAAAGGAAACAACTGAAAAACTGGATTTTTTCTCTTTCAAATTGTCCAGTAACATTAAGGACAAATAAATTAGGCATATCTTATGCAACAACCGCAGCAAGCATCTCCAAGGACATCTTTAAATATATATGAATTCCCTTTATATTCTGAGTCCTTTTCAGATTATGTTAGGGGATGTCTATTGAACTTTACATGTATTTTTAATTACTTTTAATCTTTATTTTTTAAATGTTGAAAGTAGTATTTGCTCATTATAATACTTTCAAACAGTACAGAAGGGTATAAAGTGAACAGTAAAATCTTCCTTTTCTAATTCTAATCCCTAGAGTAATGACCTTCCAATTCTAATCTAATTCTAATTTGTTACAGGATTTAGTGACTTTTTTTTTTTTGATCGTGGAGAATAATTTTACTCTCATACTTGAAATACTGACCTGAAGTCTGACGTGTTCTGTGAGGCTGAAATGGTGCCCAATTGTTCTCTTCAATCTCCAGTACCTAGCATTGTACACACTTGCTCAGTGGTTTGAATGAGGGGACAGCTGCAGGAATTCCTTATCTCAGTCAATGTTTTTGTGCAAACTCAATTATTCAGAAAAGAGAATTTTAAAAATTCTTTCTTTCTATGTGTCTTGTATTATTTCTCACAGCCTTGGCAATCTGACCTCATAGTTCCCTTCCAAATTCCCATCTTTTTCTCCTCTGCCATTGCTCTGTTGTATTTACACATCACATTCAGCTTCCACTCTTAAGATAGCTCAGCTCTTAAGAGTAGCCTCCCTCACTGATCTCTTCTATTCTATCTCCCCCCACATTTTTCCATCAGTTATCTTTCTATAACACAAATCTGGATTCTTCCCCTATGCATAACTTCTGATGAGCCTCATTTTTTCCAGGATGTAGTCTTGACTTCGTATTATGGCACAGACTTCAAAGCTCTTTTTAAAAAGTTAACCCCAACCTCTTTTCCTAGTTCCATTTACCCCTGCTCACTGCTCCATGACCTTTACCATAATAATCATTCACTCAACAAGTAGTTTATTGTGTGCCTACTATGATTCCTAATTATGTACCATTTCCACACAACTTCCCATATTCACTGTGCTCTTATCTTTACTTGTTTTGATCCCTCTTTAGAAATTCCTTTTCTCTATTCTTCATCAGAAAAAAATCTGTGTGTCCTTTAAAGCCCAAATGTCTCCTCTGTAAAATTTGCAGGGTCCTACAGATTGAACCTCCTGCTCTTTTGTGCTGAGTAGGATTTTGCTGACACCACCAATATGGTCTCACTTGTTTTGAGAGTATGTGGTATATCTGTCTTCCCTATGCCCTTTTCACCTCCCCACCCCTCTTTGCAAATTAGAAAACTTCTTGAGTATAAGAAATTCTTTCATTTCTCTATTCATCACTGTATTTCTCTGACAGTGTAGCAACTTTCTGATATATAGAAACACCCCTGTACAACTTAAAGAGTCCTTTGCACAAGAAAAACGACAAATTCTTCTTAGTCAATGGGGTGTGCTTATCTGATGTGCAACAAATGGAATGGATCTGATCTGAGATGAATGGATTAAACAGCTTCAACAAATGAAGCAAAAGAAGTTTATCTAATCCATTTAGCATGCTGTTTTGTGCAAGCAAGATGTTTTTCCTGTGTCTAGAGGACAGCAAGAGAGGAAGATAGTGAACTAGAAAGAAAAACACACAGTAGGTTCTGTGATATTTTTGGAATATTGTGTCTAGTGAGAATAATCTTTTGAGTCCTTCCTTCATTGAGTCAGTTAGACTTATTGTCAAAGAATAGAGTAGACCTAGTTGTTCAGGCACCTGTGGAGGTCTGGAAGTAGGGTCATATTTTGGATTTTTTATAATTATTAAGTTCTGTTCCACATTTATTATGTATGATAGTCTGAAAATAACACTCTTCTCAAATATCATTACTTGGGAAAATGGAATAGATTCTCTGAATGGTTCTTTCTAATTAAAATATTTTGTAATTGTCAAATATTATTTACCTGTAACTGTTAAGAACCACTAAAAACTTTAGGATTAAAATATTCTTACCCTCCTTACTTGAAATGACTTTATGATGAAAGGTCACGTTTGAATGGGAATGATCATAGTAATCATAATCCCTGACATTTGTATCAGGTTTTATGTTAAGCCTCATATAATCTTGTTTTGAAGTTAAGTGTTGAGAATTACTCTTTTTTCTCCTACTTTCTTCTCATATACTGTTGCCAAAGCACTCTGATCTTCCATAATGGTTAGAATAACTTAACATTTGTAACTGTTGCGTGGGTCTTTTAATATGCTGATGGTATATGTTCCTAAATCGAATAATCATATGGTATTTGAAGCAAGTCACAGAGAAGGTAAATTTACCAAACATTAAAGAAAGGAAAATATCTTCTTATGCTTTTTAGCTTTCTTAAAGCTTTTTAAAAGCAAAAGCTTGTTGGGTTATTTTCAGTGAATAAAACTTACTATTATATGCCTCTGTATTCTGAGTTCCATGTGGGATAATAAGAAAATTGAAATAAGTAGCAACCATTCAAATAACTGTTTTGTTCAAAATTGCTTCAACATCTTAATGGATAATTTTTGCATTTTTTTAACATCAGAAGCACTTGTCTATGAATGTATTTCAACCTAAATAGATTCAGTTACACATATTGCAAATCCTTTGCAGTTATCTTCATTTAATGTCATTTATACAATGTTTTTCTATAAGGATTCAAAGTTGTGGGGTTTTTTTTTTTTTTGTTTGTTTTTTTAAGTGCTTGGAGGCCATTGAATAAATTAAGCAATAGCTGTGTTCAACATGTGTTTCTGGTATCCTACTAATACATTTTGTTAGTTATCATAGGCAAGTATTGTTAGCGTTTTGGAACTGAATAAATTTCAAGTTAAATTAAGTCTGGAAGTATGTTAGCTATCCTTAGCATTTCATCTGAAAATTAGAAAGCCCGAGTTCAGGTTTGCTTTCAGCCACTTACTATCTGTCTGTTCTATGCAAGTTGTCTTAGTCCATTTGGGCTGCTATAACAAAGTACAGTGGAGTGGTAGCTTGTAAGCTACGGTAACATATTCCTTACAATTCTAGAGGCTGGGAAGTCCAAGGCACTAGCATGTTCAGTGTCTGATGGGGTTTCATTTCTGGTTTATAAATGGTATCTTTTTCCTGTGTTCTCACATTGTAGAAAGTGTGAGGGTTCTCTTCCAAGTCTCCATTGTAAGGGCATTAATTCAGTTCATGAAGGTTTCACCCTCATGATCCAATCACTTCCCAATGACCTAAATTCCTAATAACCCACTTTGGGTGTTAAGATTTCAACATATGAATTTTCAGGAGAGACACACATTCAGATCATAGCACAAATCACTTCCTCTCCAGGCTGAACCAACAGATGAATAGTTTTGTGAGCCTGTCAGGTACTCCCATAGCACTATACTCTTTTACTGTAGGACTTTGAACACTTTTAATTTATATATTTAATTGAGTAAACATTTCCTAACTGTAGACTTTCTTCCTGAATTGTTTGTTGAGGGAACAAATTTTCTTGAGCTTGGATACAATGGATTAGAAGCCTGACTCTGGACATTATCTGGGCTTCTACTTATCATCCAAAGGTGTTTTCCTAGGCAAATTTCATATCAGTAGAGGTAATCACAAGAAATATTTTTATGTTAGCTTTGTACTCTGCATGTGACAATATTTCATGTATTACTTTGACTTGTTTTAGTTCATGGAAACTTTGATCTCCTCATCCTCAAAATAACTGTTTTAAGGAGCTATTGTTCTAATAAAATTCAATCAATAGAGGTGTCTGATTAATCACTAACACCGAACCTTTCATCAGTTCAAAATATTTCACCAGTGTGATGAGACATTTCGCTGATTTTTAAAATGTTTTTAATTCCCCTGATTTAAATGTTAGGAGCATTAGGTTTATCTCTTTGTATTTAATGAATCGTGAACCAAACATAGTTATCAGATGGGCCTACAACAATTGGGAAAGGTACTTTTATTTATAAACCTTCACATTGACTCATGTGCAAAAAGATGGAGACATTTAAGGTGACCACTGTGAGCAGCTGGATTTATTATTTCGTTTTTACCATTCCCCTTCCATCCATCATACTCTTTATCTCATTATAGCATGTCAGGGCTGGGAAAGACCTTTCAGGTCCCCTGCTCCTACCTCTCCTACATTTTCATTTTATAAATAAGGAAACAAAACCATGAAGATTAGTGAGTTGCTTTAGCCACTGTTAGAGACAGGGCTGCAACTAGAATCCAAACCTCGAAGTTCCTCTGTCACCTGGTCTTGGCCTATGAGTCCAACTTTGGTTTTTATCCCTCTTATTTTCTCTTTTCTTTAGCCATAGGGGTCTTCTTGCTTTACAAACACATCTAGCTCAGCTCTGCCCTGGGATGGTAATCCTTAAGTTCTTGTCTGTCATAAATGCCTTGCCCCAGGTGTTTGCATAGCTCCTGTTTAATCAGATATTAGTATCAGATAAATCCCATTCTATTCCCTTATCCTTCTTCAGTTTCCTGCTTTGGACTAACCATCAGAAACTGCAATGCTTGATCATTTGTTTATTTTTTTATTGTTACCTTGTAATATAACTCCACAAGCGTATACAGAGGATCTTGTCTTTCTTCACCATTTCTACAGCTTTTAAAACAAAGCCTGGCATAATATAAATATTTAGTCATTGATTGTTAAATGAATAAATGAGTGAATGAATCTCATGATTGTTAAATGAATAAATGAGTGAATGAATCTCGTTCTTACTGCTGAGTGCATAGTGGCCAAATGCATGGGTTTTGGCTTAAGATGGAACTGATAGCTTTGGTGCTTCTGTGAATACATCCTTGGATAGGCAATTTAACCATTCTAAGCTGCAACATTTTTAGCTGCAAAATGGATATAAAATACATACCAACCTTGAAGGTTTGTGGGATTAAAATGGCATCATGCCTGTAAAGCACTTTCCCAAGGCCTTTGTAATAAGTGTTTAATTAAACCTTAATCATTAATATTATTTTATCAGTCATCTCTAGATTATCTTCAGAGAAGACTGTGTCAGTTAAGCCTTACTGATTCCAAGCAACAGAACCTGTGTGAAATATCCACAGAATGAAGGAAAAGCTAAGAACCAAGCTTAACAAGAATGGAAATGGAAATGAAACCATGATCTAGGTATCAGGAACATTAGGACACTGCCATTGGGGAGCATCATCTCCTATTGTTTTCTGTCCTTACATGGTCCTTTAAAGATTCAAATTCCAGAGAGAATAACTGATTACTTAAGCTTTGGTAGAAGTGGAAGCACACCCTGAATGACGGTCCTATCAAGATAGTATCAGATGGGACGGGTTGGGGTAAGCCAAATCACCAACTCTAGCGACTGTTACCAGGTACAGAGCCACATTAAGTGAGCAGCTGTCTCAGTAAAGAGTATTTGACATCTGCATTTTTGAAAAGCAGTTGAGGATTTTTTTTTCCTTGGTAAGCAGCAAGCCATGAAAATGGCCTGACTTAGTTGGCATCTTGCTCACATCCCCAGAGTTGCGTTGGCAAGAAGACTTGTTAACAATCTTTTGTGTGTGTGTGTGTAGCACTGAACTATGCAGGACAAGATTTCCCTCAAATCAATACTCAAGCACATTTAATATCCCACTACCTGACAAACTGAATGACTCATGAAAAAGTGGTAAAATGAGTGTTTCTAACTTGGTGCAGCTTTAAAGAATTAAGCAGTAGTTTGTGTTTGTGTCTTCTTTTTTCCAATAGTTTGTGAGTTGTTTTGCAAGGGAGAAGCTCTTGGTAATTGTACTGTTTTGTGGCTAATATTTCTTAAGCATTGTGGTGGAAATTATTTTTGACAGCTCAGCATCTGAACCTTTTTCCCATGTTTGGAAAATTCCTCACTCTATGATTTAGGATGTTGTGGCCTTTCTTCCATTACAGAAGCTGAAAATGTTGGCTAATTCCTTTCCCCAAAATTTTAGAATGGGGGGCCATATGACTTACAGTCTGCTCATTGGTTGTACCTACCCCAGATGTGAACTGTGGGCTAATGACATGACGAAGCTGGGACATGGAGGAACTGCTGTGGGCAGTGCCTGGAGTAAGTATGTTCCTGCAGTCAGATGGGTTCCTAGAGCTGTAGTTGGCACCCAGTGTTCACAGACAGATAGCTGTTGATGCAAGCTCTTGTGTCCAATGCTTGGGGATGGTGGTGGCAGTGATGTCCTCAGCACGTTTTCTGACAGTTTTGGGGACATATACTTGGCCCTAAGTCTCTAGTGATCTTGAATCCTCCTGGTTACTTTGTAAGTCAGCTAATACCCTTTCAACAAACTCTTTTTCTGCTTAGATCAGCCAGAATCGGTTTCTGTTGCTTGCAATTAAGACTCTTGGCTGAAATAATGCATTTTTACCTATCTTTTCTTATTTAATCTTTACCATATCCTAGTGACTTTTGTTTATTAATATATTTATTAACTAGTGCGTGTTATTGAATTCATTTATTCAAAACATACTTTTTGAAAGTCCAGTTCTTTCTGGTGTCTTTCCCTTGGGCTGGGCTAGTGTGGTTGACAAGATAGAAAAGGTCATTTCTATCATGGAACTTCACTGTTCTGTGAGGAGATTGATGCCAAAAATATTACATAAATGAGATAATATCAGCCAGCAATAAACGATATTGAAATAACATAAAGGAATAATAAGATAGAAAGTGAAGGGGGCAGACTCAGGAAAAGCTATCTAAGGAGACACATTTGATTTGGAACCTTAAGAAACAACCAGTTAATTAAGGGGTAAGGTGAGGAGCATGCAGGCAAGGGAATAGAGAGTGCAAACTAGCTTAGCATGAGGATAATCACTTGCTGAAGGTTGTTACAGAATCCTTGGGGTATTGCTTTTCCAGCTGGAAACCTCTGTAGCCAGTGGTGCTTTTGCCTGAGTTTTGCTTGGCCCCAGTGGGCCCACTCAGCCTGGTGAGCTGCACTTGGCTCATGCTATGGAATGGATCCCACAGCTGCCAGGGGTGAGCGGAGTGGTCAGGGCTGTGTGGGTGAGCAAGTGCGGGGTCCGGCCACTGCACGTAGTCAGGCACACTGGCTGCAGCAGGGAAGACAGCTCCAGGTGCCAGCTCGAGTGTTGGCTTCCTGTGAAGCTGAAGCTGGACCAGGTGTACCATAAGCAGCTTCCACGGCTGGCACCAGGGAATGCAGTGGCATCTGGAAGCTTGGAGATGTTAGGAATCACAGAGTCCCAAAGAGGGTAGTATAGTGCTGGCTCAGGGACCTCCTAGGTCTGGGATCCCTGCAGGACCACAGCTCTTCTTCTCTTCTCTCCTTCTCACCACCTTCAACGTGGTGAGAAAGGGGTGCGTTTCAGCCCTGCTTGTGTTACAGCTCTTTCAGCCCTGCCATTTGGTGGGTCCCGAGTTCGTGTTCTGAGTCCAGGAAGAATGAGGTGTATGGATAAGCAGAGGGTGAGCAATGTGGAGAGGAGAATTATTGAGTGATAGAACAGCTCGGGGAGACCCGGGGTTGGATAGCTCCCCTCTGCAGCCAGGATGACCCAGTGAGTCTTCATCCTACAGCAGAGAGCAGACGCTGGGATGGGTAGCTCCTCTCCATAGCTGATTATCTCATCATCTTTTTAGCTCTCAGCAGGGAAGAGACACTGGAGTATGTAGCTCCTCACTGCTGGTCGTCAGGTTGAGTGCTCAAGCCTGGCTGAGTTCAGGGTTTTTATGGGCTTCAGAGGAGAGGAAGTGGATGCTGATTAGTTCATGGGAAGCCATGCATGGGCCCAGAGAAAGCACAAGTTCCCACTCCAGTCCACAGGACTGGCAGTGCAGCCCTCAGGCTTCAGGCCCTCCCCAGCTTGAAGTTGGGGCTTCACCAGGGACCTGCCCCCTTTTACCCAGGATCCTGTCTGCCTCTTGCCACTGTTCTGTCCAGTCCAGGCTATTCATGCCAAGGGGCACCTGCAGGCCAGCTCCGAGCTGCCCCCACTCAGCCTCCCTCCCATTGCTCATCATTGCCCGAAGTCCAGAGGGGACTGAGGCAGCACAGGGATGGTGTGTTAGCATGCCCTGAGTGTGGGCAGACCTGGTCAGGCTGCAACAGCACCCAGGAGTGGCCTTGACCTCACTCCAAGATCAGAGCAGATACCAGCAGTGGGGAGAGGCCAGACAGGGGTAGCAGACACCTCCAAGCCTGGGGGACCAGGGGAAGCCTTCCCAGGACCCTATCATGCAGAGATGCCAGAGTCTGCAGCCATGACTTGGGTGCCTGCTCCCAGGCCCAAAGAGCATAGAGAGGCCAGTTCTGAGGCATGACTTGGGTGGCTGCAGCTGTACCTGCATGGTTGGGGCTCCTGCCTACTCCTGGCTTCCACTGGCTCCATGGAGCATGCAGCCCAACCCATGCCTCCCTTATTGTAGCCAGTGTCTTGGTGGTAGCTGCTCCAGGCAGGCCACTGCTGCCATTAAAGTCACATACTGAAGAAGTGCTAGAGCCAAGGTTTGATTCCAGGTAACCTCCTCCTGAAGCCTGTTTCTCAAAAACTGTAATTTGGGACAGAAAGAAACAGAACTGAAGAAACCAAAATGTTAAACTTACTTGCACTAAAAAGGGCAGAAGGGTACTTGAGATGCCTGTATCTGTAAAAGAAGTGCAGGGAGAAAGGAAGAGAAAACGGCCAGAAAGGAATGAGTGTTTTGCAGAAAGATCTTCGGGCAGTCCAGAGTACTTGAGATAATATTTGGGATAGCTGTTGTGCTGGGATGAACAAACTTGGAGAATATGGATATTCAGAGCATTGTGGTCAACTTAGACAAGAAAAATGCAGTTTCAAACACCATACAGCTTATAATTAAGTGGGGAAGGTGGCAATTAAGTTGATAAGTGGCAAACATATATCTAACCACAAATGCAACATGGACACTATGTAATGTGTTATTGGACTGTATTGTAAAGAGATCCAAACTTGCCTCATTGGGGTATTCAGAGGAGGATTCCCTGAGGACGTGACATTTCACTGCTGAGAATAAACAGATGAGAAGGGTGAAAGCTGAGGTACACAAGTTTGATGATTTACTTGTGACCTGTAGCTTGTCCATGACCTGGTCAGGATTTGAACCCAGCTTTGAATGCTGAGCTCCGGGTCCTGTGCGCTTTCTTTGCACCACAGTGATGGGAACTATCTCTGGTCATGCACAAACATGAGCACAAGCATGCACCTGCATGCACATACAGACACTTGAAAGCTACCCTTTGTTGCCTTCTCAGCCCAGGGGGTGCTTCCTACAGAAGAAGCAGTGATTGCTAATGACATTCTTGCTGCCTGTGACACTTAGATCACTTTATCAATCAAATGTGGCATTTGGTGGCCGCCCTGCCACCTGTCTCTTTCCATCAGTGTCAGAGAGTATTTCACTACAGGCCACAGGTGGCAGCTGTCAGCTTGAAACAGACTAGGGTCTGCCCCAGGATAAGAATGTTTAGGGAATCACTTCAGATTAAATTTCTGATCTGACAGTCCCTTCTGAGTCTGGGACTCAAAAAGGAAAAATAAACAAATTATAAATGAGTAAACAAACACGTGGCTGTTTACGAGGTGTCAGGCTGGCTGTTACTGGTGTTTCATTAATCACCCTGTCCTTTTCTTCCATTGGCCTGGGTATCATGTACAGTATATTGAAATATAGATGAAGTTAATAGGAATGTCCTTAATTGGGCCATTTATCAAAGTGCTAACACTGTGGCCATGGCTTTTCCCATAAGGTACTAGCTGTTCCCCACTTTGAATGTTTTGACTTCAGAGTTTGAGAAGGAAGAGAAAGAATAAGGAAATCGAGCTAACGGTTTTTCACCCCCTGCAGCACAAGACATTATATTAGTTCCTTTACATGCCCATGCACTTTGTCATTTAATCCTCCAATATACCTGGGAAGTAGACATTATTATCCCCATATCACACATAAGATAACTGTTAAACTCAGAGGTTTTTTTGTCCAAGAAACCAAATAGTTAATAGGAGTCAAAGTTGGGATTTAAACCTCAAATCCTATATTTTCTCCCCTTTATCATCCTTGTCATCAGCATTACCATGATCACCTATCTGAAGCTGCAATGTCTATCAGCCAACCATTGCCAACATGCTGTAACATATAAGAGACAATAGCAGAGAACTGATTACAGTTACCAGGGACTGGGGTGTTTGGTGACATGTTGGTCCAAAGATAAAGAATTCCAGTTAGATATAAGGAAAAAGTTCAAGGGATTTATGAATTTATGAACATGGCAACTATAATAAATAACAATGGATTGTATTCTTGAAAATTGCTCAGAGAATAGATTTTAAGTGTTCTCAAAACAAAAGGTGATATGTATGTGAGGTAATGAATATGTTGATCAGCTTCATGGAGCCATTTCACTATGTATACATATTTCAAAATATCATGTTGTACACAGTAAACTTATTTAACTTTTATTTCCCAATTAAAAATTAATTTAGGTCGGGCATGGTGGCTCACACCTGTAATCCTAGCACTTTGGGAGGCCTAGGAGAGTGGATCACCAAAGGTCAGGAGTTCGAGACCAGCCTGACCAATATGGTGAAACCCTGTCTCTATAAAAAAAAAAAAAAAAAAAAAAAAAAAAAAAAAAAAAAGCTGGGCATGTTCCTGTAGTCTGTAGTCCCAGCTACTCAGGGAGGCTGAGACAGGATAATTGCTTGAACCTGGGAGGCAGAGGTTGCAGTGAGCCAAGATCATGCCACAGCACTCCAGCCTGGGTGACAAAGAGAGACTGTTTCAAAAACAAACAACCAAAAAAAAGAAACAAAACAAAACAAAACAAAATTAATTTTAAAAATCTCATGTCCTGCAAATCAAAAAGAATTAAAAAACAATTTAAATTTGTATCATGGGCTTTGACACCTGGCTAAAAAGGACTAAAATGCAGCCAGTCATGGTGGCTCATGCCTGTAATCCCAGCACTTTCGGAGGCTAAGGTGGGCAGATCACGAGGTCAGGAGTTCAAGACCAGACTGGCCAACATGGTGAAACCCCATCTCTACTAAAAAAGACAAAAATTAGCTGGGCATGTTGGCTCATGCCTGTAATCCCAGCTACTTGGGAGGCTGAGGTAGGAGAATTGCTTGAACCAGGACCTGGGAGGCAGAGGTTGCAGTGAGCCAAGATCACACCACTGCACTCCAGCCTGGGCTACAGAGTGAGACTCCATTTAAAAAAAAAAAAAAAGAAAAGAAAAGAAAAAAAAAGGACTAAAATGTGTGCTGTATACCAATCTATAAAGAGATTCTTATTCCATTCGTCTTCGCCAAGTCTGTTCATCTCCAAATCTCTTTTTTTTTTTTTTTTTGAGACGAAGTCTCACTGTGTCAGCCTGGCTAGATAGAGAACACAGGCATGATCTCAGCTCACTGCAACCTCCTCCTCCTATGTTCAAGAAATTCTCCTGCCTTGGCCTCCCGAGTAGCTGGGATTACAGCCACTTGCCATCATGCCTGGCGAAGTTTTGTATTTTTGTAGAGATGAGGTTTCACCATGTTGGCCAGGCTGGTCTTGAACTCCTGACCTAGCCTCAAGTGATCTGCCCACCTCAGCTTCCCACAGGCATGGGCCACCACACCCAGCCAAAATGTCTTATTGTAGGTGCTCTAGATTCCCCAAAAATCTTTTTTCAAAGCTCATTATTATCAAGGCTTTTCCTTTCCTTTCTCACTCCTAATTTACAGATCCAGGTTTTTCTCCATCATGTATCCTTTGGCTCCTTTTAATGTAAACCAGTGTGATCTTTTTTGCTTTTCCAGTTCTGTTTCTTTACTTCTAAATTATGGCTGTTGAGATAGCAGACCTTTAGTGACAGATTTCCTGGACTCAAATCTTGGCTCCAACACACACCTGATGTGTGAGCCTGGGCAAGTTATCAGACCAACCTGAGCCTCAGTTTTCTCTTTGGTAAAGAACGTGTAATAACATCTGCATCACTAGGCTGATTTGAAGATTAAAGAAATTAATACACATAAAACATTTAAAACCTAATACAGTAGCTACTAAAAACATAAATGGGCCAGATGTGGTGGCTAACGCCTGTAATACCAGCACTTTGGGAGGTTGAGGTGGATGGATCACAAGGTCAGGAGTTCGAGACCAGCTTGACTAATATGGTGAAACCCCATCTCTACTAAAAATACAGAAAAATTAGCCAGGCATGGTGGTGCATGCCTCTAATCCCAGGTACTCTGGAGGCTGAAGCAGGAGAATCACTTGAACCTGGGAGGCAGAGGTTGCAGTGGGCTGAAATTGGGCCACCACACTCCAGCCTGGACAAAATTCTACCTCAAAAAAAGAAAAAAATTAACTAGTGTTATTATAATTTTTATTTTCCTAATCAGTTCATGAGGAGTGTCTTAGTCTATTTTGTTGTTATAGCTGAATACCAGAGAGACTGGTAATTTATTTAAAAAAAAAAAAAAGAGAGAGACATTTTTTTGGCTTGCAATTAGGAGGCTGAGAAGTCCAAGAGAGAGGAACTGCAGCTGATGAAGGCCTTTGTGTGGCATCATTCCATGTCAGAAGTCAGAAGAGCAAAAGAGTGCAAGAAAGCAAGACAACAAGGGAGAGCCGAACTGACTTTTATAACAAACCCGCTTTCCAGATTACTGACATACTCCCATGATAATGACATTAATCAGTTCCTAAGGGCATAGCCCTCATAACCTAACCACATCTTATTATGCCTCATTTCCCCCACCGTTATATTGGAGATTAAGTTTCCAATTCATGAACTTTTGGAGATAAATTTAAACCATGGCAAGGAGCCATGTGCAGGAACCCAGCAAGTAGATACATTTTCTTTGCAAGGTAAAGGGACAGGAAAATATGTTTAGTTACATGTAATTTTGTGGGAATGTCTGTCACAGTTATAATTACATTGCTATTAATGATCATTGATGTTATTTAAATAATTATAATTACATTGCTATTCACAATTATTGATAATTACAAATTTAATGACATTAGTATAGTACTAAGGTTTTTCTGAATGCTTCTATGTTCAATGTATCATACATTACCCAACATTACCTACATTATCTCATTTAATCCTTGTAATAATACAATTAATTGATGAAAAAAGTGAAGGTATACTATAGGAGGTGAAGAAGCTTTAAGACAATGTTTCACAATCTCTTTTATATTATAGCATACTTAGAAAATGAAAAAAATATGTATTGTACACTGGCATAAAATGTAGTAGAAGTAAAAGGCTTCCAAAGGCAGAGAAGGTCACACTTTATTAGCACAACGGCAAAAATACCCAGATCTAATATAGAGTTAGGGCAGGGATTCAAGTCTGTCTGACGTCAAAGTCCATGTTCTTGGTGGATAGCTCCTATTGGACCAACCTTTCCACAAATAGCAATGAAAAATTCTGCATAAAATATTATACATGTAATATCGTATTATATATACACACACATTCACTTGAACTATGTGGCAGTAATGGAGACTGAACAAAAGCAAACAGAAATTGGAGGGGAGTCAATACTTAAAAGAGGTGTATGGTAGTGGGTGAGTGTTCTGTTTTTATAGCTTTTATCAATCATCCAGATCTCTCTCTCTCTCTCTCTCTCTCTCTCTCTCTCTGTCTTTCTCCCTATCAATCAATCAGTCATCTACCTACCTACCTAATCAATCAGTAATGTGGGCTAAACCCCTCAATCTTTCTGGCATAAGGAATTGGAAAACAGAATGTGGGGCAACTTGAGAAGTTGAAAAGTAGGAGAGAGGGAATTCTAGAAAGGATGGCACAATAGTGTAAGCCCCAAATTATTCGTATAAACTCTTCTCAAATCTCTGGCTGACCCCTAAACTATGCAAGTATGAAGGCTAAAAGAGTTGAACAGAGATTTCAGTGGCTGCCCAATAATGCAGTGAAGGCAGAATTTGGAGTTTCAATAAAGTCAAGTGTCTGCTAAAATAAACAAAAAGCAATGACAGAAACAAATTTCAGAGGAACAGAACAGAACACAGATAGAAACTATGATGTACAATATGTAGGATATGTACCAAAATTGCTAGACACAGACACATGAACAAATAGGAAAATGTGAAGACACTTGTCAATAAACCAAGGCAACACTCAAATGTTGGAATTAGAAGACAAGAATTTTAAAATAGGTGTTATAATTACATCCAACCATGTAGGGTACAGTGTGCTCATAATGAATAATCACAGTTTATGTTCTTCATGAACATTCCATAATCCCTCCTAGATTTTTCTTATGGTGTTTTCCACATAACAGATTTAAAAAGCAAAGGACAGAAAAATGTTTTGCCTGAATTCTTTGTACAGCTATGATAAAGTTGAGGACAAAGTCCAGGTAATCTCACTCCCTAAGCAGATTTTCCATAGAGGTTAGGAGCTCAGATGCTATAGTATATCTGTCTTGGCTTGAATATCTTACTAACTGTATTAATACATTTAATTAATCGAAGCTACTTTTCCTTCAGTAATTGCTATGAGAATTACACATGCCATTGCATATAAAATGCTTGACAAAAGTGTTTGACCCATAGTGGGTGCCCAATAACGTTTTGTTACAATCACTGTCATCATCATCATTATCATGCCATCATATATTCATATGTGGAATTCCGCTTTATTGGTAAAGTTTGATTACTACATTAATTAGTGAAAAAGGAAGAATGTATCTTAGGAATCTGTTTCTTCATGTATTTATTCAAAATTTAGAAAGCACCTACTTTGAGCAAAAAGCTGTGCTTGATCTAGGAGAAACGTAGACATATATAAGACATGATGGTTATTATCAATGAACTGTAATAACTAATTTTAAAAATTAAATAATTTGCATAGAAGGGGAACCAATAAACTCCAGAGCTATATTTTTCTATTTTTTTTATATTTGGTATAGATGATTAAATTTGCACAGGTGTAATCATCTCCTTAATGTCAGTAACAAGTAGTCATCCAGTTCTTCTTTAGGGGTTCCTCAACCCTACATGAAGTGGAAGCAAGGTATTGAGTCACTCCTCTGAAAACATGTACACACTAACACAATTTTGAACTCAAATGTAGGGATTTACTGACTTCCAAACTCTATTTACAGACTCTCCATTGCAGGCACCTCTGCTTTAAATGATGTAAAACAGGCTCCTTCAAAGTAACCCACTTTGGTATAAAGTGGCTCCTTTATTGTCCAATAGCTCAAAGGTGAGAGAAAACTTGCTCAGAGCTGAAATTTGCATCAGTGAACCTTCCACCTGTTCAGTGGTCCTCCTTCTGTCCTGCAGAGGGCAGCCTGCACCATTCTGCGTGACCACAGCCCTGCAAGTATTTGAAGACAGTGTTCTGCCTTGGCCATCGCTGGGCTGATGTCTCCATTTCTTTCCATGGTTATTCATTTCTCATGGGATCCAGACCTTTCATCAGCCTGATTGCCTTCTTCTACTTGTGCACTAGCTCTGTGAGTTGCTTCCTTTAGTCACACAGTAATATATACGTATTGTCAATTAAGATAAAACCAAACAAGAACCCAAACAAAGGAAAAGTTATATGGTTTTGTATGGGGGAAGAAAAAGTAAATATGTCTATGTGCATTATTAGGCAAATCACATTCTTATGAAAGATGGTTGTTAAGGGTTTTCAGATGCCATAGCAGACAATGATTAGGCATATGCTGTGCATTTATCTGTATACACACATGCTTTTTTTCCTACAAAAATTGCACTGTTCTCTAACTTTTAAAAACTTAATCTATGATAGGCATTGTTTTACCTTAAGCTGTAGATTACTTCATTGGATCCTGTGGCATTGAAGGCATAGAGTTGAGAACAGAACACAACATTTTAATTATTTAATTTAGTTAGGGTTGTTGTTATAGTCATAATTGCTTTATTTGTTCAACAAATATGTATGAAAGGCAGACATACTGTGTCAGTGCTACAATACACTGTGAAGATATGAACTCATCAAGAAACTCATCTAGTGGCAAATACAAATAATCTGACCAAAAAATTATAAGAGTGTGATAAATTTGATTGCACTGAATTGGCCTCCAACTTCTGGTCGTATTTTCTTCTCCTTTTCTTATCTTTGTAAATTAATCTTTAGCATATCTTTTTGAAGTTAGGTTAATGTTTAAATACACAATCTTTTGTCTTCCCAAAGACATGCCTTTGAAGATGTAAGAGTCCTGCAAAAAAAAAAAAAAAAAGTAAGTGTAAATCTCACCATATTGATGGGATCCCAAGTGAACAAACATATATCGAGAGTTTTTCTAGATATGTTTTATTTGTTTCTGATTTTGAGTATAAAAAATACACCACATCAAAAAATAGGTGGAAGTTAAGTTTACAGATAAAGTTCCACTTGTTTTGAAGAAGAATTAATATCAATTAGAACTGTCTAAAATGAAGATTTTAGAAACCAATGAGATCTGTGACACTGGATACATTCAAGCAGCGTTTGCAAAACAATGTTAATGCTGCCAAATGGAGTAACTGGCATGGAGTAGACATTCAGGAAATATTTGTGGAAGGGATGGAGAGAGAGAAGGGAGAGGACAAAGGACAAAGGGACAAGAGGGAAGGGAGAGAGAAATTTCATTCATTCATTCAAAAATGTTTATTCAACATCGACTCTGTGCCTGTCTCTTACCAGGAAAACAATGGTGAGAGCAATAGAGATGATCCCTTTCACTCACAGGATTTACAGTGTAATGGGGAAGAAAAACACCAAGTAAAAAAAATCACACCAACTTGCAATTACAAACGATGATGGTAGGTTCCGGAAGGGAAAAGCATATGCAGAGGGTGGAACTAACTGGAGGCATCAGGAATGTCTTCTCTCACGATTTAAGGCTTCTGCTGAGCCAGCAAGTGGAGTATCCAAGCATAAGGGCAGACTGTGTGTCTGGAGGGTTGTCCCAGAGACCCTCAAGGAATACAAGAAAGACCAGTGCTACTGAGGCCCAGAAGAGGTAGCAGGATGGTGAGCTAAGATGGGGCTGGCGAAGGGGCCAGGGAGCAGCTCAGGCAGAGCCTTGAAGACCACAGGAAGGAAGTTTTCACCATAGGAGGATAGGGAGCCCTGAGCATTTAAAAGCAGGAGCGACTTGCTCTGATTCACTTTTGGAAATATCACTGTGGCTGCTTTGTAGAGAGTCACCTGGAGGAGTGGATGTGAGGACACCAGTTCAAATGGACAGTACAGTTCAGATGTGACAGGGTGGGAACATGAAGGGAGCTGGTGACAATGAGATGAAGGGAAGTAGATGGATTGGAGAGATATATGATGTAAAATGGGCAGAGCACTGTGATGACACATGGCTGGGAAACTTAGGGTACATGCAGTTGGAAGATGTCAAGGGTGACTCACGTTTCCAGCTGGCGCAGCTTGGTGGCTGGTGGTGGTCACTGGGGTCAGAAAGGTTGGATTGCAAGCAGCCGGTCTGTGGAAAATAACTCCTGATTCCTCTTAGAATCATGTTGATTTTCAGGCACTTTGAGTCATAGGCATTGTGTTAGATGCTGTGCGTATTTTATTTAATTATCGTAACCATCTTGCAAGTTAGATACCATTTTTCTCATTTGATAGTTGAGGATATTGAGGTACATAGAAATGAAGTTAATGGCCCAAAGTCATGTAACTAGTTAGGGCAGAGACCAGATTTGAAACCAGATCTAGCTGATTTCCTAAGTCTTTTCTGTTTCTACTAGACTTTTCTTGATGAGAGTTTAATTAAATGTTTGCCAAGTAGTTATATGGTTGATAAATGAGAAGACTTTTTTCCAAATAGCATTTTGAATCATTAAAAAAAAAAAGTTAATGCAAATAGGGTTGTGCTCTCCCCAATCTCCTTCTCAATCTTCCTAGAGATTTAAATAGTAAGATTAATACTTCTATCTTAATCAAAGTAGGATTTCATGCCAAAAACAACATAGTCTCAGTAGTTCGAAAGTTAGTTTATATAACCATAATAAAATACCTTATGAAATTCATCAACCACTAAACAGACTAGATATAGCATATCTCCAAAATGTGTGGCTGGCCAAGCCAGCTGCATCACTGAGATAGAACTGCGAATAATTTTCTTCCTTTGGCCAGTAGCTCTGGGAAACCAAATGTAGCCATCACATAGGGTAATGATGCGCTATAACAATGATGAGGTCATCACTTTTCCGCTGTTGGTGGGAGTGTAAATTAGTTCAACCATTGTGAAAGACTGTGTGATACTTCCTTAAGGACCTAGAAATAGAAATTCCATTTGACCCAGCAATCCCATTACTGGGTATATATCCAAAGGATTATATATCGTTCTACTATAAAGGCACATGCACACGAATGTTCATTGTAGCACTGTTTACAATAGCAAAGACCCGGAACCAACCCAAATGCCCATCGATGATAGACTGGACAGGGAAAATGTGGCACACATACACCATGGAATATTATGCAGCCATCAAAAATGATGAGTTCGTGTCCTTTGTAGGGTCATGGATGAAGCTGGAAACCATCATTCTCAGCAAACTAACAAAAGAGCAGAAAATCAAACACCACATGTTCTTACTCACAGGCAGGTGTTGGACAATGAAAACACATGGACACAGGGAGGAGAGCACTACACACTGGGGTCTGTTGGGGGAAATGGGGAAGGGACGAGGGGGTGGGGAGGTGGGGAGAGATAGCATTCGGAGAAATGTCAGATATAGGTGAAGGGGAGGAAGGCAGCAAATCACACTGCCATGTGTGTACCTATGCAACTATCTTGCATGTTCTTCAAATATACCCCAAAACCTAAAATACAATAAATAAATAAATAAATAAATAAATAAATAAATAAATAAATAAATAAAACAATGATGAGGTCATAAGGACTCAGAGAATATTAGACATTGTAAAGGCAGTCCATCAAAGCCCCTTATTTTATGGACAAGGGTCATAGAACCTGGGAGGAAAGATGACCAGAGCCGTGTAGGACTGGTAATAGATTTGGGCCAGGAACCCAGGTTTCTAGTCTGTGACTCTTCCTATTCTGGCAGCAAACTTCTGCGATTCACAGACAGAGGGATGGAGAGGGAAATATGTGAAGGCATGGATGGACATTTGAGGAAAGATAGATGGCAAATGTCATTCCTTTAGTTACTATGGCATTGATGCTTTACTTGTATTTTTTTTTTTCATTTAATTCTTGCAACAATCTAGTGATATAGGCATTATTAGCCCCATTTAGCAGACAAGGAAATTGAGGCTCACATTGTTAGCTTGGTATTATCATTACATACTCGTGTGTGTGTGTGTGTGTGTGTGTGTGTGTGTGTGTGTGTGTGTGTTTAATGGGTTTTTTTTTTTTTTTAAGATTTTGGAAACTACTTAACAGTTATGTTAATGTCTATACAGTTTTCCTAAGAAAAGATGGAGATTTCTTGGTGAAGAATGAGATTATAGAGGAAACCTTAATGAGTTTCCTCAAAGTCATAGAAGTACCATGGTTTTTGGGCTGAGACCTTGATAAGAATAAGGCTCATTCACCCACTCATTTCTTATCTTGAGCAAGTTACTTGACTTCTCACAAGCTCAGTTTACTTATTTGTAAAATGGGTATTAAAGTATCCATCTGCCAGAGAGAGAAAAACATCCTAAGGAAATAATTTTGAAAATGATTGCAGTCAAGGTAAGTTAAAGAATAAGCATGGCAGAGATGAAGGTGGGACCTATGTTCAACTCTGTCCTCTAACTCCAGCAGACACTTGTTGGTGCTGAGCAGAGAGAGCTCCTGTGGTCATTCTGATTCAGTGACTCAGCAGAGAGACTGAAGAGAGATTAAGGATTCAGGGCTTACAAGCTTATAAATTCTATGAACTTGATAAGCCTTAATTGTTTCATCTGTAAAAGTGAACAAAAGGGGACTTGCTTCATAGGGTGATTATAAAGATTTCATCATATGTTTAAAGTTCTGGCCTGGCACAGTGGCTCACTCCTGTAATCTCAGAACTTTGGGAGGCTGAGGCAGGTGGATCACCTGAGGTCAGGAGTTTGAGACCAGCCTGACCAACATGGTGAAACTCCATCTCTACTAAAAATCTGAAAAAAAATTAGCCGAGCATGGTGGCACGCACCTGTAATCCCAGCTGCTTGGAAGGCTGAGGCAGGAGAATTGCTTTAAACCAGAAAACAGAGGTTGCAGTGAGCTGAGTTGGTGCCACTGCACTCCAGCCTGGGCAACAGAGTAAGACACTCTCTCAAAAATAATACTAATAAATAATAATAAAATAAAAAAATAAAGTTCTTAGTGTAGTGCCTTACTTGCAGTAGGTACCCAACAAATACATTTTGCTTATTGGGTGGCTGGCCAAGTCAGAAGCAGGTATTTGAGAAAAATCCACATCTCCTGTTGCCTATGTTTATTGTTATTAATATGGACTCAAATTTCTTGATTTAACAGATTTATTCATCCAAATTATACTGGTTTTCATTTGCAACATTCAGGCAAAAGCAAACTCTAATTGGTTTCCCTGTAGCATAGACCAGAAAAATCAAACCAGCTTGGTGCTCTCTTCTACAAGAAGCAGCAGTCCTTCTGTAAGCCATCTTATTAGCTCCCCTGTGATATTTATGAAGCCTGGGATTTGCTAATGATCTTAAATGGGTTAGGATCTTCAGTGTGTGTTGAAGAAGGGAGTAGTGGAGAAAATCAGAGGACCTTAGGAGACCTTAAATGCAAATCTTTACTGAACCATTTTGTAGTTATCAGTTACCCAGTGGGATGTCTGACAAATACAGTATGGGGTCTTATTCCCTATCATCTGTGCGATGGGGTACCATTGGGGCTCAGAGAAAAAGACATAATCTATAAGATTTGGCTGAACTAGTCAGCGAATAAATTATCAAAACCGACAAATGCAATTCAAACCAGAAGAGACCATGAGTTTTAAAATTTTTATCAGCTCAGCTGAGTCTCTAAGAAAAAATTCATTTCTAAAGAAATGCATACCACAGGACTGGGTACATGCCCCTCTTGTCCACCGAAAAACAAAACTCCTCTTCTTCTCCTCCTAAACACTGGTTGCTGCATTGAAATGAAAAGCAAGATACAGAGACATCTAAGTTTCCTAAGCCAAATGGGTGTCACATTAGGTCAATTTAAACCAGTACTCCTTTCCCAGTGTGTTCTTCCAATGGATGCCTTTGTAAACTTTCCAAGGCACAGATCTGAGTAAATTTTCTGCTCAGAAAACATTGATGGCTTTCTCTTATTAAAATACATAGCCTAGTGTCAAAGTTCCTTCATAATCAATCATAAGAAAGATTGCTAGCCTGTATTGAGTGCTGTGTATAAGATACTTTGCTCAATGTTTTCATGTGAATTAAATCATTTAATTCTTGGAACAAAACTGTGAGTTAGGCATTATAATGTTCCCTGTTCTACCTTTGGGGCAACTGAGGTTTAGTGAGATTAAGTTGTTTGGTTGTTGTTCAATGTTATGTAGCTAGTATATGGTGGAGGAAGAAGTTAAATCTAGAGATTTTGTGTTCACTCTATCTCAGAGGTCAGCAAATGAATGGCCTATCAGCTAAGATAGATTTTACATGTTTAAATAATTGGAAAAGTCAAATTGACAACAATATTTTATGGTATGTAGAAATTACATGAAACTCAGACTTCTGTGTCCATCAGAACAGTTTTATTGGAACACGGCCACAGTCATTTGTTTTTGTATTGTCTATGGCTGATTTCATGTTACAGGGACATAGCTGGGTAGTTGTGACAGAAATCACCTGGCCCACAAAGCTGAAAGTATTTACAGTCTGGCCCTTGACAGAATAAGTTTGCTGATTATTGATCGATCATAACCCTCATATAATACCACCTCCCATCATGTTACAGCCTTTCTAATTTGAAGGCATGTCCGCATATCTTTCTTTATATCCTTCCTTCCTACCATGCATGCTCCTGCATGGAATAAAATGTAATGCCAACTCAACTTGTGAAATACCTTATTCTTTCGAAGCCCACGTCTGATATCACTCAGTTTCATTTTGAAAGTTTTTATTGCAAGAAATAGAAAATTCAAATTGGATATTTGTAAAAGGAGAATCTATTAGCTTGTGTAGGAAACATCTAGAAGTTTATGTAGATAAGACACGGCTTCATCTAGGCCATAAACAATATTATTAGAACCTGTCTCTACTTCGTCCTTTGAATTAATCCAGTTCTCAATGTCTATATACTTCATGCCCCTCCTTCTTTGTCGCGTGCTTCTCTCCAGACCTCCTGCTTCATACCACCTAACCTAGAAATAGACGAGAGAGTCTCTGTCTCAGCCTTCACAAAAAGACAGTATTGCAATGACTGAACTGTCTCAGGTCCTGTGTCCTGAGGTCCTCAACCTAGTATCTATGGCAAGGAGAAGGAATTACATGGACTGGCTCAGAAGTGGTTAAACCCATCCCTGAACTTCCACTATGGCTAAAGAGATGAGGTTCCTTGGTTAGTTTAAGTCCATTAATATCTACCCCTCAAGTTAGGGGTTGGGTGAGCACCATGCCAATAATATGGCTGGGAAGCTTCAGATATGATGGAGAAGAAGGCATGAGAGGATTGTCCATACATGTCTGTTCCTCAAAGACTTCCAGGCCGCCATATACCTGAGCTTGCTCCTGGCAGAATTCATCTTTCTTTACTTTGTGCTGCCCCAGCCTTTCCCACTTGATGGCTTGAATTATAACAGTTGTCTGTATTTCCTCTCTCAACCACTGCTACCACTTGATACTCTTCAAATAGTCAGAGTCTGTTGTAATTATTGATTCTTGTGCTGAAGGGTAGAAACCCTCCCACCTAAAAATCCTCCTTTAAAGAATCCTCACGTGGTTTTCAAAGCATATTTTCCTGTCCCTTTTAGGAGGGCTATTGATATTGCATGTGAGCTGCAAGGCTCCTTTAATGTGCTGCTCACTTCTCCCAGACAAAGTCTTTGAACTACATGGGATGGTCAGGGCCAGGAGCAGAGTTGAGGACAGTGAGTGGGTCAGAGGCAGAGGAGAAATCAGGAACATCTCTTTCATCCTCCAAACAAAATGGGGATTTCACATTTTAGCATGACGATTTTGACACAGCTGTGTCAAATGCTGCACCATGAATTTTTCTCACACTAAAGTAACAAGATCAAAATATTTGCCATGTTCACTGAAAGACATGTACAGGGTCATTACAGCTACAATCTTCCTGATAGCCCAAAGCTGGAACTATCACAGGCAACCATCAAGAGTGAGTGGATAAACCATGGTACATTCACATAATGGAACTCTGTAAATCCATGCGAAGTGATGATATGTAACTAGACCCAATGATATGGTTAAATCTCAAAAATATGATGTTGGCCCAAAGAATTCAGACAGTAGAATGTATTAGGTGATTCCAGATTTATAAAATTAAAAAAACTACCCTGTCATGTTAGGAGTCAAGACAGTGGTTATTCTAAAAGTGTAGGAAGGAAACTTTTGAATGCTGGTAATGCTACTTTTGTGTGTGTGCCTAATGATTGGTTACATAGGTGTGCTCCTGTGAAAATTCATCAAGATATAAATTTAGAATATGTGCACTTTTCTCTATGCATATTTTGATATAATATTGAAATTGAAAAAAAAAAAAAAAAGTGAAGATAGGCTATGTCAAATGCCCAACTGCGCTCTTGCTTTTCTGCGTATCTCTGAGGTGGGGTGGTACTCTGAACTGAATGATACATTTAGGTTAGGGTCTGACCTGCCTGGTTATAGCATGGAGTGGGATCCTTTCTGTGTAGGGAATAGAATGAGGTCTTCAGCTTACCTAAGGCAGAGGCCTTAATTGAGCTAATCAGCAATGGTTGGTGTACTAATTAACTTTCTTGGTCAAAAGCTTCTGCTTGAAGTGCCCACATGTCCTCTGACCACAAATCAGAAGAGTCTGTGACTTGAATTTTGCCTGGATTCTCAGCCTCACCCTGGTGCTGCTATTTTAGCTGCCAGAGGTTCTTTCACAGGACGAAAGGGCTTATCTAACATCCTGAAGTTAATCTTTTCTTCTCTCCTTGATGGTAAAGAAGGAATAAACAGGTGTTCATTGTATACCACTTCTTCTTTTTTGGGCTAATTTCCTCTGACCTTGGGGTCTGTAGATTCATAAAATTTGTGCTGCAGTTTCATTTTCAAAGAGAAAAACACAAGTAATTGGGGAGCAGTGCTTCTGTGAGTTTTCAAAAACCCCAAGGAGGAAGATGCTGACTTATATTGTTAAGGTCACTTTCATTGCCTTGTTGTGAATACTACCGACATACATTATACTACCTCAAAGTGGAGGTTCGCTTACTCCTGAGGAATTTTTTTTTAATGTGACTAAATTTGCCTATTAATGCCTTGTGCTACTTGGCCTTTAGATGTGATATTCTATTTCTGTCTTTGAACAGGTCAGTTCTTCCTAGCTTTTCATTTTCTTGGTCACATTATAAATGTCCTCCACTTGTCAATGTCTGCCTCGGTCTTGCTGGTCCAAAGGACATATACCCTGTTTGAAAATGTGGCTGCGAGATAGGGAGGGCTGTTTGCATTCTAGTGTTTGGTATTTCACTTCTGTTTGCATCCTGGTGCTGTAATGAAATATCATGTCGAATTCCCATAGGGCTGATAAGCCACCCTCCGCCCCTAGAGATAGCTCTGCCTGTGTATTACTGCTTTCCAAGAAAATCCCTGTCATTATGCAGAATGTTATGCATTTCCTTTCAAACCTAGTCATTTGCATTTTTTGCCTTTGAAAAGGCAAATTTGCTTTGAAAAGTGTAATGAAATGTGCCCAAATGAAAAATGGACTCTGAGGATGGCTGGTGCCAGCATGGGGCTTTAATTAAATGATTAGATGGCAATTTGATATGACCAGCTTTTGAACTGCATCATGTTATCATTTAGCTTTGGGAGGGGAAATGCAGCTCGACCTTTAGAAATACTGAAAGATAATATGAACTTTGCTTTCAACCACCACAGAAATATGCAGAAAAAGGCTTTTTCTAATTCTCTGTTCATTTTTCTCTGACCTCACTCTCCCAGTTATCAAGGATCCTCATGCTTACTCTTCGTGAGCAAGCTGTGTTCTTTAATGCTTCCATGATTTTAGCTGTCTGTTCCTTCTGCCTGGAGTTCCTTTTTTACTTCTTGCCTTTTTAGGGATCCTTATTATTTCTTTAAAGCACAATTCACATAATGCCCTCCTTTCTTTATTGAAGTTCTTAATTTCCCTGCGCCAGGAACTAGCTGTGCTCTCTAATATCCAGAGACCTCCAAACTACAGCCTGTCTGTCTCCTGTTTGTGTAAGTAAAGTCTTACTGGAACATGAGTGAGTGAAGCATGGTTGTAGTCATTCATTTACGCATGGTCTATCTCTGCTTTTGCTTTATTATGGCGCAGTTGAGTAGCTGCAACAGAAACCATGGCGCGCAAAGCCTGGAAAAGTTTTGGCAGATAAGCTGTTCATTCAATCAGTCATCACCTGCTGGTGCCTGCAAGCTCCATGAGGCCAGTAACTTTCAATTCGGCTCACCCACTGACTCACTAGCATCAAACACAAGCCTGATACACAGAAGCTACTTAGAAACTACCCACTGCATGTTGCAGTTGTGAGAATTCAGTGAGCTGATGGAGCTGTGATGTCTGTTAAGTGTTTCGTACAAACTCAGCACTTAGTGAAAACTTGTTTGCTTTCGCTGAAAAATCTCAGAGTTCTTTCCGTCAGATCTAGGCAACTAGATCATCTTGTATTTCCTCCAACAAATTCATTTTCTTTGTGTCTGCAAGACTTAATTTTTCTTGTGCATTAAAATATCAAATTGATCCTAAAGTTTAACCTAAGGATCTCTACTCATTATTTTTACCTAATACCTACTGAGAACTTAATGTGTCTCACTCAGCGTGCTCAGAGCTTTACATCCATTGCCTCTTTGACTAGCTGGTGCCTCCATTTGGAGACAGATACTTTTGTTATTTCATAGCAGAAATGGAGGCATAGTTAGGCCAAGCAAAGAGACCAATTTCACAAGTCCTGGCAATCTAAGACCTAAAATCATGTCTATTGACTTCTAAAACTTGGCTCTTCTCTATCATATGAACTAAAGACCTTTTGTACTATTTTTCTATTTGTAAAAGAAAACAAAGCATTATTTCAAAGAGATTTTGAAAGTGTACTTGTCTCATCAGTAATTATACACAGGTTTCTGTGCAAGTTTCCCTATTGATTCTTGAACTTTGACTTCTGAAGAAAAGGCACACTTCTTTTGCTTCTCAGGTCATAAATTAGTGTTCAATTGATCTAACTGCAGAAGTATGCATGCTTCACGCAAAGCAGCAGACATACACAGAGTGTTGTGGCTTAACTGATGAGACATGAATCAATAAAAACATAAATAAAACTAATACTGCAATAGCAACTTAAGTCCATTTGATTAGCAACCTGGGCCTGGGATTAAAGCAATTCTTAGCACCCCATCTGTATAACAAGGATAAAAAGCTATCATTATGGGGAGCTTATAGGGTTCTTTTTTTTTTTTCAGGTTAAATGACTAGAACATAAAACTTGCAAGGCATGGCTTTTTTGTCTGTTCTATTGATAGACATAACCCCAGGTCTAGTGGTGTCGTTACTAACTTCATACTATTAGTAAAGGCTTTCCAGAGAAAGAGAACTAGCAGGATATATGTATATCCAGAAAGAGCCTTACTGTGAAGAATTGGCTCATATGATTAAACACACTGACAGAGTCCAAGATCTGCAGTCAGCAGGCTGCTAGCCCATGAGAGAGTTCATGTGTAGTTCCGTTATAAGTTCAAGGGCCTGAGAACCAGAAGAGCCCATAGTGCGAGTTGCAGCTGAAAGCAGACAGGCTCGAGACCCAACCAAAGCCAGTGTTTTACCTTGAGTCTGATAACTGGCAAGGACCAGTATCCGTGCTCAGGCTGCCAGGAAAGAGAAGTTCCATTCTACTTGCAGGAAGCTCAGCCTTTTCGTTCCATTCAGGTGTTCAGTTGATTGTATAAGACCTACTTGTGTCAGGGAGGGTGGTCTGCTTTTCTCAGTCTACTGACTCAGAAGTTAATCTTATTCAGGAATACCTCACAGACACTCTTAGAAGAATGTTTGATCAAATATACAGGTGCCATGTGGCCTGGTCAAATTGACACACAAAATTAACCATGGCACACTCCATAAGTATTTCATGATTTGGTAAGTAAATGACTTCAATAAATTTGAAGTATTTGGAATAGTGGCTGAACTAGAGTAAGTGCTAAATAAATATGCATTTTTTTCAAAGCCACTTGAAGTATTCTTGAACTAGGGTGGGCTTATAGTTAATCATATACAACACAGCATGAAATATTTCAGATTTGGGCATTTGACAGGAGCCTTTCAGTTCTAATGTTATCTGTGCAAACACTTCATTGCAGGCTATACTGAGGATTCTTTTATCTTTCTCGTTCTTTGTGAAAAATAATTACCTAATTTGTTATTAGAACTCTCATACGTGATATTAGTTGATGCCCACATTGATTTAGAGTCAACTATTTGTTTTGCATGTTTGTGTGTGGGTTGTGCGGACTCACATATGAGCATGATGCCTGTACATTTTATAGGTCTGTTGTTACTCTGATATTCCGATACTTTGGTATTTGTTAGTCAAAACAGTTGTTATATTAGAGTAACAGATTATGAACAGAAAAGGTAAGTCAACTAGTAGTTGCCTCTTAATGATTCACTATTTACTTAGCTGTAAAGAAACTGAGGGCCTGAGAAAAGAAAATTTGACATAGTCCCTACCCTCAAACAGCTTACTAAATTAGCTATCAAGTAAAACTATAGGGAATTAAATGTAACGTATGTAAGGCTGGCGGTGAGTACCAATGTAATTCAAATGAGAAGGAGTCAGTATTACTTGTAATAGGTGGAGGAGGCAGACATTGAAATAATTGCATTTCCACTCTAAAAATTTAGATTGCTTTTTTCAGGATCCCAGTGAAATTGCTTTCTTGCTGTTGTTTTTTCCACTTCTCCCGCCTGCCATAGCCTCCAGATTCTCTCTGGTTCATCTAGGGTGGGCATGCCTCTGGCCGAAGTTCTTGTGTTTATGATTTACACCCTTCTTGCTGTTTCTAGTAAATCAAAGATATTACTAGCTTGCAAGAGGTGATGTTATTGACTTGGCAGCTGGCTTGTTTAAACTAGATTGGTTTTGAAGTTAGGAGTGTTTGTGACCAATGGAACACTGAATTTCAGAAAATCAGAATAGATGTAATCAACCCTGAGGAGAAGAAATCAAAATTACAAAGGCATGGAGATTCTTCTCCGACAGATGATGGCTGCTCATACCTTGAGCTTGGCTAGATGATAACGTAGGCGCTGGTGTTTATTTTCATCCTCCTGAGGATACTTACTCTATGAGTCTCATTGGGCTGCCATAACAAATTACTGCACACTTGGTGTTTTCAAACAACACAAATGTATTCTTCCATAGTTCTGGAGGTCGGAACTCAAAAGTCAAGGTGTCAGCAGGGCCATGCTTCTTCTGAAGGCTTTAGAGAATCCATGCTTGGCTCTTGCAGCTTATGGGGGCACCAGACATTCCTTTGCTTGTGGCGGTGTCACTCCAGTCTCTGCCTCCACCCCCATATGCCTCCACTGGATGCTCCTGTGTTTTTCCTCCTCCACATGTGTCTTCTCCTCTTTCCATAAGGACCTTTTCACTGGACGCCTGGATTAACCAGGATGATCTCATCTCGAGATTCTTCACTTTGTTATGTCTATAAAGATCATTTTTCCCAATAAGGTCACATTTATAGGTACGGATGGTTGGAACTTAGATGTATCTTTTGGGGGCTACGATTCAACCCACTTCACTTACCTTTCCTGCCTCTCGGTCCATTCAGACCCTGGGAAGGAGCTGCAATGTGGCTAGCACAGCATTGCTGAGACCCAAAGGTAAAGAACATATTTGGGAGGAACTGTGAGTGACCCGAGTAATTTTCAGAATATATTTTGACAGTTTTATATTAGTTATTCCTTCATTGCTGGGGAGGCTTCCATATGAGGAAGGCTTCCAGGCTTCCACTGGAAGAAGAGAAGCATCATCATTTCCCTGTCTTTATAATTGAAATTACTTCTGTTAAATTAACATTTTATCAAGATAGTCAGTGATGTTTTACTTTCTCCAAAATGCTAGTTCTCTTCATTGTTTCAGATACCATCTAGAATTTGAGTTGTGAAACATACTTTTTTCTCCATCAAATATCAAGCTTTAAGAGGAAGTTAGCTTTTTAGATGAGTAGCATTTTTCCATTTGGATACATACATTTTTTAAAATTTATTTTATGTTAGGTTTTGGGATATATTTGCAGAACGTGTAGGTTTGTTAGTTTGTTACATAGGTATACATGTGCCATGGTGGTTTGCTGCAGCCATCACACCATCATCTAGGTTTTAAGCCCCACATGCATTAGGTATTTGTCCTGATGCTCTCCCTCCCCTTGACCCCCATCCCCCGACAGGCCCAGTGTGTGATGTTCCCCTCCCTGTGTCCGTGTGTTCTCATTGTTCAACTCCCACTTCTGAGTGAGAACACGCAGGATACACACGTCTATCTTATTGCCTAAATGTAGCCTGCAGGATAGCTATCAGAAATCCAGGAGGTAACAGATGCATCTACCTTGTTTTAACTTCATCTTCAGAACTCATTACAGTCCCTGGTGTATAGTAGATACAGTGTACCATTGTTGATGAATAATGTTCTGTGAAGATCATACTTTTAGTGGAATAAATGATATATTTTAAGTCAAAATATAGCCGATTATCCCCCAGTATTGTCCACCTCACCATTCTTTCTTCATTTGAGGATCAAAAGATCAAACGGTACCATTTTGATCATTACCTCATATTTAGTTTGATTCTATAATTATAATGTGATGATGAGAAAGGTCAGCAAGGATAATCCAATTGTTTATGAAAATCTTGGAGCACTGGACTTAGAGTCCAAAAATTTAAGCTTATGTTCAGAATCTTACTAGTGTTTCACACTTGTTCTGTTGCCTTGGGCAAGGACTCAGAGTCTCTAATCTTTTGGGTTCTCATACACTTGTCCATATGACAAACGTTTACCGAGTATCTGCTAGAGGCCTGGTGCTGGACAAAGTGCTGAACACAAAGCAGTGAACAGTGCAAAGAGCCGTCACCCTCAGAGATTTCAAGCTAATGTAAGGAAAAATATTATAAATACTCAAATAAAATCCTAAAGTGTATCAGGTAAGTACTATGGAGAAAATAGATAAAGAAAGGTGACAGAGAGTGATAGGAGTGCAGAAGAATAAGGTCTCAAGGAAGGCCTCCCTGAGAAGTGACACTTGATAAAGATCTGAAGGAGATGGAAAAGAGAGAGCCTTGCATGTGTCTCAGGGAGGAGCATTTGGGTGGAGGAAAGAGAAGTTGGGATGTCTGTGTAGTGGATGCTGTAGTCTGCTACTCAAATCCCCCATCAGTACTGAGGCTGCTGGGAGCATGGGCAGGTGACGATGTTCCCCTGAATGTTTCTCTGGCAATTACTCTCACCTGAAGAGAGCTGCCCCCACTAAGGTCACACTCTCTTCTTAGCAGCAGCCAATATAGAATGACTAGCGCCATCCATATAGAGCAGGTGTCCCCAGACTATGGCCTGCGGGCCGCATGCGGTCCCCTGAGGCCATTTATCCGGCCCCCGCCGCACTTCAGGAAGGGGCACCTCTTTCATTGGTGGTCAGTGAGAGGAGCACAGTATGTGGCGGCCCTCCAGTGGTCTGAGGGACAGTGAACTGGCCCCCTGTGTAAAAAGTTTGGGGACGCCTGGTATAGAGATATAAAGCCTGGTTCCCATCCCTCAAGGCAGGATTACAGTTCTGAAGGTCAGCCATCTAAAATGGATTTCACTGGGCTAAAATCAAGGTGTCAGCAAGGCTCCATTTCTTTCAGAAGCTCTAGGGGAGAATCTATATCCTCCCTGTTCCAGTTTCTAATGGCTATTCTCAGGTTTAGGCTCATGGCCCTCTTCTTTCAGCTTCAAAGACAGCAACAGTGGGCCAAGTCCTCTTTAGATTGTATCACTCTGACTTGACTCTTCTGCCACCATCTTGCACACCTGAGCACCCTTGTCATTACATTGGGCCCATGAGGATAAACCAGAATAATCTCCCTATTTTAAGGTCAACTGAACAGCAATCTTAATTCCATCGGCTCCCTTAGTTCTCCTTTGCTATGCATATAATATAACCTATTCATAGGTTCTGCAAGTTAGGACATGAACATCTTTGGGGGGCGAATATTCTGCCTCTCACAGATGGGAACATGAGCACATCATCCACGGTAACATAGAAGGTAGAGTGGGCACAGGTGCAGAGTGGTAGGTAGGTACTGCTGGGAACTGAAGTTCTTTTCTGATTACTTTACTCAGTAAGGGAAGAAGAAAAGCCAACAGCTGGGAAGTGCCAAGAGCCTGAAAAGAGAGAAAATGTTAATGTTATCAATGTCCTCTAAGAGAATAAGGGATGAGTTTACGACAACAATATAAGAGCATGGCTCAGCAGTACTCAAGGCTCTCATCTGTCCTACTTACCCCAGGGTTGCCATGGATGATTCCTATAAAAGTAGTTTTTAAACTCTAAAGCATTGTATTAATGAAAGTTAGTTAACTTTCATTGATTGCATACCTTGCGATAGTTTCTGTGTGTTGCATGTGTATGAACTAAACTAATTCTCACAAGAGTAGGAGGTAGATACCATTGTTGTAATAACGTCACCTGCCTAAAGAGGTGACATGCCCAGGGTTCCTCAGCTAGGCACTGGCAGAGATGGGATGTAAACCCAGGTAATCTGAACTGAGAGATTATACTCTTTATCACCAATCTATTCTCTTGTCTACTTCATGTATTCACTTCTCAACCATATTATGTGTTCCATAGGGAGTGAAACTAGTGCCTTCTACTTAAAAGAAAAAGAATGTCACTCATTGCACCTAATTTAGGCAGACAGTGAACATCCATTGAGCGAATATAAACATGGTAACAATTGAAAAATAGATAAATCTTGGGGTCAGAACACTATTTGAATCCTAGTTTAACCATTTAACTAGAAGTATTGTGATATTTAGAAAGTAGAGGGCTCACTTTCTTCCTCTGTGAGGTGGGATAACAATAATGCCTACCTCAAAGGGTTGCTATGAGGGTGAACTGAAGTTACGCATGCAGGACTCCCTTTGTCTGTCACTTAAAAGGCACATAGTAAGAGTGACTGGCTATTTTGGTTAATAGTTGCTATGTTGAAGCCAGGCAGTAGGGGTGATTTTTGAACCTAACCCCAAGCAAAATTCTTCACATAATCCCATACCAGGGACCTGCTGTCCCCAGTGGCACCCAAATTTGGGAGTTTATTGTCCAAAGACCACACCTATCACTCCCTTTTTTCCTTCTCCCCATGCCTTATTTCCTTTCCACATTAGAACTTCCATGAATATAATTCGAGGTCATGCAAAACATAAGTTTAATACAAACTGGAAATCTTGTGGTACCACTTAGCTACAGTGAGATCATTTATGGGTACCTGGCCTCATTTCTCAGTTTAACATGACATAGCTTAGCCTATTAATAGCTGTTCACAGTCACCTGCCGTTTTCTTCCTATGTCTTCATTCATTCATTTATCTCGCATATATTTATGAGCCAGACCCTGGGCCAGGAGGCCTGGGCCAGTACTGAGCTGTCTCTTTCATCCCTCTCTTCAGGTTCCTTCTTTATGGTTTCTCCAAGTCTGTAGCCTGAGTTCAGCTGGAGAACCTGCCAAGAGACATTTTCCCCTATGTCCCAAATTTTCTGCAGCATATTATAGAGGGGCCTGGGTCCTAGCTTCTCTTTGGGGAATCTTTCTCTTTGAATAGTCTTTAGCCAATTATCCTAAGACACCCCCACCCCCAACTTTATGGTTTGGAAAGCATCATACTACGTTTTCTTGCTTTTTGTTTTTTGAGAGGATTTTGTAGAGATGCCTTTAAAATAACTGAGTAGCTAGAATTTAATGAAATACTAAATAACACTTTGTACATACAATCAATATTTTAGAATTTTTTTAAAGATATCACTGGAAAGTCTTAGCAGTGCTCTTGTAAATATGTTAGCAATAGATTTAGCAATAAGTGTATACTATATATATTAGCCAATATGCTAAGTACCATTCCTATTTAACTCTCATAATATCTCTTGGAAAGGTGAATTTATTAGCTCACATTTTTTCAACTTGAGGAAACTGAAACTCATAGATGTTAACTGATTTTCTCAAGGTTACATGCTAGTCGATTTCAGAAGGCTTTCAGAAGTCCTCTGAGCTTTCATACCATGGCATCTGGCTCTAAAGCTCTTGTAACCACAGGGCTAGAAAGAGAAAAATGTTTTTTAGTATGCAACAGACAAAAGTTACCAACCACAGATGCAAAAACAGTGATTTCTGTGGCTCATAGAGTTTTCCAGGGCATGATACAAAATACCTGACTTTTTCTTCTCCTCCCTCCTTTTCCTTCTCCCTCTCCCTCTCCCCCTCGGTCATCCCTCTCCTCCTCATTTCCACCTCTCCTGCTCCTTTTCTTTCTACCACTATTTTCTTGATCTGTGATAAATGGCAACAAGAACATCTGTTTTTCTCAGAGGAAACCCAGGCCCTGCTACTTTGTTGTCCTGGCTTGCCAAGGACCAGGGCAGGCACTCAAAGGAGCGGATAGAACATTTATCCACATCTCGGTTGCACACACACTTCGCGGGTCGGAGGACAATAGTACTTTCCCTAGCCCAGTGCCAAGCCCAGGCCAGTCTTCTGCATGAGGTAAAGAGAGCTCAGGCCTGCGTCTTTCTCTTAGCCTGGTCCAGCCTCATGGTCTCCTCTGAGCAAATCCTTTGACAAAAACAGTAAAAGCGTAAACCCATACCCCTACCTTACCCTAAGCAATTGTTTTCAAGATAGTCCAGATAAATTCATATTTAGAAAAAAATTTAATGTACCTAAGAAAGGAGAGTTCAAAGATGACCTTGTTAAGCTGAAAGCCTAACATTTTAGAAGCACCTTCTTCCTTGGTTATTTCACAGATCTAAGATTTTTACAAGGATTGTAAACATCTGCTTTATATCTGCATATCTTAATGAGTTTACATAAGAAATTCCTTATGGGAAAAATGCTATAACTCACTCAAGGACAAACTCCAGCTTCTCTGCTAGCATGCTGAAACTGTCACATACATAATAAGCAGTAGTTTTCAACTTCCACTTGAGGCCAGGCTTCCCATCACTACTATAACTTGAAATCCTACAGCTCATTTTCAAGAACTCAAGCATTTTGATCACCTGATCATGGCAGAATTGTGGGGAATATAAATGGTTTGGAAGAGGAGAGAAATACGATCTCAATAACTAGAACTTTCAGAAGCATATTTTTTTTGTTACAACTTTTTTTTTCCTCTCAATTTTACTCACTGAAGTTTCTGATGTATCATCAACATATCGGGAGTATCAAATATCACCTTTTACTTGCTTTAGACTATTCCCTCTAATGTACTTCTGCTGTTAAATAGTTACTATCTGTAGAATTATACCCTACATAAAAAAATAAAAATAAATATGCTTTCCTCTATTTGCTTTAAAATTTATCTTAGTTTTAGATTTTATTATTCTGTATATTTTAATTTTTGAGCAATTACATTTAAATTAGTCTTTAAAAATAATCTTCCTTGACTGATGAGTATTTACATTTCTCATTTTAATTCAACTGTAGTTTTAATTTGTATATTTTAGTTGGGAAATAATTTTAAGTTTTAAGTAAATTTACATGTTTTGTGAAAATGAAGTATGAATCACTGTAAATATCCAGGTAACCAGTTGCTCCCTTTGGCATTTAATTGGCTGGCAATTTCACATTTCAGCCAACAAATAAACATAGTGTGTATTTGTTGCTAAGGACTAGTGAAGATTAAAAATCCAATTAGCCATGCTCTATGTTGCTCTCCTACCATCACATGGCAAGGCTTAGTCTCCAGTGGACAGAAATTAAGAGCCAGAATTATCAGCTGCTTCAGTAAGTAGGGAAGTAAGGCATTTATGAAACCAAATGTGGATTACTTTTACTTTTTGGTTTGCTACAGAATCACTTTTTAAATCCTTACTTTAATCAAAATCCTTACAGAGCAATGCATATTCCCACTGAGAAAAGTAATTTTTAAAAATGCATGAAAAGCGAATAGTACTTGGAATGGAAAAAAGTTTTCTACATATGTATTTGGTAAATACATATGAAAAAACTCATGCGGGTTGATAGAGGAGATTAAACAAATAGTTCTGGTCTGAAGACTTTCTAATTAATAATACTTGTGATAACTATGATAACTATGAATAATTATTGAGTGCTATGCATCAAATGCTTTATTGGATTTAATCATTACAACATCTAATGAGTTAGGAATTATTAAATTTCCTGTCTTAAGATGAGAAAAACTGAGGCTTCAAGAGAGTGTATGATCTATGCATAGTCACATAGCAATCAGGGGTTAGAGTCAGAATTTGAACCCAAATCTGTTTAAGAGCTTATTTTTTTTCTTAATCATCATGTTTTACTCACTGTAAGCCTATGACGCCTTTCTGTGCTCAGGCAGTCATTCTATCAGGTATCTGTCAGAAACTCTGCAGTTTGTATTTACCTTTGGAAATAGTTCTGAGTCATTCCTCCCAGAATCCCTATCTTTATTACTAGTCCAGGGTATATTTGGAATTTTGCACTTAAATGGTGCTGACTGGATTTTTCCTGCCTATCCACCAACTTGCATCATGCTGAAGACTCACACTGCCCTTGATTGGATACTCTCCAGTGGTTTCTCTGTAGCTACTGCTTCTCCTAGGAGTTCTGCAAGTTTTTGCATCAAAGGAAGCATTCAGAGGTAGTAGTGGGAATAGCAGGAAATATCAGCAGAAAGCAATGGGCTGTGCTTCAGTTGAGTGTGGCGAGACTGAAATAAGAAAAGGTCCTATATCATCCAGAGAAATTCGGGGGGCTAAGACATGGGTCACCACCTGGGAGGATCTTTCATAGTTGGCACAATAGGCACCTGATTGAGCTATACTAAGTGGCATGAGAAGAAATAAAAGTAACACAAAATGTGGTCTCTGCTGCAAGGCGATGTTTTAAGACACTGATTTCTGATAAAACCACCATGGTTTATGTGTTGAAATCATAAGCTGTCCTCTTCAAAGCAGTCACCTTAGCAATCCATGCCCTCATTTCAGCAACTCTGCTAGTGCTCATTTGCAAAAGCCCTTTGAAAATTACTTTCAGAATTCTTTTGAGGCACGTTAGAAAATCTAACTTCATTCAAAGCAGGCCTCAGTTTGGTTATGCAGTTTAGTCACCTGAATTTGCTTCTGAACTAAGTTGAATTCTTTCCAATAATCAATGCTAATATTCCGGAACAAAAGTTTTCTGTCATCATGGGTATTGACAAGAGTGCTTTATGCACCATCAAAGCAGTTCCTAAGCTTATCCTTATATCCACTGTGCCCAGCTCTTCAACCAACCCATTATACATGTTCAATAAAAAGGTTTTTATTTTAACTTGAATTAAGAAAAAAAGAAACAAAAAATATATTCCAAACATTGGCAGCATATGTGGAATATTGTAGTATCTTTTCGTCAACGTGTTCTGAAATTGATATTTATAATTTTATCAAAGCAATTATTTGCTATCTCCTCATATCACTTACCTAGTTATAACTGCAGGATTCAAATGAGTCAAAAAGGCACTAATGCCACAAATGAGTCTCTCTCAGTCTTCATATTTTGTGTGAGAGTCGCTCTCACTGGCCCACAAATTGATCTAGGACAATAACAGCAGTGATGATGATGGTATTTCTTGAGCAGTCACTGCATACTAGGTATTATCATAATTTTATGTATTGGCTTATTTCATCCTTACAAACACCCTATAAGGAAATATTATTTTATCTCCCCATTATAGAGATTAAAAAAACTGAGATTCGGGGAGTGGAGTGGCCTTTACAAAATTCTATGACCAATAAAGGTGATTTGTTACTCAAAAGAACCCATTTTCCTTATTCACCTCCTTGCTATTGTCATGATGCATTTAGTGTAGGGATTTATTTTGAAAATAAAAGTTTAGCATTTTACTTTTTCATAATTTGTCTTTTTTTGTATTAAAAATTAACCCCCTTCCAGAATCAGGAAAATGAAAATCACCTGAAATTGAAGCATCAAGAAGTTGATGCTTTGGTGCACATCACTGTGGATGTTGAGATTTTGTTCATATTTCATACCTCAGCAACATTTATTGTTCCTAACCTGATTTCCTTAGAAGCTGTTTGTGAAGATGGCTGCCAAAGTCAATGGCTACTTTCTCTTAGTTACCTGTTGCTATAGCTAGAAAAACATATGCACATATTCCAGATCTGTTTTGCTTTGCCATGATCTTGCGACTAGAGTGGCATTTCCTCTTAAAACAATTGAATGTTTTTCTTTGACTTAAACATGCTTCATTATCTTTTATATCATGAAGGTAGGAAGAAAAGGAAAGATGAGAAAAACACTTTTTTAGATATCTATGTTGGGCTAACTTTTGTGTTTAGCAAATATTACAATTTGGTAATATAATCTAACATACTATTTTGCTCTAACTGTATTCTATATTACACTATATGATTCTTTAGCATACTAATTTTGCGGGGGTGGTGGTCAAACTCTCACTCTGTCACTCAGGTTGGAGTGCAGTAGCATGATCTCGGCTCACTGCAACCTCTGCCTTTTGGGTTTCAGCAATTCTCCTGCCTCAGCCTCCTGAATAGCTGGGATTACAGGCACCTGCCACCATGCCAGGCTAATTATTGGTTTTTTTTTTTTTTTTTTTTTTTTTTTTAGAGATAAAGTTTCACCATGTTGGCCAGGCTGGTCTCGAACTCCTGACCTCAAGCCTCGGCCTCCCAAAGTGCTAGGATTACAGGCATGAGCCACCACACCGGGTCCTAAGTTTTTAATCCGAACAGAAATGCTATTAAGGTTCCTCATTGCATAGATGAGGATCCTGGGCCTCAAGGAAGACCAAGAGTACACAGGGAATCCATGACAGAGCTAAGATGGGCTACCAGGGCTATGACTCCAGAGCCCAGGCAATTACCCTACATTGTGTGGCCAGAACAAGTGCATCTTTGCTTATGTGCCCTGTAGCTAGGGTATTTTCTCACATCTGCTACATAAAGGTCACTCAACTCCTGCATGCATTCTCTATTTGCCCCAGCTGTTTGTACAAATGGATACCAAGGTAGCTTTAGCATTACTCCTTAGTGCCACTCAAACCTGGGGCATTGTAGCACCCTGTCTGTCCAGACAAGTAGGTTTTGGAATTGTTTGTGGCTTCCTGAGTGCGGGGTGAAGAAGATTAAAGAAGGTAACTTTCAGAGGATGGGGCCAGACTCTGCCTTACCTACTCTTGCAAGTTTCAGACAGTCTATTTGGTGCAACTCTGCGCTGTACACAAGGGGAGTTGGAGGTGTGGTGGTCCTGACCATTCTCCCTAATTTTTGTGTACCTGAAGTTTGACCTTGTTTCAGAGTCCTTCACATTGCCCACAATAGACATCCATGGCACGCGATGCTGCCATCAGCCATACATCTCAAAGCTGCCTCCTCTGATGCATGCTAGCCTTCAGCCTACATCAGCAGTATCAGAGGCACTTGATCTGTGATCCTGATCCTCTCCCAGTTCTTTTCTAAGTATTGTCTTTGCTTCTTATGTCAAGCATTGTTCAGGTCCTGCCTGCGGCCTTTAAAAAGGGAGATTCTTTTTTATGTCTCACTTTAATTCTTTCCATTGCTACATCTTTTAGCTGAGTTTGATAATATGGGTTGTAGGACTTGAGGAAAAAAATATTCCCCTGCCTCTGATGCTCCCTTCATGAATTTGCTTCTTTGAGTTAAACCATTTTAAAAATCATCATTAAGGCTGGGCGCGGTGGCTCACACCTGTAATCTCAGCACTTTGAGAGGCCTAGATGAGCGGATCACAAGGTTAGGAGTTCAAGACCAGCCTAGCCAAAATGGTGAAACTCCGTCTCTACTAAAAGAATTAGCCAGGTGTGGTGGCATGCGTAGTACCAGCTACGTGGGAGGCCGACGCAGGAGAATCGCTTGAACCCAGGAGGCAGAGGTTGCAGTGAGCCAAGATAGGGCCACTGCACCCCAGCCTGGGCAACAGAGTGAGATTGTCTTAAAAATAAAAATAATCATTAAAAGCTTACAAATCCTATGAACCTCTTAAAATAGAATGCACTCATTAAAACACAGACCTCTAGGGGTGTCTCGATGTCGAGAGATATGTCTGGAAATCCCACATTCTATACACTCTTTTCAAATCCAGTAGAACTAACGCATTTTAATAAATGCCTGCCCAGCCAACATGAGACCACATCACCTTGACTTCAGCATTCTGAATGTCAACATATACTCTAATGTCAGAACTACAGAGGAAGCAAATTTTGAATTCATGTGCTAGTAAAGGATCTGTGTCTTTCCTTAACAATTGTGAAACTCTGGGCATGTCCCTTGGCTTATCTGAGTCACAACGTCCTCATCTATAAAAGGAGGTTAATACCCATTTTTACTGAAAGGGTTGATTCAAGAAATTAATAAGAACATGTGTGACATAGAACTTCGTAAGTGCTAGGCAAAAGTCAAATTGTTTTCATGGTGGCATTTTGGCAGCATTTCTCTTGAGGCACATCAACAAGCTGCAGGAGACCAGGGAATGCACAAGCTATGAATCACCTGCCAACATTTGACTCTCTGGCCTTAACCTTTCTTTTACCAGCTGTGTGACCTTGGGTGAGTGATGCAACGTCTCTGAGCCTAATTTCTCCCATTTCCAAAATGGAAGTAATAACAATGACCTTAAATTCTTGGAGTTGTGAGAATTCACTGAAGTTGGTTAGCACAGGGGTATGGCAACTATGTTGCCTAATATTAATATTAATACTGGCTTGTGTCAGATAGCAGATGACCAGCAAATGTTAATGAACTTTGTATGGTTCCATTTCACTGATCAGATTTTAAGCAGCTATTGCTATTAGCAATATTGTGCTTTATTTTCAGTTCTTTTACAAAGGACAGTTTAAGTTTTTCGTGTGTGTGTGTGTGTGTGTGTGTGTGTGTGTGTGTGTATGTATGTGGATTGTGTATGTATCTCCTCCTTTATTGTTTTGCGTATTGGAGATCAAACTATGGTAAATAGCAGGCATTTTTTTCCCAGTGCTTTTCTTTCTTGTAGAATCCCTCATTGTTTCACCCTCAGAGTTGGGAGAGTTTAATTCCGTGTTCGCCTGAGCACCAGGCCTTAAAGTGATCATCGCTGTCTCAGAATTAAGCAAATGCAATGTAGGAAGTTGATCAAAATGTGTGTGGATGTTCCAATTTTGAAAATTGTTGAGTTTTCTAAATGATAACTGTCTATCAACAGTCCTTGAGACATTGAGATGCCTGTGAAATTGAAACTGACTTACACCTCGCCTATGATGGGTGTCTCTGTTCATTTAAGGTCCACTCGACACCTTAGCCCTCAGCTTAGTAAGGGGAGTGTTGTTACACTTGGAGGGAAGTTCTCCAGGTCATAAGCAGAGGTAGAGGAGAATGTTGTGAAACCAGCTGCCATGAAATTAAATTACAGGTGTTGCATTCTTCCAGCCTTAAATTGCTCCATTATTGTATGGGCCTTTCTGTTTGGAACAAATAACTGCAATTTACTGGGATGCTAAGAGATGAGGGTATAAGCAGTCAGAGGTTGTTTAAGGTTTCCATAATGATGGAAAATTACTCCTATCCATTTCAAGTATGGTTTCTCCCCAAAGCCACCACATTTAAATGTGAAGAAAGGAAATGCCTTACTTTTTAATACTCCTCTCTTAGCACAATGCTCTTTAAAGGCGCTCCAGGTTTCTTTAATGTTCTTAACCACACACCCAATCAGTTTTATTTATTATGCTGTGGAAAACGTTCAGTAATGACTTCTGAGGCAGCCAGGAGTGAATGGACAATTTGCTTTTACTGCCTGGATCTCCTCAACCCATTTCCTCTTAATTTGGTGGAGATAGTGGAGCTCTGAAACCAGAAGCCACAGAGATGCCTTAAGGAGGAAAGCTCTGAGACACCTTTTTTTTCTTCCTCATAATTGAACTTTGTTGGGAGTGATTTCTGTGTCTCGCCTTCTTCCTTCAGTACATTTCAGCTTTCCAAGGAACACAGCTGTTTCCTTTTCAAGAAGAAATGTGCATAATTATTATGAAGTTTGGATTTCTTCCTCCGTACTGTTCACAATTTTAAAATTGAGAAAATTTGCAAATTGTTAAAAAATTGATTTTTAAAATTGTTGAGTTTTCTAAATGATAACTTCCTGTCAACAGTACTTGAGGCATTTCTCTTGAATCTTAGAATTTGGTAGGAAATCTGCTGAAGTTACACATGGCACGTGGGTGCTTTTGGACTCTGTTCTTGAGAAACTTACGGTTTTAGTCATTTTTATTTACTGTATGAGTATTTATAAATATAGTCATCTCCTCTTATCTGCAGTTTCTCTTTCCACAGTTTCAGTTACCCACAGTCAATCATGGTCCAAAAATAGGTGAGTGGAGTACAATAAAATATTTTGAGAGAGAAGGACCACCTTATTCATATAACTTTTATTACAGTCTATTTTTACAGTTATTCTTTTATTATTAATTATTGTTAATCTCTTAGTGTGCATAATTTCAAAATTATGCTTTATCATAATTATGTACATATGGAAAAAACGTAGTATATATAGAGTTCAGTACCATATGGTTTCAGACATCTACTGGGGATATGAACGTATCCCCCTCAGATAAGGGGGACTGCTGCACATTCTTCTTGTAAAACTCCCATAACCAAGAAGAACAGAAGAATTTTATACTTGCATCCTCATCCCACAATGTATTCCCTGCTCTATCTCACTAGTTAAGCAAGTGTGTCTTCCAGATATTTTTGCATGAATGAGCATACATTAACTGGTGCACACAGTAATATATAGTTTTGTTTTGTGGTTGTTTTGAGGAAGTGGGATTATATTTTATTTCTCCTGTAGCTTGTTTTTATTCACTAAACACTACATTTTGTAGATCTATCCACGTGAATACATATATATATGTAGGTCATTCTTTTTCGGGGTTGATTATTCTTCGGTTATGTATATACCACCATTAACATTAATGGACATTTAAGTTACATTAGTTTACTCTAGCAAAAAAAGGTACTGCTGTGAACATCTGTGTGTATGTCTCTGTATGCATGCGTGTGTTAGACCTCTAGGGTGTGCATCTAGGTTTTGTTGCCACTGCCACATCGTTGGAATCTGTGGACTGGTCATACTCATGGGAGACCGTCACGGCATAGGTAGACAGTGCTAACTGATACAAATATGCAACAGTATATGAATTCTGGTCCATGGGGTAACGTTGGGCAAAGGTGTTCAGGTAGAATTCAGACATAATGGTGATTTATATTTTTGTGTTTGCCTGTGAGAAATCCTACAGAGCCAAACATGCACACTTCAAGATATGAGAGAACTGCAAACATTGAAAAATAAATAAATGAAAGAATTTGTAGTAATCAACCTTTGGATCATCTCCCACAAAACATGAAAATGAGTGTATGTTGAACAATGGCCCAGGGACATTGAGTTTGAATTGTTTTAGCACAGGAGGCAGAAGACATGCGGTGTGAGAATAACACAGGATGTGAAGGAATATTTGGGGTCAGAGCAATCCATGTCTGAGCCCTGTGTCTCTGACATAGGTAGCTTTGAGACCTGTAATAGCTCACTGTTTCTAAGCTTCTTTAAAATAGAGTTAATCATAAATTCTCTTTTGCAGTTGTCCTGAGCATGACATGGGCGAGTGTGTGGAAAATGCCTAGCTCAGCACCTGCTACACAGTGGGTCATCAATATTGTTTAGAAAATCTTGCTGCTACGTACACTGTCATTCATGGTCTTCATGGCATCAGTCAAGTTAACCTCATTAGATCTGCTAATCATTTGATAAAAGAGGAAGCAGAATTGGATAATTTCTGTAACCATTTAGTTGGGTTTTTTTTTCCATCTTGACAAGTGACTTTTCCTTTTGAAAATGAAAATTTTAGCCCATTGTCTTTGCAAGCGTTTAATCAACAGGACAAGCGCGCGCGCGCACACACACACACACACACACACACACACACACAATTGATATCTAAGCCTCAGGCCCTTTTAAGATAGAGCCGCCTCAAAACAAAGAGTGATGGTCCCAATCCAGAGGGCTTGGGTGTGAGAGATCCCCTTTATTGAGGACAATAAGTAATTCACAAAAAGAGCCTTTCCATTCTTCTCTTCCAGCCTCCATCCCATTTCACCCATCAGCTCACTCGTGCTCTGTCCAGATGACCACATTTCTCCTCCTGCCCTCTAGCTTTGTCTCTTCCAGTGGGTCCTGCCTGTGGAATAACTATCACTCTCTACTTTATGACGAAAACTTATGTTTATTAGGGCATTTATATATTAAGCATTTTACATGTAGTTTTGCTTATTCATGTGTTAATAAATATCCAATGTGAGTTATGTGTTAAAAATGATTCTACGGTGCTGAAATTACAAAAATAAACACAAAGTATCTGGCATTGTGAAGGATTCACTTCAGTCAAGAGTCCCAGACAACAAATAGATAAATAATTACCATTATATTTTATTCTTAATATGAATCAGTGTGAAGAAATAAAGTGGCTACAGCGTGATGGGGAATGTTAATTATATAGATCATCAGGTAGGACACCCTGAGGATTGTCATTTGATTAGTGATATGAGTAATGTGCCTATGTCATAGGTTTTACGTATTACATATAATGTGTATACATGTATGCTGCATGTCTGTGTCTACCTCACGGCAAGGTAGGCATTATTGTTTTCATTCTACAGATAGCAACTTGGTGCTTAAGGCTAAATAATATGTTAGGGAGGTGTTTCAGTAGCAAGTATTGGAACATCTATCTAACAGTGATTTCACCAAATAGGATTTTATTTTTCTAATTTGACAGGAGGTCTGCTTAGGCAATTCAGTGAAGTCAAGGCTGGCATGTCTGTGATTTTTTTTCACCCTTTTCCTCATGGTCTCAGGGTGACTTGACAGCATGTCTGCATTCTAGGTAAGAGCAAGCAAGGAGATACACCTGTTTCATCTGGCTCTTTTATTAGGAAAGATAGCAGAGCTTCTGAATTTCTTCTTTAGGCTTTTTGGGAAGAACATTATCTGTGGTCACCCCTAGCTGCAAGAAAGGAAGACTGAGGAAGTATTTAGTTTTTATCATTTTTATAGTGAAAGAAAGTAAGAGAGAAGACTTGGAAGTAAGTGTTGGGTTAATATTTGCATTGCATAAATTACATGCTCGACGTATCTAGTAAGCCAAGTCTGTCTGGCAGCAAAGGTCCTCTCTAATCTATCTTTATCTGATTCATTTGGAATGGTCATTGTCTTTTATGGAATCCAGAGGAGGTGACTAATGTCAGTGACAGCTCGTACTAAAATACTAACAGCGGTACCACCTAGGAGGTTATAATAAAGTTGTTGCCATATAGCTGATACTGATCATGTCACTCCCTATTCTTTTAAGTATAATTTCCAGGAATTGAAACTCATCTGGCCAATTTTTTCTCCGATTAGCCTATTGTTTCACAAGATTATCAGGCAATTGATATGTGATTTTCTACAAATCCAGAGACCACAAACCTTCCTGCATATGCAATTTAGATATGGGGTCATGGGGAAAATACTGAAGTAAATAATCTATCTTTGTAAGAAATACTGATATGATATTACCTGGGAGTTGTCCAAAGTCACAGAATCCTTCATACCTGTTGAGTGTCCTACAGTTTACAATTGTTTTTACTTGCATTGACTCATTCACTTTGCATGGCTGTCCTGGGAAATAGGGCAGAAATCATTAGTGCCATTTTACTTGTGGATAAATTTTGCTTACAAGTAAACTGATGCCTAGAAAAAACTGAACAACAAAATACTAAAACAAATTCTGTCTTTTCTAATCATGGGTTCCTCAATCTTATTTAAAAAACACTTTGCTAAAGCAAATTCAATTACTCCCCTTCAAACAAATGACTGCCCCAAGTTCCCTCTCATGTAGAAATTCTGAACTGCTATTGATTATGAATAGAATGATCAGTCTTAAAATATACCTCTATTTACTTGCTCTAGCATATGCTAAAAGCCTTTTAAAGAGAAAAAAATTGGTCATCAAGTCTTTTAAAAATATTTTCTGGCCATTTCTAATTGAAGACAGGAATAATACATGCTAATGTCAAAAAGTCAAATAGTACAGAAAAATGTACACTACACAGTACATTTTTTCTTTAGTTACACTACAGAAGACAATCAGCATTAACAGATTAGTTTATATTCTTTCTGGTATTTTTAAATGTCATTTTTATTTTTGGAATAATAATTACTGTTACCATCATGAACAGATATGGTACTGTTTCGTGACTTCTGTTGCCTAATAACGTGTTGCGAACATTTTCCATACTGGTATATCTACATCTAACTAATTATTTTTAATGTCTACATGGTATTTTCTTTGAAATACCATGAGTTATTACTCTTGTAGCCAAACCCTTAATAATAGCCAGTTAGTTTTTCTAAGTGTTTAATGTGTGTAGTACATGTCCATGATGTGTATCTTTAAGTGTATGTTTACTATTTCCACAGGAAAAACTTCTGAAGTGGTATTGATTAATTATATGGTGGGTGCATTTGCAATTTTATAGAAATTACAGAATTACCCTCCATCAGCAGAATTTGAGAGTGTCTGTTTCTCTGCACTCCACACCAGCACCGGGTATTAGGCAGTTTTAGTCCTCATTAATCTGAAAGACAAAACAATTTTTATGTATCTATTTTATTTCTTGAATTAACAGTGATTTCAAAAACCTTTTCATGATTGTGGGTCACCTTTTCTTTTATCCATTATGTCTTTATGTCCCTTGCCCATTTTTCGATCAGGTTGTTTTTCTTCAGATGAAACTCTTTAGATATTAACCCTAGATACGTCACGTCCGTTGTTAATCTTTTTCCCCTTATTTTGTCCTTTGTATGTTAATCATTTTTTATGATATCTTGTGCCATACCAATTTGAAAATTGTTATATAGACAAATGTGTCAGTCTTTTGCTTGGTTTCTGGCTTTACTGCAATGCAAAGAAAAGTCAGAAACAGTCTGATTTTATAATATTTCAGGTTGGAAATTCACTCCGAGTGGAACTTTGCAATATGGAAGCTAGTCAAACTTGAGTAATTATCATTCTGCGGCTGATATTTACCCACACCCATTTGCAGTGAAGTCCAAACCAGGATTTAATAACCCATAGCATATTTGCACAGACTTTCTCATTTTCTAACCATTTAAAATTAGTACTGAAAGATGAATGACTCATTGTTAAACATATTCCCTTCAAATTTAGTTCTACTCTGAGAGGTTTTTAAGGAGAATCTGTGGCTAAGTTGTGCCAGCTCAAGTGTTAACTTCTTAGAAAGTTTTATGCTTCTGTTTTGCCCAAATACTCTAATGAATGAAATTTAAGGTTCAACTCAAACTTGTCAATGGTGACAGGTTTTCTAAATGAAGGGGATTGGAATGAAAATGATCAGGCGGTTAAGAAAGAGAAATGCCTTGGTATTAGGCCATATGAATATAACTGACACACAGAATAAAATGTACAGAATCTGTACTCATGAATTCCCCAATTATCCTGGTAGACTTTGAAATCCTACACACTTGGCCTTGAATTTTGGCTTCTCCAGTTGTTAATATTTAAATGAGACAAATTATTTAACTTTACAAAGCCTCATTTTCTTTCTCTCTAAAATGGGGAGAGTATTTGCAATTGCCATCACCTAAAAATCACTCATTTTGTCATCTCTTATGTTCATCTAACCCAAAACCTTATAAAGTTGTACAAATCTGAGTAATCTGTTTGAACTCAACATGCTCTGGCCTCCAATGTGGGCACAATTTAAAAATCACAGCAGATGAAAGTAAGGGAAGTGAATAAAAACTGAGTAAAACTGCCATTAATTTAGCATTTTATATGCAAGTTCTCTCTGGCAGTCAATTCATGTTGTCTGTTAAAGTAGCCTTACTTTTCATTTTTATTGTATGTTTTACATCTCAATGTTTCATGACTTAAAACTGATGACATCTGAATATTTTCCAAGCGGTTACTACATATTTATGAAGAAGAGTTAATCTGTGGAAAAGGAGAGAGGAAAACAATCATAAAATTTTACAGCTGAGTGACTTGTGGGCTCGCATACAGTAGAGGAAATTGAGACCCAGGCAAGTTACATGACTTGCCTGGTATCAAATATTAGTAATAATAATAAAATACAACTACAACAAAATTGTTAGGCAACAAGAAGGTCTTGGGCTGGTTCCGTTGTATCCCATCTAAGAGTGAAATATGGGAGCAAGGTGAGTAACTTTTTCACACACTCTTTCCCCAGGGTATCTTGGGCCATCTAGATGTCCAGGAAGGGTATTCCCACAGGTCACAATACACGAGGTCCAACAATGTCTGGGCAGGTCCAGCTCCCACTAGACGGCCAATAGCAGTGAACTGTAGCATGCTGACTGTAGATGGGAACTCTCCTGCTGGACACTGGCTGGAACATCAGCTATTTTGGAGGCTTCGGGCAGATTATTTGCACCACTCCTTTAAACAGTATAGACGGCATGTCAGAGCTTGCCTGGTTCCCAAGGGTCTAGGGTGGACAGTGGATCCTTGAAGGGATATCCCCATGTAGGACGGGAGGCCTTGTCTCCTCTTGGCACAGTGCCACTATGTGTGGTCCTTCTATCCTGGACCTCTCCAACTCCCCATCCTCCTGGCAGTATTCCTCTTACCTCTTTTCCCCTCTGCCCATCCTCTCCCAAATCTATTTTCTGTGCCCAAAAGACCATCCATTCCCTGGGACTGGAAAACTCCTCCTCCCCATAGTTTCTGTCCTTTCTTCTGTGTCATCCCTCCTGGAGAAAATGACGGCAGAAGCAGAAGTAGAATGCCTTGATGGTGAATGAAGAAGAGCCAGGAGAGAGAGGGAAACCCTGAGAACAAAAACATGTTTGTGGCTGTTTCAATATCAACCTGTCCTCATCAACATCCATGTCATCATCACTGTTATCACAATCTGCACCATCATCACCATCATGCAAGTACATTTATTGAGGGCTTATCGGGGGCAATGACAGCAAATATCCCAAGCACCTTATATCATTTTATTTAAGAGATTTCCTGTAAGGTTGGTCCTACACTTAGGGTGATTACATAACTTGCTTAACACAGTGGTTCCCAATCAAGGACTATTATGTGCCCAGGAGACATTTGGCAGTGTTTGGAGACTTTTTGATTTTCATGAACAGGAGGGTGCTACTGGGTTACACATTCAACAATGCACAGGACAGTCCCCCAAGCAAAGAATTATCTTGCCCAAAATGTCAGTAGTGCTGATGTGGACAGACTCTCGCCTGGCAAGATACATTTACAAGTTGAAGAGTTTGCTTGCTTGTTCTTATCATGAATGGGTGTTGAAGTTTTCTCAAATGCATTTGCTATATTCAGATAATCACGTGTTTTTGTTTGTTGGTTTGTTTGTTTTTTGAGATGGAGTTTTGCTCTTGTTGCCTAGGCTGGAGTGCAATGGTGCAATGTCAGCTCACTGTAACCTCTGCCTCCTGGGTTCATGAGATTCTCCTGCCTCGGTCTCCTGAGTAGCTAGGATTACAGCTGCCCATCACCACGCCTGGCTAATTTTTGTGTTTCAGTAGAGACGAGGTTTTGCCATGTTGGCCAGGCTGGTCTTGAACTCCTGAACTCAAGTGATCCACCCGCCTCAGCCTCCCAAAGTGCTGGGATTACAGGTTTGAGCCACTGTACCCGGCCATGTGTTATTTTTTAATTCTGTTTATGTTATAGATTCTAGTAATAGAGTTTCAAATGCTAAAATCATTCTTTTATTCCTGGGGTAAATTCTCCTTAGTCACAGTATGATACCATTTATAGGGAAATTTTAAACATACAAAACAATACTATATATTATTATGAACATGTATATATGCAGTGAAAATGTAAAAAAGATAAGCTATAAGACAGACTCACACTGATTTCAGAATAATTGTTACCTCTGAGAAAGAAAGAACTGGAAATCACTAGGAAAGACTCTTTTAAAGGGTCTTATAACATTTTATCTCCATAAAATAGGTCTGAAGAACAAAGCAAGTGTCTGCTAAATATGGGGGGAAATATACAGGGGTACCTGTTACATTATTTCACATATTTTGAATGTTTGAAATAGTTCATATTTTAAAAAAGAGACATAATAACAAAAAACTAGAGCTAAAATGATATAAATGACTAAATCCTAAATAGTAACTCAATGCCAGATCCAGGATTCCAAGTTATGTGTAACTCTCCCCAGAACCCAAGCTCTTAACCAGCATATGATGAGAGTATCCCAGGCTCATGGCGTGCCAGGCTCCGTACTCAGGAGCTGACACATATACACTCCTGGAGCCTTTCAAATTATCTCACCAAGTAAGTACTCTTGTTTTCTTCATGTTACAGACGAAGACACTGAGGCACACGGGGAGTGTGTGTTGTTTGGAATTTGTTCACTTAGTTCCGTTTGTTCCTCCTCCTCAGAGGACTAACCATGAATTAGGATTCACAAGGACCAAGTGAAAAGCCATGGGTGTGTCCAGGCTCCAGGTATCATCCTGGACACAGCATTTTACCTTGTGCCACATTTTCATCAGTAATGAAATCCTCTTGAACCCTCCAGCTGCCCACTTCTCTCCAAGCCTGCAACTGCTGCGTTACCATCTGAGTTACATTGTCTTTCATTGTTGCAGGTTTTGCCTTCTCCTAGTCATTTTCTAGAACCCATAAGACTGATTGAGATGCATGTTGGATCCCCTCACTCCTCTCCCCTGGGGCTTCACAGCTTTTTAGAATAAGAAGAGTATCTGCCGGGCGCACCTTGGCTGATGCTTGTAATCCCAGCACTTTGGCAGGCTGAGGCAAGCAGATCGTGAGGTCAGGAATTTGAGACCAGCCTGATCAGTATGGTGCAACCCTGTCTGTATTAAAAACACAAAAATTACCCAGGCACGGTAATGTGTACCTGCAATTCCAGGTACTCGGGAGGCTAAGGTGGAAGAATCGCTTGATTCTGGGATTCTGGAAGGTGGACGTTGCAGTGAGCTGAGACTGTGCAAAAAAAGTATCTTGAATGTGGTTAAAATGCAGGCATGATTTAGCCTATGAGCCCCATTTCTTGGGCATCTTCTTTGCTTTCTAGTCACTGGGCCAAGCCCTTTGGCACTTCGGGGTCTTTGCAAAGGCTGCCTCCTATTCAGGGAAGCATCTTATCATTGTCCTGGCCCCTTGTTTGTCCAGAGCTAACGCCCTTACCCTTGCTGAGTTGTTGATTCCTGCCATCCATTTAGTTTTCACATCACCTACTATTGTTTTCTCAGGGAAACTTTCTGTGTCTTCCAAACTTGACCAGACCCATTGGTACTTAACCCTTGTAAAACTCCAAAAGGAATGAATGAGTTGCTCTTCATAATACTCACAAGTTTAAACAGTTAATTTTGCAATTAATGTTTGATAGACTTAACGTTTGCTAGACTATAAACTCCATAATGGCGGCCCTAGGTCTTTTTTAAATCACTGTATCTTCAGGGCATAGTATAGTGCCTGACATGTAATGGTGTTTAATAAATATATGTGGGATAAATGAATGATTTGATGAATACACTTTTCGCTATTAATGTGATACTAGAGAAGAAGAGGATAGACCATTTCGCCCTTACACAGAGGTAGGAAACATGCCTCGGTGTATTTCTTACCTATGCCACGCTTCATGCATCTGAAGGATGAAAAACATAGCCCAGAATGATCACTCAGGAGAGAAGGCATTGGGTTACTATTAGTAGCCAAAATGTGGAACCAAACAGGCCAGGAAACCAAGAAAGTGAAGCCTGAAGAACTGAAGGTCATGGGGGATATTTTCATAATTGGGTAGCCCTATTTAAAGTGGTCAGAATGGATGCATCTCTGAAAAGACCAGAATGTGGCATAGTCCATGTGTATTTGGGGTTCTAATTATGAATTCACTTGTCAAGACTGTTGGGTTCCAAAATTTTATTGTACATAATCATCACGTTATGCTTGCTAAAAAAGCAGATTTCAGAGCATCTTTATAAAATCATTCTTAATCAGGAGATCTGGACCAGGACCCAAGGATCACAGTACCTATAGTTGAGTGGGACAGGGTAGGAGGGAAAAAATAAAAGGAAAAGCATTTTGAAAACACCTGGCTTATTAAACCTTGTGAAGGAATGAAAACACAGGCCACAGTGAAAATTTCAATGACAGTGTGGCAACTGTGTCAATGGATTGCCTTTAGGCAGAAAGGGTTATGCAGTGTTACTACACCAATGAGATGTGTTAACTAATCTGCGGGGCCCTGTGGCTTTTGCTTTTAAGTCACACATGACAAAGATTAATGTTGATTTTGTTTCCCTTGTCTAGACGTAGTCCTCGCCAGATATAAATATCAACCGTGGCCTTTCATGCGGCCTTCTTTGTAATTACATTCTAAAGCAATAGAAACTGTTAGTCCTGAATTCTATGAATATACTCATTTTATGTTATTTTTACAAAATTAACCTTCAGGAGCAGAATGGTTGCTTCCGAAAGAATGCATGGGAAGGGGAAAATTGGAGTTATTAAAAAAAAAAAGAGTTAAGGTGGAAAATTGTGGAGCTACTAAGCTGCCCTAAAAATACAGTGTATTTATAGCAAGAAAATCACTGCTTAAAGATATAGTTTTAAAAAACTGGCCTCTCAGATGACCAATTAGATCATAAAGTTGGATGGGTCCTAGTCCTGATTTCATTAGCATGTAGCACAGAATGTCTCCTTGGGGACTTGTATTTTCTTAGTCATGTAGCACTTCACAGCTGGGCAGAAAAGGCTGCCACATTATTTTTGAATGCAAGAAACTTGTGATTTCAGACTCTCCCAGGATTTTAACTGTCTTGCCTGAACAGATTGGCACAACAACAGATGGTCCACATTGGATCATTGCAACTACCTTGGATATTAAGGATCAAACTCCTTGTAATAATGAGTACATTAGCCTCTATAGATGATTGTTTAATGTACATATACCTAAAGAAAGACTGAGCTGCATATCAGAGAGAGAAGCCTCTTGAAAGAATGCAATGCCTGGCACATAGCAGTGCTCAGTAAATGTCTGGGATATAAGATGAATTCATGGGAGAATCTGTACAACTGTTCTTCTAGTTCTTGGTTGTTAGAGGTAGGTTTTCCCAGGAAGTAGGCTCTGAGATGGAGATTAGCATGCAAAACTTCCATTAAGGAGAGCTGTTGGGATCCACACATGTGAAAGAGAAGGAAGGATTGAACAGAGAAAAAGGTTGGGCTGGGATACCGTTTTAACGAAGCCTCTGTCCCCCGCCATGGGAGGTGATGAAGCCGAGCTGGCTCTCCACAACTGTGCCTAGTGGAGGAGAGGAAATGGCTTTAGAACCCCTGCTGGCCCACTTGTTGGGTGTAGGCTGGCTCAGAAGGTTGATTCTCAGAGAAGGTTGACAGCCAAAGGCTGTGTGCTGGAAGAATTCCTGGCAGCTGGGTGAATGAATCATTGATTCCTGAAAGAGAATCCCTGTATGGGCAGTGTCCATCAAAGCCTACATTGTGATGGTCCTGGGGTACCCACTGGGACTGGCTCAGATGACGGTATGTTATAAACTTAATACTTATGTCCCCTCCACATTCAGATGGTGAAATTCTAACATATGAATGCATATGAATGGTATTAGGAGGTGGGGCCATTGATACATTTCACAAGGGCTCCACTTTCATGACCTAAACATCTCCCCAAATTTCATTTTGCCCTTAGAAGGGGGCGTAGACACCAGAGCTCCCTCTCTTCTCCATGTGAGGATAAAAGGAGAAACTGGCAATCTGCAGCCCCAAAGAGAGCTCTAACCAGAAGCCAACCATGATGAGACCCTGATCTTGGATTTCCAGCTTCCAAAACCATGAGAAATACATTTTCATTGCTTATAAAGCACTTTTTTATGGTATTTTGTTGTGGCAGCCCACACTGACTCAGACAGAGCATATATGACAAGGTGATTATGACTGAGATAGACTAGCAGAGAGTTCTTATTGACAGCATAGACACCTCTGGAAGGCCACTTGCATGGGCTGCACAGGTAAACATTGTTTTGGTAACTCCTTTTAATCACCCTTTCTTTAAAAAGTGATGTTACACACATTTGAATTTGGTGGGAGGCTACAAAAATAATTCTCCTAAAGAACCACAAGAAAACAAAATCATTACTTCAGAAGGTATTAGTCCTACATGCTGGACATGCTGGGAAATACATAGTCTGTAAGCCAAGAAAGAATAATTGTCAGTTGCAGGGAACCAGCCAGCTGTTGGCACCATCTGGGAAACGGGTAGTCAACTCACAAAATCCAAAGTGGCAGAGTAAACTCTGGCTCAGGCTGGATCCTTGACTGTCTCTGAAGGATTCTCTCTGGCTCACAAGAGAGGTGTGGAAGCAGGAGGAGGTCATCTCCACAGTACAGCAGATGGAGGATGGAAGATCCAGCTGGAAAGGCTCCAGCGCACAGAGGGGAGGGCTGGGAGGAGGACCTGCTTCCAAGTGAGGACATTAGAAGAGCAAGGGAGGGGCTGTGTGGCCTTGACAACGTGGGACAAAGCTTGTGGCTCAGTTCAATCTCGTGGCAACCTGGAAAACATTCAGAGATGCACACAGAATCTTGGGCACACGGAATTGGGTCCAGATGTGTCTGCTGGGGGGCCTGTGCTCAAAATGCCCCATCAGGTGTGGGTATAATTAGTCGAATTGCTGACAGTCTTTGGAATCCGTAGCAGCACAGGCCTGAGGAAGGGCGGAAACTCTAGAGCAGGTTTAGTTGTGTCGTTTCTGTTTCTCTCTACGATTTACTTGTATTTATGATTTTTGCCATTACTCCTTACCACACACATTTTTCTTAAACTAATGTTTAGAGGAAATGCTGGGTGGCCCCAACGTTCAGGCCTTCAACTGGGTGGTTGCCCTTTACATTTTCAATGTATTTCTCAGTGCCGCCTCCTTCTGCTGTGGTCAGTGTAGTCTCCTTACCGCCTTCCTTCACCAAAACACCATGTTCTCCCAACCCCTGCCTTACCCTTTCCTATAGTGAATCTGTGCTATACCTCACTGTGTCCTGCCCATCCTGAAGCCTCTCCTTACTTCTGGAATTCCTTTGAGACTTGTGTTTAGTTATCTATCACATAGTCTTTGCCATGGGCTTATTATTTGTTTCACATACTGCCCCAAGGAGATCAAAACCTTTTAGGGTGCAAGGACAAGGTTTCACATCCTTTGCATCCTCCTTAGTACCTACAACAGGACATGGATTATTCTAGCAGGGAAGGGAGCACACTGAGATCCTCCCTTCTCCTGGAGTACTCCTCTTCTCATTCGTAATCTTCTAAATGTCTGTTTTGCCTTTAGTCCTAAGTTTAAATATCCTCTCCATTCATTTTCTCTCCCAACCCTAATTATTGGCCTTCCTTGATCATGTTTGTATCTCCATTGTGATAAGTGCCTTGAAGGCCCTATGAGAGACAAGCAGGTGTAATGATCTTTCTCTGTGTTTTTAATGTTTGATTCTTGTTTCCCTTCGACTGTCAGGGATATGAGGGCAGGGCTGTTTCTACTTTCCCCTGATAAGTATTGCATCCAATACATGTCTATTCTCAATACATATTTGAACAAATTAATAGGAACATATAAATAACTTTTTTATTTTTGTAAGTAAATCAAACACTAGAAAGTTCTCAGTTGCTGGTTTTGCAGAATATTTTAACTTCCTGTGAATGAGCACAACATAAATCCATTTGGACATGGAAAACATTCTTTTCCAATCTCTGTATACTTGTTTGTACTGGTTGAGCCAGTAGGGTTTGGTACAAATAGAGACCAGATCTAAACACTATCCCTTGCTGCCCTTCCTCCAGCCAGTGTGCTCTCTCCAGGTTACTGTTTGTCTCCCAGAGTGTCTGCTCTGTCATTTCATGTGTAATTAACGCTGTCCATGATAAGAGTTTCTTTGACAGGTTTCCCAGCGAGTAGAGTGAATTTAGAGACCTAATTACCACATGCCTGAACTCTGGGCTTCCCTCTGAGGCCTCAGCTATGATACTGGTGATGAATGACTTGGTCTGGGCTGCTTTCCGGGGGTGAGGTTTTTTTTGAAATTATGACAGTTTCTATCTCCAAAGTATTTCAAATGCCAGCATTTGAGATTGAGCTCTAAAATAGAGGATGTGTGCTTTTCTCTGCTTAACACAGTCCGAAGTTTTGCAGTTTCATTCCTGCCTTAGACAGACAACCCCAGTGAAGAAAAATAGCTAGGAATTTTCTATAGACAGGTTCCAGTTCTTTTTACTTCTTTTTTCTTTTTCTTTTTTTTTAATCATGGGAGAAAAGAAATAGGATGCGGAATAATTAGGGAGATAATGCTTGTATTTTTTAAATATATATTTTTTCATCTTAAAGTGATTTAAGCTTTTAGGTTTGGACAGGGAATATAGATCAATAACAATGATTATAATAGTATTTGCCAAGTATTTCTGTGTGCTAGGCACTGTAGAAAATATAATCATATATGTTGGATCCTCTTACTATTTCTATTTTACTGATGAGAACACTGAGTTTTAACAGGTAGGTAACTTTCCTACCAGCTAGAAGAGGTAGGGCTCAAATGCAAGGCTCTTGGACACCAAAGCATGTATATTTAACACTATGATACTCTTTTTTTTTTTTAAATTTGAGATTGAGTCTCACTCTATCACCCAAGTTGGAGTGCATGGGCATAATCTTGGCTCACTGTAACCTCTGCCTCAGGAGGTTCAAGTGATTCTCCTGCCTCAGCCTCCTATGTGGCTGGGATTATAGATGCATACCACCACACTCAGCTAATTTTCGTATTTTTAGTAGAGATGGGGTTTTACCATGTTGGCTAGGCTGCTCTCGAAACTCCTGACTTCAGGTGATCTGCCCACCTTGGCCTCTCAAAGTGCTGGGATTACACCATCATACCCAACATATGATACTCTCTTACATGAAACTCCTTAGCTGGAATTCTTGGCTAGAATTAGGGTATCAGAAAGAGTCCCATAGAAACAGAATTTTCTTGGGTTTTCAAGGAAGGGTTCTGGTAAATACATAAAAATTATTTTAGAAGAATGACAAATTTGTAGTGATTGTAATTTTTGGTAGATGTTAAGTCAGAGAATAGCCCTTGTATTACGTTAGTAATCCCTGCGATTGTGGCTTCTTTATTGCTCTACTTAGAGCAAGTTTATATAGAAAGCCAGGGTTTAAGATGCTTTGTCTAGCCTAATTCTTTGCCTCTCTGCTGACATGCCCCTAATCTGTCCATGGCAGGTGGCTGCAATTCCAGTCATAAGTGCAACTGTGGATGAAAATTTCATGACCTTCTTCACTGACTCGTTCCAGTGCACTTGTCAGTATCATTAGCGTGACTCTTATTTCCGTCTTCAGAAACATGAACAATGTCTCCTTGTATGAAGACCTTGTTGGCTTAATCATAACAATGAATATTTGTATTTGCTAAACATTTTCCACATTTCAGAGCACATTCACATACTTGATTTTCATTTGATCCTGAGTCAAACAGGGCAGGAATTTATTCACCTATTTACTCAGCAAATATTTATAGTGTCTGTTATTTGCATTAAACTATCATCTCCACTTTGTAGATGAATCAACTGAGCCTTAGAGAAGATAAAACACTTTCTATGCATCTCTCAGTCATAGAATACCAAGTTTAGGGCTTTTTCTAAATCTATGGTTAATCCAAGAGGCTTGTACTTTGTTTCCCAACCCGTGGATTAAAATGATAAAGTTAATAGCTCAGAGGAAGAGCTTGAGTATCATTTCATGTACAGGACAGTTTCTATAATCATCAATCAATAAATGATTTCTTTCATTCTGAAGCGTGATATGTGTCTTTGTTTCCTTTATGGAAAATCCTTAGAATAGCTCACAAAAACTCATGATACAGCTTTTGCTGGTCTCTTTGGCATTACTCTGCTATCCCAGGATTCCAGTTTCTCATGCTCCTAGGTTTTCTTTTGCTTCAAGGTCTTTGCTGGTCTTTCTGCTCAAAAATCTCTTGATCCTTATGTCCCACCTACTTGTACTATAGATCTCAGCTTGAATGTCAGTGGTTCAGGAAGGTCTTTATGGAAACACCCCTCCACCAGAACCTCTGATATAGACCCTCTTAGTGCCAAGTGCTCCCCCTCTGTTTTATTGATCGCAGTCTGTTATTGCATGTGCATTTATGTAAATTTTATTTGTTTAATACTCTGTCCTCAACTGGACTAAAAGCACAGGAGCAAATCCCTTTTTTGCTCATTGCTGTGAGCTTAATTCTTTTAAAAGTTACAACCATGCACCTGAGTGAAGTAGGTGAGGCACTCCAAAAATAGATATTGGGTGGATGAATTGAAATAAGGCTCACCAATGTCAAAACTTTATAGTTCCTGGGTTAATTGGATAAGTCCCACATCAGTTATCTATTGCTGAAGTAACAAGTTAGCATACATTTCACAGCTTAAAACAACATCCATTTATCATCTTTCTGTTTCCATTGGTCAGAAGTCTAGGCATAGGATGGTTCAGCTGGTTCAGCTGTTTCAGCTGGTTCTTTGCTTTGAGTTTCACGAGGTCAAAGTCAAAGTGTTGGCAGGCCGGGGCTCTCATCTGGGGAAAGATCTGGTTCTAGGCCCATTCAGATTGTTGACTGGCCTCAGTTCTATGTGCTTTCTGACTGTTATTCAGGGTGTGCGCTCAGCCCTCATCTTCTAGAGCTCACATTCCTCAGCTGTAGTCTTGAATTCTTATGCCTAGAATCTCTTACCTTCCCTTCTGCCTCATCCTCTAATTTTGCCTCCTCTTTAAGGGCTCCTGTGATTACATTATCAGGATACTCCAGGATAATCTCCTCATATTGATATGTCCTAGGGATTAGGATGTGGGATATTTGGAGGATCATTATTCTACCTACCATAAACCCCAAGTGCCTATCAATTTGAGGATGACTTAATGAAGAGAATGGAAGAATGTAATTTGTGTGGATTTCTCCCCGACTTCTGCAGATATCACAGAATTTGGTAGATGAGTTTGTTTCTAAGAAGAAACAAAGCTAATGAAATTGGGAACTGCATGGCCTCAAACCATTTAAAATAATGGCACTCTCACTCCATTACCTTTGAGGGATAGCAGTTCACATTAACATACCCACTTCCCGAGGAGCGGAAGTGCTGATTGAATGGGATTCACACAAAAATGGACAGAGGGGAGAAGTGTGTTTCATGTTAGACAGTTATACCTTTGGAGCTGTCCCTCACTTGCTTATAAATGCTTTTCCCCTTTCACAGAAATACCTCCTCTCAGCTGTTTGCAGAAGGCAATAGGTTTTTGATAAAAGAAAGTTTACTTTCGACTCTTCAGAATTTCCTCCTAGTGGTCTAAAACTTTTAGTATACTTCCACCCCTCAGGTGTAGAGAATGGAGGCACCCCAGAAAGGTCATTATTTCTGAGAGAAAAAAAAAAGTTACCTTTTGTTGTATTATTTTTGCTCGTTTCATCCACAAATAATTAATTAGTTCACTCATTCATCCATTTCCTATATCCTATGGCCAAAGATTTGAAAACCTTTTATTGATAATTTTGTTTAGGTCAGTTTACTCCTTTGTGTGTCTGTCTTGGAAATGGCATACTCACTTAAAATATCCGTTTGCAGGTCGGTATCAGAAATCTTTTCAAGGTTCTTCTGCTCCTGAATATTTTCAGTGCATGTTAGCAAGTTAAAAGGACCAAATTTTTACTAAACTCATTTCTCTATGACTGCGGTCTTCCAGTCTATGTGACAGCTGATTCACATGCATGGGTTCTAGGGAGCATGTGGGAAATAGTGACCGCATGGCACATGTGAAGTCAAGAGTGCCAAGGAGGCCCAAAGTGATTCCGGAAGCCCGAGCTGAGCATGGCATAGGGCCCGTCAGAGTTGATGTGTGAGCTAGTGCCCTGGAACAACCAGTGCACCATTTTGAGGGGTAGGAGGGATGTGAATTACGAAGGGCATGAAAAGCTTTTGGGTCAGAGGCTGAGGATTGATCATGTGTGGAGACACTGAAGAAAATATAGGCCTCAGGCTACAGAGTGCACACAAATCACCTAGAACATAATTCATGCTGATGACTCCATGCCCTTTTCTTCTGAGACCTTCTTCCACACCTGTTTCTTCGGAGGTTATGCGGCCATCATTGATGACTTTAAAGCTGACCCTTTAAAGTGCATCAAATCAATTTTACATCAAATCAAAGTAACAGCTATTTGTTGAGCACTTGCCATTTAAAATGCCCTGCATCAGGCATGCTAGCAGCGAGGAACTGGGGTGGATCATAGTATGAGCCTTTTCCTGATGAAAAAGCACTTAGAGAATTATTGGCAAAAGGGCTGGAAATCATATTTCTCATTTAGGTGCATAAACAACTGTCTTAATGCATGTAATGGTTTATTAAGACAGAATGCGGCCAATCCTTATTCCTTTGCACGGATGTCATAGGAGAAAGTGGACTTGAATGATATTCAGGGAGAATTAGGTGAGCCTTTACTAAGGCCTTGACACAAATAGCTTAGGTCCAAAAAGGCCATATTCTCATAATTTGAACTTTTATTGAGTAATACATTTTATGAACCCTCCTATCTCAGGTAATGGCATTTATCAGCCCCTAAACCCCTTAATCAAGACAGTGAAGAGTCAATTTGGAGTCTCCGATTTCCTTAACCTTCCAAATTGCACTGGAATCTAAGTTTCATCTTTCTACCTCCAAAATGTCTCTACAATCCACCCTCTTCCATGTGTTCCAGGCTGACTGTCCTCGTTTGGTTCCTCATTATCCTCTGGCTGGTTATAGAAATAGCCTCCTGATGGTGCTTGTTACTCACAGTTTCTACGAAATCCATCTCCCAGTCTGCTGCCAATTATCTCTCTCTAACAGAGACTGGATTATATCCTGGCCTTGCTCACAACCTCTCAGAGGCTTCTCTTTGTTTTAGGATGAAGCCCCAAACTCAGCATGGCATTTATAAGGCTCTTCACGATCTGGCCCCAGCCTGGCCTTTCAATTTTACAGCCTGCCAGTTCTCACAGAAGCCTTTACTCCTTCATCTGCCTTCTCTGCCAGGCACTTTCCTGCTACGTCTTTGCTGAAAACACTCCATTCTTCCTCTTATTTTTATCAAGCAAACTCCTATTCTTCTTTCCATTTCTAGCTCAAATGTCACTCTCTCCAGATGGCCTTCTCTGGTTCATATCTGCCTTCCCCCACATGACACCCTTTCATCATTGACATTTCAGTATGTATTATTCACATGCCGGTATGCTGATAACAACAATAGTAATAATGAAAACTTCTAGAAACTGTGTGTCAGGCTATGCAGGCATCACAACTGCACTCTCACTTAATCGTCTGTCTACCATATGAGGTAGATATTATTATTCCACATTGCAGATAAAGAGACAGGCTCAGAAGAAAGTTAAGTGACTTTCATAAGTTCCACAGCCAGTAAGTGGCAGAAGATGAATTCATACCCAGATTTTTCTGACTCAAGAGATTAGATGATTTTTTGCTGCTTTCAGGGGTCTTCTACAACATCTCTGCAGGCATTTTCCGCCCCCCTGTGTATATTGCCTAATGGTCACAGGATGACTGCTGTAACTTCAAACATCACATGCACTTTTAAAGCAAAAAGAAGGAGAAAATGGGAATGGTGTCAGCCATACTTCTTCCTTTCATTAAAAAAAAAAAAAATGTTTTCCAAGACCCCCCATAGACATCCTTCTGCTTCTGATTGGCCAAAATCATGTCGTAGGGTGACTCTGATTGTCAGAGAAGACTGGAAATGATATCTCTCCCTTGAGCCTAGGCACAGATCCACCCTGATTAAGGACAGGTTTTGTTAGCAAAGAAAAGGAAGTGACAGAACAGATAGGCAACTAATAATGCCAGCCACAGCATGTATGCTATTCTTCTTAACTGGTCAAACTGACCTCATGCTTCAGGCTCCGTCATGCTTTAGTTCCAAATGTCCTGTTTTCCAACAAAAGATAGATATTCTAATTGTTAAGAGATGGAGGAATATTAAAGATTAAGTGATGTGGAGGTAAAAATAAGCTCAAATAATTAACCAGGAAAGTTATTTAAATTCCATAAACTTGAGTTTTCCCCTTTGTAAAACGATAATGGTAATAATGACATCACAGGATAAATGTGAGACTTAAGTGAAATAATACGTCTGCCCAGAACACTGGAAGTTTTCAGTACATTTAGCTGTTGCTTTTATCATAATTATTACAGTTTTTGAAGGACACTCATTTCTTTCCCATTGACAGTGGAAGTTTAGCTGTGAAATGTGGAACCAGGGTGCCTATCTCTTCCTTTCTGTTATCAAAGATGTAAGAATGTCAAGTATTTGCCCACTGATCATTGGCCAAGGTGCTCCTTTCCTTCCTCCAGTGAGATTGGGAACTTTCGTCAATTTTCTTGATTCGCTATTTCTTAGCAAAAAAAAATCTGTTTCAGGACTTTTGCATGAGTAAAGCCTGCTGAAGTTAGCTGCTATTTACTTAACTCAAGAGTCGGCAAACCTTTTCTATAGAGAATCAGATATTAAATATTTTGGGCTTTGTAGGCTATGTGGTTTCTGCCATTGCAACATCAACATAGCCATAGACAACATGTACATGTTCCAATAGAATGTTACTTATAGATACTGAAATTTGAATTTGATGTACTTTTCATGAGTTATGAAATGTTATTCTTACTTTTTTTCAACCACTTAAAATGTGAAAACCATTCTTACTTAATGGGGCCATACAAAAACAGGTTTTTAGTTAAACCTGGCTTTTAGGCCATCATTGGCCAATCCCAGTTCTAAATTAGATGTCATTGTCATCTCTTCTATTATACTAGGTAAAGTTTGTTTTTCATTCTCTCACCCCTCAATTCTGCTTTCCAATCTAAGACTGTGGATTTGAGTATTACCAAGTAGAATTTTAATGTACAAGTTACTAACTGCTATTATTGGAATAGTCACACAGCATTCAAAAGCAATGAAATTTATTATGCATTCTGTAAATAGATAATGTAGCTTTCAATTAATATTATTCAATAAAATATAAATGTCCTTAGTTTATGAGGAAGCAAGAAATAACACCACGTCTTCAGCAGGTGGCAAGCAAGACTCATTCGTCTGATCAGCCACACCTGTGTGTCCCCTTCATCTCGTCACTATTGGGTTGGGCACATCTAATACAGAACTGAAATGCCCTTGTATATTTTGCAACATGAAGAGTTGATTTGACTTACAGTATTCCACTAGGAGTAAATAAATGGCAGACTGATAGCTTGTGAATAAAAATGAGACCATGTTGTTCCTTTTGCCCAATTTCTTCACTCTTCCAAACCAATTACTTAGGTCCCTCTACCATTTCTGAGCAACAGCCTTGAAGTCTTGAAACACATTATGTCAGGTTGAAAATGAGAGACAACAGCTGTCAGAGCCAGCATTTGATGACTTTGACTTGTTTCCATGTAGTGAAAAAAAGCATGCTTGCAAGCTGTACAATTGAGAGGATTCACTGTTTTTTAAACTAAATGTTCTGAGCAGTCCTGAGATAGTATTGCTCTCGCCTAAACTGTTTTGTACATAAACATACCTGTTTTATTTTTCCTGAAGATATAGCAACATGTTTAATGTCAATAATGATATTGAAACAAGGCAGCCATAGAATTTCGGTATATGACAAAAAAGGATTTTTTTAACAGTGCTTTTATAAAGCTTTAAAGATATATCAGTCTTTGCTTATTCTTCCTCTATCTCTTTTCAATAAGGAAAGCACATGCATGATCTTATGTGATATTTTTGCAGACAACTGTCATGTTTCAGGTGCAGGATGGGATTTCCACATGAATCAGGCAGAAAAATAAGCCTTAAAAGTGTAATGAATGCATTTATTATTAATTTAATTGTTGGCTTCTATCCTTTTCCAGTCATATAAAATATTTGAATTTTTCTATTCTTTTTGCCTCAAGGCCTTTTCCAATTTCCAATCTATATTTAATGAACTTGATTTATTTAATAATTGCTAACATTTATTGAATACTTACTACATCAAGTACTTCATGCATCATATTATTTAATTCTTGTAGCAACTCTTTGTGATTAATATTTTTACTATTTCCATTTTCATATGGGAGAACTGAGATAATGTTGGTGAATAATTTACTGAAGGTAAATTGATGGAGCTGGGTTTCAACCATGGGTCTTGATGACGATTTTCTATGTGTTTAATCACCGTCATACTAAATCTGTTACACTCTTTTCTCTGAGCCAGCCGTTCTCAAACCTGAGTGTTTCTCAGAGTCACCTGGAAGGTTATAAAACCTTCAGCATTTATGATTCAGTGGTTCTGGGGTAGGGCTCAAGAATCTGTGTTTCTAACGCGTTCCCAGGTGAAGGATGCTGCTGTTCCAGGTCAACACATTGAGACATTTCTCAAGTCAATGACATTATCCTTTTGGTCTAATTGTGTGAGATCTGTGAAAATGCTTAGAAAATATAAAATGCTACCTAAATGTAAAGCATCATTCTCTCTAGAGCAATATCTGAGCCACACAAGTGCCATTTCATGGGTGCACACATACATATACACACACATACACACAGGAATAAGTGGTATGCCACTTCAAAGTTCCGTTGAAAGGCTTTCACTGCTTTTTACAGCTTACATGTGCTTAGGGGACTATGAAGCATCTTTGTGTAATTGATGGGTTAATATCTCAAGTACCAAGCTGTGTTTCCCAGATAGCACAGTGAGGTGCATGGCACTGAGTGTGAATTCAGACTCAAAGAGATCACACTGACAGGAATTTTTGGCCCACAAATGGGTGGCTGCCAAAAGGAATTGCTGTTTCACAGATAGAACTCTAAGCTCAGAAGGGAGGAGGAATTGTGATCAAGATACTTTAAAAGGATTACAAATTATGCCAATGGAGACAAGAAGCAATGTCTAGAAAGAAACTCTTGAATAAAGATTGTTTCTTGCAGGTGATGCTCAGTGTGTGTTGATAAGCATTCTTTTGAACTCTGTTCATTTATAACTGTCATCTGCTTTCATTTCATCATTATCTCACTCTATTATTGGAATAAAAATTGATGCAGATTTTGGTATATTTGTCATTACTTTCTGACTCAAACCTCAATAACTTGTAACTATTATCACTTAAGGCAAACTCCACAAAGACTTCTTTTTCCTATCTTGTAGAATTACCTTCTCAAAAGAAGATTGTATTTCAAACTTGCCAAGGGCAATATTTTTTGATAGCATCGGAGGATAAGAATTTAACTTGCCCTCTTACTGATTTTTCTGCCTTTCTTCATTTCTGCCTATGGATTAGCATGGAGATTGATGCGTCACTTTGCTCCCTCCCTTGTGGTTCAGTCTTCAAAGCTCTCAGATCCTCTTTTCAAATTGACATATGCCTTTGAATTTTAATTTTCATCATCTTCCCACAAAATACATACGATTTTTTTCTCTTCTAGGTGGGATACTACTTTCAAATTAACACCATAGTTTTGTCATCATGAAAAGCAAACTGACTCAGATATAGACCTCTTGAAATCTTCCTCCCTCCTTTCTTACTGTTCTGTGCACACTCTAGAGACTTTGTCCTTCTGATTGGTACAAGTTGCACAAATAACTGCAACTCTATTTTCTTTGCTGAGGAAGGTCAGGGTACATGTTTTTCACTAGGGCTGCCTCGGGTGGTGCAGCTTTAGAAAACATAGCTTGTCTCTTCTCTTTTTAATAAGGGAAAATTTCATGAGAACATTGAAAAATTAGCATCACTAATCTATGAGAACCCTTCCTGCAAGCAGAGGGAAAAATAACCTAAACACATTTTCATATTATTCATGAGCACTAATTGGTGAAAATGCAATGCCAAGAGAAACAGCATAATCAGGAATTCCCCCTATCATGAGGTAAAATAAACTAGAGCTGATTGGAATTATCGTCACTAAAGCCAAAAGCATTATATAAGTTATCTATTGCTGCAAAACAAACTAATCCAAAATTCAGTGGCATAAAACAACCAGTTTACTATGCTCCAGGTTCTGTTGGTCAGGAAGGGCACAGCAAGAATGAATTTTCTCCACTAGATATTGTCTAGGACCACTGGAAGGCTGTAGTGGACTTGATGGCTGGAATCACCTGTGCATTAATTATGCCTTTCTATTTTATGTGTTTCTGATGCTTTGACCTCTGGGGCCTTGTTGAGGCTGAAGGGACTGCTCCTTCTCAGGTTAGCAAACGTAGTGCCTCTTACATATACACACTCACCAGTCCAGAGTAATACCCTAGCTACTTCCTTTTTCTGGGCTCTTATACTCCAGACCACTATTCTCCTGCCCTAATCACCCCAAGGCCAGGATCTAAGTAACTGGAGACAGCTCCTACACAGAAGAGCCTTCTGAAATGATTCAAACCAACCAATCCTAAGCTTGTTTACCCTTCCTTGCCTATTCCTTCCGATGAAAACCACAATCAAAGCTCCAGCTTCCATTTTCCCCTCGTTCCTTCTGCCTCTTGCTCAGCCCTGGAACATTCCTGCATGACCCCTGGCCCCCCACATTGTGTGTTGTGTCTCCTGTTTCTAAGGACCTGTTCAGATCAGCTGCTTCCATTATGACAGTCATTTCCATTTCTGTATGTTTTATTGAACCCCATTAATACAGATATGGAGGCCTTTTCTTTTTCTTTCTTTCTTTTCTTTCTTTTTTTTTTTTTAGACAGAGTCTTGCTCTGACACCCACCCAGGCTGGAGTGGTGTGATCTCAGCTCACTGCAACCTCTGCCTCCTGGGTCGAAGTGATGCCCAAGCAGCAGCACCACAGCCAGCTAATTTTTTTGTATTTTTCGTAAACATGGGTTTTTGCTACCTTGGCCAGACTGGTTTCCAACTCCTGGCCTCAAGTGATCCTCCCACCTCAGCCTCTCAAAATGATGGGGTTACAGGCATTAGCCACCATGCCTGGCCTCCTGGGGACATTTTTGAGCAATCTGAATGAGTCTTCTCTTACACGTCTAGTAGTAGCTGGTGTTATCTGTTGGTCAGAATATCTTGCCCGTGGACCCTGTATGTGGTTGCCATGTGGGGGCCAGTTTGGTCTTCACAGCATGGTGGCTGAGCCCTAGAACAAGCCTCCACAGAGAACAAGGCAGAAATGCACAGTTTTTTGTTTTATTGTACTTTAGGTTCTGGGGTACATGTGCAGATCATGCAGGATTGTTGCATAGGTACATACATGGCAAGGTGGTTTGCTGCCTCCATTTCCTCCTCACCTATATCTGGCATTTCTCCCCATGTTATCTTCCCTCAACCTCCCCACTCCTCACTGTCTTTACCCTAGCACCCGCAACAGACCCCAGTGTATGATGCTCCCCTCCCTGTGTCCATGTGTTCTCATTGTTCAACACTTGCCTATGAGCGAGAACATGCAGTGTTTGATTTTTTGTTCTTGTGTCAGTTTGCTGAGAATGATGGTTTCCAGATTCATCCATGTCCCTACAAAAGACACAAACTCATCGTTTTCTATGGCTGCATAGTATGCTATGGCGTATATGTGCCACATTTTCCTTGTCCAGTCTATCTTCGTTGGACATTTGGGTTGGTTCCAGGTCTTTGCCGCAATGAACATATGTACACTGTAAACGATGCCACAGTGAACATACGTGTACATGTGTCTTTATAATAGAAGCACAGTATTTTTATGACCTAGCCACAGATGTCTCACAGCATCACTCTGTCATACTCCATCAGTTGAAACAGATGTGAAAGTCCACCAAGGTACAAGTGGAAGAGACATAGTTTCCACCACTCGATGGGAAAAATACCAAGGTCAGGTTGCAAAAGAACATGTGGAATGAGAGACATTACAGTGATCACCTTTGGAAAATACAGTCTGTCCCAGGATTTTACTTATGCATCTTTCCTGAGGGGGAGTGGAGACCATCCTAGAGAGAGGAAAGCAGAAACGACCCTCCCACACCAGAGGTGTGCCACAGGCATGCTAGATGTCATATATTTTGGGGGAAGACTCCAGAATACAGAAGGACTTGGCTATATATTGTGGCTATACTATGTGGCATTGGGGAATTCATAAACCTTCCTGAGACTTGGTTTTCTCATCTAGAAAATGAGCCTCTGAGCAGCCTGTATCTCACTGGGATGCTGCGAACATTAAATGAGGTCTCACATGGAAGCATTTAGCTTAATGCCTCACAAATGCAAGTATACACCATTATTATTGTACTGGTTAATGTCACATTTATATTTCACCCCTCCTAGGACTTGGACTTGGAAGGATGATGAGACTTCATTCTTACCATTAGAGGCAGGAAGCAAGGTCATATTTGGTAAAGATGTGATGTTATAGGTTTTATAAAGTGAAAGTTACTCTGAGTGGAAAACGCTGTGGTCACAGTGCTTGGGATCAGGTTCTAGCCTTGCTATTTGCTAACTTTGGGATCTCAGAAAACCAACCACCTGGTTTTTCCTATTTTTAAGACATAATCAATCATTGTTTCCCCATTCTTCTATCCTCAAATACACTGTAAATATAGAAGCAGTTTTTAAATGACTTTATAATTGTTTTGCAATTATATTAATATAGACCATCAAAGGGCTTTTGGTACGACAGACTTGCCAAGCTGACGTAGCTTGGGTGAGGCTTGAGAACCCATATTCACACTTGACTCCATGCCAGGGGCTACACTGAGGTTGAATTTTCCTGGTATTCCTATGGATGCCACTCTCATTCATAGGTGGGCACAGAGAGTACCTTAGCAAAGGCCACACAACCATTCAGGGATAGAGCCTGGATTTGAGCTCAGTCCTCTGTCCCTGTACCCAACCTTTATCCTCTAAACTGCAGCTTCTGGTTCCGAAAAGGCCTACAGGCCCTAGGTTTTGCGTGAGCTTCTTACAGGTCCACACATTGACAGGACTTAGGTTCTGTACTTCATCCCCCTGACCTGAAACTCACCTGGCAGCGCTCAGATGAGGGAGAATGCTTTCTTCGTAATGAAGGACTTAAAAATGCCTCCTTACCTCTGCAAGAGGAGGTCAAAAGCACATTTCTTTTTAATGGCCGTATAAAAGAGAAGGGTATGATGACTTCTTTCTTGTCTTTTCTATTTTTTTAAAAAACAAACATTATAAACAGTGTATTTTTGAGATTTATAACATGTAGATATAAAATGTTTAATAATAGCAAATAGAGCACAAGGTAAATAGAATGTTCTATAGCAAGTTTTTTATATTTTACATTTATTGAAATAGTACAACATGAACTCCTAAATTGTGGTAATTTAAACATGTTTTTTGTAATCCCTGTAACCACTAGATCAATGCAGAGATTATATTTAAAAACTAATAAAGAAAATAAATACAACAAACATTCATTCAAGAAAGTTCATAAATGCTTTAGTCATAATATCCCAAAGCAGGAATCAACCCGATACCTATCAATAGGAAAGTGGATAAACATGTTGTAAAGCATACAGCCGAATATGACTCAGCAATACACAGGAACAGATACTGACACACACAACGTGGATGAATGGTATAAACATCGTGTGAGTGAGACAGCTGAAAATAAACTATTTCATATGATTTCAGGCATAACGAACCTACAGTTTTTTTAAAAAATGGAACAGCGATAGCCCCCGAGTGAGGAAAAAATTGCCTGGAAAAGAACCTAAGGAAATATTCTGGGGATAATGGAAAACTTCCGTTCTTAAAAGGATGAAGTTTATATGAATGTATTTAATCTGTGAAATCTGTACAGCTAAGATTTGAGCTTTCATTGTATGTATGTCAGACCACACCAAAACAAAGAAAAGAAAGAACTTAAAAAACTGAAAAACAAATTAAAAAAAAAAAAAACTGTGTAGGCGGGGAATGGCATATTAGGTGTTGTTGAAGCTGGGTGAGAAGTCTGTTATACTAATTTGTTTACTATGTTGGGTTTTTTAGACATTTATTTTAGGTTCAGGGTTACAGACGTAGGTTTGTTATATAGCTAAAGTCATGTCACAGGGGTTTGTGGTACAGATTATTTTGTCACCCATGTACTAAGCCTAGTACCCAATGGTTATTTTTTCTTATCTTCTCCCTCCTCCTACCCACCACCTTCACCCAGGGCCCAGTGTCTGTTGTTCCCCTCTTCATTTGCATGACAGCAAGCCATGCCTCTCTCTCTCTATCAGGATTCAATGACGAGAAATGGGTTCCAAAAGTTTCAAAAGTTTCAGGGCCAGCAGTGTGTCCTCTCTCCTGTATTTACTTATTAATATTTAATAGGTTTATTGTTTCTGATTTTATACATGGAGAATATAAAAACCAAAGGGCTGGGCATAATGGCTCACACCTGTGATCCCAGCACTTTGGGAGGCCAAGGTGGGATCACTTGAAGCCAGGAGTTCGAGATCAGCCCAGGAAACACGGCGAAATCCCGTCTCTACTAAAAATACAAAATTTCGCTGGGCATGGTAGTGCATGTCTGTAATCCCAGCTGCTCAGGAGGCTGAAACAGAAGAATTGTTGAACCCAGGAGGCAGAGCTTGCACTGAGGTGAGATTGCGCCATTACACGCCAGCCTAGGTGACAAAGTGAGAGTCTGTCTCCAAAAAAATTAAAAAAATAAATAAAAGTAATTTAAAAATACATGCCAAATGGTAAATTTGATATCTGGATAGATGGATGGATAGATAGGTAAGTAGGTAGGTTGGTAGGTAGGTAGATAGACAGATAGATAGATAGACATGTATCTCTATTTTCTGTTCTGTGGAAGCTAGGTAGGTAGATAGATAAATTCTATTCTATGGAAGATAGATAGATGATTGATAGATAGATAGATAGATAGATAGATAGATAGATAGATAGATAGATTTTCATTCTGCCAATGTGGTGTTGACGTTCTTTCCATATATTTAGAACAAGTGAAGGTATTCTAGCTATGACTTTGGAAGGACTTAACTTTTGTAACTTCTCAGTTTATCTTTCTTATCAAGAAATTGTCTGAGAAGACTGGGAAAGTATCCTACTAAATATAATAATTATTGAGTCATTATTTAGTGATGACTCTGTACTTGGTACTATTTTAAGCACATTGCAGGTAATAAGTAATTTTCACAAAAACGCAAGATGGTAAACACTGTTAATCCTATTTCACACATAAGTAAGCCGATGTCACACTGCTAAGTGGTGAAACTCCGAGTCCTTGTTCTTTCCTATGACGCTATGCTAATTCTCAACATAGTGAAAAATCCAGGCTATTGATCGATAGATGAGTGGTCGGGATATTCTGCCTCTGAGTGTTGAGCTTTGGAGACTTGCCTAAGTGACTATAGCATCCCTCAGATTTTTATTGTAAGCCTGCCTGGAGGCAGAGAAGTTTGAATCATGATCCTGAAAGTGAGTTTGCCATCATGGAATGTACCGTTCGACATGGCATACACTTAAATAACAACAAAAACAAGAATGGATGGTACTTTGTTTCTATTTTAAGTGAGTCCTTGCCTTTTGCCAGAAAATTTGTTCTTCCTGCCCCGCAGGCAATTGTATACATTTCACAGAGAAGTCTGAACATAACTGGAGGGCATCTTCAATCTACAAATGCACTGTGTTCAAAAGATAACTGCAAGTTTTTGAATCTCAGAAGATATTTTCCCATTGGAGGAATATTTTAATTTCAAATTATGGATATAAACAATATATCCACCTCTCCAAGTGGCATCTGGAGTCAGTATGAAGAAGCGCTTTTTAAAAACTGTCAACTTATTGCTGACTCTTTAAAGTTCCATGAGAGAGAGACCTTTTTTAGGCCAATCATTCCACAGCATCTTACAGTGGATTTGAACTTTCCCATTGCTGATTCACAGTATAGATTATTTTAAATTGTGAATCCTTAGAATATGAGGTTTGGAAAGAAACATACAAGCATTGAGTGTGCCTGTGTAAGGGACTCCCTCCAGGTAGGACTCTGCTGTCTAGTGTGTTACAATGACAGGCGTTGCCTCAGGCATTGCAGATGCTGGATGCTTTTAATAAATATGAAATTCTGTGTTGCATAATAATTTTACACAGTGATGAAGTTACTGCAGTTTAGCATAATCAAACCTCATAAAAACAGTTTCTTCCATCTTAAAATAATGATAGGGTTCTGCAAATGTAGAATTTTAAAGTCAGCTAATCAGCTATGTGGTCTGGTACTACCTATCTTGCACGTTACCTACCCGTAGTCTGTGTTAAAGAAAAGAATTTTCAAAATATCTTTTACTTTCAGGCAAGGAAGGAACTGAGGAAAAGGCATGTTTAGTTCAATTCAAAGCTTATTTAAAATTCTGTGTGGGTGTTCCCTGAGAAAATTGCTGACTAGGGTAATTTTCCTTTCTTGCTGGGTTCTTCTATTGGCTTACTTTGTAATCAGAAAAATGTGAAGAATTTTCACTGATAGCATTGCCACAAACAGTGGTCCATTTATGTCGTTATCCATGGGTGGCACATCTTTCTCTGTGGTGTAGGTCTGTCTTGTCAACCTTAAATTGCAGGGCTGGCCATTTGGATGACTGCACCTTGCAGGGTTTCATGCAGGAAAATGCCTGTGATCTATAAACCAGTATATATAAAATGTCTTTCTACCCTAGAAAGCTTAAGTTCGGGAATTTTGCAGAAAGCTTCGTGGAAACACCTGCTCTCACTGTTTATGACTTACCTGCTGGGTTCCCTAAATACAGGACATACAATGGAAGGTGGCTGGGAACTGGACATATTACAGACATTCTTTGTTAGTTTTTCTCTGATGATCTCATTAGAAGTATCCAAGCAGTGATCATGTTTTCTTTACAGTACGGGATCACACTTCTGAAAATATTTATTGGCTCCAGGGAATCCCAAATAAGTTCTACATATAGAAATGTGATTTCTCTCCTTTTTTAGATACCTGCACCTGCAACGAACACCCCCACTCCTCCAACTCCCACTTTAGTGGATTAAGCAAATGAGCCCAGATTTCTGCTGGATGGAGAACTTAGGCTCTTGAGGACTCATCTGCCAACATCTGGGGTCCTGCCCAGTTAGTTCCCTTGGAACGTTACCCCAGCGTTTTCAGTAGATATTATAGATGAAGACTGATAAACAGCTGCCTCAGACAGGCAAGATAAAGAGCCGTGCCTTCACCAGATCCTTTGGAAGTCATGTGTTCATGTTTGTTTCCCCAACTAAACAAGAAATGCTGCAGGGATGAGTTTGGTGTCCCCTCCATCTTGCCCTGCCCATCACCCCCCAGGGATTCAGTACATGATTGTTAAGGTGAACTTAATATAACTGAGCAAATCTGATCCTTTTAAACTGGATAGTTCAATCATTTATTTTTCTTTAACTTATTCAGCAAGTATTTATCAAGAACTTATTCTGTGTCAGGCTTTTGGCTAGCCTCTAAGTAAGGATATAGTGATAGAGAGGACAGACAAGGTCCCTGCCCTAGCCATAGAATTCCATGGCTTCCCTGAAAACGGATGGCCTCATTAGAGCTTAACTTCAAAACTGTGTCAACACAAAGGTGTCTTTCATCTTCCTTAGAAACTTATTGGCAGAGACAGAGATGTTTTTATTTCTTCCAGATACTCACCCTTCCTGAAAGATAGATGGGTGAGTGACCTCCTATTTTATAAAATAAAATCATAAACAAAATAAAATACCGAGGCACCCAGAAGCAACCAACAAAAACACATTGACTTTTTCTATTCTGTAACCATGCTCTTTCTTAACTTTTGTGGTATTTGAGGCAAAAGCGCCAATGGAGGCCCACCTACTATCTGTATAAAGATTTAAATGTTACGAATCTTGTGAGCAACTGTTAAAGTATGTTCTATCTTCCTGTCGTCATAATGATTTGAAAACCCAGGTCTAAATTTAGGATTCTTGATGCTTTTGCATTGTATTTTGGAGCCTGAACTTAATAGTGCACGTAGCTTCAGTCCTGGGACCTAGGATGCTCACTTCTCTCAAACTATGAGGGCCCTGGTGAGTCCATGTGTGGATAGCCCAGTCCATGGATCTAGGTTCTGTTACACTCACCCCCACATAGCTGCCATTTAATGAACCCTTGGGCTTGGGTAACAGAGTTAAACTTCTAGAGAATGGCCCTGGGCAAGAGGCCAGCAGCACAGCACTGGGAAACAGGCTTGGGCATGTCTGGGCAGGCAGTTCTGGTGACCCCAAATGCAACCATAGTCTAGAAGGACATGAGCCGTAGATGGACTCATTCCTTTGACCTTGTGGAAAGGGGTATAATCAGAGAAGGTCTGAAAACTTCTAAAGCATAAAGGAACTTCTTTACTTGCTCTGAAAGATTGGCTTTCAACTTTTACAAGAAATTAGCAGAATTTTTTTTCAAATAAAGCCATATTTGAAACTCTAATATATGAAACTAATCAAAGAAAGGTGCTGCCATTGATGTCACTACAAGAAACATAACGTCTGCTCTATTGGTTTCCACATTTCTGCCTTTCCTCTTCTCTATCTACACCTTTCCCCTGCCCCACCCCAAGGCAGATGCCCCTCAGAGGAACCCTAGGGCTCTGACTTTAGGCCAGACCAGTGGTTCTGAAACTTGAGGAGGAATCAATGTCTACTCAAGGGCTTACTCAAACACATTATCCTTTTTGTCCACACATATTTTTGGGGGGGCCTCCCCATCTTTATAGTCTCTATTTCATGTCTGGGAAGGGGCCTGATCATGTGCATTTGTAGTAAGTTCCCAGGTGTTGCTGATGCTGCTGATCCAAGGCCCACTCTTTGAGGATGGCTGGATTGGAGGATGAGGCCTAGGAATTCAGCTATGCTAATTCTCACATGAACTTTTGGGGCTTATTGTCTTTTGCTGAGACCATCCAAAAGATATCCATCATTTAGATGCTATATAAAGAGAGGATAGGGGAGTGACTTTTGGAGTCTACGACTTGCTTGGTCTTTATGCTATTCCCATCTCATCATCTTGTTTCTGGATGTGGGACGGGCTCTGGGAGTTGAGAGATAAATGGTTATGGGCAGGTTGCTACAATTTCCCACATTCTGCATTTAAATCTGAAGCAGCTGTTTAATGAAGACTTTTTTGAAAAGCATTCAAGACAAAATGCAAGTGAATGGGTGAGAAGGTTTTTGTCACTACTTTTTGAGTCAAAAAATAGAGACTAATTTGTTGTATGGGGAACTGGCAACATTTCAAAATCTTGTCAGTGATTCATTAGAATTTTATTTTCAGTTAGAAAACAGTGTTTTATATTCCATTGATTCATTAAAGAATGACATAATCATATTTTGCTCTCATATTGTAGAGAACAACTTTGGGTCTGAATAGCATGTCTCTACCTCATTGTCTCGAGTTTGAACTGTCAATGTTTTCCATTTAAATAATATTTTTGTTTAATGAACAATCCAATTTCCAAATACTTAAGTTCTGTAAGAGGTGTTACTGAACATCTAATTTGTTTAAGCTGAGTATTATTTTTCTATTAGACAAATGCATTTGTTTTGGCCAGAGAAATCACATTTTAAGTGACATGTATTAAGAAGAAAAATAGATGATTATGAGAAAAGAAATAGCAGAATTGACTGATTTATTTGAGTTAAAATAGAGATTAAATATACCATGTAGGACTCAGGCAAAGCCCCAATCCTCCTGGCTGACCCAGAAGGGCCACTGAGGATAAAGAGCTGACAAGAGAGCACCCCCAAGCAGCTGATCAGGCCCTCAAAAATATGTACTTCTGAGGATCTCCAAGTTAGGTCTGAAAATACTACTGGTTTACCTCACATTGAGAGCCAGGGTCAGAAGAGATGAAGGACAATTGTCCTACTCTTTGGGAGCTAAAGTTGAAATGAAAGAAAACTAAGATGTTATGGACTGAATTATACACCCCTCATATTCATATGCCAACCCCAACATCCAGGACCTCAGAATGTGGCTGTATCTGGAGCTTGGGTCTTTAAAGAGGTAATTTAGTTAAAATGAGGTGCTTAGGGTGAGCCCTAATGCACTATGCCTGATATCTGTGTAAGAAGATGAGACTAGGACATAGACACACAAACACACACAGACGGAAGAGCACGTGACGGCACAGAGAGAAGACGCCCTCTGCAAGCCGAGGAGAGAGACCTCTGGAGGAGCCAGCCCTACCTACCCTTTGGTGGTGGACTTCCAGCCTCGAGAATTGTGAGAAAAATAACAACTTTGTTGTTTAATCCACTTGGCCTTGTGGTATTTTGTAATGACCTAAATGTCCTAGCCAAGTAATACAGATGGGTATTCTAGAGGTTACATTTTGAAAATAGAATGTGTGCTCATTGAAGAGACAGGCAGCTCTTAAATTCAGTCCCTGCCTGGGGTCTTCCTCTGCTTATACCCCTTGGCTTTTCTCATCTGTCAGATGCTAGCCTATCCAGAATATGACCTGCTTCACTGTGACTCCTCTGTCCAACACATGGTATACATTCTGGGTCTACACCATCTTAGACTATGTTAGCATCACTCAGAGTCCTGCTTCAAAAAGTAGATTCCTGTTCCCTGTATCCAAAGACTCTGATTTGATGGGTTTGCAGCAAGCTTCTGCATTTTTAACAACTGTTTCGGCTGATTGTGTTGCAGGAGACCGGGGAGCAACCCTTGAATTTAAAAACCAAACAAAAACTGCCTTAGAACATGCAGCAAGAGGAAAAGTTGCATTCTAGAAATTTGCCAAGGGTAAAAATCAAATGAAATACTCTCATATGCTCCTATTAGTTTTTTAGTGTCACCTTCTTGCTTAAAACCATTTCTATTGCACTTAGAAGAAACTCCACAGTTTTTGCCATGGTCAAGGAATCTGTGCAATCTCTCACCAGAGAGCCCCATTATGGGATGATGAAGCCATCCCAAATCCCTCTTACCTCGTAATTTTAGCTTAAATGTCATTTCCTCTGTAATGTCCCCTTCTAATCAGTCCCTTTTACAGGGCTCTATTATTTTCCTCCACATTAGATTTCATAACATAAAATTCTGTATTTCTTTGAACAATTCATTGTTTACTTTCTGCCTTTCCCACTAACCTCTAAGCTCTATAAGGGCTTACCTCTGTACTGGTTCATCACTTAATCCCAGCACCTAGCAGTGTGCCTGGCACAAGATAAAAGCTAGATAGGTGTTTACTGAATGAATAAAGAATTGAAAAATTCTGGAAATGTGAATAATAGGTTAGAGTTCATACATTCCTCATCTTTAAAGGTCCTTAGCCTCAATTCTAATGGAATTTGTTTTCAAATGCTTTCTCACTCTTTCCCAGAGTTGTCTGACCTGGGCTGGGACTGATTGGAGAGCTTTAAGGGAAGTCACCAGTGGTGATGGAAACTAAAAGTAGTCTCCTCCAGTGCCTGATACATCTGGGCATGTTGCAGAGATTTTTGGCAAGATACATGACTTCATGATTTCCACTAGTCCTCATTCCAAGTCCAGAGGATTGATATAGAGGTGGTCAAAGCAGCTTTTGAAGGGAAATCAATACTACTTAATACCTAAATTTTATTTTGAAATGTGACTAAGGATAAGCTAGTGGATTTTCATTAATGGTAGAATTATTTTTTAAAGTAATGATCCTCAGGGCCCCCATAGATTTTCCAATTACTGTTATAAGGGAGAGAAAACTTGCTACTGATGACCCCATAAGCTTCTGCCTTGATTTGCATATTAAAGATGTTTTGATATTTCTCAAGTAGCAGATCAAAGCATTAGGACTGCATTAGTCACTATATTAGGAACAAAGATAGAAACATAGATTTCGTTTTAATTTGAAAGCAAGTAGCCTATCTTACAGCTCATGTTATTAGGGTCTCAAAGAAGGCATTCGTATTTTGCATGCTCAAATAGATTAAGAAAGAAGAAAATTAAGCAATTCTCTTGAATTAGTGTCTTCAAAGAATAAATAAATGGAAAGCACCTTAATTCGTTATGCCAGGCCTTATTTCAGGGGGAGATGCTATTGGATATTTATAGCTGGCAGCAACCGCATTTTTAAAATATACAAATACATATAATTCTTAAACGTCATATTTATGTTTGGGGGATAAGTATTATCCAAAATGTACCCAACACTTGTAACATGCTTCTTTCTAGCACCATACTACTGCTGCTACTAGCAGTTGTAAAAGTAATAATACCACTCTTACCACTATTATTAATGATAAGGGTAATGATGATCCCTTCTATTTTACTGAGAAACTGTGGTGTTCCCAGTATTATGGGAGGTGCTTTCCATATATTGTTTTACTGAATAATGCCAACAACCCGTAAGGTAAGTACTATGATTTTCCCTGTTGCAGACTGGAATACTGACATTAGTAACCAGATCATCCAGCAGTTCAAGGTGGAATCCACACTCACACCTGCCTCAGCTTCACTTTAAAGCCCAAGTGCTTTCAACTCTTCCACACTGTGTCTCAAATAGTAAAGAAAAATAACAGCACTTAGATTAAGCAAAGTTTGATGTTGGATTTTCTTTCATGCTTTTCTGTCATGCTACCTTTTCAAAAGATTGTAAACTATCTGTATGTAGTACAAGTAGCTCTATTAATTGGTTAAATGAGCCTACCTCTTTAAATAAACACACATATTCTTGGCTGTAGCCAAACTGAATTAATCCCTGTTCCCCAGATTGAGCCCATTCCTGCCTCTGGTTCTGGGAGTGCACGAGGCTGGGAGGGCAGCAGTGGCACAGAACTAAAAACAGATAAAAGAAAAACCATTGCTTTCCAGTATGGGAGTGATTAGTGAGTTAGGGGCACTGCAGCTTGGTTAGCTGGCATTCCACAGTGTGGCAAGCGCTCGCTGGCAGGAGGATGCAGCTTCCCTGAAGTAGGCTAGGTGGAGATTGGAGCCGCCATGGGAACAAAGCTTCAAAAGCTTTAAGATAAATCTGCTGAGTGAAGAACACACAGGTGGATAATGGGAAATTAACTCTAGAGTTACAGCGTTTCAGGAAGCAACTGACACGGAAACCATCTGAAACAGTTGAGAAGGATCCCGACACTCTCTTGGCAGTAGCTAAGTTCAGCCACTTCCCTTCATCCTAGTCCTAATGGGCTTCTGATTGATCTTGCTTTCCAGCTTTAGGACAGCTTTGGCCAAGTCTGTATTTCACTGAGGATATTTTAACAGAATTGAAAAAGATCGCAAAGGAGGAAATCAAATCACACTCAAATGAAACTTAGGTTACTTTCAAGAGTAGTCTTCAGGTTTTTGTTTTGTTTGGTTTTAATGTCACATGTTGTTTTTAGCCACATGGGCAGCTTTTCTGGCTCAGTCTCTCACACAAGCTTCTTTAGGTGGAAACCCTCTGATTTTTTTCGGGGCTATTCAGTGATCTGATGGCACAAGCAGCATTTAAGGGCATAGACTTTGTGCCAGATGGGTGGCCTGGGTTTGAATTTTGGTTTCCCCGTTTATTGTGACAAATTACCTAATCTCTCAGATTTATGCATCTCTCTTCTGTAAAACCAGAGTGAGAATGATACATACCTCCGGTGACTGTTGTGGAGATCATAAGAGAATATGCAGTTTTAGCCATTAGCACTATCTCTAGTACAAAGTAAACATTCAATCAATGTGAGCTGCTTTGTTATTACTATCATTATATGATATTGTAGGAAAGAAGGAACTATACTGATCACATGTAGGACTCAGATTCGTTTGGTGACTGCTAATATTTCACTCCATTTTCTAAATAATGTCACTGACAGCATTTATATGCATCGTGACATTTGCTAGCTTGGCATTGATTTTGAATTCAGTACCAAAGTCAAAATGACAAATCCCTTTTTTTTTTTCATTAGAGATCAAAAGCCTTTCTTTTATTCACTAACTGAATCAAACAGGGTGATAGCTACTGCATTCTTCCAAGTACTTTTAAGCTAGTTACAAATGCATTGTCTGGTGGATTTAAACCTCTCTTCCTCCCAGAAAATGAAGCTGCATCACTTTACTGAGCCATGCCGTGTATCTAATCATTTACCATAGCTGAGAGCCAGAAAATACTTTGTTTTGTTCACTCAACATGAGAAAGGAAAAAAATCCTTCTCTCTAATATCTGCCACCCCTAGATAAAGTGTAAAAATGTATCCCCAGATTTATACCCTTCAATTGAGGTTACCTTAACTGGTTAGGGGAATAAAGAGGTAAATGGATGGATTCTATTTTATTCTAAGCTTTGAAATGTAAATCTTTTGTATAGCGTTATCACTAAATACTTCCACAGTTAAAAGGTTCTCAAACGTGAGCAGTCTAATCACTCAAAATACATGTGTTGAAGGGGAGTTCCTACAAATATCCATTCCAGCCTAAGGCTGAATCCCCTTTTTTCTAGATTCTTGACTGTCTTCAAGGAACCCAAAGAAGTCCTTCCTTCTCCCTTCTTTGTTTCACCAAATCATTTTCTTTTCTGTTTCTGCTCAATTTTTATCTTTTACCTGACTGATACTTAGCAGATTTACGCTGGTTCAACTTCACACCTTGAAATAGTTTCAGTGTTCATCGGTAGTCTTTATTCTAAGAATCTCCCTTTATGTGCTTCTGCTACATCCCTCGTCTATTCCATAGGATCCACTAGACGCACCTCTAATTCTTGGGTAAAGTGTTGGCCCCTGGCTGGCAGGAGTCCTCCGGACCCTTGCTTCAATTCTGCAGTACCAGCTTCTGTTCTGCTTGGTAAGCACCCTCGGCATACTGGGTGATAAATGTGTTAAGGATAACTCCATTTCCTTACCTTCTTCTGTTGGCTCAGTAAACCCTGAATCCAAATCTTTAGCAAGGTAGGATTTCTCTCTCCTTTCTTGGAAGGCAGGTTGAGTTTAATCTTCAAACTCTCCTGAGAGGTGAAGAAAAATATTTCATCTTTCTAGTACATCAAAGAAAAACAAAGCAGCTAAGTTTTCACATTGAAATTGTCTGAATTTCCTTCCAGAGACTGTCACAGAGCCTTGTTATTTGTTTGTTTTCCACCAAAATGTGTTGCATCTTACTAAGCCTCTAGTCTGGCCGGGTACTGGAATAGAATTCTTAAACAGCTCTCCATATTAAAAAGGGAGGAGCTCAATCATTATCAAGACTGGGACCAGAGGAGGGTTCTGGGGGTAGTGGACAAGATGATAAACCTTATCTGCAAACAGTAAGCCATAGGTGAGGGATGGCTGAGCTAGCAAGGTAGTAAGCCTAGAATCTAAGTGGGGCAGGCATGTAAGAGACTTGTGCAAGAAGACAAACAACAAACAAAAAACTATCCAGATGTTGGGAATAGGCAAACGGGCTGGAAGATGGAGAGAATGCATTCTTTTAATGTCACAGTGATACTTTATTTAAAGGCCAGGCTTTGGGAAGTTGCATGTTAATTTGCAGACCTTTGTCCAGGAGAAATCGTTTCTCTTCTCCAAGGTAATGATTGTACTGCCCTATAGGACATAAATCAGGTTTTTATCTCTAACAATATTATTCCAAGATTCTTTTTTTTTCCTCCAAAGTGATGATAAATATTCATGTTCTCAAATGTTCTTTGAGTTCACTTTACCCACTGTCCTAGCGTCCTATGGCTGTTGTAACGAATTGCCACAGATTGAGTGGCTTAAAACAATGGAAATGTATTGACTTGTAGGTCTGGAGTCCAAAACTACAGTTCTCAGATTCCAAAATCAAGAGGTTGGCAGGGTTATCCTGTGCCTGAAACATGTAGGGAAGTCCTTTCTTGCCTCTCTCTAGCTTCTGGCAGCTTCCAGCAATCCTTAATGTTCCTTGACTTACAGCTGCTATACTCCAGTCTGAATATTCCCTACTCCCATTGCCTTCTTACTTTCTTCTTCTTCTTTCCTTTCTTTTTATTTATTTATTTTTTTGAGACAGGGTTTTTCTCTGTTGCTCAGGCTGGAGTGTAGTAGCACAATCATGGCTCACTGCAGCCTCAAACCCCTGAGTCCAAGTGATCCTCCAACCTTAGCCTCTTGAGTTCCTAGGACTATAGGCGTGGACCACCATGCCTGGCTAAGTTTCAAATTCTTTGTAGAGATGAGGTCTTGCTGTGTTGCCTAGGCTGGTCTCAAATTCCTGTCCCCAAGCAGTTCTCTGGCCTCGGCCTCTCAAAGCATTGAGTTAGCAGGTGTGAGCCTTGACGCCTGGCCTATACTGTCTTCTCATGAGGACACCAGTTGTGTTGGATTAAGGGCCAAACCTACTCCAATATGACTTTATTTTAATTAATTATATCTACAGTGACCCTATTTCCAAGTAAGTTCACATTATAAGGTGCTGGAAATTAGGACCTCAATGTACTTTTTGCGGGAGGCACAGTTCAACTCATAGCCATCTTATTTGCTTTCTCATTAATGAATTAAATAAAATCTTCAGCACATGCTCAGTGTTTATTTATATAAGAGTCATATTTTTAACACTTTGGAAATTATACCTTGACTATGTTTAGAGGTATATGAAGTTAATAAGAAAGTTGGAATGGGGGCAGGTGTGAGGGCAGCCTGAAATTCTCATGGTTATTCAATCTTTGGCCAGAGTGACTAAAGTGAAGGGGAAGGCGCTTCCAATCCCACTGCTAGGTTACTTCAGCAGGTGGTGACAGCTATGTCCCCTAGTACTCTCCTCTCTGTAAAACCCTTATCGACACAGGGAATGTCTCTTAACAACATCACTTTTAATCTTTCTTGAGACTTATCATGGGATATGTTTACGGATTTTTTTCACAGGTAAAATGACCCTTTGGGTTCCAGACGATCAGGTTTACAAATTGTCCTTCCTTGTCCATGTCCATGTCCCTACCTCTCAATTCTCCAGTCTGCACTGTGGGAGGTGCCAATTTCTGTTGGCCTGTGTTATATACATATCTACATCTAGTCAAGAAGACCTTGCACAAGTGGCTAAGTGGGTTTTCTTACTACTGGTGACTACTTCTCATGAGTGTGAGTTTAGTTTTTAGCCTACTATTTCAGATTGTTGGGGACAGCAATCCTTCTGTTCTTTGGATCATGCTCCCAAGGCTCAGACTACATATTATTCCCTCCTGCCAGATGTCCTGGATATTGATTGCTAATACAACAGTCAGCACTCATTAGATACACAATACATATTTGAATAAAGAAGGAATCAGGTTATGGCTGGCCCAGACACTGCCAACAATTCACTTGCTTCTGCAGATTCTTATATTTTACATAGAGTTTAAAGAATTGCCAGCCTCTTCTTGGCAGGCTTTTATTACTCACTCGAATTGGTCCAATCTGTCCTCTGAGTTATGGCTCACTCTGACACCACTGAACTTCTGAATTGCTATCTAGTCATAGGCTAACAACTGTCTGTATTGATAATCCACTACCTTTGAAATGCACATCCCCGGGCTTCTCTAAATAGACATTTTTAAAAACTAAAAAGCTAAGAATCAGCATGAACCAAAAGGCCAGTTTTCTTGGTAGACTCAAACAAGTTTTGGCAAATTTTCCTCTTTAATGATCTTCCTTTGCTCAAGTTCAAATATTTTACTCTTCGGTCTACTTACAAACTTGATAAGTTACTTAATTAGACCCACATATATTATTATAGACTCTAAGAGATTTAATTAAAATGTGTTGATGTGTAAAATCAAATGTGTGTCGTTAGTTTCTTAATTTTTCCCAAGTTTAGATGGAGCGAATAAATGGAGTAAATAAACTTATCATAACTTTGGGCCTCTTATAGAGATTCTATACATAATAGCAATTAAAATATCTGTTGATAAAATATCTTGGGTTAGGATATTACTTCTGGGAATCTAATACAGTAATTATTTTGTGGCTTTTGACAGATCAAGTATTTACAAAATTATAACTTAGCCTGAGAATACGTCTGATAGTTTTAGCATGTCCAACCATATTAAACAGCTCTTACAACCTGTTCATTAGTGTTAAAATCTAGTTAGCACATACAACTTTATACATACATTGTTACTCAATGCACAATCAAATGCAGGACCAAAATAGTTTTTTAGATAGTTGACATCTAATGATATTATGATATCTAGGTAATTACAGTATCTAGTCGACTGTAACTTTAATCTGTAATAACAACAGCTTGTTATTCAATTATTAGTATTACCACATAATAATTCGACAAGCATTATGCCAAGTGCTCTGCATACATTATCTCATTTAATCTTTGGCACAAAGTTGGAACAGAGGTGCACTTTTCATATCTATTTTATAGCTTATAAAACTAAAGTTTGGTGAAATTGACTTACTTATCCAAGTAACTTACTAGCTGCCATGCAGAAGGTTAGAAGCAGAGCCAGGACTTGAATTCAGGTGTATCTGATACCAAAGCTCACAGTTTTACCTACCAGTCATTACTACTTTTTCCAGAAAATAATTACTGATATATATTGTTATGGCTTGTTTCATGTTTATAGCTCATTCACATAACTTTAATATGCTCTGTTTTGTTTCTTTGCCAAACCAAATCATGATTACTTTGAATATCTTAGTGAAAGACATTAAAAGTTTTGATAATTAAAATACATGCATTTTTATGCATCTTTACTATGGTGGCTTTTTAAAAATACATATAGGAATATAGAGATAAGAGGGAGAGACAAGGAAATGCATATATTTTGAACATCTGCTCTATTCTGGATACTGAACTAGATACTTTACATATTAAATCCTTATAATGGCCTTGTGTTATTAAATAGCACAGGTTTGTAATCTTCAATACCTTTTCAAAATCTTTCAAGCCAGATGTGTTTCAGAACTTCGAATTTTTTTAATTATAGGAAGGTACTGTAGTATGCATATAGTGGGATCTTACTATATGGAACTTAAAAAAAGTTTATTGAACTCTCATTACAACATGGGAGATATATATAGGTTGGGTTTCCCAGACTTGGTATTTGATATACTACATGAGAAATCATCTGCAGAATTCTATTTTCAAACATAAAACTTTGAATAATACCTAGATTCTTCTCTGTACTTTCTCTGTAAATCCAGATCTCTCACTAGGCAGATGGCTACTTTGAGCAGACTAGGACAGAAGTCAAGTACACAGAAAGGCACAAGATAAGAGCACATTCATAACTTTTAAAATACTACTCTCCTTTATAATAGGCTCTAGCTCTACCCCCAATCAAGTTCCATTCTATTTGTGAATGTGAAAACATAAACCCTCTAAAATATATTTAAAGGCTTACTAGAGGTTAAATACTACATTAGGAATTTAATGAAGACAGACATGTCACTATTGACAATCTATGTTATAAAAACTGTATCTCTCCAATGCATATGCTTATAGATTCGTTTATAATTTCTCTTTGCACCTATCACACAATGGATCTCTAGGTGTCATATATACTTTAGCAAATAATCATTATTCTTTAAATCAAAAAGACAGCATAGCAGAAAAAGTTGTAGATAATTATGAAAGACATTATCACTACACTATCAAAAAACGCCACTTAAATATTTGCATATTTGATGCTGTATCCTATGTTACATGCTTATGTGTTATTACAGACTACCAATCAATACCACACATGTCATTTTAAAGGACATATTTGAAAATTTGTCTCAGAATTTTTTTATATGTTATGATAATTGTCATTTTTAGAATAATTTGAAAGATTCAAAGTTGTATAGAGTAGGAAATATAAATGATTCAAATCTTACAATTCAGTGAAGTCAGTGATGACATTTTAGTGATTATCCTTATAATCCTTTAGGACATATGTATATTCAGACGTATCTGTGTCTTTATCTCTAGACTTATCTCTTTACTAAGATCCTTTAATATATGCACAGAGAGATAATTTTCTAAATGTTTTAGTTGACAATATATCATGAGCAGTTTTCATATCATTAACTATTCACAAAAGCTTTACTTTAATGATATGTAGCATTCTATTATGTATATATATATATGTATTACTTATTGTGTAATATCTATATACAAACAGTGTCTTTTCATTTCCATGTAGCTGGACATTTGGGTGTGTATTTTTCTTTTTCTTTTTCTTTTGAGATGGAGTCTCGCTCTGTCACCCATGCTGGAGTGCAGTGGCGTGATCTTGGCTCACTGCAACCTCAGCGTCCCAAGTTTAAGTGATTCTCCTGCCTTAGCCTCCTGAGTAGCTGGGATTACAGGTGCCTGCTACCACACCTGGCTAGTTTTTGTACTTTTAGTAGAGACAGGGTTTCACCATGTTGACCAGGCTAATCTTGAACTCCTGACCTCGTGAACTGCCTGCCTTGGCCTCCCAAAGTGCTGGGATTATAGGCATGAGGCACTGCTTCTGGCCTAGTTATTTCTCAAGTGTTGCTATCTTCCTTCAGGTTTGATGAAAGAATTTAAAGTAAGGTAAGAGTAGAAAATTTTGAAGCTCTTTATGCATATTGCTAAATTTTACACAAGAGCATTTGTGCTAGCTTTTCCTTGCCTTGGTGTATTTATTTATTTATTTATTTAGGTACGGAGTCTCACTCTGTGGCCCAGACTGGAGTGCAGTGGTGCCATCTCAGCTCACTGCAACCTTTGCTGCTCAGGTTCAAGCAGTTCTCCTGCTTCAGCCCCCCAAGTAGCTGGGATTATAGGCACACACCACTGCTCCCAGCTAATTTTTGTAGAGACAGGGTTTCACCATCTTGGCCAGGCTGGTCTTGGACTCCTGACTGCGTGATCCACCCACCTCAGCCTCCCAAAGTGCTGGATTACAGGCATGAGCCACTGCGACCGGCTGCCTTGGTGTTTTTAGAATGCATATTTCCCTGTGCCCTTATGGATGGGGACACTATCAGTTTTCCTTTTAAAATATTGTCAATTTAATAATGGAAAATTATGTTAGTATTTAAATTTTTTTCTTTGATTCCTGTAGCATTGGAACATATTTTTAGGAATTTATAGACTATTGATATTTCTTCTTTATAAATCGATTCTTTATGTCTTTCACCTATTTTTATGTTCTTTATGTCTTTTGCTTATTTTTATATTTTAAATGTTAAGGTTAACGTTTTATTATCCCATAACTGATATACATATTTTTTCTAATTTTTTATTTCCCCTTAATTTTCTTTATGGTATTTTTTTACATACAGCCCTCTTTAATTTCTATGTCAGAATAATAGTTTTATTGTTTGTTTTTATTTTTTAAGAGGCACTCCTAATTCTTAAGTTAGGTATTTATTCTTTTGTATTTTCCTTCCACTTCATGTCTTTCTGTGTGCATCTGTTTATTTGTTCATGCTTTTTATTTGTCTCGGAAATATGTTCTGGTTATTTATGAGATTGGGACCTAGCTTAATTGTTTTCTCAAAAAGTTAGAAAATAGTTCCAGCATTACTTATAAATCTTTTGCTAAGTGATGAAAATTCTAGCTTTGACACACATAATTATAGAATCTCCTTTGGACCTTTTAGTTGTCTTTCTTTGATCTATTCATCAATCCTTGGAGTAGTACAACATTCTGATTTTTAAAATCTTTGTAATGAGATTCAGTATCTCATGGAGCATGACTTTCCTTGGTACTTTGCTCATTCAGTTTCCTTGGCAATCACTTACTGTTTATTTCTTCCAGTTAAATATAGAATCCTCTCCTTCTTTAAACTTTCATTTTGAAATAATTTTAAACCTACAGAAGAAATCCTGAAATAGTACAAACAACTCCTGCATACCCTTTACCTAGATTAACCTTATTAAGCATTTCCCATATTTGTTTTATTATTCACATATATGTATTATTCATTTTTTATGTGAGAAAATTATCAGATTTATTATTTTTTTCATTTGTAAGTAGTTTGTATATACTACACCCCTTAATAGTTCAATGTTTACAACTTAAGAACAAAGATATTCTCTTACACAATCATAGTAAATTTATCAGCTTCAGGAAACTTCATAGTGGATTCTCATGAATTTTTATGTAATCTACAATCCATATTCTACTTTTCTTCCGGTTTGCTCAATATCGTTCCAGTAATGTTCTTTACAGTATTTTTTTCCTTGTGTACAGGATCTTGTCCAAGAGTACTTTATTTGTCCTGTTTTTTATGTCTAAAACTTTTAGACACTATAGTGTGTTTAAAACAGCCCTCAACCTTTCTTTGTCTTTTATAATATGACATTTTTGGCTTATACAGGTCAGTTACTTTCTATAGTTTCTTACACTTTGTGTTTGAAAATGGTTCCTCATAGAAAAGTTCAGATTATGCATTTCCAGTCAGAATACCACATAAGTGATGCTGTGTTCTTCCCTAGCATCACATCTGAAGGCATGTGGTGACCATCTCCGCTTTATAGATATTGCTAATTGTGACACTAGTCAGTGGGTTGGCCATTTTCCTCCATGGATATTTAACTAAGAAGTAGTCTATTAGGAGATAATTCAAGAATATTATCCTTCATGATGCTGGTCTGAACCTACCTTCACTTGGTTGCAGAATGGTGATTTTCTAACTCCCCCATACCTTCCACATTCATTAGTTGGTTCTTTAAAGTAAGGAAAAGGCCTCACTTTCTTCTTACTTATTAATTTATCCATTTATATTCAGCATGGATGCATGAATTCCTTTTTATTCAATAGGTTAAAATACTTTAGTGATCTTAATTATTTTGCTGCTAAATTTATTCCATACTTGGCCAGTAGGAGCCCCTTGAAGGTGATTCTTGTGTCCTTTTTATATGTCTTCATTATCTTTTGAGCATTTATTCCCTGCTTTCTGGCACAAGATATTCCAGCTCCAGAAGCATATGTGTGGATATAGATAGATATAGGTATAGACATAGATTTTTCAAGAAGCCCTGGTTCTATTTCCTGGGGAATAGTTTTAACCAGCTAAGTACTAGGTGGCTCATTATTACTAGGGTGTTAGTTCTTGTAAACCTGTTTACCAGAAGAAAAAGGGTATATATATATATATATATATATATATATATATATATATATACACATATATAAGTATTTATATACTTATATATACACACACACCCTTTTTTGTACGTTTCTCCTTATACTTTTTGTAATGAATGTGTTATATGTATCTATATAAGATACATATTTGATATTCATATACATTCATTCATTCTAAAACCAGTACAGTCCCAATACACACACACACACACACACACACACACACACACACATACATACACACACAGTGCACTGCATTGGTTTTGGAATGAATGAATGAATGAAATGATATATAATATATATAATTATATATATATATATATCATCCACATATATTTTATGTATATTATCCATATATCATTCATTCATTCATTCCAAAACTGATGCAGTTCCAATGATTTCTTACTTACCTCATAAATCACTGATGTCTTAAAATACAGTAACCTCAACTTTAAAACAAAATAGAGTACTTACGATTCTTTCAAATTTCACATATTTTAATCCCCCTTCTTTCATCGTGAGAACCCTGATCCTAACATCAGCACATTTACTCATTTGCTCAGTTTTGCAATACACATGAAATAGGCTTAGAACCATACATCTGTAAAAAATAAAAAATACAAAAACAAGCCTTCTTTTAAAAAGTTCAAGATTTCATTTCAGTTTTTTTTTTCCACTAGACTGAAAATACTCAAGATACCATGTTTAAAAGTGGATTTGTTTTTGCCCCCTTCAGCGCTGTGAGTCATTTTAAATGCAGTTAGATTTATTTGTTTCTGTTTGCATTTATTTTTAAATTTTGTTCCCATTCTTGCTGATTTAATTAATTTGCTATTTAAATAAACATGGAAGTAACTATATGAAAGTATTTTCTTGTGCATATATTTAGAAATAGAGATAGATATAATTAACAAATATATAAAAATATATGGGCTGAACAGAGATACTGTATATTTTTATAAAAATATATGCCATATTTTTATATTATAGACTTATGTACATGTGTATTGGTAAATTATTTTAATAGGAGATTAAGACTATAGAATGGAATGGTACTCATACATCCAGCCATCATTTATCCATCCCTACATCATCCATCTATCTATCCATTTGATAAATATCTCCCATTTACCTTATAAATGTTGAACACTAAGCTAGGTCATCAGGAACAAAGACTTTCTAAAACTCTTTAACTTCTGGAAGGCTGAAATATGTGCAATTTTGTCTCTCATAATAAATTCGCTTTTTATGGACCTACTTCAGCATTCATACACAGGCACTTTTTTTCTTCACTAAAGCACTGAGGGCAATTTCTCAAACAGTAACAAATAAATAGGAAACTTAAATCTTAGTAGTTGATGCTGCATAATTTTTCCTGGATTTTCATCAAATTTTAGCAATGTAATTTTATTTACCTATAATTCAAGAGGTTCATTGTCTTTTTAATAGGAAAAAATCTGTCAGTCAGGGAAATTCATAATGTCCATAGAGAGACATTAAATTTGTCACCATAAAGATAAAATTACTGTATATTAATCTATCATCTGTTTCCCTAGCTCAATCTAATTTGACATGTTTAATGAAAATCACTGATGGCTCCTAGTATAATAAACTGATCTTTAAAACAAAACATAGAAATTCTAATGCTCACATATTTCACATTGAAAGAGTGATGAAAACTTCACTTAAAACATTTATTTTGTGATTCCAAAAACTGTAGTTAAAATGATAGCTAGGGAGCAGTAAATCTCCATATGCTCCATTACTTCTAGGCTTGGACTCAGAACCTTGAATGTTGACAGAATTCACATATTAATTTGAGTTTTCCCTGGATGTTTCAGTTTAACTTTTGATATTCTTCTTCTAAAGGCTGAAAAAAAAGCCATTCATTTAAAATGCATTACTTAGAGAACTGTGTTAATGATCTCACTTCCTTTCATTTAACAGGCAAAATAACATTTCTTTGAAAAACGGTATCTGCTGAGAATTTGATTATTGAATAAAGATCAGTCATTTTGGGGATGTGTGGAACATCTGTCAGGAATTTTGGAAAAGAATCACTGACTCCATTTATGTAACTTACTTCATATGAAACAGCAAACATATATCAGGAAGGAAAACTGAGCTATATCAGCATGGCACTGTCAATTCAGAGGGAAGAACTGGAGAACTAACTTGTGGTAACATCCATCCAGCATGACATCATTTTCTTTTTGAGATGGAGTGTTGCTCTTGTTGCCCAGGCTGGAGTGCAATGGTGCCATCTTGGCTCAGTGTGTAAGCTGCGTCTCCTGGCTAGGTTCAAGGGATTCTCCTGCCTCAACCTCCCAAGTAGCTGGGATTACAGGCACCCACCACCATGCCCGGCTAATTTTTGTATTTTAGTAGAGATGAGGTTTCACCATGTTGGCCAGGCTTGTCTCGAACTCCTGACCTCATAATCTGCCCTCCTCGGCCTCCCGAAGTGCTGGGATTGCAGGTGTGAGCTACCATACCCGGCCCAGCATGACATCATTCTTTGCTCCCTCCACTCTTTGCAAGAAGCCTTTTCTCATGACCATCCATAAGGTGCAGTACTGATTTTAGTATTTCTTTCCTCACTAATCTTCAGCAGCTTTTCAAGTCCTATGAGATACAATCTAGATGCCTAGATTTATTAGCAATTAAAGCCCTGTGCCATGGCCTAACTCATGTCTCTAATCTCAACTCGTGTTACTTATGCACCTTCTCTAAACTGTCTTCTGGCAGTTGCAAACTCTTGCCTCTCCCTGGACATGTCCACAAGTTCCTTGCCTCCAATCCCTTGCTTCCTCTGCCTTGAATTCCCTCCTCAGATTTTCTGTGTCACTTGCCCAAATCTACTCTAAAACATTTCCTGATTCTTCCTCCTAGATGTGATCAACTACATGTATTTACTTTTATACATTTTCATATACACGAGGGCTTATGTTGCACCTCTTATTTTATTCTGTACTCTTTCCACTTAATGATATATCTGAAAGATCTTGAGACAGCATTTTTGTATTGAAATGACTTTATTGAATGATTTTGATGAGTAAACAAAGCATATCCTTCCTTCTTTCTCTGTAATTCAGGATAAAGACAAAAACTTTAGAGAGAATTTGAACGGGCTGAGAATAGGGCTGTACTGTCCCTCGGTTTTTAAATAGCCTGCTTCATATTTTTGACAGCCACATTTTATCACATCATATGGACACACACTATAATTTAATTCATCAACTAAGTATTTTAGTTGTCCCTAGTTTTTTTGTTGTTCTGTTAAAACAATGCAGTTTATAGTAGAAAACACTCTCACACATATATATTGGAGAACTTTGGCAAGGGTTATCAGTGGGATTAATAACTAGCATGAGGTTATTTTCAGTCTTGAATTACAGGTTTGTATAATGGTGCCTTTACACCACCACCCTCTGCTCCAAAGGCCTGTGAGCTCCTTGAAGGTTGAATGAATTATTATCATCACTAGTGTGTATGGGTCAGGCTCTTTGGTAAGTACTTAACAAGTGTATCTCATTTAGTTCTCATAACAACTCCACAGACTTTGGATTATTTTCATTTCACAGTTGATATGCAGTTTATGAGGCTGCATTTGAACTCCCTCCTAAATGCTCTGCCCTTTTGCTCTCAGCTGGCCCTCTGGAGATATTTATTGAGTGATTATGCCTGGAACAGAACAAAACTTGCACAGAAAACAAAACAGTCATTGCTTATATTTTTAAAAAAGTATTTCTTGTTGGGTGCGGTGGCTCATGCCTGTAATCCCAGCACTTTGAGAGGCCGAGGTGGGTGGATCACAAGGTCAGGAGATAGAGACCATCCTGGCCAACATGGTGAAACTCTGTCTCTACTAAAAATACAAAAATTAACCAGGCATGGTGGCATGCACCTATAGTCCAAGCTACTCGGGAGGCTGAGGCAGGAGAATCGCTTGAACCTGGGAAGCAGAGGTCTCAGCGAGCTAGGATCGTGCCACTGCACTTCAGCTTGGGTGAGAGTCAGACTCCATCTCAAAAAAAAAATCCAAATGAATAAATAAAAAGGCATTTCTTCCTTCATCCACAAATTGTCTTTGCAATTCTGTTGATTATTTTCCTTGAGAATGTTTATCTTCTGGAAGAAATCACCAGGGAAAAAAATCTGTTTTATGTTTAATACCAACGGTTCCACTAATATGCCCCTGAATTAACATTATGTGCAAGTTTTTAACAGACATTCTCACCATATTTCTTTGATAGAACAAAACAAGGAGAAAAGGAGATGTGTAGGGGCTTTTCATGATTAAAAAATGTTTAAATAATTTATTTTTCAAATATGTATTGAACATGTATTATATGACAGATGCTGTGCTTCCAGATGGAGAAACAAGATAAGAGTAGAAACAACTTTAAAAATTACAGACTATTAGCCAGGCATCGTGGTGTGCACCTGTAGTCTCATCTACTTGGGAAGTTGAGGTGAGAGGATTGCTTGAGCCCAAGAGGTTGAGGCTGCAGTGAGCTGCAGTCACCTCACTGCACTTCTGCCGGAGCAACAGAGTTAGAGCCTGTCTCATAAAATAAATAAAAGCCTAAATAAATGTATAGGTGAGTAAAGTGATTGTGAGTGCTCCTCAAGGATGACTCTGGAGAGTTGGGAAAGTCACATGAAAGCTGCAATGTGACGTTTAGGAAGAGCAAAAGTTAACTGGGGCCTGGGCAACAGGTGGTGGGTTGGAAGCAGCAGCAGAGGCGGGAGGCTGTACAGTGGGAAGAGCAGAGGCCTGGTGTGAGTAGCAGCCTGGCACATCTCAGGAGCCAGAGATTGGAGCACGAGGGTGAGAAGCACAAAGCGTGAGAAGAGTGATTCGAGGAGAGGCTGCTGCTACTTGGCGTGGTGGTAAATGATCTTTTTAATACAGTATCTTTATTCAGATATAATACCCATACTATACAATTCCTCTATTTAAAGTGTATGATTCGTTGGTTTTTAGTATATTTACAGAGTTGTACAACCATTGTCTTTATCAATTACAGAATATTTTCATTACCTCGAAAAGAAACCCCGTACCTGTCACTTTGATTTTCCCCTGCTTATGCCCCCATCTTCTAGAAACCACGAATCTACTTTCTGCCTCTACAGATTTGCCTACTTTGAACATCTCATATGAATAGGATCATAACAATACATGACTTTTGTGTCTGGCTTCTTTCCCTTAGCGTAATGTTTCCAAGGTCCATCCATGTGTCAATTCTTCACTCCTTTTTATTGCTGAATACTTACTGAATTTTATTGCCAAATACATTTTGGTAATATTTTAGGTTTGTTGTTGTATAGTGATTTCAGCAGCTTCTAAAAATACCTCATAGACTTTAAGTACTGAAACAAGCTCACCTTTAAAACAGTAGAAATGTGAAATTGTATCCTGATTATTAATTGTTCTTAAAATATTTAAATAGCATGCAATGGAATTATTATAAATGTTCAAATGTGACTTCTAAAATAGGGTAACACATAGTTTCTTTTTTGAAGAAATGATAATTCTAGTATTTTGCAATGCTTATTTTTTGCTTTATTATCAGACCATGAAAACATAACATACTTTATAACTTCAATTATAGAAGAAACAAGTTGACATAGATTTGTTCTACTTTCCCAGTAATGGATAGAAATTGGCTTTAGTGATGGTATATAAGAACTACTTTTGTGACAAATATTTGGACCTGTTTTTATAGAAAGGAAGATATGAGACAAGTTACTTTCCATTAAATATTTTTAATTGTTTTAAAACACAATATCCAATGTCATTTTGCCTTTTCTTTTTTCTCTTCTTTTACTTTTTCTCATACCAAAATAAATAGATAGGAGTAGAACCTGATAGTAATTACTTTTCTTTCTTTGTTATATGAGAAACTCACCCTGGAAAATAATCTTCTGCTGTCAGATTACTATGAATTGCACAGAGGGAAAATACGGTACAACAGTGTGCTTTTCCACCCAGCTGTCACTTCTTTGTTTCCCAGCTAAGCTCGTCCTTTTTTTCTCTAAGTGTAGCACAGTGGGAAGAGCACAAATTTAGAATTAGGAAGAGCTAGGGAAAGCAGAGTTTGCAGTATAACTCCGTGACTCAGTAGGATGATTCTTTGGACAATCATTTAAACTCTCTGAACTTCCTCTTCTTCACCTTTGAAGTATGAAAGATGATATCTCCATCTTGGGACTGTTGGGAGTATTAAATTAGGGCATACGTGTAGGCACCCAGTAGAGTGCCTGGCACATAGTAGGAGCTTGATCAATGGTGATTATGAAAGAAGGAAGATTTTGAATCCAGGTGGCACAAATGGTTCTTCTAGTGCTTTATACCTTGTCTTCCTTATGAAAATTGTTCCCCCATGTTGCCAAGAACTCTGCTTAATATGCTTCTCAACCAACCAGTCAAGTATTAGAGTAAGAATTAGAATTAGAGTGTGGGCTCCCAGAGTTCACAAACTTTTCTGCCTCATTAAATGCTGCCTGCACCTGAGATTGAGTAGGTATGTCAATAAATATTACTGGCATTAATTACTTGTGCATCTACTATTGTGCAAGCCTTTATGGTTAGCACTATAGGGGGCTTAATAAAATGATTAGCACTGTCATTTTTCTCAAGCAACTAGAATATGAGTTTGATGAGTAATGGTTGAGCTCCTTCAGGTGCCAAAGTGTTGAGATGTGCCCAGGTTACCTAAGAGGAAGGGCAAGAACATTCAGATAATTATCTCAGCGATGCCAGCAAGAGCTACGGGGACCTGGAACATTGTTCAAGATGCACAGTAGCTTTCTCGGCTCAGTACCTCTTCAGCTGTCTAACCAGCTACAGTCTTCATGAAACTCTACCATACTTAATGCCTCTTATTTGGTCTCAGCTTCTACTCTCCAATTGCTTCTTCCTTTGCTGTCACTTGCCTGGTTTTCTGACTTTCAAGCTTCTCAAGAGAGAAGGTCTAGTTGGATTTCTGGTTGGAATCCAGCGTCGAGCATCCCTGTCAGAAAGGCTCTTAGGACAGGTCACCAGATGGCTCCAGTTCCCCTGGGATTTGCTGCTGCTACGTTTAGCTTCCACAGCACTCATCATTTAGTCAGCTCTGGCCAAGGTTGCAGGTTCCGGGGTTCCAAGGATGGCAGCGTAAGTATTGGGAGGCATAGGAAGCTAAGTCATTTCAGACCTTAATCCTGCAGAAGTGAATGGATATCTATCAACACAGGGAGGCTTGAGGTAAATGCCAAGAGACTGAGACAGGCATTATGTGCTTTGGTGGAAAAGATACACCAATGAGATGGTGATCTGGGAGGAAGGAAATAGAGTGGAAATCACAAATATGGCTTATATTGTATGGTGTCCTCAAGATGCACTCAATAAATGCTTGCACTATGAAATGTTGAAGGAAGAGACATTTGGCCTCCATAATTGCAAAAATTAGCGGAGAAAGCAGACACAGATAAAACTCAGTTTTTTTGCATTTCCAAACCAGTTTTCTCTAGTACATCTCTTGCTCTTTTGAATAGGCTTTCTGGATTCTTCCTCTACCTTTTTCGTACGTTGAACTATATTAGCATGTTTAGTGAATCGCTGTGGCTGAGAATTCAAAATGCTCCAGCTATGGTTCCTGGAAGAAAACTATTTTAGATAGTGTGTTGATTTCCACGGTGTTTCCCTGTAATAATTTTTCTCTGATATTTATTTTTTTATAAGGACAAAGATAGCTGTGGTCTAATAAGTTAAGGAAACATTGTATTGGGATAGATTACACAGTAGTAACAAATTATTTTCCTATTTCAGTGGCTTAACTTGAAGATTTCTTTCTTGCTTATACAGAGTCCTGTGGTTGTGGGAGGACTTTCCAGGGCAGCTGGATGCTGTGTGGTGATTTAGTGATCCTTATTACTTCCGTGATGTGGCTCTACCATTGTATCATCATGGCATTCATGATCTCCTCACAGGAAATGAGAGGGCTGGGAGGTCATACAGAAGCTTTCCTCTGCCCTGGCATGAAAGTGGCCCATGAGTCTCCTACTCATATCTCATTGGTTGGAGCCAAGTCATAAGGTCCTGACTAATGACAAGGGGCTGAGAATCTTCCATTCGCCCAGGAAAGGTATGAAAACTCAGATGTGAGTGAGTACTAGCAATCTCTACCACTCTCATTCAAAATGTATTATATTTTTATAATTGCAAGACTCTGTTGGAGCTTTAGACCTGGTAGCATACTTTGTCTGTCTTCAAGATAGATCCATCCTTTGCAGTTTTACCCTGAGTTATTTGCTCACAGAACTCTTCCTTCATAGAGTATCTTAAAGCACCACTATTCTATGGGCCTATTTTGATAAACACGAGATGATTTGTGCATTTCCTTTCTTATTGCTGCTGCAAGCATCAAGTCTCCTAATCTCCTTGGTGGCATTACACTATATTATTTTGTTAGCCTTTATTATAATGGAAATTGCTGTAAGTATGCTGTTTGCTACTCTGATTCTCAGACTAATTCTCAATGTCTGCAAAGAACACATTCAGAAAAGCAAAACTGTTGAAATGTAGCAAAAGTGATTCCTGGGTGACAAGGAAGAATTGCCATCTGGTGGTAGTTTTGTTCATTTAGTTTACAGTCTATTGGCCCTTTTTTTAAAGGTATAGGAGATGAAAATATTATCACTTATGTGAAATAACAGCTGTCACCAAGTTTCTTTGAGCCACGAGGTGACATCATTATCTATAAAGTGAGTTCCAGAAATGGTAGCTCTAGTCAGCTATTGTTACATCAAACTTAGTCAGACTTTCAGTTTACCAAACATCAGTCACTGAATTATTGATAAATGCAAGGCTTGTTGCCAGGCTCTGAAGAAGATAGAAAGAAATATGCAACTTAGTATTGTGGGTGGTAAGCAGCAAAAAATCCTTGTTGTTAGATTGACAACAAATATCGGGCAACATATTTATTGAGAATCTACTTTGTACCCCAAATGTAATGTTAGCAAAAAACAGACATTACAACAATTATCATCAATGTTAAAGAGTATTGAAGATAATCAAATAGTTGCAGTTATGAGTATATAAAAACAACCTGAGATAAATGTTCTGAGGGAAGTGGATGCCTAAAATCCTATAACAAGGAGCCTGTTGGATACTAGGGGTCTGAAACTTAGTCTGACCACTCAGGAGGAGGAGGAACACCAACCTCAGAACTGGTAGGGAGCAGAGCCAAAATTTAAACTTATTTCTGTGTGACTCAATGTACTTTCAATTATACAAGTCCATCTTTTTGTATGAAAGCATTATTTGAGCCTACACTATTCAAGAATTTTCTCCTTGAACAGACCTAAGTAAAAGTTGTTACATTTAATCATCAGCTTCCTGGTAGTATCAAGCCCAATTCCAGCTGATACCAAGATTAATGTTACTTTGTCGTCCCTAGTACCTTGGTTCTATTCAAGTTCTTCAGGCAATCCCTCACATCAGGCAGTTGTAAGGGAGTACATAGATCATGGGATATGGGTCTTTGGGAAAAATCTGACTGATGGCTTACACCAGGAGTTGGGAAATTTTTTATTAAGGGTCAAATAGTAAATGTCTATTAGACATCGCCGGCCATGTCTCTGTCATGACTCAGCTCTGTCACTGTAGCACAAAAATGATGGAAAAAAAAGTATGAATGAACTGGTGTGACTGTATTTCAATAAAACTTTACAAAATCAGGCGGCATGCAGGACTTGGTCTATAGGTGATAGTTTGCAGACTGTCGGCTTAATCCACAATCCCTGAATAACTTATTTTACCTGCTGTTAACCAGCAGTACTTTCTCTCAAATAAAGAAAGGCATTTTGATGACATCACTTGGTATTTCAAACAGAGTTAGCAAATGCAATACACCTTTAGGAATATCAGAAAAGCTTTTTGCCTTTTTCAATCACAAAAAAAATGCTCATTCATTCCTAGTTGATACTCCAAACTCTTCTTCTGGTGTATTATCTATTTTAGGTATTTAAATACAAGTTGGACACCAAATTTCTAAAAAGGAAGGTACTTTAAGACATCTCAGCTTCAGCAACTTGGTATGAAGAAATGGTTTAAAGTGAATTTTGAGTAAGTGGAAGGGATTTCTGAGGACCTGCCCACGTGGGCACAAACAAAATGGAATGGTGCCAATACAAATATGTTTCCTGGTACACAACTCTTATGGGTCTAATGCTGATTCCAGTTTTATTAGAATATGATGACAATTGAATAGCAGATATTATGATTACTTTTATTCTAATCTCTTTTCCTTATATGGCGTGGCAGATGGGGAGTGGAAAATCACCTTTTAAAATGCTATAGATTTCCCATAAAACTTCACACATGGTAGGTACTCAATATACTAACTATATATTAAAGAAAAAAAAAGGAATGAACAAATGAGGGCCAAGTCAGATGCTACATTATCTGTATAGAACATCAGTCTCTAGTCAACATTTCAGGTTAAAAGGAAATAATTGTACTGCCAACTAATATTAAAATATGTATTTGATAATAAATAAATTTGGCTAATTGTCCTGGTACATTCTTAGGCTATAAGAAAATACCACAAATTGGGTAATTTACAAATAATAGGAATTTATTTCTCACAGTTCTGGAGGCTGAAAATTTAAGATCAAGTCCAGGGTCTGTATTAATAGGATGTGATATAATGCTAATCAAGATTAAGGCACTAGCAAGTTCAGTTTCTGGTGAGTGCCTGGTCTTTGCTTCCAAGATGGTGCCTTGAACAGTGTATACTCATATGGCAAAAAGTGGAAGGGCAAAAAAGGGTAGACTCTATGTGAAGCTTCTTCAGTAAGATGCGGATCTTATTCCTAAAGATCCCACCTCATTTCCTAAAGGTCCCACCTTTTAAAATTGTCACAATGGCAATTAAGTTTCGACACAGGAATTCTGGAGCATGCCCTCAGCTAATAGCACTCTCTGTAAAGACAATGGATTTTTACTTCAACAGCTTCAGAATCTTGTGGTGTTTCTGGGTTCAGTGACTGTCACTGATAGCCATACTGGCAGTACTGAGGACAGGGTAAAATGTGCATTCAGCCCAGAAATAGCCTTTGAACATTGTTCTATGAATCTTTTTCAAAATCAGCTGGTTTTCCTAAGGTTTACCTTTTTTCAGTTCAAAAATGAGTCAAGAATAATTTAATAAAGAGCATATACTTTCTAGAGTCAGCCAGAACTGAATTAAAATCGGACTCCTTGTATTAGTCACTTTGTGAACCAGTTATTTACCCTCTAATACAGGCGTCCCCAAACTTTTTACACAGGGGGCCAGTTCACTGTCCCTCAGACCCTTGGAGGGCCGCCACAGACTGTGCTCCTCTCACTGACCACCAGTGAAAGAGGTGCCCCTTCCTGAAGTGCGGCGGGGAGCCGAATAAATGGCCTCAGGGGTCCGCATGCGGCCTGCAGGCTGTAGTTTGGGGACGCCTGCTCTAATATCTCAGTTTCTTCCTGTGTAAAATGATAGCAACAATAATTTTTAGCTCAGTGTTGTGATGATGATTAAATTAGAAATCTTAGTGCTCTGCCTTAATGAATACAAAAAACTGCATGAGATATAGGAATTGGTCAAATACTTGCCACAATGATAATGATGGTCAGTTTCATCAATCAGAATATTGTTTTTGATTTTCCTATGCTTCTGTATATAATGAAGGAAGTAATCCTAGATGAGCCATTAAAATATGTGGTACACATATTTTATGTGTATTATTTCATCTCCATAAGAAACTTATGGAGAAAATGGTTTTTTTAAGAGATTTAATATTTTCTCTGAATCACAAGATAAAAATTTAATAATCCCCTCTCACAAGGAAGAGAATGCAGCATGATGTCATCCAAAACCTACTGTTGCTTGTCAAAGAAAAATTCTCAATGTTAATATTACTAATTAAAAGACACACCACTCAGCACGAAATCATGAAGTGCATCTAGAGTTTGTTTAATACACCTGAAGTATGTGTACACTGGAGGAAATGTGGGGAAAATTATGAAAAAAAATCAAATGTTTTTCTTCTAGCTTTTAGGCTTTTATGATCTATTTTAGAGTGCAATTAGAGAATTAATTTATTAAGGTCACCATCTCAACCTCATCATCTGCTCTGAATTTGAATACAAACAGGTTCTGCATTAGTAGTGTCTGATATAATGTTAATCAAGAAAATGCTATGTTAACTGAATCCAAAACAGATGGAAGCACAGGTTCTGTCTAATGGATTAATAAAATAAACAATGTTGAGGGCTAAGTAACAAAAAATGGAATCAAATAAGCAATCAACACTTTCAGAACCCATAGTAATAGAGTCTTGTGGATATTCTTCTGTGAATAGGAATCTATAGTTAATGGGATGGAATGACTCTGAAACACACTCTCTCTCTCTCTTTCTGTGTGTGTGTGTGTGTGTGTGTGTGTGTATGTGTGTATGTGTGTGTATGTGTATGTGTGTGTATGTGTATGTGTGTGTATGTGTGTGTATGTGTGTGTATGTGTGTGTGCACGTGTCTATGTGTGTATGTGTGTGTGCGTGTGTGTATGTGTGCATATGTGTGTGTATGTGTGTGTGTATGTGTGTGTATGTGTGTATGTGTGTGCGTATGTGTGTGTGTATGTGTGTGTATGTGTGTATGTGTGTGTGTATGTGTGCCTGTGTGTGTATATGTGTGCGTGTGTGTATGTGTGTGTGTGTGTGTGTGTGTGTGTCTTATAGTTGCCTTGTCATCCATCCATCCATTCATTCATTCAAGATACACTGGTGGAGCCTGTTTTGCATGACAAGCCCTGGAGATACTGTAGTAACCAAAATGGACGAGGACTTTCTCCTCACTCTCCAGCTTGCCCTCTAACATGAGAAGATGTTTAGTATCAGGAGAATGAAGTCCAGGGTTGTATGGGTATATTTAGCTGCCAATTCAATTATCTTCTCTCGGAAACAGAATTTAGAAGCTCGCCAGGGAGTAATAAAGTAGCAGGAAAAGTAGAGAAGAGACTAAACAATGATCGTTGAACTAACAAAAAGAACAAGTGATGGATCATTTCCCATTTCTGCTCAATATCCATCTTTCACCTCCAGATCTGTTCTCTAGGGCTCTGGCTATGCCAACACAGATTTTTTTTTTAATTGTACTTTAATCTTTTTTTAAAAAAGTATATAGACAATATTTTGTTCATACAGCTTCTCTGCTTGGAAAGTTACAGCCACTTTTCTCTCTCTCTCCAAATCCTGTCTACTCATTAAGCAGCCTTTCTTCCCCTAGAAAGCTTTTGCCAAGCGCTGCAGCCCTCATAAACCTGCCTCCCTGACTGCCCAATTTCCCACACTGAATGGACCACGTCGCATCATTTTGTGCTCAGCTACTAGTTAAGGTAACTGGTGCTTAGTTACATTCTACTTTGTGTCTTCAGTTTTCTGTTTATTAAACAATACAGGGAAGGGAAAATAGGAATGAGCTACAGTACTTGCCTTCAAAGAGTTTACTATTGATTAGGGGTGATATGTAATATATGAAAATTACCATGGTTGAATTTTGTTCCCCAAAACATATGTTGACGTCCTAGCCTGTAGGATCTAAGAATGTGGCCTTATTTGGAAATAGGGTCTTTGCAGATGTAATCAAGTTAAGGTGAGGTCATTCTGGCTTAGAGTGAGACCCAATCCAATAATGGCTTAATAATGTTCTCATAAGAGACCCATAGACATAGAAGAAATGCCAGGTGACAGCAGAGGCAGGATGGAAGTGGCATGTCTACAAGCCAAGGAACAGCAAGGATTGCTGGCAGCACTAGCTGCTAAGAGAAAGGTGGGGCTCTGCCAACACACCAGCACCAGATTTCTCCAGAACTGTGAGAAAATAAGGTATTATTTAAAATCCCCCCAATTTATGGTAATTTGTTATGGCATCCCTAGTAAACAAAACACTGTGGTGATACCAAGAAAATGAATGGAGGAAGAACAAGTCAGTTGAGTGCTTGGTTGTTCTGAGAAGGCAGCAGTCATTTCCACAGGGGGTTGTGGGTGCATTGAGAGAAGTTTCATGGGTGGGCCCTGGGTCTTGAGGGTGAGCAGGGTTAGGACATCTAAGATGAGAAGGAAGAAGAAATTACATTGCAGTTTTAGGAAACAGTACAAATAAAAGCATAGAGAAGCACATAGAGTATACCATGGATTGTGTCTAGAAAGAATTAGATGCTTTCATTCTACTAGAGCATGTTTTGAGTGAAAAAAAATGTAGTGGACGATGAGCCTGAAAAAGTAGATTGGTGCCAGACCAGGCAGAAGACCTCCAGTAGCAGCATCAGAAAATCTGTCATCATCTACTCAGTAGCCAGAGACACGTGGGGCATAGACAGTGGCAGAGCTTATGTGCTTTGGAGAGACTGATCTGCCAATATTGCAGAGGACAGAAATTCTCAAGCTGATATGTGCATCAGGATCCCCTAGAAGGCTTTTTGTGACACACATTCCTGGGCTCCATCCCTGGAGTTTTTGATTCACTTGCTCTTGGTCAAGGATCCAAGAATGTGCGTTTCTAACAAGTTCTCAGGTGATACTGATGCTGCAAATCTGAGAATCACTCTTTGAGAACCACTGGTGTTCTCCACACCAGGAGCTTGAAAATGAGACAAGAGGCCCAGAAACCCTTTGGAATGTAATGCAGTGAGCAGGCAGAAGAGAAACATGAACTGGAGGAAGAGGAGTGGCGGTGGACATGGTGAGGGAAGAGGTTCCCACCAGGCAGTCCTTGGCTTCTTATTGAATGTAAAATCTCCTCAAGACAGAAGGCAAAAATTCCTCCAGATTTGTGACTCTACGAAGTTAAAGTAAGGTTTGCCATCTGTTTCTTGTGTGTTAGTCTTATTATTCTCACCAAATTAAAAACTCCCTGAGGACCATGTCCATGTCATTTGACAGGCTTATATAGTCTAAAAATTATATCTTTCTATTTAGCATAATAATAGCTAACATTTATCAAGTGTATGATGTATGTCAGGCATGTTGAATGGATTACCTAGTTTAAACTTCAGCACCAATCTATGAGTTGAATATTTTTGTTTGCTTTATACAGGGGCAAAGTGCATCTAAGAGAGGTTGAATAATTTACCCGAGGCCACACAGTAACTAAGGGGATTCACCAGGATTTGAACCACATGGTCTGATTCCTGGGCCCAAGTCCTAATGCCTACGTTATAACACCTCATTACTGAAGAACTAGGTGCTTATTAAGTGCTAAGTCATTATATCAATTTATATTATATGACAAGTCATAGCCATAGAGGAAAATTAGATGATATAGATAATCATAAAAATAAACTCACCTGTAAATCTACCATTCAGTGAGAATCACTGCTTACATATCAGAGTATATCTTCTCAGGTTTCTCTCTAGAACTGTGCATGAATACATGTATAGATCACACTATATGGCTTATGTTGTTATATAACTTTTAAAAAAAGCAACTAATGGTATCATGAGCATTTTTTGTCAATAAATATACTTCTACGATATCAATGATGATTTACTTTTCTGTCTTATGACTGTGCCATAATTTATTTAACTCTTCTTCTCTAGTTAGACATCCAGAAATATGCCCTGACACAGACTCATCCTGTCTATGGATTGGATTTTTCTTTTCTTTTTTTAACTCTTTATTACTCAAATTTATTTCTGCCTTGAAATGAAAGAATCAGCTTTTAGATACATTGTCAATCAAAGGGTCCAGCAGCATTTCATCCCCAAATACACCTAACAACCAGGCAGAATCTCAAATCTGGGGCTTGGCGTGGTGACACACCTGTCACTGAAGCTCTTTGGGAAGTCAAGGCAGGAGAGTCTCTTAAACCCAGGAGTTTGTGACCAGCCTGGGCAACATAGGGAAACCCTATCTCTACAAAAAAAAAATTAAAACAAAAACATTAGCCAGGTATGGTGGCACACACCTGTGATCCCAGTTACTCAGGAGGCTGAGGCAGGAGGATCATTTGAGCCTGGGAGGTCAAGGCTGAAGTGAACTGTGATCACACCACCCTACTCTGGCCTGGGTGACAGAGTAAAACATCAACTCAAAATCAATAAAATTAAAAATAGGATCCCTTAAAAAAAAAAAAAAAGAAGCTCAAATTTGTTTCTTCATTCTATGGTACTTGTTGAGACCTTTGTGAATTCACGTCTTCAGGAACCATGGCCTCTTGAACCAAACTTCAACAAATCTAATCTTTTTTTAAACATTAATATATTTAAGGGACACAAGTGCAGATTTCTTACATACATATATTGCATAATAGTAAGGTTTGTGCTTCTCGTGTTCCCATTGTCCCAAATAGTGAGCACTGTACCCAGCAGGTCATCTTTAGCCCTCATGCTACACCAACCCTCTCGCCTTTTGGAGTCCCCAGTGTCTACTCTTTCCTTCCTCATATGTCCATGTGTAGCCACTATTTTGCCCCCCACTTATAAGTGAGAACATGCAGTATTTGAATTTCTGTTTCTGAGTTATCTCACTGAGGATAAGTGAAATCAGAATCTGTGGATGGATTCATCCCGTTAAATTCGCCCCTTGAATGGAGGAGAAAGCCAAGGCCCAGGGAGGTAAAGTAGCTTTGTCACATTTGCAAATTAGAAACTAAGACTATTGTTTGCTCACTCAACCGTTCACCAAATATTAGTGAGGCCACAGTATGTGCGATGTCCTCTTCTGTGTGCACGGAATACAGCAGTTACCAAAACAGACCAAAGCAGGGATGACATTCCTTTGAAGTGTCCTGATACCTGAAATAACAGAATGGTTATCTAATGGTTATCTTCTGTGTGCAGGGATTACGGCAATGTCCAAAACATCACTGGAGTGAGCATCTGATGGGAGGGGTACTCCTAGCCTCTTTTTACTGGCTCATGTTGCCAGTTTTTGCACTTGACTTCTTATCTAAGATGCCAATCAAATCAAACTGTTCGATGCAAGACACAATGTTTTCCTCGCCGACTTTCTACCAAGGGGAAACTGCGTCTTGCTAACCAAAATGAAGTGCTGAAATATCCTTCAGGGATACTTTTCGTCCACTTCCCCGAGGTATTGAGGTATGCCCTGCCAATTTTTTATAGTCATCTTCTCCTACCGAACTCCTCACATTTGAAGAAACACTTTTTGTCTCCTGCAAAAGACTCCAGTCAAGCAGAAAAATGCCTTCTTTTGTTTGTCCCTGAGCCACCCACAGCTGAAAGATACGCAGGTGTTTCCAGCAGGAATAGAGCTGCATTTAGGATCCAGATCCAAGGGATTTGCTCTGAATTCTGTCTTTCCTTGTCCTGTGAACATTCCTCCACCAAACCTTTCTGAAAGCATTTCATTAATTAGTGTAAGTCTAGGTTTGGACTCTGAAGTATAAAGTACCAGAAGAAATTTTATCATCATACATGAAATCAGGTCATGTAATTAGGTGCTAGAAGCAATGAAGAGCTTTCCTTTCCCACATATGAATGTGGGCATATTACTTAACTTTCCTAAATTTTGGTGTCTTCATCTGTAAACAAGGGCCAACCATCAGTAGTTCATGTAACTCTGCACTTCTGTGTAGTAGCACTTAATATAATTCAGTGTGTCTCGTGTGATTCTGCTAAGTGACCAGTTATTCTCACTGAGAAAGTTATTCCCAGGATGTGAAATTTTCAGTGCAAAAACCAGGAGAGTCTTAGGCAAGTCAGAATTAGTTGGTCATATGAAATTATGCAATAAACATTAAACTGTTCAATACGTGTCTCATCCACTAGATTTTATTTTTCTTGCAAGCAAGAACTATGTTTGTTTTGCTGTTAGTACAGTGCCTGATGCATAGTAAGCGCTTGGTCAATATTTGTTGGATAAATGTGTCATAGGATCCAATGAAAATTACTTTAGTTAAAATGTGAAGTTCAGAGCGTAGCATATTGTAAATGCTTAATAAATGTAAGCCAGTTTTGTTATTTTTTTTGTGTGTGAACACCTTCTAATCTCATACTTTTTGGCAATTTTTATAACACATAATGCCTTCTACATGTTTCCAATGTAAGTTTCATAAGGTAATTAGTGAGACATAATGGATACCATTAGAGAACCATTCTGTTATTTCAGGAATCAAGGCACTTCAAAGGAATTTCGTCCTAAGGCGTTTCTTAAAGTTTTCCTCTGTGAGTCTTTCTGTTTGTTTGTCTACTTTGAAATGCTAATATCATTCCCTTTTGTCTTGCACATTTTTAAGTTTGGGATTGAATTCTATCATCTACCAGCACAATTTTAACCTGCTGCCAAAGCCTTAATAGAGTGGTTAAAGCAGTAATTTTGTCTGCCTGAAGACTGGAATAGAGCCAGGCACGGTGGCTCTTGCCTTTAACCAGCACTTTGGGAGGCTGTGGTGGGAGATCACTTGAGGCGAAGTGTTCAATACTAGCCTGGGCAACACAGCAAAACCCTGTCTCTACAAAAAAAAAAAAAATTAAAAAAATTAGCCAGCTACGGTGGCATATGCCTATATTTACAGTTACTCAGGAGGCTAAGATGGAAGACTCTCTTGAGCACAGATGTTTGAGGCTACAGTGAGCCATGATTGTGCCACTGCACTCTAGCCTGGACAATAGAGGGGGACCCTGTCTCTAAAAAATAAAAAATAAAAATAAAAAACAAGAGTAGAATAGGGTGCTATTTAGGTGGTTCTCTAATGGCAGAGGAGAAATGAAATTTGCCTTTCTGTAGTCCAATGAAATGGATTGTAATGTGACTACTTCCTGTTAACTTCCATTTGATGTCTCTCTGTGAATTGTATTTAACCCATCTTCATTCTTGGAATAGGATCAGAGGAGGAACACAAAGTGATAATCTTGAAGCATAGCATTTTGGTGAGGAAAGTTTCCAAATGGTGTCTAGGAACAGTGATACCATCAGAAGAAAAACTGCAGAACTATTGTATCTCTAATAAATATTTTGGAGAAGAATAGGGAAGCTGCTGGTTATAAAGCAGCTATATAGTTACATACATGCTGGACACAAGAATGTGCTTTCACTTGTATTATCTCATTTAACTCCTTTAAAGACCTTTATAGTAAGGTTTCATGATCTCAGATAGACCAGGGTTTGGGGAAGCTAAATAAGCTGTTAAAATTTACAAAGCTAGCTAATGACAGAATTGAGATTTTCACTGAATAAAGCTTGAGTCTGTTTGTCCGGTGGGCATAAAAAGCCAAACGCTGTCACCAAAATTTGCAGTGAGAGGATGTAGATATTTGTACAGTAGTTGCCAAACAAAAAGAACCAAGTGGATAACACTTAAGATCCAAACTCCTCAATGGCATACAAGCAGGGTTTTTAAAGGCAGGGGTACATTTCAGGAAAGCAGAAGTTTCAGGCAAAATCATCAGCAGAAAGAAATGTTTAAGTTTGCCCTGTAGGCATGACTCTTTCAAGTCTCCTCAAGGAGAATTTTAAAACAAAGAAGGACAGTCAGAGTTGAGTCCTCAGTTTCCCCTTATCTAAGGTCTATAGGAAAGCAGTAGGCATTTTATCTCTGATGGGGATCCAGGTTTCTGAAAGACAATTCAGGGACATACGTCAAGATGCTACCTTTTGTTTCTTTAGAGAACAAAACATCTTGAGACTCTAACTTACTTGGGTTACTGTTATTTAAGCTTTTATTACTTTTTGGCTTCGTGGGCTATTTATTCCCTTCCTTAATTGCTGATTACAGGGCTAGCTAGGTGCTTGGAATTTCCCTTGAGGAGACTCACATTTTCCTTTATTTCCATACTTGGTGGGGCCTGGTAGGTGCCGAAGAGTGGCTCATACTCTGTCTCAAGGTTTGGGACCAAATATGCTTCAGCCCAGAGCACATGTTTCTTCTGCTATGTCATGCTGTATTTGTTTAATAAATATATGCCAAGCTTTTTCCCGCCAAGCTCTTTGCCAAGCACTAGTGATTCAGGGTAGAGCAAAACAGATACACAGAACCTGTCCTCATGCCACTTACAGTTTACTGGAGAGCTGGAAATTGATCATATTGTGTCTTAGGGTCCCCATGGTTTTGTTTTGAAGACTAAAGAAGAGGTGCAGTGCTTGGCATATGCAGTGTGCTCAGTAATTTTTAGATGATATTATTTTTATTAAATTACAATAGACACATAATTATAAATTTTATTACTTGCTCTGAAGGAAAAACATGTGGAATTGTGAAAGCAAATGACAGAGGACCAGACCTATTCTGGGAGGTGGGTAAAAGCTTCCCTGAGAAAGGCAAAAGAAGCTGAGGACAGGAGCCATCTGAGCAGCAGGAGAGGCATGTGCAAAGGCCCTGAGGCAGGAGAGAACCTGTGTGTTCAAGGCAGTGACAGCAAGTGTGATGGAGCTGAGAAAACAGTGCAGCTGCAGTCATTTGATCCTCAATGTTTCCCCCAACCCCGGGCATTTCTTCACATCTTTGCATGCCCGTGACGGCACCTGTACAGTTTTCAGGTCCTAATTCCCTACACTCTGTAAGTGGGCAATTCTGCCTGTCAAATTGACCTAAAATGAAAATTATTTACACAAACTTATTTAGGACACACAAAACATCTTTCATCTGTCCGTGTTCCATCTTTAAAAATTCCACCCACAGATTAGGTAGCTTGTTGACGGGAGTGATTTATATTCAGGAAGATGGCTCTGCCTGCAAGAGAAAAGATAATTGGGAATGAGTCATTGTCTTTTTAAATAACAAACAGTGAGGTCTAGAAAATTTGCAGACACAGGTCTTGCGCGTGTTAATTCCCTGCGAATGTAGACAGATGAGGCTACCTAGAAAGAGATTCCCTGGGGTTATTAAAGACCAAAAATAATCATGCTAAAGAAAACTCTTTGAAGAAACATAATTCTTATCATGTCAACCTAACGTATTGCATCTGTAGTAGCTTCAGGGTGCAGAGAGAATGCAAAAATGCAGGCAATGAATATAACAAAGTTTGAGGAGAGTCAAAAGTTACTGAGGCTCCTAAAAAGAAAACTAGATAGGACACAAGACTTCCCAAAACTGTTGTATCTTAAACTCCTTTCATATCTGATATGTGAATTATTCTGGATGGGGTTAGAGACCAGGGAAATTGCCTTTCTTATAAAGCCTAGAGGTGGTAGAGAACTTCAGATCATAAGGCCAATGAGAAGGCATTCTTTCCTGAAATTCATATCCTCTGCCCGATCATGAGAAAACATTAGATTGACCCCAAGGCAAGCAGACATTCTACAAAATACCTCACCAGTACTGTTCAAAAGTGTCAAGATCGTGAAAGATACGGAAAGATGAAGAGACTGTCATAGATTGAGGGAGGCTAAGGAGACCTGACAACTAATTTTAATGGGCTATCATAAAGTGGGTCCTGAAACAGAAAAAAATGAATGAGACTGAAAAAAAAAAGTCTATAATTTAGTGTGTGTGCCATGGTTATATAAGATGTTCATGTTAGGGAAAATTATTAGGATGTGATACATACAGGAACTCTGTACTGTGTTTGCAACTTTCCTGCAAAACTAGCATTATTTCAAAATAAAAAGTAAAAAAATGGCTGCCGCACACATAAGAAAATGAACCACGTTTTCACTGTATGAGTGAAGAAAGCAAAACTTACAGAGGCAGCATGCACACCTAAAGCCTTGCTTCGTTCCTAACTTTGTTAGATGTGGAATATGAGGATAAACAGCCTCTCCTCCTTGGGGAGCTTTGCTCTGTGTTTCTAGAAAAGGTACAGAAGAACCTTCGAAGGACTCTTTCTCCCACACCACACACTGAGGCTGTTTTAAATTTTTTTTCTATCTATTGTTGTTATTACAAATTACGCAAAGTGGTACATATTAAGTAAGAGGCAAAATCCTTATCAAGGCCTATAAAACCTTGCTCACTGTGGCTTCTGATCATGTCCCCAGGCCCATCTGCTTGTTTGCTCTTCAGTTCAGACATCCTCATCTTCTGCCTAAAAACAGAAATAGGCCTTTCCTGCCTCAGGACCTTTTCATCAAGGTGGCCTCCCAGTCCCCATATACATAAAGACATTTGGATTCTATCCTAAGTCAGCTTCCTTTAAGAACCCCTTCTGTATGGCCCACTCCCCAACCTAGCCCTAAGAACAAATAAGACCATACCATTTCTGCTCCGTCATACCCTATGCCTCTCTAGTGAATCAGCCAGCACACTTAGTTCTATGTGTTCATTTTTTTGCCTTCTATACCATGCTATTAATATATGCATTTATAACTGACAATATTGATTTTTTAATTGTAAAAGAAAATTTCAAATACTGTTTGCTATTTTTATCTCTGTATTCCCTCACCCAGACCCCTCAGCATCCTGAACCAAACTTAAAGGCAACATCCTCCATTGACAGGAAATTGGGGGCTTTTATTTTTGCATGATGGTATCTAAGCAGGTACTCTTTCTCACAGATTTATGGCTGGAATGCTAGAGTCTAATAAAGTACAGGCACATGGTAGATATTTAAACTATCTGTTGAATAAAATAATAAACTGAAAACTAGACAACTGAAACATTTGTCTGAAAATCAACTAAGCAGTTAAGGAAAGGCAATACTTGGAAATCTAACTTACCTAGACTTAAAGAATTGTATGTTTTCTCATTTCAGCTTTTATGCCTTGCAGGGTATCCAATGAACCTCCTATTACTACCTAGAGAGTAGTTTCCATTTTCTGTTTCACATTATGAAAGAGACAGAAGTAACATATTGCGAGAGATATATTTGCAGAAAAGCTTCAGTTGGCTCTTGTCATGAATCCTGCAAAAAAGAAAAAAAATTTCTCTAAACCGCTCTAGAAATGGAAGAGATTGATGTGCAGTCTCTTCAAATTCTTCTGAATGGTGCATTGTGAAGATAAGTTACAGTGAGTGTCAGGCCATTTGTAGGAGCAGCAGGTTTCACACAAGAGGTTTATGTGGGAGAGAGTAGCTAAAAGTGGAGCTCCAAGACAATGGAGATTAGCAGAGAGCTGTCATTCATCCTCTGATATAGGTTTCTACCGACCAATGACAAGAGCATGAAGTGATATAGAGGTAAACGTTGTATAAATATAATTATTATCATCACCATAATCATTATCATCATCATAATCATCATCACCATCATCCAATGTACCTTTTCACCCCGCGCATATTCCTTTTACCCCGAGCAGACCATTTACTAGAGAATTTTATGGGGATTTTATATAGCGCTACTGTGCTATAGCCAGAGGAAGATTTACTGATAAAGCTTAAGCCTTCATGTCTCCGACAAGCAGGAGCCCCTTCCAAGAATGTCCACTTAATTTTGTGTTTATAATTTTATATTCTCTGTTTTAAAGAGCGTCCCACGAATTTTGTTAGCTTCCAGCCCCACAAAATCTGGATCTGCCCTTGATTATAATTATCCGGTAGAGGAATGCAAAAGTACCAGTGTGGAGTGCACGGCAAGCCAGATGACATGTGTCTTTATGCTTCGGGGCAGCCAGCACTGCTAGCACACTGCATACCAAGTAGAAACTGATTAGATGCTTGTTGAATTAAAATTGGCGAGTGTGAAAAGCCACCACTTTATACTCTTCTGCATTTGCTGTTGGGGCAAATGAATTCAAAAACCTAGGTGGTGTGGTGTAGTGTTCAGGATCTCTCATCCAGCTGTTTGTGACCCTCCCATGAGTGTGGGCAGATGCGTGCCTTCATTTCCATTTAGATGACATTTTTCATTAATCTCTTATAGTGGGGCATCTACTATTAAATCTTACATCAAATTATTTTAGGGCTTTTAACATCCTCTACTGAATCTAGTGCCATCCTAATATAGAGCTTGGCCCAATGATGTGTAAGCCTCTAATACAGGGATGTACTGGCTGAATGCCCATTTTGATTTTATAGTAGCCTATTAATAAAACATCATCAGATTTAGAATCTCAGTTCTTAAAAGGAAAACTTCTTGGAATTTTTCTCTTGTTCTGATGCATAAAGTGTGATATTCTGTGTTTCCTTCTGAAGTATGTTTCAAACAGTGTTTTATCCGGTATCCTTCCCAGGATCAGGTCAATGTCAGGACTTTATCATATATGTATCTAGAGGCACATCACACCCATTTTCCCTCTGTAAGTTATAAACCAATTGAAAAGTCAACACAGGCCTCACGGATAAGCTGAGCTAGTAAAGATGGCCTAGGCCAATAGCACCTCTGAATCAGGCTGACTTATCAATATTGTAGCATGCTGAGCCCCAGAATATGTTGATTGCCGTGTACTTGGGTTCACTTCCTTCCTTACTGGGAAGATTATTCCATTCTCCTCATTTGGGCGTGAAAGAATGAGGAAGGATAGGAGTACAGGCAGAAATTTTTTACCAATACTTCCAAAAGGCAGACACCTAAAATACTGTTTAGTGGGGAAGGGTGAAAATATCAGAAGAGAGGTGATGAAGAGGAGGGGCTGAAGGAAAAGGAAGAATGTTCCACCTGATGTAGAGATTGAGTTTTTAAATTGATCTTCAACAGGATTGAAGTTGTTCATTTATCATTCATCCATCAACCATTTATTGAGTACCTATTATGTAAACAACTCTAGACGTGGTGAATCTTTCACACCTGTGTGAAAGATACGCATGCTCTCTATAAAATGACAAACCTTTGAGCAATGAGGCATGTGTTATAGGGTGTGCAAAAAAGTTTCCTGAAAGGAAGATCATCATAACGCAAGGTAGAATAAAATAAACAAAAAAGAGAGGTAATCTGTAAATATTGTGTGGAGGTTCCAGAAAGAATAGGAAAGAATGGTAACTTCCAATTGTGGATTGCACAACCTCACAAAGGCAGTGAGTGACCTTTGGACTCATCTTTACAGTATGATGAATTTGACTCTACTGAGAATAGCAGCCAAGGACATGCTAGGAATAGGGAAGAAATGGGTGTCAAGGCAAAGGTATAAAGAGCTTGATCAAAATGAGAGCGAGTGACCAGGCTGGCACATGTGGAGAACCGAAGTGGAGCAAGACCAAGTGCTTTGGGTTGCAACCATTATGATGATTCTAAAATGTTCCATTCTTGTCTAGAACTGTGCAAGGAGACCATTTTCCTCCAAATCTGGAAGTTAGGTATACTCTGAAGTTTGAACTTTTAAATAATTAAAATAGGCGTTTTTTTTGGTGATAGAAGAGAATAACAGAACCTCCGTATTTTAAGAAGTATGGGTCAGATGTTAGACACCCTGAAAGTGTCACTTGCCATTTCATAGATGACAAAACTGAAGAACTGAGAGGCTGACACCCTTGCTCCAAACTGAATAGCTAATAAATGACAGATGCAGGAATTTAACACAAATTTGGCTGACTCCATAGCCCATTCTTAACTGTGACTGTAACCACCCAAAAGGCTCATTTTGCCCACTGCCCAGATAGAGCCAATTTATCAAGATGGGGAATTGCAATAGAAAAAGAGTTTAATTCATGCAGAGCAGGCTGAACGAGAGACTGTAGTGTCATTAATCAAATCAATCTTCCCGAAAATTCCGAGGCTAGAGTTTTCTAAGGATAGTTTTGATGGACCAGGAATCGAGGACTGTTGATTGGTTGGGGATGCAATCATGGGGGCGTGGAAAATGGTTCATGTGTATGCTCAGTCAGCCTCTGGATGGGGCCACGGGACCAGATGGTGGGCCTGGGTGGAGCCATCAGTTGTCAGATATGAAGAAACCTGAAAATACATCTCAGAAAGCCAATTTTAGGTTCTGTAAGGTGGTGATATTATCTGCTGGAGTAATTGGGGAAGTTGTGAATCTTGTAACCTACAGAATGATGGGATCTCGGGCTCTTCTCAGCCTCCTTACCTAGTGGTCTTTCATTAGCTTTACAAAGGCAGTTTACTTTTGGAGAAAGGCTATTGTCATTTAAACTATAAACTAAAGGTCTCCCAACATTAGCTTGGCCCAACACCGGGAATGATTAAGGACAGTTTGGAGATTAAAAGCAAAATCGGGGTTGATTAGATCAGCTCTCTTTTACAGTCATAATTTTCTCACAGTTATAATTTTTACAAAGGCAGTTTCATAACCAGTTTTTGCTGAACATAGAGTGGGTCGAAAGTTCTGGAAGAACAAGTGTCAATACATGAAGCTTCCCATGTTGCTAAATGTATCCTTAGAGGATGGAACAGAGCCATCTTGCTAAGATCCTTTGTCTTAAAAAATGAAATTGGATGGCACCTGCCTCTAGCTAAGAGACATACATCAAAGTCCAACTATTTCAGTTTGTTATTTTTTTATTATAAGATGGAAATTTAGGCAATTTCTCAATTAAATGTCACCTACCCTCTTGCATCTCCACTGGCAAATGCCTAATTTCACCTCTCTAGTATCTCCTATTCTTGGCTCAGCACTGGGAAAGTGGGGGCAAAGATCCAGCTTTTAGCTAGCTGATTCTTGCTTGTTAAGACACATTCTTAGCAGAGAAAGAACAGTTTTATTGCTTGGAAAAAGCTTTTATTTTGTCACCTGGTGCATGACTGTGGAAACCTTCAGTGCTCATTATTTCAGCCCATCTGGCGCAGACTGGAAGGAAGAGATTTCTTCTTCATATAGTAAATTAATAAACCAGACCTACCCTTTAAAAAACCAGTTGAAAAATTAGAGTAAAATCCAAGACTCTTTAAAAAGGAATCATTACCATGTTTAGAGAGTTGGCATCCATTTCAATAAATATTAACTGTACTCTCACAGTTTTGTGCTACAGTTTTGGACCAAGAGAAAGGCAAATCCCAAATCTGTCAGTTAACCAACAAACATTTATTCAGTGTCTACCAAGAGTAAAACACTGCGGGAAAAGAATAAGAATTTTAAAATAGGACTCTACCTCCAGGGTCCTACAATCTTCTAGGAGGAGAATTAAACATGTTTAAACAACAGAGTGTTCAATGTTTGTTATGTATTCAGTCAAAGAGCTCTAAGCACCCTGCGTTTTTAGAAGAAGAGGATATTTGCCCTGGACTGGGGATGTAAGATAAGGCTTTTTAGAAAAATTGGAATGAGAGTAGGGTCTTTAAGAAGAGGTAAAAATCGTATAGTTGGTGAGGAAGAAAGAATAAAACATTTCATGTAGGAGGGAGTACAGTGTTCAAGCCTAGGGCTTTGAAAACATTAGATGCTCAGCAAAGGCTGCTGAATGGAATAAAGTCAAAAAGTTGTATTTCAGTTATGGCCCTTCATTTCCATGCTTGATAGTATTCTGAATACTTTCTTGTCAGACCAGATGATGGTATTATTCTTTTTAATATTTAGAGGAATATTTTCTTAGGGAGGTTGGTTTAATTCATCTAGCAAGATTTTGTTTGAATTAGTTAGATTGAATCATGAGTTGCTTCAGCTATAAATAAATGAAACATTGGGACTCAATAGACAAATAATACTTGCTGTTTTTCATGTTTTAACCAGGCAGAGTATCTGTTAATATCTCTCCCTACAGAAAAATATTGATCATAATTGTAGTTAGTTCACTGGAAGAAATGTGTGACAGTGGAAATTGGTATAAGGTATGAAGAGGATCAGAAGCATTCTATAAATTGACAGATTTTTTTTTTCCTATAGAAGGACTTACCATCAAGTATCTTAAACAGCATTTCATTTTTATGGAAGTAGTACATTTGCATCAAAGAAAATTAATGAATACTCAGAAAAGATAAATTAAAAATCACATTTCTACCACTGAAAGACCCAAACCATACCCTTTAGTATATATCTTTGCAGGTGCACACACACATACATGTTATACATAGGTGTGTGAATATACACCCACGCATACTGCCTAAGTCTGTTTTCTGCTACTATAACAGAATAACACAGACTGGGTAATTAATAAAGAAAAATAATTCAATTGGCTCACAGTTCTAGGGACTGAGAAGTCCAAGGACATGGTGCCAGTGTCTGCTTGGCATGTGATCTGGTGAGCACCTTCTTGCTGCAGTCATTTCATGGCAGAAGTGCAAGTAAACATTTGAGGCAGAGACAGAATTGGAGACATTTCAAACTTACCTTTTTATTGAGAGCCTACTCCCTCAACACAGACATATATCCATTCCTGAGGACAGAGCCCTCATAACCTAGTAACCACTTAAAGGTCCAACATCTTAATATCACAACAGCCATTAACTTTCAACCAGACTTTTGGAAGTGACATTCAAATCATAGCATACATGCACACAATAAGTATATGTTTATTTCTTATAGCATAAGATAATACTATACATACCACTTTGTAATCTGTGTATTTTCCTTCTGTAATCTACACTTTTCCATTCTAACAAATTTTCATCTCATTTAATACCCATGGTACATTAAAATTTTGCCAATTAATTTAGAAATGTCCTTTAAAACTGGCTTCCTTAAATCTGTATCTAAAGCAGGACTACACAGGCATCTGATTGTTATGGACCTATGTAATTCAGCTTGGCTGCCTTTGCAACATACCATAGACTATGTTGTTTAAACAACAGAAATTTGTCTCTTTTCAGTTCTGGAGGCTGGATGTTCCAGATCCAACAAAAGCAGCATCAGTTTCTGGTGACAGCTCTCTTCCTGGCTTAGAGATAGCTCCCTTCTCACTATGTCTTCCAAAGGCTATTCCTTGGTGCGTATGCATGGAAAGAGAGAGAACAAGCTTTCTGGCATCTCTTCTTCTGAGGACACTAATCCTATGAAATCAGGACCCCACTTTTAATGACCTCATTTAATTTTAATTACTTCCATAGAGGCCCCCCTCCAACTATAGCCACAGTGTGAGTTAGAGTATCAACTTATGAATATTTTGGGAGTACACAAACATATAGTCTATGACAGGTCCTTAAAACTCTTAATTTTGCATAGCTCCTCTCCCCCTTTTATTTATGACACTGTGTTAGTTTTAAAAATTATAATATTATGTTCTATTCCCTATAATTGTTATATGGCCCTTTTCACATCCATTATAAAAGATGTTTTATTATAATACATAGCTCAGTAACAGTAATCTTTGTTACAATGGCTTGGGAAGTCCATTTTGCTCCACTCTAGCTACCACCATTTTGGCCCTCAGCACATCATCTCACTTTCATGAGCTTCATTTTCTATTTTAGACTAGAATTAGTGAAACAGAGTATCTACGGAAGATGTAAGGGATGTTTGTAGTTTCAGTTAATCCCCCACATGACTCTTATCTATAGGCAAGTTTAGAAAATAGCCAAGTAGATTTTATTGGTGCCATTTTTTCCAACAGCATGTGCTCACTTTGTGTCTCTGTGTCACATTTTAGTAATTCTCACAAATTTTCAAACTTTTTCAGTACTATTTTACCTGTTATGATAATTTTTGGTAGTGATCTTTGATGGTACTATTATAATTGATTTGGAATGCAACAGAGCCTGCCAAATCAATTATAATAGTAACATCAAAGATAGTGAAAGCTGAGAGAGGCAAGGAAGCTGTAGAATAAAAGTTGGAAACCAGCAGGAGTTGGTTAATGAAGTTTAAGGAAAGAAGCCATCTCTGTCACATAAGAGTGCAGGGTGAAGCAGTAAGTATTGATGGAGAAGCTGCACAAGTTATCCAGAAAATCCACCTAAGATAATTGGTAATGGTGGCTACACCCAACAACAGATTCTCAGTGTCGATAAAACAGCCTTCTGTTGGAAGATGACATCTAGGAGTTTCATAGCTGAAGGGGAGAAGTCAATTTCTGGCCTCATAGCTTCAAAGGACAGGTTGACTCTCTTCTTCGGGGATAGCAACATTGATGGCTTTAAGTTGAAGCTTGTGATTATTAACTGATGTTGAAAATTCTGGGGCCCTCAAGAATGAGGCTAAAACTACTCAGCCTATGCTCTCGAAATGGAACAACAAAGCTTGTATTACAGAAAATCTGTTTACAGCATGGCTTACTGAATATTCTAAGCCTGTTGCTAAGACTTACAGCTTAGGGAAAAAAAGATTCTTTTCAAAATATTCCTGCTTATTGACAATGCACCTGGCCACCTAAGACCTCTAAATGGAAATTTATAAGGAAATAAATGTTTTTTTCATGCCTACTGATACCATCTTCATTCTCCAACCCGTGGATCAAGGAGTTATTTTGAATTTCAAGCCTTATTACTTAAGAAATACATTTTGTAAAGCTTATTGATGGATTTGAGCAAAGTACATTGAAAACCTTCTGGAATGGATTCACCCTTCCAGATGCCATTAAGAACATTTGTGATTCATGAAAAGAGGTCAAAAGAGCAACATTAGCAGGACTTGAGAAAAAAATTATTCTAATATTAATGGAGGACTTTCAGGGGTTCAAGACTCCAGAGGAGGAAGCAATTGCAGATGTGGTGGAAAAAGCCAGAGAACTGGAATTAGAAGTGGAGCCTGGAGATGTGACTGAAATGCTGTATTCTCATGATAAAATTTGAGTGGATGAGGATTTGCCTCTTTTGAATGAGCAAAGAAAGTGATTTCTTCAGATGGAGTCTACTCCTGGTGAAGATGCGGTGAACATTGTTGAAATGTCAACAAAAGATTTAGGATATTACATAAATTTAATTGCTAAAGCAGCAGCAGGGTTTGAAAGGATCGACTCCAATTTTGAAAGTTCTTCTTTGGGTAGCATACTCTCAATCAGCATCGCATGCCTTAGAGAAGTCTTTCATGAAAAGAAGAACCAATTGAGGCTGCAAAATTCATTGTCATCTTATTTTAAGAAATTGCCACAACCAGCTTAATCTTCAGCAACCACCACCCTGATCAGTTATCGCCATCAACACTGAGGCAAGACCCTCTACCAGCAAAAAGATTATGACTTGCTGAAGACTCAGGTGCTAGTTAGCATTTTTTACAAATAAAGTATTTTTAAAATTACGATGAGTACATTTTTTATGACTAATTCTGTGGCACACTGACTACAGTATCATGTAAACATAACTTTTCTATGTACTAGGAAACAAAAAAATTCCTGTGACTCACCTTACTGTGATACTTGCTTTATTCAGGTGGTTTGTAACTGAGCCTGCAATATCTCAGAGCTACGCTTTTATGCAAAGCACAAACTATATTGCTCTCCTTCACCATAAACCACAGTTTCCTGTGTCTGCTGTTGCAAAGCCCCACAAATGCAGTGGCTTAAAACAACACATATTTACTGTCTTACAGTTCTGGAGGTCAGAAGTCCTAAAATCAAGGTATCAGCAGGACTTCATTCCTTCTGGATGCTCTAGGAGATAATTCATTTTGCCTTTTCTAGCTTCTAGAAGTTATCTGCATTCCTTGGCCCATTTCTTTATCCTCCATCTTCAAAATTAAAAGTGTGTCTTATAATCTCTTCCTTACCCTTTTGCCTCCATTTTACAAAAACCCTTTGATTACATTGGGCCAACCTGGATAATCCAGGCTAATCTTCCCATCTCAGGATCCTTAATGTTTTTACATTGCTAAGTCTCTTTTGCTATCTAAGGTAACGTATTCCTTTGTCCCAGGGATTGGGATGTGAGCATTCTCGGAGAACCATTACTCGATCTTTCTCATAAACTTTTACGAGAAACTAATATTGTAGCTGAAATAAATATTAAGCACTTTCTTTTTAAAAAGTTTGTTTGCCTTCTTAAAATCCCTTATAAAATTTGATAAATGAGTATTATGGATTGTTATTAAAAACAAGAAAGAAATCAAGGAAGAGAGGGAGGAAAGAAAGGAGAAAAAAACATGTCCCAGAGAAGTTTGAGTTTGAGTTTATACCTCTAGATAATTTCACATTCATCTTAAATTTAGCTTACTAAATTTCCAAAGTAACACTGCATTTCCCTTCTTCCATGTATTACTTAAGACTCATAAGTACCCTGGTTAATAGTCCAGTGATTGGGTTGAGACTTGAAAATAAATATGCAAATTTATATTTGACTACATGGAGAGAGATGGGAGCTGTCTGCTTTTTGGCAAACTGAGTAACCATATATATAATATACCCAGTGTTCCAGCTTCGAAAGCCTCCAAATCGCCATGCCATATAGTAAAACAAATACTATATTTATTTATTTAATGATTAGTTGTGGCTATGAAGGCGGTACTACGATAGGAACCCAACATCGGTTTAAGTTAGTCGGAGGGTCTTAGGATTTTTTCGGAAATATCTGGATGTTTGGGTTCCAATTAAACATGAATTTTCTATATTTAAATATCTCAAAACATTTTTGCAAACATTTACATTTATTTTTAATATTAATGTATTTTCAGAGGCCTTTCTTTTTTGTATACATGTGTATAATTATCATCCCATTGATTTTCTCTTTCTTGAAGTAGCATTTTTGTTTGTCAGGCTAATATTAACTCTTGAATTATTCTGATTTATTGAGTATGTAATTCTATATTATGTTATAAATACATAAACAGGGACACTGGACTTTTCATTATTCTTCAACTCAAAATGTAGAGGTGGGCTTCATTCTTGCACCTCAAATATAGTTTAAACTAGAAAACCTGGACAGTGTGCCAATTATTCCATTTTTTCACTCATTCAGTTTATAGATGTGGTCAAAAAGTAAGCTGTTTGAAGCCCACCCTGCCCCTGTTGTGTGTGATGGGAAGCCAAAAATATGTGTGGCTCCAGATAGCGTGTGGGAAAAAGCTTTCTCCAATGCTTTGCCTATAGCATTGCCAGCTACCATTTATCTATTTTTTCCCCACAGAAGGATTTAGTCCTGAGGCTACTACATTTTTTCTTTCTTTCTTTTCTTGTTTTCTTAAAGGACAAAATAAAGTAGCCTCTGCTAGACTATGAGGAGAAGAGTAGACAAGGTGGCTCTTCACTAAGGTGTGACTTATGTCTTTGGCATCTATACAGGTCACTTCTAAATTGGGTCTCTTCCAAAGAACATCAGAGAACGCTAGAAACATGTTTATTAGAGTCCCCATGTTACGATTCTGTCTCCTTTTCCAGTTAATGCTGCAGGCACCCCACTGAAAGCAGGGACATAATTAGAAATTATGTTAAAGGTAAGTCTGTCTTGTAGATGAATATGGATTTGAAGATTGGTGTTCGCTCAGTCACAGTGACCTAGTTTTAAGTAAATACATCTCACCTATACCTCTACTATTATTAGGTGGCAAAGAAAGATTTCAAGTGACAACGTTTAGACTATATGTTTTAAAGGAAACGTACTCCTTAACAAACCTAATTTATCGAAATATTAGATTTGAACTAGCTGGATGCCTGGTAAATAAGAGGCAGTCAGTAAATATTTGCAGGACTTAAATTAGGTATGCATCTCTTATAGACTCAGAGCAGTATACTCTAGTTCAGCAGCCAGTAAGGAGTTTAAAAAGTTAATTCAGCATGCAGGTCATAAAGCTTGCCACGATGAAAGCATGATATTAGACGCTTAGTGGAATAAAAAACAGAATAGACAGGTAGAGTAACAGCCCTGACTTCTGAGAACTTAGAGGACACTAAAACATACACAATTTTTTAGAATTATATGTATTTTTAAAGCTGAAAGAAAAATTTTAAAAGTCACCTAGTCTAACCAGCGTGAACTAGACTCATGAGTCAGAAATAGGGACAAAGTTGAGGTCAGCTGCTCTTAGTTCAGTGTTCATTCCAGCTGAAGTCACTCTTGCAAAAATTGTAACAGTGAGAAAATTATGACAGTGACAGAGATCTGACCTAACTGACTCCATCTTGCTTCTAACCTCCAAGCTGCCCTTGTTTATTCCTGAGTGTAGACTAGGCGTCCCCAAACTACGGCCTGCGGGCAGCATGCGGTCCCCTGAGGCCATTTATCTGCGCCCCCCGCCGCACTTCAGGAAGGGGCACCTGTTTCATTGGTGGTCAGTGAGAGGAGCACAGTGTGTGGCGGCCCTCCAACTGTCTGAGGGACAGTGAACTGGCCCCCTGTGTAAAAAGTTTGGGGACGCCTGGTGTAGACCGAACTAACTTTAGGAGGAACTTAGTTTATAGTTTAACCCTGAAACAAGGTTGATAACAGCCTTTTCCTGAAACAAATCCCCTTCTCACCTGGGGACCAGACTGCCTTTGTAGGACTAACAAATTATGGTTTAGGAGCCATGCAGCCAGAGGCCACAAGATTCCAAACTTCTCCGGTTGTTCCTAGGAAAAGCATCAGGATAGTAAGACCTAAGATCAGTGCTGAAGATATTATTCAGTTCCCGAATTCTGATGCATCAGCTGACGCCACCTCAGACCAATAATCTGGCTCAGCTAATTCTGCGATCCCACCCAGGAACAGAAGACAGCAAGAAGAACCTACTTCAATCTCCTATGCTTCCGTCTCCTGCCCCAGCCAATCAACTCTTCTCATTCTCTGGTCCTCTATCTGCCAAATTATCCTAAAAAAAAAAAAAAAAAAAAAAAAAAAAAAAAAAAAAAATCTCCAAATTTTCAGGGAGACTGATTTAAGTAATAAAACTCCAGTCTCCCGTTTAGCCAGCTTTGAGTGAATTAAACTTTTTATCTATTACAGTTCTCCAGTCTTGATAAATCAGCTCTATCTGAGCACTAGGCAAGGAGGATCCATTGGACACTCATTGACCATTCATTGCAGCAGTATTTTTAATAGCAACAGACTGGCAGCAGCCTAAATGTCTGTCATCAGGGTCAAATGAGGAATTGTGTTAGTCATTGAGATGCAGAGTATTTTGTGTCTGAGAAATGAAAAACAGCTGCGATAGATGAGTTTAAATAAAATCATGACCTGAATTTGATTTGTAAATATCAGTTTGGATGAGGATGACTTTATTGGGGAACAAAACAAAACATCTTTAGTAAATCTGTCCTCTTAAAAAGGCCAGAGAAAATGATCATCATGAAGTAAGTTACACTTCTTAAGGGAATTACGGATCCAGGTCTGTGGTAGAAAATGCATGAATTGAAAGTAACCATCATCTTGTCATGTCAGAAAACAGAACAAATATCAATGGCTGTTGGTTAAAGCAGCAAAGGAGAAAGGACTTACAGAGTGCCTACATGAACTGGTTATGAGTAACATGTAAATAAAGAACAACAAACTGCCAAAGGCCATAGGAGGCCTCTAAGGAGGAAAGCCACTCCATGCCTCATGTTCCAGTGCAGGGTGACCTCGGCTCTGTAAGTGCTCAAGGACGTAAAACCCCTTCTTAGCACTATGGCGTAGCCAGACTTGCAGGCTCCTTGTAAGGTCCGTGTTCCACCAGCTGTACATAGATAAAAGGCTAAAGATAACCACATGTTCTTTTTTTGTGAAACTCCCAAACCAAAGGCCTCTGTTATCAGTCCTTAGGATGACACACCAGCTCACTGATTCACTTCGCCATCACCCCACCCCTACTCTAGAGATCAAAGTGATTGTAATCAATAAATAGTATGAATAATCAGAGCTCGAGGCCCTCACTGCCTCCTCCAGCAATGGCTGATGGCCCCCTCGCCCCACTTTCTCTCCTAATCTGTCTTTTTCTCATTCCTTTGTCGCCATGGAACTCAGGGAACCCACCAGTGTGATGTGGGGCTAGTTCCTTAAAAAAGGCTATTAAGAGTATGTAAAAAGGAGTGAGGAGCCAAGTGAAAGAGGCTCCTGCTGGCCAGTGATGGAAAGATTTGGGCAATAATGAATGTAATGGCCATAAGGATTGGAAAACATTAGATACATTTAAAACGATGAGTACCTACGAATGATAAAACATCAATCACTGGTCACCTTTAGTATGACTGGGAACAAATACGTTATTTTGAAAAGTAATAAAGGAAAGAATCAAGCATTCATCGTCTTATATATACAAGATATACCTCAAAGGAATCAAATTACTCATATAAAAAATATGCACTTTTCAGACATCTTCAGGAAATAAATGAGGAAAGTATCAAGCCATTTACAATACATAATGAAATAATGGATCTACAGAGTGATCATTAATGTTGTTAACATCATAAAATGGGTGAACCAGATTACATGGGCTTCTGGTGCAAAGACCACACCAAAACTTAGGCTTGTTCCTACCCCCCCAAAATTATAACTGATTCTAAGCAAGCCTTTAGATATAATTACCAATTTATATTAAAAGCAGGAGACAGAGGAACATGTTAAGTAGTATCATGAGGAATTAAATTAGTAACATTCACACTGTGGGAAACTCCAGGAGACAACCTAGATTCTTCTAAAAATATTTTACAAAGAATAAAGCTGAAGTGAGAGGGAGTGGGAGAATCCACATTAAAAGAGATTTCAAACAAAACCAATGATTCTTAAACTTTAATTAATGTGCATGTGAATCATTTGGGATCTTGTAGAAATGCAGATTCTGCTTTAGTTGGTCTGGGCATGGGGGAGGCTGAGATTCAGCATTTCTAACAAGCTTCCAGGAAGGCCACTGGCCAATGAGCTACACTTTAGGTAACTAAGATTTAGGAGATGTACTGACCAATAGCAATGCATGAACCTAATTTTATCCTGATTCAAACACATAACCTAAAAACAAATGTATAAGACAGTTGGAAATATGAACATTAAATATGGATATGTAAAGATATTAATAAACCATTGTTAAGTTTGTAGATGAAATAGTATTAAATTATGATGAATGAAACATACATCTGTTTTATGAAGATATATAATGTAATATTTACAGTTGAAATGAGATGTCTGGGTTGGCCTCAGCGTAACCTGGAGAAAGGGGGAAACCGTAGGCATGTAGATGAAACAGGATTGGCCGTGAGTTACTAGCTATACTGAATGATGGATGTATTGGATCTTTTTACACTAGTCTACCTATTTTTGTGTATGTTTGAATTTTGTTATGATAAAAGTTATTTTAAATATATATATTGCTTATGCATAGAGAAAATATGAGAATTATGCACTGCAAATTGTAACAATAGTTACAGATTTTTCTTTTCTTTTTTTGCTTCTTCATAACTTTCAAATTTCTACAAGTTGATATATCATTTTTTAAGTCAAGAAAAAGGTTTTGGTTTTTCATTTCTGGGGATTTTTTTGAGGGCAATTCTGCTGATTAAATTTGTCCCACCTGGTGAATGACTAGGCTTAACAAGCAAAACCCGAGCCCTGCCTAGAGGAACACAGGTTAATTAAATTAACGTAGTTTCCTGGCAGAGAGAGGAAGACAGCAACCAGGAGAGAACGGGTTTATTTAGCTTCTTCCTCTGCTAAGGAAACTTGTGTTGGGAGAGTTGGTGTCGTCTCAGCCTCCAAGAACTGAGAACTTAAGAGCTGGAGGAAAAAGATCTGGGGAGTCAAAGTGAAGCTCTTGTAAACTTTTATCAGAAAAGGCACATCAGAAATCCAAGACTGCAACCTCTGTGAGGTTGGAGTGGCGACTGGATTTGTCTGCTTTCCTGGTGTGCATTGGCAGGAGTCCCTGGTGACCGGTGCAAGGTAAGAGGATGTGTGTTTTTTAAGCCCCCCTGGCTTAGAAGGTAACACAGCTCAGGTTCTAGTCCTAGCTCTGACTTAGCTGCTATCTGGCTTTGACAAAATACTTTGCCTTCTCTAAGTCTGAATTTCCCCTTTGGTAAAGCAGAGAAACTTTAATGGGACTTTACAGGTTTGGCGGTATCGTCACTGGAAACGGTGCACATGAAATAGGTCGTTTTGTGGTTATTGCTAGTAAGGAATAGAATACCCATTCTTGCCATTTGAGCCAATATGGATACCATTTCCCAGTTTGCTGACTTTTTACATTTCTATTTCTCTTCCGTTTTGCTTTTTAGCTGCGAATGGACCTCAGAGTAGACTGTTCTCCTTACAAAAGAGCTAAGGTGTTCTCAGACCATCAGTTGTCTTTATATGTATATGGTTGTCACAAAACCGTTCAGGTCAAATATTCTCCCAAGATGCTCGTAAATTAGCGAATAAATCCCAAATAAAGTATGAAGTATGAACTAGTCATAGAGAACAATTATCTGAAAATATTAACCTGAATTTTTTGTTCAGACGATTTTAAAGGAGTTTTAGAACCCTGCTAATCCAATTGCCTATATCGGTAACTTCCTGGCCTATAAGGTGTGCAGGAAAAGATGCAATGGTCAATAAGTATAGAGGGGAAATGTGGAGGTTAAACTGAGAGAGCCTTGAATGCTATGCTAAGGAGTGTGGCTTTGAATTATCAGATAGTTAAGCACGAAACCAAAAAATTTTGAGCAATAATATTATCTGAGGAGAGTTGAACTCTAGCAAGATTTCTCTGAAATTGTTTTTATGGATGACCAGGTTGTAGAGAAGGTTTAGAACAGTTACAAAGTCTGTCTTCTAGGCCAGAGGGACTGCTGGCCCAAAGCAAGATAGTAAAGACAAGATTAACTGGATCGTGTTTAAGGCCCTTCAGATATTCAGCTTATTTCTTAATGGAGTTTTACACCAAGGATATTTGGGGAACTAGCTAATTGAGACTGGATATAATGGGAATGGGATACTTCCGAAGAAATTTATGTTCCTTCATCAGTGATGGAATATATGTTATTCTGTTGACGAGAATTAGGGTGTAAGGATGTTTGGAGGTGGGCAGGCCCTACGAAAAATTTGAGTGGATTCGAGTTTAGCCTAAATATGGCTGTTTGAATCTTAATAGATAGGATTTGGATGTTGTAAGTATGAAGAGTGGGAAATAATACATTTTTAAATATTAAAAATAAAAGATTGACATTAAATAATTGTAGTGGTTAAGTGCATTTAATTGAAGTGCTAGAAAATTTTTGTCACTACATTTTCCTGGAAATACAGCCGTAAGAAAGGGCCACCCAGATGTGTGTTTCTTCTGTGTGCCACCTCATTCTAACATCCCGAGTTCCTATCACTGTGGTCAGTGGAATCCCTCTGCCTTTGCTCTGTGTCTGGACTCTCACAAAAAATTGATTTAAAAATCTATTCATTCCTGAAAATGGCAACTATTGTTTTAAAAAAAAATCGATTTAAGACTTTTTTACCTGAGTCAAAGCACTAATTTTATAGAGACATTATTAATGAATCTATAAAATTATAATCCCTGTAAAATTTCTACTTTTTTTTTTTTTTTTTTTGCTAAAATTTTCCAGTACTACCCAATGTTATCCAAACCATACATGGGGTGCCCAATCTCTACTATTCTTCAAGGATAAGAGAGCATAAGCCTTGGTCTTCAGCTGAGGATCCTTCAAGAATCCAAAGAAAACAGAGCTAGAAAAAAGAAACAGAGCCAGGAGGTTAATTAAATTTCTGTTAAGTCTCATGTCTAATTCCTATAGGCTTGCTTCCTGGTTTCTTACCACAGAAACCATATATGGCAGGCTAATGACATTTCAAAATTCATACACTATAAATGGTGTCCTGAAAACCAGGATTCCACTTAGCTTGAGTTTCTGCCTTAAAGGATGGGAGAGAAAGTCCTAAAAATGCACCCATTGCATGAACGTTAATGAATTGGACTCCTCAATGGAAATAAAGCTATTTTCAGGGGCAGTGTTAAATGTAGGAATCATAGTAGAAATTTGAGCTACGACAGGTGTTAGTGGAAGGACAATATGTAGTTGCTTTTAATTAGGAAGAAATGAAAATAGGAACAGGAGAAATTTAGTCTTAATGTAAAGAAAAAGTAAGATGCAAAGACAAGAAATATCTAATGGGTTATCTGGACTCTTTCACAGATGAACTGACAGTTTGGGGACATGTGTTGGAGTGTTCCTCCAAATTACCTTAATAGGTGCCTTCAAATAATTCAATCATTGAGATTGGCACGTGAAAGATATTTGGTGATAATCAACTCTAGGAATTTTCACTTTTTTTTTTAACTTGGCAAAATTCTATCTTTAGAAATTTCATTGAAACAAGTAACTGACCAACAGCCTTCACTGCTCAACCTTCCTGTCTACCTGCAGTGGCCTGTGATGTCTCTAGAATTTTAAAATTCTTTAAAATATGGCCATTATGTACCACCTCCCATTCTTTCCAGTTTTATGAATGAAATTATGGAAACTTCCTTGTAAAAAATCACAAGACGGAGTAGATGCAAAGTTAGGACTAGATGACTGTCTCTGGTGTCTTACCTGATCTCCCTTCTATTACATCATTCTCTCTCACCCAGACCAGCCTCATACCTGTAATCCTAGTACTTTGGGAGGTCAAGGTGGGAGGATTACTTGAGCTCAGGATTTCAAGATCAGCCTGGGCATTATAGCGAAACCTCACCTCTACAAAATTAGCAAAAAAAGTTAGCTAGGCATGGTGGTGTGAGGATTGCTTGAGCCCAGGAGGTAGAGGCTGCAGTGAGTTGCAGTTATGCCACTGCACTCCAGCCTAGGTGACAGAGTGAGAGACTGTCTCAAAAAGGTAAAATGAATGTCACACTATTGCATATTATCTCTATTTTCTATTTGTGGACAGAGTAATTGGGTGGTGTAATTAGACGTCCCATTCTTGGTGCTTAGGGCTGTGAGAAATTCAAGACAATAGACCACACGTTCTCTACCCAAGAAGACCATATCGTCTAAATCAGCAGAAAGATAAAATACAGAGAGATAGCCAGTAAAGCAGTCAATTTCACCTGTGGTTTGAGCCTCAGGGGTTTTCTTCATAACTCCTTATTTGAAAGCCCCATATGTTCTGTTGAAAGAGTTGCTCAGGGGCTCTATAAAGCAAGGCTTGACAAGTCTGAAACCTTAGAGGAGAGAAGAGTGGCTAGGCACTGGGGTGGAGAGAAGTCATTCCAAGGAAGAAGGATGACCCAGCTAGGTCTTGAAGGGTGAATAAGCTTCAAGTGAATGTATAGAAGTAGAGAGATTGTTCATAGAGCCTGAAATGGGAATGAGGAGGAAAAATGGAGGAACAAAATGTGAGCATCAGACTGATTTTCTTGATAGCCTCAAAGTGTCTGGTTTGTTTGTCTTGATGGCCTCAAATTGTCTGGTAACATTGACTTATTTATTGTCTGTCTTTTGGAACCAGAATATAGACTACATAAGAGGCAGTGACCCTTTGATCTCAACTGTAGCCCAAGTGCCCAGTGCAATATGCACAGAAGGTTCTGTGGTATGGATGAAAGATGCAATGCAGGGAATTGATGGAATTGTCATCTTGGGGTCAGTTTGAAGGAAGCTGATTATAATCCCAAAAGACACAATCCCAAACACTGTAATCCCAACTGTTGAAATCCTGAAAGATCAAAATCTCAAAAATATAATTCTTAAAAAAAAATTGCAAAATTTCTTTAAATATATGGATTTACTTGGGAGGCCGAGGCAGGCAGATCACAAGTTCAGTAGTTTGAAACCAGCCTGGCCAGCATGGTGAAACCCCATCTCTATTAAAAATGCAAAAATTAGCTGGGCAGGGTGTCACATGCCTGTAGTCTCAGCTACTTGGGAGGCTGAGGCAGGAGAATTGCTTAAACCCAAGAGGCAGAGCTTGCAGTGAGCCGAGATTGTGCCAATGCACTAGCCTGGCAACAGAACGAGACTCTGTCTCAGAACAAAACAAAAAAGAGAATGATTTACATTTTAAAAAGGTAGTTTATTTAAGAAACACAAAAATATGACAAAATACTTCATAGGCTACTTTACACAATAAAATAGGTGATAATAGCATTCATGCTTTTGCAGGCGTAAACACTCTGTTGTGCTAACAACAGTCACATTGGTATAAAATTATGAGCAGATGAACCATATCCATGAAGAAATCAGTCAAAAGGGGAAATGTATAAGCACATATCATCATTGTTGGTAATCATGTGCACCCAGCTTTCTGACTTCAGTCATCTGAGATACTGTGACAAACTGTCTTTTAAAGAAATCTGTCAAAAACCTCAGTGGGTCACCACTGCATATGCAGTAGCCCAAAGAGCTGATATCTTGAGAAATTATATTTTTCACAAATACAGATGTACAAAAAGGACATCTCCTCATTCACTGAGGAAGCGTCAGTGTTTTTAGGTATGTACACAATGCTTACACACAAAGTCAACATTATGCTAATGCACTTCCATGTAGTCAAATTTACCCAAAAAATGCATAAAGTGCATTAGAACTCTTTAAGTCTTTACACAGTTTGTACCTATAGTATTGGAAATGATGCAAAGGTGATGAAATACATAGCATAGTGAATTGTAAAACATGCTGACAATTTAAAATAATAGCAAAAAAAAAAACAATAAAGAAGAAAACTACAAAAACTTGATATATGAAAAATAAATAATCATACTACAAGGATAGATTATGGGTAGATTCACAGAGGTAGTCTGGAAGAGACTTTAGGGATTTTGATCTTTTATGATTTTAACATTTAGGATTTGGGATAATCCAAACCCAGACTGAGAGCCCAGGAACCCCAGGATTTAAGGCTTGGAATTAACCTGTATAAAGGTTGTTGAATAGAGAGGTGAACAAATTCTATTGATATTTTACAATGGTTAGTATGACAGTGGAGTCCTGATGGATTTTGACAGGTGAAAAGAAACAGGGTCATTAAGGAAAACTTAAGAGTCTTTTGTTATAATTCAATTATGGGATGATTATGATGGGTATTTCGGGTGATGATGTTAAGAACAATACAAAAGTGTTTGATATAGAAAATTTCACAAAGGCAGAGTTAATGAACTACCATAACTGGCCAGAGTACACTGAAGAGTCCATTGGATCACCATTACTTTCAACTTGCAGCCCATCTCCAGATTTAGACTGCTGACTGTGATGAGAATCTGGGTAGCCATTCAAAAGCTGTTTTAGGTTCTGGGGCTTCCACACAGATGGAATCCTAAGCTGATCTTTTTCATTACTCCAAAACCTGGAACTTTTTCCAGAGTTGTCCTTTTGATTTGAAAAGTACTGTAGACTAGTAGCACTTATTTTGGATTTGGGTCGTCATTTTAGAATAAGCTCCAGGAGTGAGACTACCTGTTATCTGGTGGTCACCATATTTAAACAGGGAGTGATGAAAGCCCTTGAGAAATCAAAGTGCGTCATTCTCTGCCATGACTATTTTGTTTTGGTTGCTTCAAAATTCACTGGTTTCTTTTTGTGTGTTGTCTTTCTTCTTCCATGTGTCTTTACCTTGATAGAGTAGGAGTTTTTTTGTTGTTTTTGTTTTTGTTTTTCCTATTTTCCTTTTTCACTGCTATTTTTGTTCTTGTTTTTGTTTCACTTTCTAAGAGCTGCTGGGAATGACCCTCATTTTAACTATTTTAAATGGGTACTTCATTTACCATAATTTTATGTAGTGTATGATATCAAACTTTCCTACCTTGTTCAATTCAAATTAAACCTCTCGATACAAAAGAAGGATTCAAAAGAATTTCTAAGGCATGTGGGAAGGATTGAAGTGAGGAAAACAGACTTTTTCCTGAGACGGTGTCAAACTCTGAAGCCAGCCTCCAGACTTCCTTGAAATTGTTAGCTAGCTATGGTATGAAGTTTGGTATTTGATATTTCTTAATAATTAAATTTAGGTACTATCTCAGCAACAAATAATCCCACACGTACCCCCAATTTCTTCCTACCCTCCAGGTATTTTAATTTTTATTCATATTTTTGTAGATTTCCCAACAATAGAGCACCCTAGACTTGAACATCACATCTGGACAATTAGCTGTGAAAGGATTAGAGAAAAGAAGCTGTGTCTTAGGGCTCCCAAATGAACATTTGCTAGAGACAATTTTTGATGTGCATCTGGAGTCTTCTGTATAAGATGTCAATGATTTAACAGAGAAACCAGTGAATGAAACCATTGCTATTTCTTTGGTGTTCACCATGGCCTTAAGATTGAGCCAAATGCTTTATATGCAGTATCTCTTTACTTCTTTAAAAAATTGTGTGGAAAATATAATTCTTAATCCCATTTTATATTGGGGGACAGTAAGTATACTTGGCCAACTGTTCTTTCCATCTCCTCCCTCATTTCTTTTATATTTTTCTGGATCTTCAGGTGACTGAAACAAATTAAGTACATCCAAATTAAGATGTATGGCCTAATGTGACCCCTTTTTGATAATATTTTGGCTTCAAGTTCCTGTTCTGGAAAAAGATTAAGGTCCCACGTGGCAAACTCCTTCATAACCTTTAAGACATATTTCTGATGTCACTGATTCTGTGAAGCCCTCCTGAATTGGAAAACTCAGAGCATAATCTGCTGCCCATTTCCAGTGATTTTCTTAGTTACTTACCTCTATAACCCCAGTCCTGTATTCTTATTATTGGGATGGAAGAAAATTGAGCAACAAAAATGTTCCTGCTGTTAGCAATGAGGCCCAAATCCCAGGGAATATTCAATTTATCTTTATCTTATGAAAATTTGTATTCAAACTCAAAGTCAAGGGTGGTAGAAATTTGGGAGTGACTCCTCTGTGCTAGTCAACTTGTCTACAAGTAACTTTCTCTGTTGTGGAGTTTTCACTTTTGACTCATGGGGTATGTCATATGGTAATTCCTGCCCTTACACATACACTGTGCGAGGTCAACAGAGCTTCTCCTCCCCTCTCCAATAGTCTGGAAATCTTCGTTTACTCTTGTGATTCCCCAATACCACACCCCTAGATAGTCTCTATTCTCTAAAACTTATCTCCCTGGAAATCTCATCTACCTTGCTGTCTGACCACTACTATGTACTCAGGCACTCCCTGCAAAGTCAGTTTCTGCTCCTGGACAAAGGATTTGCAGTGGAAGTTGGAAACAAGGGAGAAGCGTTGAGTTCTGATATTGATTCTAAGGGTTCTGTTTTGTCTTCAGAGAAGAGTATCCTCAAGGCAATCAATCTTTTGAACTTAAAAAGATTGACTTCTCACTGTCACTTTAACTATATTTTCATATAAACATCTGGCTGTCTTTTCATGACTTCAGTTATGTTACAAACAATAACAAACAAAGCCACTTCTTTCTGTTACCTTATTGTAGTTAAGTACCCAAATCTAGGGAGGGTGGAAGAAGAGAAACTTTTTTGGCCTTATGTCTTTCAGAGTACTTTGTAGTTACTACAGTTTTCTTTTTTCTTTTTTCTTTTTCTTTTTTTTTTTTTTTTTTAGATGGAGTCTTGCTCTGTCACCAGGCTGGAGTACAGTGATGCAATCTCGACTCACTGCAACCTCCGCCTCCTGGGTTCAAGCCATTCTTCTGCCTCAGCCTCCAGAATACCTGGGACCACAGGCACATGCCACCACGCCTGGTTAATTTTTTTTTTTTTTTTTTTTTTTTAGTAGAGACGAGGTTTCACCATGTTGGCCAGGATGGTCTCAATCTCTTGACTTCGTGATCTGCCCACCTCGGCCTCCCAAAGTGCTGGGATTACAGGCATGAGCCACCGCGCCAGGCCCAGTTTGCTTCTTTTTCAATTGAAAATTGTATTAAGATAATTATTAACTCCCATGCAGTTGTAAGAAATAATACAAGGCTGGGTGTGGTGACTCATCCCTGTTATCCCAGCACTTTGGGAGGCCGAGGTGGGCAGATCACCTGAGGTTTTGAAAATCAAAACAAGTATTTACTTTCAGGATACATGAGAGTACCAACATTGGGTAAACATTCCCATTCTAAAATGAAAAAATCAGCCAAAATAAAGGGGCTACAGGCCCCAGGCAAGTTCAAAATCTGGGAGGGCAGTAACTAAATCTTAAAGCTCTAAAATAGTCTTCTTTGACACTATGTCCCACATCCAGGACACAGTGCTGAAAGAGGTGGGCTCCTAAGGCCTTGGGCAGCTCCACACCTATGGCTTTACGAATTTCAGCCTCCACAGCTGCTCTCACAGACTGTTGAGTACCTGTAGCTTTTCCAGGCACAGGGTGCAAGCTGCTAGTGGATCTGCCATTTTGGGATATGGAAGACAGTGGCCCCATTTCCCACAGCTCGACTACACAGTGCCCACTGTGTGGGGCCTTCTGCCCCACATTTTCCCTTTGTCTGCTGTAGTAGAAGATTTCTGTGAGCACGCTGCCTCTTTAGCAGGCTTCTGCCCAAACCCCCAGGCTTTCTGATATATCCTCTGTCATCTAAGCAGAGGCTGCCAGGTCTCTTTTATGCTTGCACTCTGTGTGCCTGCAGGCTTTACACCACATAGGAGCCACCAAGGCTTAGCTTGTACCCTGTAAAGCAGTTGCCTGACCTGTATCGCAGGCTCCTTGAGCCATGGCTGGAGCTGAAAGCAGCAGGGATGCAGGGATCAGCCTCCTGGGGTGATGTGGGGTTGTAGCACCCCAGGCCTGGCGCATGAAACCATTTAGTCCTTTTAGGTCTCTAACATGATTTGGGCTGTCTGGAAGGTCTCTGAAGTGCCTTCTAGGCCTTTTTCCCATTGTCTTGGCTATTAGCACTTGCCTCCTTTTTAGGTATTCAAATTTCTCTGGCAAGGGGGGCAGCATGCTTTAATGCATCCCCTGAAAACTGGCTTTTCTTTTCCATAATATGGCAAGGCTGCAGATTTTCCAAACCTTGATGCTCTGTTTCCTGTTTAAATATAAAGCCTAAGTTGGTTGTTTCTTTGCTCCTACATCTGATCATAAGCTATTAAAAGCAGCCAGACGATATCTTGAATGCTTTGGTATTTAGGAATTTCTTTCCGTAGACATCCTAAATCATCTTTTACTTAAAAAAGTTTGGACTTAACCAAACTTTCACGGATCCCTAGGGCAGGAACACCATGCAGCAGAGTTCTTTGCTATGGCATAACATGGGTGACCTTTGTTGTGGTTCCCAATAAGTTCCTCATTTTCATCTGAAACCTCATCAGCCTGGTCTTCACTGTTCACATTTATATCACTATTTGAGTCACAATCTTTTAACCAGTTTTTAAGAACTTCCAAGCTTTCCCCATTTCCTGTCTTCTGAGTCCCCCAAACTCTTTGAATCTCTGCCTGTTACACAGTTCCAAAGTCATCTACACATTTTCAGTATCTTCATAGCAATATCCTACTCTTGCTACCAATTTTCTGTGTTAGACTATTCTTCCATTGCTGTAAAGAAATATCTGATCCTGGATAATTTACAAAAATATTTTATTAGCTCATGTTTCTTTTCTTTTTTTTCTTTTTTTTTTTTTTTTTTTCTTTTTTGAGATGGAGTTTTACTCTTACCCAGGCTGGAGTGCAGTGGTGCAATCTCGGCTCACCACAACCTCTGCCCCCTGGGTTCAAGCAATTCTCCTGCCTCAGCCTCCCGAGTAGCTGGGACTTTAGGTGTGCAACAACATGCTCAGCTAATTTTTTTGTATTTTTAGTAGAGATAGGGTTTCACCTTGTTGACCAGATGGTCTCAATCTCTTGACCTCGTGATCTACCCACCTTGGCCTCCCAAAGTGCTGGGATTATAGGCGTGAACCACCGCGCCTGGCCTTAGCTCATGTTTCTATAAGCTGAACAGGGAACGTGGTGCCAGACATCTGCTCAGGTGAGGGCCTCAGGAAGCATATAATCATGGTGGAAGATAAAGAGGGAGAAGACTTCTTACATGGTGAGAGAGGCAGCAAGAGAAAGAGTAATGAGGAGGGGCTATATGCCTCTAAACAACCTTCTCTCATGAGTACTCACTAACTGTCATGAGGACTCACTCACTATCATGAGGAAAGCACCCAGCCATGAGGGATCTGCCCTCATGATGCAAACCCTCCCACCAGGGCCCATCTCCAACACTGGGGATGACGATCCCACATGAGATTTGGTAGAGATATATATCCAAACCATAGCAGTTCTTTTGTTTCTTTGAGACAGGATCTCACTCTGTCACCTAGTCTGGAGTACAGTAGCCCAATCATAGTTCACTGCAGTCCCCTGTCTCAGCCTCTGGAGTAGCGGCAACTACAGGTGCACGCTACCATGGGCAACTGATGTTTTGATTTTTATATTACACACCGAGTCTTGCTGTGTTGCCCAGGCTGGTCTTGAACTCTTGTGCTCAAGCAATCCTTCTGCCTCGGCCCCCGACGAAGTACCAGGATTACAGACGTGAGCCACTGTGCCCAACCTTGTTTCCTTTTTGCAAACATTCCCATCTCTTTTCTCCATAAGGGCAAAGGGAAAACTTTCACTTCACCCTGGGAAAGTTTGCTGAAAATCAACTGACAAAAGGAAGAATAATAAACACAAAAAGCATACAAATTTATTAATGTGCACAGAGGAGAATCATAGTGACTGCCCCAGTATCCAATGGGGTACAGGTGATTATTATGCACTCCTTCTTAACGGGAAAGGGGATGCAGAAATTTTAATAATTTTAGAGGTGTAGTAAGTGATTTTAGGGGGTATTTAATGGTCTTGATAAACATACATTTGCCTGAGACAAAGTCTTTTGGGCCTGTATAGCAGACAGTAATTTATGACAAACGTCTGTCCAGGTGTGTTAACAGTCTTCAGTCTTCATTTTTTTTCAACCTGAGTTTGATTAATGAAGAATCAGGAAATGGACCAAAAGTACTTGATTTTTTTTTCATTTGTGGGTCAGATCTTAGGCAGGTGAAGAAAACTTCAGAGGACAATTTCATCCTGTGCTTTTGAGAGAGAGGGTTGAAAGACAGGAGTGTGCGTGTGGAGGGGGAGGATGTGGCAGGGGCAGGGAGGTGTGGTGGGGAAGTCAGGGACCTTGGAACTTCTTTAGTTTAGCATGTCAAAGTGCCATATTTTGGAGTCTCCACTTCTGAGTCCCAGTGCCTCTCTGCCCTTTACCCTCTATACTTTACCACTAACCTGTCTTCCATTTCTAAAAATTTGATCATTTCAATAGTGTTCCATAAATCAAATCATACAGTGTGTAACCTTTTGTGATTGGCTTTAACTTCACATAATTCCCTGCAGATTCAACCAAGTTGTTGGATATATCAGTAGTCTGTTCTTTTGTATTATGGAGTAGAATTTCATGGTATGTACCACAGTTTGCCTAAGCATTTGTTTGTTGAATAGCATTTGGGCTGATTTCCATTTTAGCTATTACAAATACAAGTACAATGAATATTGATGTTTGTGTGAATATAAATAAGATAAATTTTAATTTCTCTGAAATACATCAGGATTGCATAGATAGGATAAATGTCCAGGAGTGCAATTGCTGAGTCATGTGGTAGTTGCATGTTTAATTGTTTTTTTTTTTTGCAAAACTAGAAAACTGTTTTTCCAAAGCATCTGTGCCATTTTATAATTTTGCTGGCATGCATGTGTGATCCAGTTCTCTGTCATTTTTGCTAGCATTTGATGTTGTCACTATTTCTTTCTAATTTTAACCATCCTGATAGGTATGTAGTGGTATCTCATTGTGGTTTTAATTTACATTTTCTTAATGGCTAAGGATGTTGAGCATCTTTTCATATGCTTATATGCTTTCTGTATATCTTCTTTGGTGAAACGTCTATGTCTTTTACCCATTCTCTAATTAAATTGTCTTTTTTTTTTAAATTGTTGAGTTGTGAGACTTCTCTATGTATTCAAGATACTAGTTTTGTTGGATTGTGGTTTGCATATATTTTCTCTCAGTCTTTACCTTATCTTTTTATCCTCTTTCCATGGAATTTCACAGAGCTCAAGTTTTAAATTTTGATGAGGTTAAAATGTATCATTTGTTTCTTTTTTTGTTTTTCTTTATTTTTTAAAGAGGGAGTTTTGCTCTTGTTGCCCAGGCTGGAGTTCAATGGTACAATCTCGACTCACCACAACTTCCACCTCCCGGGTTCAAGCAATTCTTCTGCCTCAGACTCCTGAGTAGCTGGGATTACAGGCATTCACCACCATGCCCAGCTAATTTTGTATTTTCAGTAGAGATGTGGTTTCTCTGTTGGTCAGGTTGATCTCAGACTCTGGTCCTCAGGTGATCTACCCTCCTTGGCCTCCCACAGTACTGGGATTACAGGCATGAGCCACTGTGCCTGGCCCATTTTTTTCTTTTTATGATTGTACTTTTGGTATCATGGTTAAGGACTCTCGTCCAAGGCCCAGACCCCAAAGATTTTCTCCTTTTTTCCTAAAAGTTTCACAAGTTTATATTTTTCTTTTCTTTTTTTTTTTTTTTAAGTTAGTTTTTGCATGAAGTATGAACGTTAGATCAGGGTTCTTTTTTCTTTTTCTTTTTTTACCTGTGAATGTTCAGTTGCTCCAGTAGCATTTGTTGAACAAGTATTCTTCATCGAAGCAATTTTGCATCTTTGTCACAAAGCAATGGAGTGTATTTGTGTGGATCTATTTCTAGGACTTCTGACAGTACCATCGATCTATGTGCTTATCTCCCCAGCAATACCGAATTGCTATGATTACTTAGCCAAGTATGATGTAGACCTTAGTATGATGTAGAATAATTTCTCCTCCTTCATTTTTCTTTATAAAGATTGCTTCGAATAGTCAAGAACAAATGCCTTTTCAATTAAATTTTAGAATAAGCTTACGAAAAACTTTGCTTGGAATTTGGCAGGCATTGCATTAAACGTGTAGTTGAATTTGGGGAGATTTGACACCTTTATTATGATAAATAGTCCATTATATGGCCATGGTATGTTATATTGGTTTTAATTTGTTAGTTTTTTCATCAACACTTCATAACTTTTAGTGTATAAATACTATGCATAGTTTATAAAGCTTATGCCACAGTATTTCATTTTCTTATGAATGACTATTGAAGGTGTTATTGCTTAATTTCAGTTTCTGCATGTTCATTGTTAATGTACAGAAATGTGATTAATTTTTTTGGTTTTGATCTTATAATCTCTCATCCAAGTACCAACCAGGCTAGACACTGCCTAGCTCCTGAGATCAGAAGAAATCAGGCATGTTCAGGGTGGGAATGCCTTAGAAATGTTTATCTTATAATCTGTGACCCTGATAAACTCATATATTCAAAGATTTTTGTTTGTGTGGATTCTTTGAGATTTCCTATGTAGACAGTGAGGCACCTCTTCCTCCACCCGACTCCCTCTCTTGCTCTGGCTTTTGTCATGTGAAGTGCCTGCTCCTGCTCCACATTCTGCTATGTGTAAAAGCTCAGTGAGGACTCCCCAGAAGCCAAGCAGATGTCAGCACCATGCATGAACAACCTGCAGAAATGTGAGCCAATTAAACCTCTTTTCTTTGGAAATTACCCAGTTTCAGGTGTCTCTTTATAGCAGTGTGAGAATACACTAATACATGGACTCATAAGATAGATTGAAAAGTAGCCTATTATCTTTTTGTTCTTTTTGAGACAGAGTGTCACTCTTGTCGCCCAGGCAGAGTACAATGACACAATCTCATCTCAGTGCAACCTCCGCCTCCCGGGTTCAAGCAATTCTCTGCCTTAGCCTCCAGAGTAGCTGAGATTATAGGTGCCTACCACCATGCCCAGCTAATTTTTATATTTTTAGTAGAGACAGGGATTCACCATATTGGCCAGGCTCAAACTCTTGACCTCATCATCTACACACCTCAGCCTCCCAAAGTGCTGGGATTACAGGTATGAGCCACCATGCCCGGCCTATGTTCTATTTTCTGAAAGATACTGCATAAAATAGGTATTCTTTAAATATGTGGCAGAATTCTCCAGTGACACTATTTTGGCCTGGTGATATCCTTTTTAGGGGCTTGGGTTGGAGGGAGGGTGATTGCCAGGTGATCCAGGGTTTCTTTATGGAGTAATGAAACTATTTTAAAATTGCTTGTGGTATTGGACAATTCACTCTAAATATACTAATACACTAATGGCCACTGAGCTCTGTATTTTAAAATGGTAAAATGTTAAATTATTTGTTTCTATTTATTTCCCATGTCTATCTCTTCTTGCTTTCCTACAAGTTACTTGAACTTTTTAAAAGGATTTTACTTTACTTACACTGTGTTTGAGTGTACCTTTTGCATAGTTATCATAGTGGTTTCATAACTGGCTGTTACAATACCTGGGAAAAATAACCTTTATGGACAGTCTACGGTTATTAACATTTTATCACTTGAGGCAAGGTATGAAAACTTAACTTCTATTTTGGTCGTTGTAACATTCCCACTTGAAATAACATCATCTTATGTAGCAGAATGCTGTAATTTTAAAAAATAATCAAATATGATGTGTAAAATTTGAGGAAAAGGATAGGCTGCTGTGTACATTGTATTTCTGCTCTTTCTCTTGTTCTTCCTTCCTGTTGCTTCTGTAACCAAACATGGTTCTACTGTTTGCCACTTGTAAAGACAAATAACAGGTTATGAGTGCAGTGGGAGGGAAGTGACCTATTTCAGAACTAGCGGAGAACTGGTGGAGAAATGGCCAAGGCTCTTCGCCTTAAAGAAGCCATTTCAAATATTGGCTAAAATGCAAGAGTTTAAGAAGAGGAAATTTGTTCTTTTTTTTTTTTTTTTCTTCTCTGATGTTCTTTATTTCAGTAGATCTGAGTTTCTGACCTGTAACATTTTCCTTCTTTCTGAAGTATGTCATATAACATTTCTTAAAAGGTTTATCAGCAACATATTCAATTTTTGTTTGCCTAAGAAAATATTTATTTCTCTGTTATTTTTGAATACTTTCACAGGGTATGATTTTAGGTTGAATTTTAGTTTTTTTTTCTATTGTCCGCATCTCTCGACGTATTGTTATTTATTTTTTAAATTATACTTTAAGTTCTGGGGTACATGTACAGAACGTGCAGGTTTGTTACATAGGTATACATGTGCCATGGTGGCTTGCTGACTCTATCCCCCCATCATCTACATTAGGTATTTCTCCTAATGCTATCCCTCCCCTATCCCCACTCCTGCTGTCCCTCGCCTAGTCCCCCCACCCCCAGAGAGGCCCTGGTGTGTGATACTTCCCTCCCTGTGTCCATGTGTTTTCATTGTTCAACACACACTTATGAGTGAGAACATGCAGTGTTTGGTTTCCTGTTCTTGTGTCAGTTTGCTGAGAATGATCGCTCCCAGCTTCATCCATGTCCCTGCAAAGGACATGAATTCATCCTTTTTTATGGCTGCATAGTATTCCATGGTGTATATGTGCCACATTTTCTTTATCCAGTCTATCATTGATGGGCATTTGGGTTGCTTCCAAGTCTTTGCTATCGTAAGGAATGCCACAATGAACATAAGTGTGAATGTGTCTTTATAATGGAATAATTTATAATATTTTGGGTATTTACCTGGTAATGGCATTGGTGGACTGAATAGTATTTCTATTTCTAGATCCTTGAGGAATTGCCACACTGTCTTTCACAATGGTTGAACTAATTTATTTTCTCACCAACAGTGTAAAAGTGTTCCTATTTCTTCACATCCTCTCCAGCATCTGTTGTCTCCTGATTTTTTTAATGATCACCATTCTAACTGGTGTAAGATGGTATCTCAGTGTGGTTTTGATTTGCATTTCTCTAATGACCAGTGATGATGAGCACTTTTTCATATGTTTGTTGGCCTCATGCATGTCTTCTTTTGAAAAGTGTCTGTTCTTATCCTTTGCCCACTTTTTGATGGGATTGTGTTTTTCTTGTAAGTTTGTTTAAGTTATTTGTAGATTCTGGATATTATGCCTTTGTCAGATGGGTAGATTGTAGAATTTTTTCCCATTCTTTTGGTTACCAGTTCACTCTACTGATTGTTCATTTTGCTGTGCAGAACCTCTTAAGTTTAATTAGATCACATTTGTCTATTTTGGCTTTTGTTTCCATTGCTTTTGGTGTTTTAGTCATGAAGTCCTTGCCTATGTCTACATCCTGAATGGTTTTTTCTAGGTTTTTTTCTAGGGTTTTTATAATGTTAGATCTTCTGTTTAAATATTTAATTCATCTGGAGTTAATTTTTGTATAAGGTGTAAGGAAGGGATCCAGTTTCAGCTTTCTGCATATGACTAGCCAGTTTTCCCAACACCATTTATTAAACAGGGAATCCTTTCCCCATTGCTTGCTTTTGTCAGGTTTTTCAAAGATCAGATGGTTGCAGATGTGTGGCATTGCCTCCAAGGCCTCTGTTCTGTTCCATTGGTCTATATCTCTGTTTCAGTACCAATACCATGCTGTTTTGATTACTGTAGCCTTCTAGTATGGTTTGAAGTCAGGTAGTGTGATGCCTCCAGCTTTTGTTTTTTTATTTTTTATTTTTTATTTCTTTATTTTTTTGCTTACCATTGTCTTGGCTATGTGGGCTCTTTTTTTGGTTCCATATGAAGTTTAAGGTGGTTTTTTTCCAATTCTGTGAAGAAAGTCAATGGTAGTTTGATGCGGTTAGCATTGAATCTATAAATTACTTCAAGCAGTATGGCCATTTTCACCATATTGATTCTTCCTAACCATGATCATGGAATGTTTTTCCATCTGTTTGTGTCCTCTCATATTTCCTTGAGGAGTGGTCCTTGAAGAGGTCCTTCACATCCCTTGTTAGTTGTACTCCTACGTATTTTATTCTCTTTGTAGCAATTGTGAATGGGAGTCAGAATTTGGCTTTCTGCTTGTCTGTTTTTGGTGTTTAGGAATTCTTGTGATTTCTACTCATCAATTTTGTATCCTGAGACTTTGCTGAAGTTGCTTATCATCTTAAGGAGATTGTGGGCTGAGATAATGGGGTCTTTTAAATATATAATCTTGTTGTCTGTAAATAGAGAAAATTTGACTCCTCTTTTCTTAATTGAATACCCTTTATTTCTTTTTCTGCCTGATTGCCCCAGCCAGAACTTCCAATACTATAGGAGTGCTGAGAGTGGCCATCCTTGTCTTGTGCCAGTTTTCAAAGGGAATCCTTCCAGTTTTTTTTTTTTTTTCCATTCAGCATAATATTGGCTGTGGGTTTGTCATAAATAGCTCATATTATTTTGAGATATGTTCTATTGATACCTATATCATTGAGAGTTTTTAGCATACAGGACTGTTGAATTTTGTCAAAGGCCATCTCTGCATCTATTGAGATAATCATATGGTTTTTGCCTTTGGTTCTGTTTATGTTATGAATTACATTTATAGATTTACCTATGTTGAACCAGACTTGCATCTCAGGGATGAAACTGACTTGATCATGATGGATAAGCTTTTTGATGTGCTGTTGGATTTGGTTTGCCAGTATTTTGTTGAGGATTTTTGCCTCAATGTTCATAATGGATATTGGCTTGAAATTTTCATTTTTAGTCAGTTTTGATATCAGGATGATGTTGGTCTGATAAAGTGAATTGGAGGGATTCCATCTTCTTACGTTGTGTGAAATAGTTTCAGAAGGAAACTATTTGTATCTCTGGTAGAATTCTGTTGTGAACTTGTCTGGTCCTCAACTTTTTTGGTTGGTAGGCTATTCACTGCTGCATCAATTTCAGACCTTGTTATTGGTCTGTTCAGCATTCAACTTCTTCCTGGTTTAGTCTTGAGAGAGTATAAGTGTCCTGGGATATATCCATTTCTTCTAGATTTACAGGTTTATGTGCACAGAGGTGTTTAGAGTATTATGTGATGGTAGTTTGTGTTTCTGTGGGATTGGTGGTGATATCCCTTTTATCATATTTTTATTGTATCTATTTGATTCTTTTATCTTTCCTTTTTATTAGTCTGGCTAGCAGTCTATTTTGATCGATCTTTTCAAAAAACCAGCTCAGGATTCATTGATTTTTTTCAAGTTTTCTTTTGTGTCTCTATCTCCTTCGGTTCTGCTGTAGTCTTAGTTATTTCTTGTCTTCTGCTAGCTTTTGGATATGTTTGATCTTGCTCTTCTAGTTCTTTTAATCATGATGTGAGGGTGTCAATTTTAGATCTTTCTTCACTTCTCATGTGGGCACTTAGTGCTAAAAATTTCCCTCTAGACACTGCTTTAATTGTGTCCCAGAGATTCTGGTATATTGTGTCTTCATTCTCATTGGTTTCAAAGAACATCTTTATTTCTGCCTTCATTTCATTATTTATTCAGTAGTTATTCAGGAGCAGATTGTTCAGTTTCCATGTAGTTGCGTAGTGAGTGAGTTTCTTAATCCTGAGTTCTAATTTTATTGCACTGTGGTCTGAGAGACTGTTTGTTATGATTTTCGGTTTTTTTTTTTTTTTTTTTTTTTGCATTTGCTGAGGAGTGATTCACTTCCAATTATGTGGTCGATTTTATAGTAAGTGTAATGTGGTGCTGAGAAGAACATATATTCTGTGGATTTAGAGTGGAGAGTGCTGTAGATGTCTATTAGGTCCACTTGTTCCAGATCTGAGTTCAAGTCCTAAGATATCCTTATTAATTTTCTGTCTCATTAATCTGTCTATATTGACAGTGGAGCGTTAAAGTCTCCCACTATTATTGTGTGGGAGTCTAAGTCTCTTTGTAGATCATTAAGAACTTGCTTTATGTATCTTGGTGCTCCTGTATTGGTTGCATGTATATTTAGGAGAGTTAGCTCTTCTTGTTGTATTGATCCCTTTGCCATTATGTAATGCCCTTCTTTGTCTCTTTAGATCTTGGCAAATCTTCTTCCATCCCTTTATTTTGAGTCTATGTGTGTCTTTGCATGTGAGATGGGTCTCCCTAATGTAGCACACTGATGATTCTTGACTTTTTAATCCATTATGCCAGTCTGTGTCTTTTGATTGGGGCATTTAACTCATTTACATTTAAGGTTAATATTGTTATGTGTGAATCTGATCCTGCCATTTTGATGCTAGCTGCTAGTTTTGCCTGTTAGTTGGTGCAGTTTCTTCATAATGTCAATGGTTTTTACAATTTGGTATGCTTTTTCAGTGATTGGTATTGGTTGCTCCTTTCCATGTTTAGTGCCTCCTTCAGGAGCTCTTGTCACATAGGGCTGATGGTGATATCTCTCAGTTGCTTGTCTGTAAAGGGTTTTATTTCTCCTTCACTTATGAAGCTTAGTTTGGCTGGATATGAAATTCTGGGTTGAAAATTCTTTTTAAGGATGTTGAATGTTGCCCCCCACTCTTTTCTGGCTTGTAGAGTTTCTGCCAAGAGATCTGCTTTGACTCTGTTGGGCTTCCCTCTGTGGGTAACCCGACCTTTCTCTCTTGCTGCCCTTAGCATTTTTACTTTCATTTCAATCCTGGTGAATCTGACGATTATGTGTCTTGGAATTGCTCTTCTTGAGGAATATCTTTGTGGTGTTCTCTGTATTTCCTGGATTTGAATGTTGGCCTGCCTTGCTAGGTTGGGGAAGTTCTCCTGGATAATATTGTGAAGAGTGTTTTCCAACTTGGATTCATTCTCCCCATGACATTCAGGTATATTGATCATACATAGATTTGATCATTTCACATAATCTCATGTTTCTTGGAGGTTTTGTTCATTTCTTTTCACTCTTTTTTCTCTATTCTTGCCTTCTCACTTTATTTCATTGAGTTGATCTTCAATCTCTGATATCCTTTCTTCTACTTGATACATTTGGCTATTGAAACTTGTGTGTATGCTTCACAACGTTCTCATGCTGTTTTTCAGCTCCATCAAGTCATTTATGTTCTTCTCTACACTGATTATTCTAGTTAGCATTTCATGTAATCTTTTTTCAAGATTCTTAGTTTCTTTGCATTGGGTTAGAACATGCTCCTTTAGCTCAGAGAAGTTCGTTATTATCCACCTTCTGAAGCCTGCTTCTGTCAATTCATCAAACTCATTCTCTATCCAGTTTTGTTCCCTTGCTGGCGAGGAGTTGTGATCCCTTGGAGGAGAAGAGGCATTCTTTCAGCCTTTTGCACTGGTTTCTTCCTATCTTTGTGGATTTATCTACCTGTGGTCTTTGAAGTTGGTGACTTTCAGATGGGGTCTCTGAGTGGATGTACTTTTTGTTGATGTTGAAGCTATTTCTTTGTGCTTTTTAGTTTTCCTTCTAACAGGCCCCTGTGCTGCCGGTCTCTTGGAGGTCCACGCCAGACCCTGCTTGCATGGGAGTCACCCACAGGGGCTGCAGAACAGCAAAGATTGCTGCCTGTTCCTTTCTCTAGTAGCTTTGTCTCAGTAGGATATCTGCCAGATGTCAGTCAGAGCTCTCCTGTATGAGGTGTCTCTTAGGATAAACATGGGTCAGGGAGTCACTTGAGGAGGCAGTCTGTCCCTTATCAGAGCTCATGTGCTATGCTGGGAAATGTGTTGTTCCCTCAGAGCTGGACAGGGACATTTAAGTCTGCTGAAGCAGAATTCACAACCACCCCTTTTCCCAGATGCTCTGTCCCAGGAAGGAGGGGGCTTTATTTATAAATCCCTGATGGGCTGCTGCCTTTTTTCAGAGATACCCTGCCCAGCAAGAAGGGAGTCTAGTCACAGTCTACCTGCAGAGGCCTTGCTGAGCTGCTATGGGCTCTGCCCAGTTGCTGTGTAAACTTTCCAGTGTTTTTGTTTATATAGGTGAGGTTAGAACCACCTACCTGAGCCTCAGTAATGGTGGATGCCCTTCCCCACATTGAGCTCAACTGTTCCACATCAAGCTCAGACTGCTGTGCTGGCTGTAAGAATTTCAAGCCAGTGGATCTTATCTTGCTGGTCTTCCTGGCAGTGGGAACTGCCGAGCCAGATCACTTAGCTCCCTGGCTTCAGCCCCCCTTTTTTTTTCATGGGAATAAGTGGATCTGTCTCACTGGCATTCGAGGTACAACTGAGGTGTGAGAAAATTAACAAAAACAGCAAAACACTGCTGTGGCTAAAACGGCTGCCCAGTTTTGTGCTGTAAACCTGGGGCACTGATATTGTAAGCACTGGAAGGAATCTCCTGGTCTGTGTGTTGTGAAGACTGTGGGAAAAAATGTAGTACCTGAGCCAGAGCGACCGAGTGTCCAGAAAAATCTATAATGGCTTCCCTTGGCTAGGAGAGGTAGTTCTCCAGCCCCTTGTGCTTCCCAGGTGAGGCAACACTTCACCCTCCTTCAGTTGGCCCTCCTTTGGCTGTACCCACGGTCTAACCAGTCCCAGTGAGATGAACCTGGTACCTGGGTTGGAAATGTGGAGATCACTTGCCTTCTGGCTCAATCTCACTGGGAACTGTGGACCAGAGCTGTTCCTATTCAGCCATCTTGCAGGAAATTGCTTCTTAAGGGCACTCAGGAGTGGTGAGGGTTCACCAGTATACATGACTTGTTCTGATGACTTGAGTTATTGTCCCATGTGGTGAATAGGCTAGCATCATACCAGACCTAGTCAGGTTGCCGGAACATCATCCCAAGTTGCAGCCTTTAGATAACTGCCTAGTGCAGAAGAATTTCATAGGTGCCTGAATTGTTTCAAGATTTAATCCATGGAATTTCTAATTAAGCATTTAATTAGATAAGGAAACAGTGCAAGGGGCTACCTGGTGGAAGGAAAGTAAGCAAAGGTTACCATTTTGCTGTTAAGAAGCAAAACATAAAATAAGGAAGGAAAATAAAAAGTATTTAAAAATAAGGTACTTGGTTACAACTCTGTGCTGACAGCTAATTCCATTCCATTCCTATGGATAGTGAATAACATATGCATTCTGGATACTTCCTGCCAAATGGGGGTGTAGTTAGAGGACATTGAAATGGAACTGATTTACTTGGAGTTGAAAATATTTTCAAGTACCTGGGCTCATGGATGAAACCTGTTGGAGCATTATAGTGCAAGGTTTGCAAGCCTCTGGGAAAGTCTATCTTGCATTCCCATGCAGAATATATACCAGTAGTAGGATCCACAGCAAAGAAGTATACCTCTTTCTTCAATTATCATCAAGGTCACAAGTAAGTTTTTCCATCAGGATGATCCTGACCTGAATCAGAATGCAAATCACTGATCTTGTGACAATGTAGGCTCAGACATGGTGTTAATTTGTTTATGTATATATTTTAGGGCTAATGAGATATTTCCCAAGTTGCCTAGGATGTATTATATAGCACTTGGTTTTAATGTGGGCACAGGTGCCCCCTTGAACAGCCATTAGAATATCTAGTGCCTTTTGATTTTGTGAAACAGCTTTATACATATGGTACATTTTGACATTTATCAGAGATGTGCCCTGTCATTTAGAGCCCTTTGGGTGTAATTAGCAAGGGCTTCCACATGCCAGATGACATCCTCCAGACCCAGGGATGCAGGAGGGTAGAATCTAGGTGATTGTACCAGTGAAAAATGGACCTGGTTCATCTTTTAACCATGTGAAAAAGATTAGCAGGTTATTCTATAGTCTTTGCCCAGTGCTTTTGTGCCCAGGAGAGGCCAGTGTACAGTATCTTACCCATCCTGATGGTAGCCAGGGACAGAGGTTTATACCACATAACCACTGAGTCCCATTAAGAGCAAACCAGTTAAGGCTGATCCCTGAGATCAGTCATTTGCAACCATCCCCCTTTCCTGTAGAACTATGGTATGTCAACACTGTTCTGAGGGAATCCAGCCCATGATTTGAGTATCTGGCCATGATTTGAGGGGCTATCAGACTTAAGTGTCCTGCTGATTTGGCATTCGTATAAAGCTGTCCTAGATTTGAAGAAATCTGTTTTTTTTGTTTTTTTTTTTTTGTTTTTTTTTTTGTTTGTTTTTTTTTTTGAGACGGAGTTTCGCTCTTGTAACCCAGGCTGGAGTGCGATGGCGCGATCTCGACTCACTGCAACCTCCGCCTCCTAGGTTCAGGCAATTCTCCTGCCTCAACCTCCTGAGTAGCTGGGATTACAGGCATGCGCCACCATGCCCAGCTAAATTTTTGTATTTTTAGTAGAGACGGGGTTTCACCATGTTGACCAGGATGGTCTCAATCTCTTGACTTTGTGATCCACCTGCCTCAGCCTCCCAAAGTGCTGGGATTACAGGCGTGAGCCACCGTGCCAGGCCAGAAACCTGTTTTTATAGTGAGATTTTGGGGACCTTATTCCTTAGGCCACCATTTTTTCATCTAGTAGAGGAGGGGCCAGTTGATTACCTTTTCTTGTGTTAGATTTACCAAGAAAGGCTTCCCGAGTCCAGAGTCATTGAGAGTCTTATTTATGGGCCATTGGGTTGTATCTTTTCTGGTTACACCTGACATCTATTGCCCTGTCCACTGCTTAAGGTCTTCTATGAAGACTTACAAGCATGGCTGGTCATTTTCCTGTATAGGAGACACCCATCAGGGCAGAGAAACAAGGGTTGGTTTGTTTGCTTGTTTGTTGAGACAAGGTCTCACATTGTTACCCAGGCTGAAGTGCAGTGGTTCAATCATGGCTCACTGCAGCTTCAACCACCTGGACTTAAGTGATCCCCCTACCTCAGCCTTCTGAGTATCTGGGATCAGAGTGTACACTACTACACTTGGCTAATTGTTTATTAATATTATCATTTTATAATGACAATATCTCCCTATGTTTCCCAGCCTGCAAAGGTTTCATTCTATTCATTCTTTAGGAAATTAAAAATAGGGCTTTACTTATCTATAGTTTTCCTTCAGTAGTAGTTTTAACTCTTTCTTGTGCTCCTGTGTCCAAGTGGGCTCCTCTGTGGGGTCAAGCTAGGGTGGAGCCAACTTTATTTGGGAGTGATGGACCCATGGTTTCAGTCGGGACAGCTTGACTGATGAATGAGTGGTCAGCAGCCCATCGGGGGTCCTGTCCATTTTTCATCCAGTTGTTGATTTGGCCCTTGATTTTTCCAGGACTTAATTGGCACCTTGTCCTGTGGGTGGAACAGGTGAAGAAACTCATCTGTGGAGTAGGCAGACCTGGAAAGAGCAAGCTGCGGCATAGTTAGTAATGTTTGTTCTAATTGTTCACGTATTATTTAACTCTGGACTTGCTGAAGAAATTCAAAGGTAGGATCCCTGACAAAGGGGTCTGGAAGGGTCTCCCATATGTAATTTTAAAGAGGCTCAATACAAGCCCACTTCAGGGTGCTACTCTGACTTGGAGCAAGGCACTAGGGAAAACCTTATCCCAACTCAGATTGCTTTCTAGGCAGAGCTTGGCCATTGCATTCTTTAAGGTGTAGTTCATCTTCTCTGTTTCTCCCATCGATTATGGTCTCCATGACAAATGTAATTTTTATGAAATCTGTAATGCTGGACTTACCTTCTGGATAACTTCTGAAATAAAAGAAGAGCTGTTGTCGTTTTGTATAGTGAATGGGAGTCCAAACCCAGGGATTACTTCTTTCAGTAATACTTTGGCTACCTCTGTAGTTCTCTCAGATTTAGCAGGGTATCCCCAACAGGTGTCCACAGATAGCAAAAGAAATCTGTAATTCTTACTGGCCTTGGGCATTTGGGTGGGATTTAAGTGAGGTCAGCCTGTTTGTCCTCAAAATAGCATAGCCCCTAGTGGGGTGGGATGGTAGTACATTTAATTCTGGGATTACTCTCTGTGCGTAAAACACACCCTTGGATTATTTTCTGAATAGTTTTCTGCAGGTGTGGGCCCCTGAGGTAGGCCCATATTAGGTTGGCCAGAGTATCACTCCCATAGTGTGTTCCCTTGTGTGGCTGTTTTAAAATCGGATAAACCAGAACCTCAGGGAGGAAAATTATTCCCTATGCGTCAGTTTTCCAGAGTTAATCTGGGTCTGTTTGGTCAAAGCCCCAGACCCAGAGGCACTTTTCATCTAGCTTGGTGTAATGGAGTTTGAAATCTGACAAATCCAAACGGATATCAAGGCCCCTGACATCTGTGCTTCCAAAGCAGACCACTTTGCAGCCTTACAAGCAGTTTGATTTCCTTTGGCTTTTTGAGAGTCATCTTTCTGGTGTCCAGGACAGTGCATGATGGAAGCCTGCATAGGCACAGTAACTGCTCCTAACAGAGCTAAAATCCCCACTGGGTGTTTAATGTCTTCTTTTCCTGATGTTAGGAGGTCTCACTCTTTCCAGATGACTCTGCGATCATGCACTACCATGAAAGCATATTTGGAGTCAGTATAAATGTTTACCACTTTCCCTTGGGACAGCTCTAGGTCCCTAGTTAGGGAAGGTAGCTCAGCTCTCTGTGCAGCAGTACTGTCAGGGCACGAGTTTCTGTTACCCTGTCAGTAGTCACCACTGCATATCCAGTTCTGTGTTTTCCACCTTCCATGAAACTACTGTCAGTGTATAGCTTCCAATCTGGACCACTCATTGGCTGATCTGACAGGTCCAACCTCCTGGAAGGGACTGCACGAAGGATTTCCAAACAGTCATGCTGTCACGCATGGTTGGTTTCCATGGCTGGAAGGAGTGTAACAAGGATTGAAGTGACAGCAGTTTGTAAAGTAATGTTTGCATCACCAGAGAAGATGGTCTAGTATTTGCCCATTCACCCTGCAATGTAGCCTCCTTTTGTTCTAGCAAAGTCAGTACCAATGAGGAATGAACACAGTGACCAGTTGTCCCAGGTTAAATTTTTATGCTTCCTGTAGGACTTCACAGGTGGCTGCCACTGCATAAAGGCAGGGGGCTATTCCTTGGGTGTTTGGTCCAACTGTTTGGAGAAACAGGCTGTGAGTTGCAGGGCATCTCCAAGTATTTGGAGAAGCCCAGACAGATCTATGCCTTGTTTCTCATGGACATAGAGTTTGCATGGCTCCTGGGGGTCCAGCGTTCTCAACACTCTGGATGTTATCAGTTTTTCTTTGATGGCATCAAATGCCTGTTGACATTCATTTGTCCAGGGCAGAAGCTCTGAGTGTAGTTCCTGTAAAGCTTCATAAAGTACTTTAGCCATTAACCCAAAACTAGGAATCAATCTGGCGGAAGCCAGCCATTTCTGAGTCCTTGCAATTACCTTCTGTTCTCTGGAGATTTGATGGTCCACTCTCTGTCAGTCATTAGGCTCCTTTTGCCCTGCTTCAACCCGAGGCTGAGATAGGTTACTTTTTATTTGTAGATTTGGGCCTTCTGCAGGGATACATTACGTGTGTGTGTGTGTGTGTGTGTGTGTGTGTGTGTGTGTGTATATATATATATATATATATATATATATCTCCACCTTGGGCCAGGTGACTTATTGACTTATGACTAGAATCATGTTGAACCTTCATTTTTTATAATCAAGGCTTGCTATTGGTAAGTCACCTACATACTGTAGCAGAACTCCTTTATCTAGTTGTAAGCTTCTCAAGTTATTTGCCAGTATTTCCTCAAAGATAATGGGCCAACCTTGAACCCTTGAGGCAGCACCATTCGACAATATCGGAAGGTTGTTTTGGTCTCTAAGGTTCTGTCTACCCAAATGCAATGACTCACTCTTTTGTAGATTTCCAAAGGAAGGGCTTTGTCTGCCTTCTTCTCGGGGTGAGTGAGCAGTACTTGTAGCTATAGCATGTGTTCCAGCAGAACCTCTAAGTATAATTGCTTCTTCTCAGGCAGAGAGTTACTTGGGCATTTAATTTATAGCAGGTCCCATCCTAGCAGGGGGATTGGACATTCTGACACATAGAGAAAGTTGTTCTTAGTTCCAGACCTTCCAGTTTGCACTCTAGAGGTTGTGAGAAAGGTTTTTTGTTCCTACAACTCCTTTTACAGGTACTGTCATTTTGGTGCTTTGTGCTTCTGAATTTTAAGAACTGAATCAGTGGCATCTGTATTGACCAGGAAATTGATTAGCTTGTTCCCCACTGTGGATTGTACCTGGGGCTCCTGTGGGGAAATTTTAATTGGCTTGGAGAGATTTAAGAGGAGCCCCCAGGCATCTCTCTTCATTATCAAAGCCACAACCCTGTCCCATTATTTGCCTGTGTCTTCTTTCCTGGGTGGATTTGGCTTTTCTCTGGCTCTCCAGGACCTTTAATTTAGGCAGCTGTCTTTCCAATGGCCTTCCTTTCTACGGTAGGCACATTTGTTGCTACCCAGGGTCTTTCCCAGGTTTCTCAGGTGCAGGGGCTTTCCTGCCCATGCCACACATGTCATGGTGGGCTTGTGTTTCTTTTCCTCCCTGCCATTGCATACTTTGGAAGCAACATCCACTAACTGGGCAGGGGCCATTCTCATTGCAGTGCCCTGTTTTTCTAACTTTCTCTTTCTATTGAGAGCACTCTCCCAAATGAAAGATATGTTCAGTAGTCTTGAATTCTTGGGGTCATCTGGATTTTTATCAGTATGCCTGTGGAAAGCTTGGTAAATATGTTCTAATAATTCAGAGGGATCCTCATTCGTCTTTTGAAGGATGGTCTGAACTCTGTTTAAACTCTCATTTAGGCATTCATCCCCTAATTCCCACCAGGATGCACACCACTAACATTCTACGTGGGCGAAGCCCCTGGTTTGATTAGGATCCCAATTTGGGTTTGTGCATGGAGCAACTCCAGCAAAATCAGGAGTGTTATTTGGATAGTCTCAGAGAGATCCTGAGCTCCTTTATTTGCCTTCTCCATTACTAGTCTCCTTTCATCTGCAGTAAGGAACCAGTTTATAGAGGCTCAAACATCTGCTTATGTGGGTTGATGGGGGACAAAAATAGATTCAAAGAGGTCTGTCATTTTCTGAGGATCATCTTTATAAGGTGGGTTATAACTTTTCTGATATAATGAAGCAGGCTTTGAAAATGGGTTGTAAGCCCAATAATATCTGGCAAGCTGTCTATTTTAATCCAAGCCACTCATGGATATTTGCCTAAATGGGAATTGCCCTGCTCTGGTCATGGTATTGATCTGTGCAAATTGGGTGCCCTGCTGGGTTCTGGAGAGGGAGACAGTTTCACTTCCCTGATCATACTCTAGAAGGGCAGCAGCTCCTCCTTCTAGGTCTGGCTCCTCACATGGTGGGGACAAAGCAGTTGAAACAGTGGCCTGGGGGAGAGGCGGTACTGTGGTTGTAGGCCAGGCTGTTGCTGCAGCCTTGGGAAGAGGGTTGCTGGAGCTGCTGCTGTGGCAGGATCTATAAGGGGTAGGGTGGCTGCAGACGGAGCTGAAGCTGCAGGAACAGTCACTGCCAGAACAGCCAGATTTAGGGCACTTAAAAGGGCTTGATCTTCCTCATCGTTTTCTTCCTGAATACTATTATCTGGAAGAATTTTCCTTCTATCTCTCTGCACAGCCAAGAATTGGTGCCCACCCCTTCAACACCTCCATTCAACTGGGATCCTGCTTATGCAATTGCATGAAAGCCTAGCCTTATGGTATTTCTTCCCATTTCCCAGTCCTTTGACAAAATGAGTCTAGCTGGATTAGTGTCCAACACTGGGTACTTCTTTTCAGAGGCCAAAATGTATTATCTTCATGGTATAGAGTCCAGAAAGTATTACAGTAATAAATCATCTTTCTGTTAGTCATGGGCTCACAGCTGTAATCATTCAGTTTGCCAGAATGCACCCCAAGGGGCTTCTGGGGAGAAAGAGGATAGGAATCCTGTGGCTTATTCTGACTTGTTTTCTGCACTTGCTCTGATTGACCTTGTTAAAACCATGATGATTATTGTCCTTATTGCTTGGTGCCCTGCCCCTGTTCCATAAGCTGCCTCCTGATACTAGACCCCTAGTTGTTGGATGGATCAGTCTGACTTTGCACAACCTGTGTAAAATAATGTTGCTTGTGACCCCCAAGAGGCATGCTTATACCTATACAAATCTCACCACACAGCCTGTACACTTAGGGAGGTCAGAAAGTGAGGTTCCTGTGCAGGGGAGGGGAGATGGAAAATAGCATGTGTTGTTAGCGCCTCAATCTTATTCCAAGCCCAGGTCTATCTATTTTGATAGAGGTAACCGAAGGGCAAGTGAGACAGTGAATCAGGCAAACAAAAAGCGCAAAGAGGTTGGAACTGGGGTTAGAGACTTGCCTCAGCTGCTTTCAACCTTCACTCACATAGACAACAGTGAGTGCAGTAAGAAGGGTGGCAAGCTTGTTCAGGCAATCTGCAGAAGACTTCACACTCTTTTCCCCACAGTCTGGCACAGTTGTGAGAAGTACTTCAGGATTTTACACATGATTACCCATTCACAAGTGTGGTGGAAACTCTTCCCCTCCAGAGTTGGATCCCTGGATTTGAGGGGGCGAGATAAGAAAAGGAAGAAAGAAGGAAAAATAAGGGCCCAAGCATAAATGTTACCTACTCAGGCAATTGGTCCTAAACAGATCCTCACTCAAGTGGCTGGGTAAAGAGTCCCAGAGCCTCATCTCAATTTTTAATAGCTCTGCAAGTAGCTGAGTCCTAATGGAACAAAGCTCACCTTGTGCCACAAATACAAATGGTGTACAAGCCCAAACACTGTCACAAGCAGCTAATTCTAAGTGAAGCAGAGCTCAGATGATATCCCGAAAGAGACAAAGCTGGGTGCAGTCCCACTGACTTTCTGAGTTCTGAAGCCCATTGACTTCCTCAGATGCCACTTTGCTTGCACCAGCAAAGCATAGAAGGCAGCCAGTGCCATGGCAGGAAGAGAAGGGACATTGCCCAAGACAGCAATGTCTCAGCAGCTTCAGGGAAGTTCCCTAGAGCCCCTGCCGTGGGGCCAGCTAGCCACCAGCGGCTCACAGGAGACCCTTTGCTCAGTCCGTCCAGTAGCATGAATGGGGAAGCCCTGGTGTGCTTCCATGGCCAAGAGGCTTAACCCACCAGGATGCACAGCTCCCCCATATAGGCCAGCAAAAATTATAACCAAATGCAGGTTCGGCTGCCTGCTACTTACAAAGGCAAATAACAGGGTTGAGGTGTGATGGAAAGAAAGTGACTTATTCCAGAGCTAGCAGTGGGGAAATGGCTGAGACTCCATGACTTAAGCCATTTCCAATTTTGAACAGAATGTAAGGGCTTAAGAATGGGAGCCTGGTATGATGGGGATGCAGGAAAGGTGAGGAGGTACCCCTGTAGATAACTTGTTCCAATAACTTATATTGAGTTATTGTCCCATCTGGTGAATGGGCTGGCAAAATCCTTGGCCTAATCAGGTTGTAAATTAACTGGAGCCTTCAGGTAAATCTCCTAGTCTGGGAGGATTCTGTAGGTTACTGGACCATTTCAAGGTTCAGTCCCTGGATCTTCTAAGCAAGATATAATTAAATAAGAGAAACATTGTGCAAGGGAGTGCCTGGTGGAAAGAAAGAAAGCAGACTAGCCTTCCACCCCTTTGTTTTTCCTTAAGAAGCTAAACATAAAATAAGCAAGAAAGGATAAGAAAAAAAAAAAAGTTTAAAAATGGGTACTTGGTTTCACTTCCTCAAATTCCAAGATTTTCTTTAATTCTTTCCTTTCTGCTTGGAGAACTTCTTTTAGTAAATCTTTAAGGGTAGCTTTGCAGACAACACACTGTCTTCGTTTTCCTTCATCTGAAAATGTTTTTATTTCCCTTTCTTTCCTCAAGGATATTTTTGCCTGCTATAGAATTCACGGTTGATAGATTATTTTTTTTTCTTTCGGTGCTTGAAAAGTGTGCTACTTTCTTTGACCTTCATGATTGCAGATGAGAAATCTGTTATTTGAATCGGCTTTTCCCTGTATGGAATGCATTATTTCTCTCTGGCTGCTTTTAAGATTTTTTTTTTCTTTGTCTTTAGTTTTTGCATGTTTAATTACTACATGTTATGTTCTGGTTTTCTCCAGGTTTACCTTGTTTGGTATTTACTGAGCTTCATAGATCTGTAGTTTAGAATCTTTCACCAAATTTGCAAAGTTTTTAGTTAGTATATTTTTACTCTCAGTATCTCTCTATTTCTCCTCTCCTTCTAGGAGTTCAGTGATACAAATGTTTAATTTTTTATTAGTACCCTTTTGTTATTGGTCTCTGGGGGGCACTGCTTGGTTTTTTTGTTTGTTTGTTTTGTTTTTTTTTGGTCTATTCTTTCTGTGTTTTTAAGGTGGGGTGAATTCTGTTACTCAGTCCTCAGGTTCAGAGACTCTGTCCTTTGTCTTCTCTATTAAGCAATTGAGCCCATTTATAAAGTCTTTCATTTTTGTTACAGTGTTTTTTTTGTTTTATAATTTCCATTTGGTTCTTCTTTATAGTGTTTATTTGCTGAGATTTCCTGTTTTTCCATTTGTATCGAGAACGTGTGTAATTGGTTGTAGAGACATTTCTTCAACACTTGCTTTAATATCTTGTCAGATGATTTTAACACCCAATTCATCTTGGTATTAGCGTCAGCTGATTATTTTTTCTCATTCAAGTTTTGATTTCCTTCATTCTTGGTATGATGCTTAATTTTTTATGGTATTCTAGATATTGCATATGTTATGTCAGGAGACTTGGGATCCTGCTTAAACCTTCTATTTCAGTAGTCAGTCACCCTGTTGACTTTCAGCACACAAGTATTGGTCAAATTTTGTGGGCTTTGGATCCAATGGCAGAACCTTTGAGGTGTTATTTTGGCATGCTTGGCTTATCCGGTGCCACTGGAATTCTCACTTGCCCCCACTTTTACTGCTTTCAAGGGCAGGAGTTTCCCCAGGTCAGGCTGCCAGATTTTTCTCTGAGTTGGGAGGGACCTGTGCTATTCTATCACGGACACCCCCTACTTCATTGTTTCTAGGCAAACAAGTGTCCTGGGTCCGCAGGTATAAAGGGCTTCTCAATGTGGGCCTCTTCCAGTTATTGTTTCCCCTTAATTGATTCTGGCTCCATGTCACAGTCTATATTTCTGAAAACTTCTTTCATAGTTTTGTTAATTTTTTCTTATTTGAAATGGCTATTGCTGTCCAAATGTCTTTCTTCAGTAAAATAGCTCTATATATTATGAGATGTTGGTTGACTCAAGCAGCTGATGTAGACACCCAAATTCTAGAAGTTTCTGAGAAATTTCTCCAAAGTCACTTGCATAAACCAGAGTTGATGACTATTCGCTTAGAAGCACAATACAGTTCTGTGGATTCTCTGCAATGCTGGTGCTTTGTATAGAAGAGCAGATTATTTGTTCGCTCTCTTTCATAATATAATTATAGTTTATACAGAGTATTACACATGCCTTTAAATAGTGTTTTATTTTGGAATCCAGTGAGAGGCTGTGATTGTGTGTGTGCATATATATATATATATATATATATATATATATATATTATGTGTGTATGCACACACGTACATATTTTCTTTCACAGTCTCCTCTTGTAAAGTTTATGCTTCAAAAGAGGCAAAATCTCTTTAGGAAATGTTGGATTACATAGTATTTTTTTTTTAACCTATGCTCAACTTGTTTTAACAAGTGAAATGTGATTTAATAATTTGGGACGAGTAGGTTTTCTAGTTCAGGCTGCTTACCCTAGCTCAGTCTCTCTTGTCAGCTCTGCCCAACTATCTTGGTATCTCTTGGCAAGAAAGATATGCCTCAAGTTTATGCTTCTCTACCAGCTTATGTCTGGCTAGCTGGCTTCCCAAATGATCCCCTCGCTGGTTGTGTTGGGCTTGCCAGATGTTGTCAGAGAACCCCCATTTAATTCCAAGAAGGAAGGTGACCACCTGGGCTGCCTTCCCTCCCCATGCCTCCAAGTTGGGGATTGTTGGCAAATACCAGATCTGGGTAGCCTTCCTTTTTTTTTTTTTTTTTGATAAGAGAGAGATGATACATCTGGTGCCATGCTGTTTCTCCCATCCTGGGGTCCCGAACCAGCTAGCCCCACCTTTTTATTACCTATGAGAGTTCTTCTTTGGTTGTCTTTTCCAGCATTTCTGGAGTTAATGGTTGTGCTTGACATGGAGAAATAATCTATGCCATCTTGTCCTGACCATAAATGTCTACTATACTCTTTGATTGCTTATTTATGTGTCAGATTCCTCTACCTAAATACGTTTCCCCATATCTCATAAACAAATGTTTACTATTATAACTCATCTTGCCATTTAATTCCTTTTATTGTTTGTTTTGTTTTGAGACAGGATCTCACTCTGTCACCCAGACTGGAGTGCAGTGGTGTGATCTTGGTTCATGGCAACCTCTGCCTCCCAGGCTCAAGTAACTCTCCTGCCTCAGCCTCCCAAGTGGCTGGGATTACAGGCATGTACCACTACTGCCCAGCTAATTTTTGTATTTTTAGTAGAGACAGGGTTTCACCATGTTGACCAGGCATGTCTTGAACTCCTGACCTCAAATGATCTACCTGCCTTGGCTTCCCAAACTACTTGGATTACAGATGTGAGCCACTGTGCCCAGCCTACTTAACTTTTTACTAGCTCCTAATATGGTCTAGACTCATAGTAGATTCTCAGTAAAAACTTATAAGTAATAATAATAAGTATTAGTAAAAATAACAGATAATAAATTTGTGTTTAAGCCACTAAGTTTGTAGTAATTTGTCACGCAGCAATAGACAGCTAATAGACCCATCTGTTTTTATGTTAATATATGCAGTGAAAAAGTTGTAAAAATTTTTTACTTTGTATTTTTCAATTGGTACAAGAATATTGCTTTTGTCCCATTAATAAATGCATATATTCATATATATGTCGTAGGCTATATGTGTATTTTGATCCTCCAATTGTGCCTAATTTTCATTAGCCCCCTGTTGAGGCAGAGCAGTCTCCAAATGATACAGTGACATGCTACTGCAAAGTAATGGCAAAAATATGAGGGTAGTGGTGGTCAGCTAAAGCAATTGTTTGTTCAGAGTTGTTCATGAGAGTGCTATTATGTTAAGTGATTGTATGTCTTAGCATGCTGATGAATTTGGAGCCAAAGAAAACATTCATTCTGACTTAATATTCTCGAGAAGCTGACGAAAACTAGGATTGGCTTAAAATAAGCAAAGAAACACAAAATCTAAAGGCCTATGATGTTATGGTGTTTTATACTTTATCAGAGTAGTATCTGCTGGGAATGTCCAAACTTTAATTGGACATGAGATGAGGAATATGTTGAACCCATCAGCAGATGTTTCTAGTGCATTGCATGTATGTGTATGCATGTGTTTTGTGTTTTCATTTTTTAGCATATGGTGGGTAGCACTAGACATCTTTATTTCTTATAGGAACTCTTCCTTTTGTTAAAAGAAATGCAGAAATGATTGTCATTGCAATGTCTAATTACTCAGCATCATTTTTCCCTGCCGTCGCAGTGTTTTTCTTTATTCATGCATGTTAGATCAGAATTCCATGTTTAAAAAAAAGACAAGTTAGCAACTGGTAAGTCTTTTTTCAACAAATATTAATTGAGTAACCTGTAATGAGTGAAGGAAGACATAAAGATGAACTCTGTGGAGTTGTTGCAATAGATGGATTTTTAAACTGTCTTTGAATACCTTTGATATTTCAAAGTGGTGTATACACTAGTAGTTAAGACAAAGACTATCATGATCTATGGTACCTTGACTTTGGATGCTGCTAAGAACCAAATGCTTGTGTGCCCTTCCCCCAATTACATGTTGAAGCCTAAATCCCCAGCATGATGGTGTTTGGAGGCGGGGACTTTGGGACCTGTAATTAGGCCTTGAAGAGGGAGCCCTCATGAAAGGGATTTGAGCACCTATAGGAAGAGACATGAGAGAGACGATCTCTGTCTGCTACCTAAGGATACGGTGAGTGGGCAGCTGTCTACAAGCAAGAATGAGGACAGTCGCCAAAATGCAACCATACCAGCACCCTTATCTTGGTCTTCCAGACTTCAGAATCATGAGATACAAAGTTCGGTTGTTTATACCACCCAATCTATGGTATTCTGTAGTTTAATTTTGACAGAGGAAAAGCACTGAACACTGACTGCATTACTAAAAAATGAAGTGCAGGTGCAGACAATAGACTGGCCTGGTGAAGCTTCCTCTCCAGCTAATCAATTGAAGGCACACAGGTTGAAATTTATTTGGGTACATGCAGTGAAACCTCAGATTTCTTATAGGTTCCTTACCTCACTGGTATGCCCTGAGTCAACTAGGAAAATGTAAGAGGCTAAGGAAAGCTATGAGTCTGGTGGAGAGAATATTGTTTAACATTGAAGTGACACCCAAAATAGAAACATATACCTTTACCTTAACCAGAGAAGTTCTCCCCTAACGAATTCTTCTTGCCCCTTGATCTACTCATAGATGTCCATGTCTTTTATATTTGAAAATAAAGCTTTAGAAGGCTACTTTTGTGCCATTTCTGTAAATGTGCTTTTATTGCTAAAATTACGCAGCATGTTCACCAGTTCTTTATTTCTTTGGTATATTTACTATAAGACACTGTAGCTTCTGGCTGTAACTCAAACTGTATGGAAATTCTATATTTTCAGAGACGTTTTCAAAGTCAGATAGAAAATGTAATGGATAAAAAAGATCCAAAGAAAAATCTTAGAGTGGAATCAAAAATTTTTTGATTAAATTCCAATATCTACAACTGTAAATGTATGGGAGAATCTATTCCTTGATGTCTCCAGCTGTGTGTGTGTGTGTGTGTGTGTGTGTGTGAGAGAGAGAGAGAGAGAAGCCATGAGTTGGTAATACCTGTTATAAAAGCAATGAGAATTTATAAACTCATAGCATTTTCGCTTCCCTTCATTTCACTTACAGGTCTGTTATTACTAGGACTTTGAGTAGCCCTAGTCCATGTTCAATACATATTTGTGAAACAAATGTTACAGAAATAGAAAATGGTTGATTTTTCTTTCTTTCTTTCTTTCTTTTTTTTTTTTTTTTTTTGTAGCCAGAATTAAAAAAAACAAATCACTGGGGTGTATTTCCAAATAGTTGACTTGGTAGCCTTAAATGAAAGAAAATTAGAGGGTTGCTAATGTATCAAAACACTTAAAACATTTTCTGTTTTATCTCAGCTTCCACTGACTAAACTGTTATAACTCTATCCAGTGATGCATTTGCCCTCCAGATGCAAATAAAGATTTCCCGATTGTTCTTTCATGTGGGATAATATGTAATATGTAGAAAGAACATTGTTTAGTCGATTGCCTAGACTTTTTCAATATTTCTGAAAATTTTTCATAGTTTTTTTTTGTTGTTCCTTATTTGAAGTGGCTGCTGTACAAATGTCTTTTTTTAGTAAAATAGTTCTATATATTGTGAGATGTTGGTTGATTCAAGCAGTTGATGTATGCATCCAAATTCTAGCAGTTTCTGAGAAATGTCTCCAAAGTTACTTGCATAAACTAGTGTTGATGACTGCTTAGAAGCACATACAATTCTGTGGATTCTTTTCAAGGCTGGTGCTTTGTTTAGTAAAATAGACCATTTGTTCTCTCTCTCTTTCATAAAGCAATTACAGTTTATATTGGGTATTATACACTCTTCTAAATAGAATTTTATCTTGGAATTCAATGAAAGACTGTGTGTGTATATATGTACTTGTGTGTATTCACATACATACACACTATACAAATATACACACAATATTCACACTATATAAATGAATTTGCGTACATATTTTTAAAATATTCTCTCATAAAAATGTATCCTTCAAAAGAGGCAAAATCATGTTTGATTGCATAGTATTTGTTCGTGTATGCTTAAAATATTTTACAAGTAAAATGTTTAATTGTTTACCCCAAAGCTATATCTTCTGCCTTTATTATAATTTGCTATAAGGTTTTTATGCAATTCTTACAAGTAATCAGTATAGAAGATTCATTAATTGGATTGGATATTCTAGTAAATTTTAGCTACTGCTAGTTGAATCTCAACATTTTACTAGTACTTCAAATCCAGATTCCCATGATATCAGAATAATTAGAAGAGTTGGATAAAAAGTAATGTCTAAGACCCACTACTATTCCAGACTTCATAAATAAAAATGAAAGATTGGCCCATGGAGGGCCATGCCCAGTTCTGATGCTGACTAATGCTATTCTGCTGTGAATGATGGTGATGAATTACTTTGACATTAGAAAGAATTATGTCATATGAGGTTTCAGGATCTGGAAATCCTTATGGTACTTAAATGCTGGATGCATTGATTCATGTCTTTATTTCTTCTCTGTTTAACACGTAATAAAAAGTTAAACATTTCCATTTTAATGTTAGAAGGGATATAAAAATGTACATGGCCTATTTTCTTTTTGGAAATGGCCTGTGTCTTCCCACAAACAAATAGCCAGATAATGCTTAAGCACTGACTTTAAAAGAATCAAAGTGTAGTTTGAACCTAATCAGTTGATTTCGGCACCCAGCCGAACTCCATCATAATGAATCATATATGAAGTGTTCCAAGGCAGTCTAAGATAATTTATGATGATATATTAGATTTAGAACTACTATAGGAAGTCTCTACAGTCATCAACTCATATTTGGAAATGTTGCCGTGAGTCACTTGGAAACTGGAATATTGTTTTGTTTCCCAATAGACTTGCAGATATTCAAGTATAATTTGAATCTCTCTTAAAAATGCAGAATTTTGCTTTTCATTACATATTAATATGGCTCTAATTGTTCTGTAACCATTAACAATTTAGCTGTATTGTTTAAAGTGTGCATGTATAAGTATATGCTTAATATTTTTTTTCCTATGTATAAAAACTTGCTTAAAATATTAATGAATATAATGACCCAAGCCCTTTTGGAAATGTTATTATTTTAGAATATTTTATTTCGTATTAATTAATGACTTCGGGCTAGTTGTCCCTGTTAAAGTCACATACTAATAAAATTTTTCTCTGGACCAGATACCAATTAAACTTATTACATATTAAAGAATTTGTAAGCCTCTTAGATTACATGAGAATATAGCTAAATTGTAGTCTTCACATGAACTCAGGGTGAAATCCATGGGAATTCTTTAGGTGTAAAACTGTCTTATTCTAACTGTGCTAATTTGAATTTGCATAATATTTGATAATTTTCATAACCCTTTATCTCACTTCATATTTGATTTTCACAATATGCTCAAGAGTATAGTAATATGAGCATTCTAATCTTTAATTTCTAAGCCCCCTTGTTGAGTTACAGTCTAAGAGGGACCTACCTGATACTGAATCTCACTTTAAAGATAAGATGCAAGTTTATTTGCTGGATTTTTTTTCCCCTTCTCTTCTTCTATATTTAGGTCATTGGGGTACATACTAATCTGTGATTTCTGTACTTTTGATTATGCTCTATTGTTTTTGTTATGCCAGTATCCAAATGGGGCTGGGAATAAAATTTTCATTAAAAATTGATGTTGACATTAAAGCAAGTCTTCTTAGGGAATCATAATGTGTCAGCAGTTCAATCTGCTGGGAATAACAAGTACTAAAATGGTATAGCAAAATGCTAAGAACTTAGTTCTTTCTGGCCAAGTCCTAAGTTTGATTGATTGTTTTGTAGCTTACCTTGGCAAATGTTTCAAATCTTTCTAAACCTCGGTGTTTTCATCTTTAAACAGGAGATAATGCTAGTTAGTATTTTTTTCAGTTCTGGGATTAAATAAGATCTCACATGGAAAGCAGAATACAGAGAAAGCATTGCATAAATATTAGTTACCTCTTTAAAATGTGTTGTAAACAAAGAAGGAAAAAACCTATGTGTAGTATTATATAAATAAGGAAAGTACTTCACACATATTTTCATGTAATCCACCAAAAAGCCACACACACACGCACACACACACACGTAATCTGCTGAGAATATGTTTGCCCTCCTGTATAAATCAGTGAACAAATTTGTTTTTAATTTTTTGGCAGACTTATGAAGCCAATTAGCTTTGTAATATATATTCAACTTTAATGGGCAAGTAAATAATTAATGTTATTGCCTTTGTAAATTTAGCTTTTAGTTATAAATTAACATAATTAAAAGAGTAATGTTTCAGTATGCATTCTACTAGCCAAATTTAAATCAAGCAATTAAATTGTAGGTTTTCCTCACCAAATGAGCTCAGCTCATTATGACACAGATGACAGAAGTAAATTCGTTTTTTCATGTTCAGGTTCATTACAAAAACATGAAGGAAAATACTTGCAGGATGTGTAATCAAGTAAATTACTCCGAGTACCACTTACATGCTTTAAATTATTTTTCTGGTTTCTTTGTCTTATATTTAGGATTTAACACTGTCATGTTTTCCTTCCTTCTGAGGGATGATTTCTCCTTTGAGAGATCACTTAGGACTGTTAAAAGAAAGTAGAAGAATAATACTGTGTTGGTAACTACATGCTGTGATCCCAATCTGAATATGATCTCCTTATGTGTTGGGCCAAGACATTGAAACAAGAATTGAAATTATTTAAATGGAGAGTTTAGCAATTTTGCAGATTTGAAAAGAAGACTTTGAAGAGCTAGCTGTGTGAAAACTGTGATTGCTATGTACAAGTAGTGAAAGAGAGGCAGGACTACAGGGTGAATGTGGTGCTGTAGCATTCATGTGAATGCAGCAAGGTATCAAGCAGGAGTTTGTTCCTCCCTGAGATGCAAAGCAGGTGTGTTTTGTTCTGCCTTTTAGATCAGCTTTGTGAAGTACTATCAAACCAATTTTAATCTAGAACAATCTATTTTGTGACTGCATTGTTCCAAGCTGAATGAGTAGAAAATGGGGTCTGCTACGTGAAGATAATTAAACTGCAGATGTTTTAATCCTCATGAAATACTTGATATGTAATTAACCATGCACTGGCTAATGGCCTATATTTAACTGTTCACAACTTTGAGGCACACTAATGAAGGCAGGATTTTAGAGCTTGTTAGAATGGGCATATGTATCATATAAATCTCTTTGGAAGACAGATACTTATGTTTCTCTTTCTTGCCCACTGATGTCTATATATATAAAGTTAATTCCCTTTCAGTGATGTTGAGTATATAAAATGGCAACACTTTTGACATTTATCTTTAATTTGTTGAGGTCTCTAGTGATGCATTATTTTAGTGTATCCAATATCATAAGGGTGAAAGACAAATTCTTTAACCTGGAAAGAATTGTTAACAATGTTTTAGAAAATATGTGTCCTATTGCTTATGTTCTTTTTTTTTTTTCTTTTAGCACAGAACATATCCCTTCCCCTTGACATTTGATCCTTGTATTAGAGTCGTTGTCTACAGGATGAGGTCTAACTACATTCTTTTCTGAATGTGATATACAGTTACTCTATTTTGCTGCCCAGCATTATTTTTCTGCTTTTTGCAGTAACTTCCTATTACTGCTGCTGTCTGCTCCCAGTTCTTAAAAACAAATAAAGCTGGCAATTATGACTAACTTCTAATCCTTATTTTAGGAAACAGGCAATAGCTACCTCATGAGCCCATCAATTTACCATGGAATAAGTCTGTAGGTTAGTGGTTCTGAATCCATTTTGCATCAGAAATTGTGGAACCTCTCTCTAGGAAAATATGATTAACAACTTTACGTAAATTGCAGGGGGTTCATGGAACCCCTAGTAGCTCATCCATGGTTTCAACTTAAAATTTCTGTATAGTTACGGTTACTAAGACTGGCAGATCTTTCTTCATTTATAATTCTGTCCCAATTCAATAATTCTCTATAAAAATATGCATATTGTTCTCTTCTAAATTAGATTCTTACTAATGGTTCATATTTGGTCATATTAACTTAAATGTGTATTATTTCCACTTTCCAAAATGCTAGTCATTTTTTCAAGTTAAACACCTCTTCCATGAAGCTCTCTGTTTTCCCACAAATCCTCCCTCCTAGCCAACTAAAAGTAGTTGATCTTTTTTTTTGTCATTCTTACTTTTAACTCCTATTCCTCCTCATAGATACATCTTTTGTGCAAGTTAATATTTCCTGCCATTTATAGATTTATGTCTACTACTGGTTTTCAACTTCTCTCCATGGAAACAGCAATTCTGTTTTTCCACCCAGTTTATTGATTTACATAGTGTTTACAATAAATAATGTAGGAACATGTGCTTTTACAAACAAGACTAACTGAAGTAAACAAGCCTGGAAGCAAACACAGTTGCCTCTTGGTATATGTACATCTAAACAGAAATATGTGCGGTACAAGAGAGTAGTCTTGTAGTTTCCAATGTTTATCATAATATGGGCACCAGTTGGAATATTTTATAAAAGGAATGAAGCACATTGTCTAATCCGAAAGTTGGTATATTTTTACCCACTTAAGAGTTTCTGTTGCAATGAAGAAAATTAATCCTTTCCAATCCTTGGCACTACCAATTTTATGCCAGAAAACCAGAGTAAACCAGGATGCACACCTTCCAGCTAATATTATTAAGGTTTAATTTTTAAAATGGTTAATTTAAAGATTTCAAATTAAATGACTTTACTCTTCGCATTTCATAACATCACGTAATGGCATTCAGGTATCCTAGAAAGCAGTTATGTATAGAATTTAACAGTTTTTACTACAGAATCAGTGGCTAGGAGCTTTCGTCTCTTAATAGCTATAAAATTTGGGCAAGCTGTTTAATGTATAAGCCTGAATTTTCTCTCAGCTGTAAAATGGAGATAGTAGTTAAAACCAAATGGAGGTTGTTAGATGATCAGATGTCTGATATATATAGAAAGCATTTAAAAAGTATAATGTTATAAATATTAATAATGAAATTTACTTAGTATTTATTTTTCAAATATATCTTTATGACATGTTCAGAATTTCATTGATTTGAAACAGCCATATCAAACTCCTAATTGTATTTACTTTAAGAGTATTGAAAGCATTGATATTATTTCTACCAAGTCTTACTGGCTTTTCTAATCAAAAGTATTGTTTTTATTTCACACATTTTGTGGAGTTATAGGTCTACAAAGATTAAATAGGAACTCATGGATAAGAAGATTGATCAAGTTCAGTATTTAGCCTTGCTGTGAGTGTGTTAAGCCAACACAGTAGGCTAAGAAATTAGACAACAGCTGGGCGCGGTGGCTCAAGCCTGTAATCCCAGCACTTTGGGAGGCTGAGGCAGGTGGAACACGAGGTCAATAGATCGAGACCATCCTGGTCAACATGGTGAAACCCCGTCTCTACTAAAAATACAAAAAATTAGCTGGGCATGGTGGCACGTGCCTGTAATCCCAGCTACTCAGGAGGCTGAGGCAGGAGAATTGCCTGAACCCAGGAGGCGGAGGTTGCGGTGAGCCGAGATGGCGCCATTGCACTCCAGCCTGGGTAACAAGAGCGAAACTCCGTCTCAAAAAAAAAAAAAAAAAAAAAAAAAAAAAAAAAAAAAAAAAATTAGACAACAGTCCATTACTTCAGGTTTGTGTTACAATCCCTCATACACGAAGAGTTCATAGAGTAAGGGGGAGTTTTAAAAAAAATGGAACATTTATATTATTTATTTGTCTCCTATAATAACAGCAACAAACACTCAGTGAGTATAGGCAATGCTTGCTAGTAAGCCACCTCTCAAAAAAGAAAAGCCCTATTTTAGAGCATTTGACAGTGTTCATGGGGTGAGTATTCCCAAGATGGCTGCTTTCAAGTTTCTGATGACTTAGCAAGCAGCTCACAAAACTCCTGAAAATTTGACAGGTGGTTCCTGCTAGCTGGCTTTAATGCACAACTGATAGGTCCTTTGATCTCATCATTCAGAGTTGCCGTATAGCTGCTTGCCTTCTTGTGAAGTAACGTTTCTCTTCTTTTGGACACATTCTTTCTTCCCCCTTCTCTTCTCAGCTTGCTGACTTCATCTGCTTCCTTTCAGGTTCTATGCCCATTTTAGTGATTCAGTTTTGTTTGGTTCTTTTCTGATTTCTGTGCGGTGTCGGGATGGTGTCATGCGTAAGTGGAGTGGGATGGGAAGGAGGAGAAAGCCATTTGAGCTAGAAGTCTTTCTTTACCTTCAACCCTAAAGCCAGTTTTATATGTTTAAGCTCCTTAATGTAACCTAGATGACTATGTGTGACTCATCCCAATGTATTTTTCCATTCTGATTGTTTCGAGTGCTCTGTCCTCAAAATATATAACTCATCCATCGGTCTAGGACTTTATACATTTCCTTGAAATTACAGTGTTCTCTCTTCCAAGCTTTCTTACCCATAGTTTCTTCTGCTGAAATGGTCTTCACATCTCTTTCCCTCTTATGCTTTCATCCAGCCAGACCCCCTTCAGCCTCCATCTCATACCACGTCTCTGATGTCCCAGATGTATGTTATACACTCACTTGTGATCCCACAACATCTTCTACTTACTTTCCTAATCCCTTTACTGCTCCATGTCTGACTCATTTGTCAACAGTGTGACAAACATTTCAAAAGCACTCCATAGGTTTTTGCCAAATGAGGTATCAGGACTTGTTAGGACAACTATGGGTTATGAATCAGGAGACCTTGCATCATTTGACACAAGTCAGAAGACTTCTAGGACTTAGTTTTGTTTATTTACACAGTATACTGAGTTTCTATTCCTGCATTATCAGGAGCGGATAACTCACTTCTGCTTTGAGGATCAATGGCAAAGTGTAATATTTAAGGTATCTCTTTGTGTTTGACTTTCTTTGAGATGTGAGAAGCAGCGCAGAGCCACAGTTACAAGTGTGGACTCCGAAACCAAGCCTCCTTGACTCAAATCTCAGCACTGCTGCCTTGGATAAGTTGATTGTTTTTTTCCACGTGTGAGGTGGAGATTATGGGAGAACTTACCTCACAAGTTGTTAGGAGAAAGAAATGGATCAATACTTACGAATCAGAGTTAGGTTTTGTTATTACTGTTACTAATATTCCCTTTAATTTTGTTTTGGTGACCTCTACAAGGCTTTATTCTATTTCTTCCCTTGGAATTATAGTCACTAGATTTCTACTTGAACTTATTTGTACTGAGTTCTGTGTCCATAGGCTTCCCAAATATTCTTCCAAAATTAAAAAGCTATTTTTCACTCACCTATAATGTGCCTTTTTTTTCTCTCCTTCTGGCATACTTTCTGCAATTCTTTCTGAGGACTCCAGGGGACTGCACAGTCTTGGACTTGTTATTAGCATCAGCAAAATGAATTTCCGAAAGCATGAAGCAATTTTTTTTGTCCTCCTATTTCCTCTTGGAAATGAGCTTTTTCATGTACACCAACAACTTAAGAAAAAAAAACCTCTTTTTCCATATCCAAGATAACTTTGCAAATTAATACAATGATTTGTTCCATTCTAAGGGGTAATTATCTGTAATGTTTCATTTTTAGAGTAATATCCAGTGATTTTCAGAAGCTAGATGTTGTCATAAAATCATTGAATGATAAGTAATGTTCTAGCTACTCCAGGTGGGTGTCTCAGTTGATTTGACCCTGCTTGAGAAGTGAGATTAGTTTCCAGGCTGCCAGCTTATATACATTGCAAGGGTAGATGTGTTGCGAAGTGTCTGAGATCTGGGGTGGGGAGGAAAGAATGAGAGAGACAATATTTGAACAAGAAAAAAATATGTTTAGCATATTGGATCTATTTACACTATCACATTAAGGAAGAAAATTAAGCTCTAAAACATCCTTGGGCAGATGGACACAACCTCTCCATGAATGAAAAAGAAGAAGAGAGGAGGTGCTCAGAGACATTCACAAATTACCCTCAAATCTGTTTTCATGTTTCTTTTTGAGAGTTTGTGGGTCAAAGTGTGTACCCTCTATTTCCAATATTCTCAAGGCGCTGAGACAAGACAGAGTGTAACACTTCATAGTGAAAGAAATGACAGCCAGTGTGGCTGGTGTGCACTGAGTAGGTGGGAGGGTGTGGTACAAGATGTAACTGATGGAACCAGGGGCCAGATCTCAGAGGACCTCCTAAGCAATGTTGAGAATTTGAGATTTCATTCTAAGGGCAGTGGGAAGCCTATGGAAGGTTTGGACAGAGAAATGGAAATCATTTGTTTTTAAGAAGGTCCTTTCATCTATAAAGTAGACAATGGGTTGGGATCAGCCAGAGATATATTGAGTAGAGACCAGTTGGAAGGCTATTATAATAATGCAGACAAGGGAATGTCTGCTTTTAGTGGCTCAGTCTAGGAAAGAAGAGAGACCATAGTAGGGTCCAGGACTCTTCTCCATGTGAGAGGCACTGATGTGTAGCTAGTCATGTGAAAGAACTGAGAAAGAAAAGCAGCCACAATTGATCCTTTACCATGTGTGTGCTCATGGATTGGAGTGGTTAACAGTGTGATGTTACCTTAGTTTCCTGCATTAAAACAGGTGACAGAGGTGGATTTTTGTGAGCCTTCCTATGTGGATGAGTTCAAAGATTTACCCATTTGCTTTCCTTTATATAAATCATTTTCTCCCCTTAGAATTTCTCAACTTGGAACTTTCAGTAAGTGAGATATAAAATTAAGATAGACGTTTTTGGATTTTTACCAAATGGCTCATGTAAGTTCATGAGCATCATTTGGCACCAGATGGCTAAGAACAATTATCAAGCATTTCTTTAACTTTAATGTTTTCAGAGAACTTTATGATAAGTGACTAATTTAGCTTCACGTTTGCCTGGTAAGAAAGGTGAGGGAAAAATAGTAGCCAGTCACCTAAGACACATTTATGTCATTCATAGGGCTCTCCGAATTCTTAATACATATTACATAGTAACTTAGTGTGATTTGAGGATGGAAAGCATAAGGTTTTGGGAAGGCTCAGGATCAGCAACCTGTGGTGGTAACAAGGTTGAAATAAATTCCCATTACTCCACACCTAGATTTTAAGGTATTGTTGGGGTTTGTTTTTGTTTGAGAATTGAGAGCCAGGATGCTAGACCCATCATATGTAGTCTCTCTCCACGAAACAATCACATATAGAGGTAATATTATGCCCCTTCTACAGTTGAAGAAACTGAGGCTGGGTGAATAGGTGAGTTGTTTGTTTGCACGGCCAGTTAAGTTTGTAGAGCAAGAGTTCCAAGGTTTGGGTGATTCATCATCCATGCCTTGATATGAGATGACAGCTTTTCCCTCCATATTGAGCTGATGAGGCTGTTTCATTTCCTAGCCAGGCACTCTGTGGCCTGCTGTGTATATCCATGTTGTTTTATAAACTTTCTATAATCTACCTCTTGATGGGGCTAAATATGCTTCCAAATCTAATTTAATCTTTCTGGTTTCTAATGTGATTTCAATGAAGGCTTATTTCCAATGCAGTGGTTTTGCAATTATAGGGAGTTTCAGCTTATGTGCATTTAATTTATGTAAATTCAACTGTACGTGCATGGCAAATAAAAAGAAAACTGTTTAAATTGTGTAGAAGATCCTGTCCCCTGTTCCATGTGGTGAGCCCATGGCCCAGAGTAAGAGAGAAGATTCTTTCTCTGTCCCAGGCCTTCATACTTTTATAGGGTGAGGACTTAGCCTGAGTGAGATCCTATTGTTTAGAAATACTTATTTTTAAACAATATGCCTGCTAAGAAAAGTCTTTATTTCACTTGTTTTTGACCAAAGAACTCTCTGCTACAAAACTGGAGGAAAGATTTTTTTCTTTGTATGTATTTATTTATTTAACACACATTGAATAAACATCCTGGTCAACATGAACCCTGTCTCTACTAAAAATACAAAAATTAGCTGGGTATGGTGGCATGTGCCTGTAATCCCAGCTACTCAGGAGGCTGAGGCAGGAGAATTGCTTGAACCCAGGAGACAGAGGTTGCGGTGAGCTGAGATTGCACCATTGCACTCCAGCCTGGTTAACAAGAGTGAAACTCCGTCTCAACAACAACAGCAGCAGCAACAACAACGACAACAACAACAACAACTTACTATGCTCCAGTACAGTTCTAGGGACTGGGAATATAGCAAACACTAAAAAATTCCCTGACCTCAGAGATCTTACAGTTGAGTGGCTTTTGAGGTACAGAATATCAGCCTGCTGCCTACCTAAGATATTTTAGGATTAATACCGGTTGTGTGTGATTTTCACTTAGGTGATAATTTTTAAAATTGAGCCCCTCTTTATAGCTGCTGTAGAAGACAGTTTGGCAGTTTCTTACAAAGCTAAACCTACTTTTGCTGTATGATGCAGCAATCACATTCTTGGTATTTACACAAATGAGTGAAAAACTTAGGTCCACACAAAAACCTGCACGTGGATGCTTATAGCAGCCTTATTCATAATTCAAAAACTGGAAGGAGCCAACATGTCCTTCTTTTGATGAATGGATAAATAAATTTTGGTACATTTATACAATGGAATATTATTCTGTGCTAAGAAGAAATTTTTATCAAACCATAAAAGTACATAGAGGAAACTTAAATGTTTATTACTACATGAAGAAAGCTAATCTGTAAAGTCTCTGTGCTATATGATTTCAACAATACGGCTTTCTAGAAAGGAAACAAAACTATGGAGATGGTAGTTGCTAGGGATTTGTGGGGAAGGAGGGATAAATGGATGGAGCCAGGGGATTTTTAGGACAGAGAAACTACTCTGTATGATACTATACTGCTGGATGCATAGCATAATACATTTGTCAAAACCCATAGAATGCACAACACCAAGAATGAACCCTAATGTAAATTATGGGCTTTGAGGAATAATTCTATGTCAATGTAATGGTTCATCAATTGTAAGAAATGAACCATGCCAGTTGGTGGGGTATGCTGTGCATTTGTGGGGAGGGGTAGAGCACAAGGGATATATATGTGAACTCTCTGAAGTTCAATTCAATTTTGCTGCAAGCCTAAACTGCTATGATAAATAGTCTCTATATAAAGACTTAACCCCCTCTTCTCCACCACAGGTACCCTCACGCAAGCCACAACTCTTTATGTATCCACATATTTCTCATATCCCTTTTCTCATAATAGATCTATGTAGGTTTATGCTTTTACTGGGATCACAGAAGCATTTTGTTGAATGCCACATTGTGCAACATGATCATGAAAGATGGGAAACGGGTATTGGAGGTCTGGGTTTTTCTCATCCACCTAACGCACGTTATTTACATGACTTTGGATAAACCTTTTTCCTCCCATATATGAAATAATAGAATTCAATTGGCTGGTCCCTAGAGCCCCATCCAGTTGCTTTTTGAAATATTTTTAACTGAATGATAAGATTTTTTTCTAATCATTGAGCACTATAAAAGTAAAATTCCTTTAGTAAATTATAAGTCATATTTTCATTCCTTTAAAATTCAAAATGTTTAAAGATATATAGATTAATGTTCTTAGAGGCTTTGCCATAGGACAGATTCCTAGAATCTCTTATGCATATTTTTTTCCATTGTGTGACGCACTTTACTTTTAGACATTATTTTGGAGAAAAGGCATTCAATATAACCTAACAGAGGGATAGCAGGTAATAGTCCGGGTATTTTATTTTCAACTTTTATAATATAGTATTAAAAATATTACCTTTTTAAATTAAGTAAAATTATATAATGAGTGCAGTGTGCTGATCACCCAGCTTTAGCAAATCCTAAGATTTTGCAAAATTTGCTTCCTAGTTGTTTAAAATCTCATTTGGAAATAAATTGTTTTACATTGACTTTTTCATTTCTGTTTGTAAATGCATCAAATACTTATTAAGAAAAATTTGAAAATTTAAAAGGTCAAATGATACATAATCTTACCACCCAGAGAGGAGGACTATTAGGGTCATTTCTTCGGCATGCAGATGCTATTAGCACTTATATCTGGCAAATAGTTATCTTTTTATATATATATTATTTTATTATGGCAAATTTAAAACATGTTAAAGTAAGAAGATAGGGTAGTGAGGCCGGGCGCGGTGGCTCAAGCCTGTAATCCCAGCACTTTGGGAGGCCGAGGCAGGTGGATCACAAGGTCAAGAGATCGAGACCAACCTGGTCAACATGGTGAAACCCCGTCTCTACTAAAAATACAAAAAATTAGCTGGGCATGGTGGCGCGTGCCTGTAATCCCAGCTACTCAGGAGGCTGAGGCAGGAGAATTGCCTGAACCCAGGAGGCGGAGGTTGCAGTGAGCCGAGATCGCGCCATTGCACTCCAGCCTGGGTAACAAGAGCGAAACTCCGTCTCAAAAAAAAAAAAAAAGAAGATAGGGTAATGAAATCCTATCTACCCATAAGCAAACTTCAAAGGTTACTAGTTAATGAGCACTTTTATATATTACCCAAACCCTATTGCAGCAAATTCCCAACCATAGTATCACTTCTTCTTTAAGTAGTTCAATACTCATCGTTACAAGATGACCTCCTTTTTATAACTATAACAAGGATATTATATCAAAGACATTAATAAATCTTTAATATCACATATCTACTTTTCAAATTATCAATTGTAATTTTTTCTTACTTGTTTGTAAATCAAGATCCAAGTGAGTTCCATTCATTAAAATAGACCTTCTTATCTCCTGAGTCTCTTTTAAATCCATAGTTTTTCCAACATTGTTTGTTATTTGTATGTAGAAGACAATGGGGTTATTTGTCCTATAAACAGTCTCATAGTCTGAATGTTGGTTATTTAATTCCTGTGATATTATTCACAGCATATTTCTCAGTCGCCCAGATTTTCTATAAACAGATTTAAGGATAACAACTTGATGTAATTTAGGTTGCATGTTTTTGATCATATGCAGCTTCACCTATGAAGCTATGTACTTCCATGAGGAGGCATGTGATGTCTTCACTCTTTTTAAATGTAGCAGCCATTGATAATTATTAGATCTATTTTATTAGGAACTACAAAAATGTTGATCTTAAAATTTAATTATTTTGTCTTCATTTTTGGTAAAAAAACCTGCAAATGGAAACTTTTGTCAGTATTTGATTATAGACCACAAGGAAAGACAGGACAAATGCATGTTTTTCTATTATTTACCATTTTCAAAATAATGAACTGGTTCTCCAGAGATGACCAATGAAAGGTTTTCTCTCTTCTTTTTTTCTTAGTATTATTATGATCTCATAGATTTAAATGTATCTGCAGTGTTTTGATTCTTTGCAGTTATTATTCTTGGTGATGCTCTAATTTTCCTATCCCTAATTTGCATTTTTCTTATAAATGTGGCTGAGCTCACAGACTATTTGCACTTCTTTTTCTTTAAATTTTCTATTGATATCCCCTTGCCTATTTTTCTATATACTTACTAAAGTTTTTCTCTTCTATCTTTAGAAAATCTTTATATGTTAGGAATATTAACTCTTTGCTTTTATGAAAAGACTACTGTCAAAATACCATAAGCATTGTAAGGAGATAAATAACAAACTTGGAGAACATGTTTACAGTTTTTATCACAGGCAAAATGAATTTAGGTCTCAGCAGGAAAAAGTATGACGCAGTGATTGGAAGGCCAGACCCTGGGCTCAAGACTCTCCTGCATTCTAGTCCATGCTCTATGTTGTTACACAGTTACGTTAACACTCTGAGCCTTCCTGTTCCCCGTCAACAAAGTGGGAATCCTGACAATATTGTTTCATTAGTTTATTGGAAAGATTTCTTGATAAAATACAAGCTGAACATAGTGCTGGCACATACGTGCTCAATAAATAATACTTTCTGAGACTCTTCCTGTTGAGTGTCAATAATGATGATAGTCACTTGTGCTTTGTTAATGGCTTGGGGTTGGACAGTAATTCTACTCCTCTGGGTCTCAGATTCTTTGGGTTTACTCAGCACATCATTGTGGCAGGTCAATCTCTACGGGCCTGCCTTTCCTGCTTGCCACCACAGAATAAACAGCTTTGTTCAGACATCAGTCAGTGACAGGTATCGTACATAAATGATTGATTCATTTTCCTATACAGATAATATGTCTATACAATGGCTCTATATTACATTCCTACTCAAAGAAATGGACATGAAACAGAGTCCATGCTCTAAACAATTTGGAATAGTAGGAAGACACAAACACATTGTTGCCCATATTACTATTTTTTCATCCTCCTAAAATTGTAAAATATATAGTTAACGTGTTATGCCCATTTAATAGGTAAGAAAATTCAGACCCAGCATGGCACCATTGTATTAATTCAAGTCCCCTCAAAGAGATTTTACTTAAATCTAATACTCACTCATCTGAACTTCTACCCAACTCTCAAGGACTTATATGTCCAGCCTAGATGAAATGTCTTATATTCATGTTTTTTTTTTCCTGTTTTCCTTCTTTCTGTAACTGGTCAGCTGACTTTATTTTGGAAGGATTTCACTAAAGCAAAAATAAAATCCTAAAAATCATTTGACAGTGAATATTGGTAGCAAACAATTGCATACTCAAGTCCTTACCAGATGCTGTTCTAAGTGCTTTGAAATTGATGATCACACAGAACTCTTTGAGACAGGCATCATCATGGTGTCTGTGATGCCGATGAAGCACTGAGAGGTTATTTAAATAACATGCCCAAGGTCACAACGAGTGGGTGGCTGAGCCCAGAATCAAACCTAGGCTGGGATCTAATGCTTTTAGCCAGTATTATCTTTGCATTTTATGGTATCAAGGCAAAATAATATCCTTGTTGATCATCTCCTAGAATGACAGGTTTTTGCTGAGCATCCTTTTTTGTGTTCACAGTGGTGTGATATTGTGGATCTGACTTACTGTGTCACTAAGAACAGGAGATCCAAGTCTGCCGTTCTGGGAATAAAGTGATGCTGATCTATTTTCGCTGATATCAGTGATTCTGATCATTTTTTAAAACCGTGTTGGGTATCTACAGATATATGGAAAGCTAGCAAAAATAGCCCCTGGTAAGTTAATCACCCATCTGTCTCAGTATGTGGTCCAATTCTTCCTTCACAGTAGCAAGTAATGAGAGTGTAGTGAAGTCAGCCATTGCCTGGGTTTGAGGCAGCACAGAGGGCCCACAGTCTAGATTGGAGGCCGTGTGGGATGGCATGCTGCCCTGCAAATTTTGCTGGTATCTACATGGCATGCTGGTGCACTGCTATGCATGGAAGCTTGTGGGATATGGGGACTGATTATGTGAATTCTGCAAAGAGTGGGTGCATTTAGGGAAATCATACATAGTCTTACTGTTTGGCTAGGAATGAGGACCACTCCCCTGGTAACAAAGAAAAATTTATTAAGGCAAATGGGAGACCTGTATTTCTACACAGTTAAATTAGCAAATGTCAGACTGGAAGAGGTGCTGGGAGGATGCACTTAGAGAAGGGTAAGAAAGAGCATCTATTCTGTGTACATTTCTGTTCTGAAAGTACATCTACTTTTACCACTTGCCCACCAGCAGTGTCTAACCCATGTTTAAAAGTTTATGAGAGACACATATTTCATTAACTAGCCAAGAAGGCTATAAATCAGCAATTAGCCCAGGTGCCAGGGAATTTCCTAAAGCCTCATTTTCACGCTCAGTGACATTTTTTTCCAAAGTCCCTTTGATTTCACCTTTCAATTTAAAAGGCTGACCAAGTAGGGAAATAATGCCGATGCATTGGTAAGAGATTATATACCTAGAAGTCACTGGATGTTTTCGATGATCTTTAAAATCCAGCAGCACAGATTTTTTTCCTGTTCACCAGCAGTTCACATGTTTGTTGTCCAGACTAGAAATAAACAGAAAGCAAGGTCTTTAATATTTTAGCTAGTCAAAACTGGTGATTCTAGTTACAGTTGAGTGTACCTAGATGCCCAAAGCATTTTATGTCTTCTAGCCCCCAGTTTGGGTATTGTTGTCACCTGCTGGAAAATACAATCCGTGTTTTATACCTGAGGCTGACCGCCAGTGGTGACGTGGTGCTGGGTTGACAATCTGTGTAGCTCATTCCAGTATGCAGTGTGACCGCCTCAAGGTCTTTGGAGGAAATGTGCCATCTTCTATTTGGGTGCCTTTACTTTTCTCGGCAGAATCTGAGCTGGGCCAGTTTTCGATTCTACTATGAGGAGACTGAGCTATTCCTTTGGATTTTAAGTGGCATTTCTGAGTGTCAGAACTAGGTTTGATCAGAAGTAAAACCTAGGAAAGAAGCAACGGCGACTTTCAGCATGTTTGGTTGAATGCCAGTATGCTCCAGGGTCGGTTCTGAGTTTGAATCCTGATTTGTCACTTCCTGGTTACATGATTTAGTCAGATTACTTAATGTCTCCAAACCTCAATTTCCTTCTCCGCAAATGGAAGTAATATACATGTTGGGAAGCATTGCTGGCAACAAGAATGATATGTGTGCATGCGTATGCCTATATGGTATCTCTACAATAATACTTCTCCTTGAGAGGTAAATCCTCACAGCAATGGTTCTTTAATTCCCAATAGGGCCCAAACCTGTTGGCATAGCTTTAAATTTAAATTCATAATTAGGTATATTTGAATCTATAGTTCATCCCTTCCCCCGGGACTTTTCTGCTCAAAAATCTTAATCAAGATCCATTTAGTGTTGCTGATACCTTCTACGGCTCCCACTCTCCCTGGTTCTGCCTTCTTGGGATACCCGCCCCTCTTGAGAGTCTGTCTTGGTGCCAGGGTATCTGTGAAATCTATGTCTGTGTGCACTTCATGCTCACAGGAATCATTTTTAACACGACCTAACCATTAGAGAGGTGTGGTTCCCACCCTGCCATCAGAGTAACCACTAATTGATACCTCTTGAGGAATGACAGATTCCCTGAAGCGTTCAAGGCTGCCTAACAGGCAAAGATGCCACCTACGTCTATGATTAGCACTCTCCCCATGCAAACACTGGTGATTTAAGATGTATGCTGTTCTTTCTTGATGTCATTTTTTTGATGTTATTCCTAATATATACTTTCACTTTTTATTTTGCCATATAATAACATTAAGCTTTTTATAGTTTCCGAGGATTTCAAACAAGCTAATTTCTGAAGCTGTGCCCTCTGGGCCTAGTGTCCTTTACTGTGCTGTGTGGTATCTTGTTAATAGACGGTGGAATTTAGTGAATACTTTTCTTTTGTTTCTTGATCAAAGGAGGGAAATAAAGCAGAAAGAGGTGTGTGTTGGGTGGGAGGTGGGGAGCAAAGTAAGGAAATGAGAGTAAATTGTTCCCAAGAAAACCAAGAATTACAGAACTATCTGTCTCTATCAAGCAGAAATTGGGATATTTATGTCAGTACACCCTATATCACTACTTGAGAGAATCAACAAATGTGTAGGAATTTGTCATGTCTACCCACATCTGGGCAAAGTTAGGAAATTACAAAAGATAAAGAAAAACTGCTGGAACAAAGTCTTCATGAAGGTAGGAATAAAGTCGCTATTATCATCTGCCATATCCCCAATCTTTAACAAAGTGCATGGCAAATATTATGTATTCCATAAACATTTGCTTTGTAAATGTGCTTTGGATCATGTCCTTGGATGACTTAGAATGGATTGTGAGTACCTTTTCCCTGAAGCATTATAACTATTTATTAGGTTGGGATGTAACTAAACCTGAAAGGTAGGTGACATATTTTTATGTTGTTACTACCTGAACATAGACAGTTTCTTAATATCAGTTAGGAAAAGAGGAAAGAAAGATGCATTTGGATTGACTTGAGACTTGAATCCTCAAAGCAGTCAGCACAATTTCTTTAATAACTCCATCTATCATTGTGCTGAATTACAGCATTGTTTGCTTCCAGAGTTGTGTCTCTTGGCTTCAGAATGCAGGAATAATTGTAGACTGTGGCTTGACATTCCAGAACCAGGGCCAAGATCATCCTCAAATTGCCGGGTACAGGAAAGCAGACAATAAATGAATCAGAAAGCATGACTTTCTCATGTTACAATATTCTGCCATCTGCCCTGGAATGTGGGGGCAGATAGGGTAACTGCATACAACTGAGCCTGGAGTTGGTCCAGACAAAGTTGTCCAAAGTCACTTAGGACTACAAAAGCAATGTCATACGATAAAAGATGGGAAAGATTCAGACTGCAGTGGGGAGTAAGATGAAGGTAGATAAATTTATGAAATGTCATACAGAATGGACGCCTGTAGCAGTAAAAACTTTAAAAATAAAGAACAGTAAAAGTTTGTTGAACACTTACATATGCACAGTAATGAATGATTTACCTATGACTTCATTTCATTTACATAAACATCCTATGTTTATGTAATGAAACCTGGTGGAACCAGAATGGAACCAGCACCAGAACCACGGTAGTAAACCCCAAAGCCTAGTTCTTAAACATGCACCGTGTTTCCTAACCAGTTTTAGACTACTCAGAATAAGGGAGCCTTTTATTATTTAAAAAAAGAAAATTATTTTTTGGGAGCTAAAGATCTTTGAAGGAATTTATGTTACCCCAATGAGGGGTAACATAAAATAAAAATGAGAGGTACTGGTTGGGCTCAGTGGCACATGCCTATAATCCCAGCACTTTGAGAGGCCAAGGATCAGCTGAGGTCAGGTGTTCAAGAAAAGCCTGGCCAACATGGTAAAAACCTCTTTACTAAAAATACAAAAATAGCCAGGCATGGTGGCAGGCAACTGTAATCCCAGCTACTCAGGAGACTGAGGAAGAGAGAATTGCTTGAACCTGGGAGGTAAAGGTTGCGGTGAGCTGAGATGCGCCACTGTACTCCAGATGCGGGAGTACCCCAGGGATAGGAAGGGATGACCCTAAAGAGACATGACAAATTCGTGACCAAATTCGATTTAGATCTGAAGTCTTTTGATGACTGTCAATACCTTTTCCCTAAACACATCTCTTTCCCACCCCCATTTTTTTTTTTTTTTTTTTTTTTTTTTGGTCTAACACTGGATTCCTTTACTTGATACTTTTTATAGTAAAGCAGGGACTGAGATTTGAGGGGATGAAAAGAAATAATGGCATGGAAACAAAGGCAGAAAACCTGAAAAATACATGATAAAAGTAACAATGAGATTTCAGTATTAGCCTCTAAGCAGAGTCATCCTAATACATGCCACGCATACTCCTTAGTTATTCCTAGAAATAGTTTTGGGGCTTTTGTTTGCTAGATTCACAAATATACCTAATATTCATTTTTTGCATCACACTCCAGACTATATCAATTCTTTTCCTAAGCCCAACACTAGAAGACATTCATCTAGTAAATATTTCATAGTTGTCAAAATTGCAGGAGATGGAATGCTTTTGGTTCAAACCAGGCTCAGCCACTTATCAGGTGAGTGGCCATGAGAAGGTTTACTTAACCTTCCCGTCTGGTCATTAATTAATTCATTCAAAAATATTTGTTGAGCTCCACCTTTGTGCTAAGCTCTCAGTGAAATGAAGGGCCTGAGAGACAGCAGGATACCAGAGATAAAATTTCTTGCATGCATGGAGCTTATGTTTTACTGGGGGATGACAGATCATAAGCAGGTAGATGTGTCATATATCAAAAATACTTTTAAACCTAGAGAAATGGGAATGAGATTGGTGGTAGGAGTTTACAATTTTAAGTAATTTTACAAGGGTCCTTACTGGAAAGGTAACATTTGAGCAAAGACATGAAACCGTGAGGAGAAAAGTGTGCCAGGTAGAGGGAATGAGGAGTTCATAGTCTCCTAATAGAGTCAGAGGTTTGTCAGATGTGCAGCGTGGCTAGAGAGGAATAAATGAGGGGGAGAAGAGAAGAGTGAAAGATGAAGACAGTAGTAAGAGAGATGCATCAAGCATCAGGTGGGATCATTTTGACCATTGTAACAGTAACTTTGACTCTGAGTGAGGTGGAATATTTGAGCGGGGGAGTGTCAGTCTCTTACATGGGTCTGGTAGAGAGTTCCAGCCCTAGTCTGAGAGAGCCTGCTTGTGCAAACTTGTAGATCTTTTATAATGTCTTGCACCAGCATGGTAGTAAAAGACGTGGCAAAAAAAAAAAAAAATAGCTGCTGGATTTATTCTGAAGATAGTGCCACCAGAATATGCTGATGAAATGGGCAACCTGAGGTATATATGAAAGATAGGCGTCAAGGTTGACTTGGAGGATTTGAGCCTGACCAACTGGGTGAATGAAATTGCCATTGATTGAGAAAACATACACTTAGAAGAAGGAGGGCTTTAGTATTTTCCAGGCAGGAGCTGGTGGTGGTGGCGATTAAGTCAGATCTGAGTTGGATTGTGTGATATCAGACATGTCTATTGGAATCCCAAGTAGAGTTGTTGAAGAGTCAGTTGACAGAAATTTAGAGTTCAGGGAAATATCTGGGCCTGGAGACAAATCTCAGAGTTGTCAGAGTACAAATGGTATCTCAAGTTGTGGAACTGGAAGATGTACCTGGTGAGAAAGTGTGTATAGAGAAGAGGCTCAGGACTAAGCCCTACAATGTCCTTATGTTGGAAACTGGGAGGTTGAAAAGATATAACAGAGGTAGCCAAGACGGAGTGGCCAGTGGTAGTAGTAAGACTGATACCTTAAAAGTCAAGGAGGGAGGTATTCGAAGGTGGAGTGATGCACTGTCTCCCTGTCTTGCTTTTATGCCAGGCCAGTTAAACACATTGTTTTTGTATACTAAATATTTGCTTGACACACAGATTTAACTATTTCACAGATTATGAATCATCATGGAAAATCACTTTGGCTCTCCCATCCTCAGTTTTCCTGTAAGTTAAATGAGCAAATTTGAATTGTTAAGTTGTAAAATACCTTCCAGCCTTGATATACTATGAATTTTTTTGGTATGATTCTTCAATTCAGTCAAGACTGAACCCATTCAGGCATTATGCAGTTTTATGACAAACAGAATTTAAATAATCTTTGCTTTAGTCTCTCCAAGCCAAATGGCATTTAATTTAACTTCATTTTATTTTTGTTTATCTTTATGGACGTTTTCTTTCTCTTGTAATTTTGCAGACTTGGAAGAAACCTCCATCCTCAGGGATTTGGAGAAGGCTCTACTGGAACCTGTGCAAAAGCTGAGACAACCATCCCTTTTGTGGTGGCCTGAGGAGATTTTCTTAATCCCAATGTTGCCCTGAAATTTATGTGCAGGATTCAAGAAGATTAGGACTGCTAAGGTAGGGGTTTGTAACTTTAATATATTATTTTCTAAGACAAATGTGATACTTTTAAAGATATTTATCCATATTCACAGTATTTCTCCTCTCCCTTTCCCTGACTTTCTTCTCTTTCCTTTGTCTCTTAAAGGAAAAATCTTTTCTGTCTTTAAACTATCCCATCAGCTTCTGAGATGTGTTACAACAGGTGAAGATACAGTGGTAGAAACCGAAGGAAGCCTGCACTGTCTCAGTAATAAAGAGGTGGTCAGAGGGCAAAGTCAAAGCATTCAGAGAGGTTTGTGCAGGTGTCTCAGCTAGAAAAGAAAAGAGAAATGGGGGTAGATACTTATGTGATGAAAGACTCAGGTAAAGAGATGAGTAAAGAAGTGGTGGTGTGTAATAACACTGTCAATTTGTATTTTCAGTGTCCACAGGAGACTTTGACAAAATTTTGTAATTCCTTAAGATCTTTAGGGGAGCTGTCTTTGTATTTATTTTGGATATGTATCCATGCTGGAGAAGACTCTAAGTTGAAGTCAAAAGGTTTCAATTATTTTTGCAAGTTCAACTGATAATTATCACAGTAATGATAATTAGACACTAACCAACAAAGTATGCATTTGCATGCATATACACACATCCTTATACATACACACAAACATAGATGTATAAATATACATAATTCATTGAGTGGTATCTGTGTGAACATGTATATATGTGTGTGTATATATATATGTGTGTGTGTATATATATATATATATATATATATATATATATATATATATACACAGAGTGTCAGGAAGGGAGGGACAGATGGAGAGAGTGGTGAGAGAAAATGGTTAGAACTATCATTTGTGGAGTGTGTATTGTGAGTCAGGCATTGTGCTATGAGCTTTGAAAAAAAATATTATAAGCACAACTCAGAACAACCATCTGGAATAGGAATTTCTGTTCTGGAAAACCAAAGGGGAGATAAGTAAAAAGGTTTTCTAAGGTTGTGTAGCAAGAAAGGGTCAGGGGCCAGGATCATTCCCAGACTTCCCAGAATTGAACTCTCTGTGCTCATCTCCGGTAGAGAGTAGTAGGATTGCATTCGCTTTTGGTTAAAAGCACTGGGGAAAAGATGGTTTTACAGCTGAGAACCACATGGCGTGTTCAAGAGAAGTTGTAGGATGTGTGTGAAAATGTCATTGGTAACTTATTAGATTCCCTTTTAATCTCCTTCAAAAAAGAAAGAGAAAATAATTCTTCATAACCCAAAGGCATCTGGGAACTGGGAGAACAATGTAGGTAAGATGTGGCATCGGCTCCCTTCTCCTGGCACCACAGGTCGGATGTCATGCGTGTGCAAAGTGGAAGTATGGAGCTGTTGAATGTCACATTAATTACAACCACAGGCCTGCTGTCATTTTATTTCTGAATTTCTCACTGCTAAAGTAAGTGTGATGTATGCTCTTAGCTAGTCATGAATGGGCCTTCTTTTGAGGATGAAGCACTTTCTATCTAGTATTCCCAAATGCCAGTGAATAAATGAGCTGTGGTGTTCACATTGCTTGCGAAACTGCTAGAAGACTGCTGAGAGATAGGTAGACGAGTAAGAGGGAGTGTTTCAAACAAACACTCCTCCTCCTCTAGTCAGAATAACTTTTTAAAAAATAAAGTAGATAAATTATCTTGCTCTTTTTCGCGTCTTTAAGGAAGTTTAAGTATGAAAACTTAGTAGGAACTCATTTTTCATTAAGATGGTTTCAAAGGCCCGGTAATTAACCAATCATAAAATAAAAATACAACACAGTGTACCTTTATTGAGTCCTTGTACAAGTATAAACATTCTACATAATTGATATATAGTTGTGGTATGGTTATTTCTTCCCAGTCATTCTGTTTTTTTGTTTTTTTTTTTAAATGGAGTCTCACTGTGTTGCCCAGGCTGGAGTGCAATGGGGCAATCTCAGCTCACTGCAACCTACACCTCCTGGATGTAAGCCATTCTCCCGCCGCAGCCTTCCAAGCAGCTGGGATTGCAGGCACCCACCACCATGCCTAGCTAATTTGTTTGTATTTTTCCATGTAGAAATGGAGTTTCACCATGTTGTCCAGGTTGTTCTCAAACTCCTGACCACAAGTGGTCCTACTGCCTTGGCCTTCCAAAGTGCTAGGATTACAGGTGTGAGCCACTGTGCCCAGCCTTTTCATTCATTCTTGATCTATTGGAAAGGAAAACTAAAATGTTCTCTGCTTGTCCTCAGAAACCTAGAGAAGCTTAGGGATTTGGTTTGGGATTTTGATTACTGAGTTTTTTGGCTTCCAGAGAATCAAACTTTAATTCGGAATGTCTGTGTTCTGTCAAGAATATTCACTTAGATGCCAAGTACTTACAACATAAATTTAGAAAAGTTCTAAAGTCTTGGCTATAAAAATGTTTCTGGTTTAGAGACCAATCAACCGTTGAGGGGAAAATAAAGCACTCTCTGATTGTTGACAGAGGAGGCAGTGAGAAGAATGCCGGTTTGACAGTGCGTGTTCATCATAGGGCTCTCTTCAGCCATAGTATATATAAGGATGTGCCTGTCCCTGTTCATAGACCAAAACCCAGATTCCAGGAAGAAGGAAATGAGGCAGTATTGGTACTATCAATCTGCCTAATGCTTTCTGGCTCTTACACTCTGGCGCATGGAACAGATTTTTCAGATGTCTTTTCAAGTGAAGACACTATAAATTAGTGGCTATGGAACTAGATTTTAGAAAAGGCAAATAAGAGTTCCAAAAAAGCTCCTGTATGAACATTAGAAAGGCCATCTAATTCTTCTAAGTCCATGTTCTTTAAAGTATGTTTCATAAGCCAAAAGCATCAGCAGCATCTGTGCTTGTTAGACATTCAAATTCTTCGACTTTTTCCCAGACTTACTATTTGACTTTGCTAAGTCAAAACTTCTTGGAGTAAGGTCCAGAAATCTGTTTTTTAGTAAGCCATCTAGATAATTCACATGCTTTGCCAAAAAAAAAAAAATTATTGTGCTTTGCCAAAATTTAAAAGCCACTGCTCAACCTGATTTCTGAAAAATAAAGGAGCTTATAAAAATTTGATGTCTAAAAACTAGGATGATTTAAGGCCTTAGTGTGTGTGTATTTGTTTATTTGTATGCATATATAGTGAACACATACATACATGTATACGCATATGACATCAAAAGGGAAAAAATGTTTTCAAAAAACCATAAGCAAAGTTAGTGAGATTTTAATTACTGAATTTGAAATGTACAAAATGGAAAAATATATATATAAAACTAATATAAAAACTAAAGTTAAAATAGCTGTCATTATAAATAAATGGATCCATAAAACAGAATAAGCCCAACATCGAGGCTTATGCCTGTCATGCTACTGTTTAGAGGCCAAAAGGAGAAGACTGCATGAGGTCTGGAGTTCAAGACCAGCCTGGGCAACATAGCAAGACTCTATCTCTACAGAAAAAAAAAATAACAACAACAACAAAAAACAGAAATTAGCCAGGCATCATGGCACATACCTGTAGTCCTAGATACTCAGGAGGCTAAGCTGAAGAGATTGCTTGAGTCCAGGAATTTGAGGTTACAGTGACATATGACTGTGCCACTGTACTCTAGACTGGGTGATATAATGAGACTCTGTCCTTATAAAAATAAATAACAAAACAGAATTGAGAGTTCTGAAATAGGTACATATATATATATGGTCAACTAGCTTTTAATAAATGCACCACATTAATTCATAAAAGATAGAAAAAATGCTTCAACAAATAGTATAAAATAGCTGGATATTTATGTAAAAAATAAAGCAGCTTAACCTCTACCTCACACCATACACAAAAATCGGTTTGAGTCAGAGCACAGATTGAAGCATAAGTCCTTAAAACAACAGCAAAACCCAGAGATCTGGAATAAAAGCTAGAATATCTTTGTAACTTCAGGAGGAAAAGATTTTTTTTAGAAAGCACACAAAAAGCACAAACCATAAGAAGAAATAAGTACTTTAAACCTCATGAAAATTGAAAGCATCTACTCATCAAAAAATATCACTGTGGGAAGTTAAAAACAGTTCCTCTTCAAAGTTTCCTTTCTTGTTTAAGAAAAATTCCTAAGTATTAGATGTAATAGTTTGTTTTAAACACTTTCTTCAAAAGCCTTCTTGCCTTTTTGCTAGAAGCCCTATCCTGTGTAGCTGTTAGACTTGCTTACAGATGTGTAGTACATCCTATGTCCTTGGACTTTAACCAAGATATTTGTGCCAGATGTGCTCACAGGCATGTCCCAGCTCACAGCCTATGTCCCTTCCTTATTTGAACTTCCTTTTTTTTTTTTTTTTTTTTTTTTTTTTGGCTCACCATTGCTTTTACCTGTATAGAAAAGCTTCAAGTTATTAGCTAATTGGGTTTTAGTTTAGATCGTGAGGTCCGGCTCCAGCCAATGGAGATCAGACACAGCAGTAAGGACAATCTCAAATGCGTAAGAAATAAATAGGTCTGCTTTCTTTTGTTCATTGTAGTCCGTGGCAAGATTGCTAGTGGGAGTACCCTTTCTGCAGGTAGTAAAAAGAGTTGCTTGGCTAAGAGATCCTTTGTCCCAGTACTAATTTTTCTTTGCAACACCAAAAAGAAAATTTTTATACATAACCAAGAAAAAAGGAGATGGACCGCAGACTAGGAAAAAATATTTGTAATATATATATTTAACATATATATGATGCACTTCATAAAACTAGATAAAATAGCCAATAAAGACGGCAGTGGTTCATATTTTCTTTGCCTCACAGCACAGCAGCAGGGCTGTGGCTAACTTATCAAGTCTTCTGACGGCCATTCTCTTACAGCTTTCTTCAGCCCTCACTGAATTTATCTGGAAATTCATCATGCATTGAAATTTTGTCTCAGATAATAAATATCTTCATAAATATCTCAGTGTCAAACATGGAGAGAATCAGAAGAACAGAATCACAGTTTCTTGTGAAAAGAAAAGAATCTGGCTGGATAATCCAGAATGTCTACAGCTGGTCTACAGCTGTCTTTCTACGGCTGGTTTTATGTCTTTATTCTGCCAAATATACTGAGTGCCTGTTGAGTCAGGAGTTACATTGAGCTTGGCCACTTGATACCAATATGAAACCTACCCTCTCTTTGGGATCTCAGTTTCCTCAAATGTAAAATGAGTGTTTATATCAGATAAGCCCAGAGCTCAGCAAATACAACAGCGTCTAGGCTTATCTAATTCAATTTCAAGTGGATTAGTAATTAATGTGACTAGAGCAGCACTCTTTGACATGTGTGACAACTATCAGTAATTTTCAACTCTAGTAGGGAATATGAAGGTCCAGACTGAGCTAAAGACATTTTATATAAATTCTATATATAAATAGACTTTTTAATATATATATAAATAGAATTTTTGCTGAATTTTAGCCTTTACTATCTTCAATAAGACTTTGAAATGCTGTTCAGAATGTCTCATTTGAAATATCTCATTTTTTCACCTATATTTTCCAGAGATGTTCTGTTCTTTTCTTTCTACTTCCAACAATAGTTCTTACAAAGTTATCCTCATTTTCTGGATGAGGAAACTAAGGAAAGAGAGGTCAAGTAGCTTTCTTGAAATCAACCTGGTGGAATAAAAAATCTCTCATCTGATCTTTGTGTTGGGCCCTTAAAATGCACGTAATGGGCCCAATTCTATTCCCAGATTCTTCGGTCCTGCCCAACTAAAGGATACTTTCTTTCATGTTCTTTGATTCTGCTTCTGATTCTCATAGCAGCAGAATGTGGTTTTTGCCTTTATTTTTTTGTTGTTTCTAATTCAAATAGCTACCATTTTAGGAGTAGTCTCTTTCTGACAGTTACTGAAAAAAAATCTATGTTTTTCCCCTTGAGCATTATGTTTTGCAGTCTGTTTGTTTACTTGGGTTGAATTTTACCCAAGGCCTTTGAAACTTAACAGAATCTCAGTTGCTGCTGAATTCAAAATCTTGTACAGATTTAGGTCTTATTTGCTGGGTGAACACACACACACACACACACACACACACACACAGTGTTTTTCTGTCTCGTCAACACGAGAAATGATCATTTTTAACTTTTTCTGCAGTTTTAAATATATTGTTTTTCTAACTTAGCAGATAAAACATAGGTTAAAAATCTCTCCACTAAAAATTCACATCTTACAAAAAGACCTTTATTTTTTCTTCAACTTGTTTGTTCTCCTTTGCTTCGCTGCTAAACCCACTCCCTCTTAGCCATTTCTTTTCATGAGACTTTTTCAAATGTTTACACCAGCATTTTCCTCATATTTAGCCTGGATTGAAGAGTCAGCCTATGCCTATCTCATATATTTGTTATGAAGATCAAAGTGGCATAAATACTTTGAAAACTACAGCACTCCGCCACCGCGCGAGGGACTGTGTAACGTGCTTCACATGCAATACACTCCATTGGCCTTTTGTATCATGTTTTTACTCGTTCCCTTCACCTCCCTTCCCCTAGTCTTTCCACTAGCTGCAGTGAATGTCTTCATTTATTAGAAATATGCCATGTCCTTATATATCACCTTTCTTTTGCATTTGTTTTTGTTTGTTTGTTTTGTTTTGTATTTTTGTCTGTAATGCCCACACCAACAGGAACAAATCTGGAAAACTCCTCCCCCTTTAAGTTCCAGTTCACTGGAAGCCTTCTGGATTCATTTGAGCTATAAGTGACAAGTTCCCTGTTGACTCCATTGCAATTTTGCAAACCTGTACTGTACTTCTTACTGTGAAGAGTGTTCATTATAATTGTATTTAAAAGTCAGTCTCCTTCAGTGAAATTCAAACTCTTCAAGTTAACAATTCTTGTTTTTATGAACGTATCTTCTGGTTCCCAACTCTGCCTAGCATATAGTAGGTACTCAATAGATATGGATGGGTGCAATAAATATATTGCAGAATGGATTTACTTTTAAAATAGGTCATTTTCTCATGGCTTATTGGTTCTTTTTGGATTTTCTTATTTTTTAATTTTTGATTGTTTTTGGTTTAGGGTTTTACTTGCTGTCCTAGTTTTACATCTATGTAATATATTTTAGATGTCTTGTATTCATATTTTCCTCCTACCCACTATGTCCATTCTTACCACCTTTCTTTATAATACAGCACTAGGCTCTTCTGCCTTTACAGAAGCCTTCACTTCTCTCATTAGGCCAGGGATACAAGACACCTGGCACATGTGCTACTTACCCCTCTTCCTGTGGCCTTAGAGACATCACTAAATAATTCTAGCTCAGGAGCTGTAGAATCCTTCTAACACATCACTCCACACAGTACTTAGTACCAGCATAGAAACTGAAACCTCTCTGCTATTTCTGGATTAGAAGATTTTCTGTCCAGCTTCCAGTTACTTTTTCCTTGTCTCCTATGCATAAATCCTTGCTTGAGAGACCATGGGTCTTATATTAGAATTTTGAGAAAGTTTAGCAAGCTGCCAGCCTTAATCTATTAGACTTCAGAAGCCAAGAAGCATTTCTGAAATGTGTTGCTACATATGGAACATCTGTGGAGCTGTTTCCATCCTTTGACTTTTTTTTTGTATAAATGAATGTTAATGTCCCTGGAGATTTTTCGGGTTTTAATACACTTCTTTAAGAGACCATTTTCAATATATTTTAGATTCCTGAAGGTTCATTTTCAGGATCTGGACTTCCTAATTGAGTTCTGTGACTGGTGTTGTCTTATCTAGAAATAACATTTTTGATGTCATCATTGGTGGTCTAACAAAAAATGTAAGACATTCTGATAGACAATTGATTCATCAGTATATTAAAGCTGATAAAAACTCCCTCAGAAATAGAAATATAGTCTGTTTATCTAGTTACTACCTTTCTGACATTTTTCTCCCATGACATTACCCTCAATATGTGTTTTTCATTATTTATTTATTTATATTTTAGGATTGGATTTTGCTCTGTTGCCCAGGCTAGGATGTATTGGTGCAAATGAAGCTCACTTTAGCCTTTGCCTCTTGGGCTCCAGTATTTCTTTCGCCTCAGCTTCCCGAGTACCCGAGACTACAGGCGCACACCATCATACCTGGTTAATTTTTAAATTTTTTGTAGAGACAGGGTCTTTCCAAATTTCCAAAGCTGTTCTTGAGCTCCTGCCCACAAGAAGTCTCCTATCTCGGCCTCCCCAAATGCTGGGATTATAGGCATGAGTCACTATGCCAGCCTCGATCAGTTTTTAGAATGAAAATATATGTCTTTTTTTTTTTTCTCAGAAATAGATGACCACAAGTAAATGCACATGGTCTGTATACAATTGCAGGATATGTTTGGATCCACTTAAGTGCATTCATGGATTAACAGTTACAAATCCTTTCTGTAGTGATATAGAGGGCATTATGACCCTCAATAGTTTATGATTTTAATCTCATTCTTCTTTAGGAGATAATGTGCACACATAAAGACAGACCCAGGTTCCATATAAGCAAGTGTGTGACCTAAAACAGAGATTTTAAACATAGGGAACAACCAGAAAAGATCTTTGACATTTAATGATATTCAAATCATTGATATCTGGGATTTTACTGAAAGCTATAGGATAGAACTCAAGCAAAGTTACTACCTCCTTCTGTGCAGTTAATCGTTAAACCTAAGTGACAAAAAGAATGGGAGGGGAATAAATAGTAGATTTGATTTTAAAACATCTTTGGAAGACTTACAGAATAACATATAATTTTGTATTGTATAAAACATAGCTCAGTAAAGAAATCATGAACCTACTCAGTAAAGGTCTTAAAATTGGGAATTATGATGAAGTGAGGGTAGGAGGGAGGAAAGGAGCAGAAGTTGAATGTTGGCTTGTGGCATTAAGGATGATTCTCACTTTTCACTATTGCTACTCATTAACGGAGATGATAGAAGCATTTTATCTCCAGGACAAAACTGGAGGGCTCTTTTCTGAAGACATTGAATGTATTTCTCAAGGGGGTAGTTAGGGCTGTTCAGTGGGATGGGTGACCAAGTCAGGTCTTTCCCTTATACCCTGGGAGGCATCCCAAGCCTGGTTAGTTTCCCACTTGCTTATCCTTGAGGAAAGCCAGCCAGTGCTGCAGCCCTACTGTGCTCATGAAGACACAGTCCTGTGGGAAAACAGACCTGCATAGAGAAGTGTCATGTATTGTGCACATTTAACCTAATTCAACTATGTACAATGGGATATAGAGAACATGTAGAAAAATAATTTAAGTATTTCTCGTTCTACTCAGTGGGAACAACTTCCATATGGCCAGTCAAATGGGAGGCATAAATTTGCTAATTTAGTAGGTCTCAGTTTCTTCATGCTTTTCATAGCATGACCATCTCACTCTATCAAATAAGATTCAACTATTTAAAATGTGTTTAGTATTATACTAGATTAATAATATGTGAAGTATTTCTTGTGGTGTTTAACTTGACTTCTTCCCTAGAGAAATATTTTTGTGGTATATTGTGAAATACTGGACATTTTTCTAGTGACTTTTCCAGGGTCATTTTGACTACATATGAATTTTGCCTCAAATATGGGTGGGGGCAGCAGCATTACTGGTTCAGTAGTAGAACTGTCACCTGCCAAATATCTGTGGTTCTGTCACCTAACTCGAATGCAAGATGGCTTCATTATAACACAGTGGAGAAAATTTTACCAGCTACAACGAAATATTTAAATCATTTTCCCCATTTTTATAATCAACTTTCCTGAGATATTATTAATATACAATAAAATCACAAATTTTAAATGTAGAATCTGAATTGTGACAAATGTATACACTCATGGAAACACTGCCCCGATTGAGATGTAGCATATTTCTCTCATCATAAAATTCATTCAGCCCTGATAGTTTCCTCTTCCATTGAGGCAACCAATGATCTGCCTTTTGAAACTTCACATACATGGATCTCGGCAGAGTGGCTCATGCCTGTAATCCCAACACTTTGGGAGGCAGGGGAGGGCAGATCACTTGAGGCTAGGAGTTCGAGACCAGCCTAGACAACATGGTGAAACCACATCTCTACTAAAAATAGAAAAAAAATAGCCAAGTGTGATGACATGCGCCTGTAATCCCAGCTAGTCAGGAGGGTGAGGAAGGATAATCGCTTGAACCTCGAGGGCAGAGGTTGCAGTGAGCTGGGATTGTGCTACTGTACTCCATCCAGCCTGGGCAACAGAGTGAGACTCCATCTCAAAAAACAACAACAAAAAAAAAAAGAAAACCCAAAGTTCACATACATTATCTTATGGGATATATTTTATTGTTTCTAGATTCTTCTATTCAGTGTGTTTTTGAGGTTCATCTTTCCATTTCATTTCTCACCAGCATCTTTCAATTAATATACCATAATTACTTATTCATTTTCCTTTCGATAGACATCTGGCTATTTCCCTCTTGGGAATAATAAGAATTACACTATTATAAACATTTGTGAGTATGTCTTTGTGTAGACATAGATTTTCACTTCTTTTGAGTGAATATCAATGCGTGACATTGCTGTGATGTGGGTTAGGCATACATTTAGCTTTCGGTTCTCCAATGTGGTTCACTTTCATGAGCAGTGTATGAAAGATCCAATTTTTCTGTTTTCTTGTCAGTACTTGGTATTGTTAGCCTTGTTAAATTTAACCATAGTAGATATAAAATAAGATTTCTTCTTGTTTTAATTTGCATTTCCCTGTTGGCCAATAATGTTAAGCACTTTCAGTTGAACTTACTGGCCATTTGTGTATCTGTTGTGAAAAGTCTATTCACGTCTTTTGCCCAATTTTTATTGGACTGTTTGCCTTTTTATTGGTTGTAAGAGCACTTTTAATATTCTGGATATAGTTCTATGTCATTTATATACACTGGAAATATAGTGGAGATATATTCATCCAGTCTGTTAGTTGACTTTTCATTTTTTAAATGACGTATTCTGAAGAGCAGAAGTTTTTAATTTTTATGAAGTTCAGTGTATTTACGTTTTCATTTTACAATTTCTGCTTTTTTTTTTTGTTCTATCTCAGAAATCTTTGCTTGACTCCAAGTCACAAAGATAATCTCCTACACTTTCTACTAGAAATATTATAGCTCTCACTTTTACATTTAAAATAGTAGTCTAGCTTGAATTAATTTTTGTAGTTTGGGCTTTTACGGTTTCAAATTCTGTATGTCAGCTTATAGGTTCATCAAAAGTTTGGCTGGTTTCTTATAGTGTAAACGCTTGTTCCTATGCTTTCCTTACCTCCAACATTAGCGTTTGGCTCCAATTATGACAGCTGTGTCCCTTGATCACCTAGGAAATGCTTTGTCTCTCTGGAATTTGATTCTCTTAGACTTCTTTGGAGCCACAGCTCTTCAGTATCTTTAAAGAAAGGTATGTAATTAGTCTGTTAAAGACCATTTCTTACAGTTTGGGAGGGAGCACATTCTGTTCTTATTTCTCTATGTCCTAACCACCAAGAAACTTTCACACTACCATTTTAAAAGAAGAAATGACAATTGAACTTAGGAAGAAAACCTGTAGCATGGAAGAGAAGAACATAATTACTCTGGTTCGAATGATGATGTCCCCTCTAAAATTCATGCTGGAACTTAATTTGCAATGCAACATTGTTAAACGGTATGGCCTTTTTAAAGGTGATTAAGTCATGAGGTCTCATCCCTCCTGAATGAGATTGGCACCTTTATAAAAGAGCTTAAGATTGAAGAAAGAGCTCTCTGTTATCCTGGTCTTCTGCCATGTGAGGACTTGGCATCCCTGCCCTCAGGAAGATGAAGCCTCCCTCTTAAAAACAGAGTGGGCATCCCTTCACCTGACAACAAACTTGCCAGTACCTTGATCTTGAATTTCTCAATCTTCAGAACTGTCAGACATAAATTTCCATTTATAAATTAGCCCGTCTGTGCTGTTTTGTTATAGCAGTACAAGATTATATGATAGAAACCAGAGCAATGGGGTTGTTGCTTCAACCTGAACATACAGATTTGGATTTAGAACCAGGCAATGGATACAGATTGAAACAGTTTTAAAGTTAATGCTGGAAAAAATCCTATATTGCTGTGAGTGGAGCATTAAGGGTGTGTCTGGTAAGGGCTCAGAAGAAAAGAGCTGTAGAGAAAGGCTGTCTTAAAGATGATCTAAGTGGTCATGAACAGAAGGTTGGTAGAAATGTGGATGCTAAAAGACCAGTTTGATGAGGTCTTACACAGTCATGAGGAATACCTTATTGGAAACAGAAGAAAAGGCCATCCTTCTTAAACAGTGGCGAAAAACTAGCCCACATGTTTCCATATCATATTGCTTTGTGGAAGGCAACATTTAAGTGTTATGAACTAGGAAATTTAGTGGAAAATATTTCTAGGCAAAGTGTTTAGGGTGCTGCATGACTTCTCTTAACTGCTTATACAGTTAAAACTGAGAATAGAGAAAATGAGTTAAAGACCAGATTTATAATCAAATAGGAAGCAGAACATAAAAATTTAGAAAATTCTCAGCCTAGTCGTATAAAGAGTAAAAAAAGCATGTTTAGGAGAGAAAACCAAGGGTGTGCCTGGCTAAGTGACCCTTTGATGAGAAGATTTATGTGGGCAGAAGTTAGCCCCATGCTATTCCTAAGAGAGTCAAAGAGTGACCTGGAAGGCATTTCACATGCCTTTGAGGCTGCCAGTTCCATCACAGGCCCAGAGTGCCAGGGCCCTGGGCCAGAACAATTTTAAGGGAGGGACTCAGCAGGCCGTGGAATTTTGAGGTTTGCTGCCCAGGGTGCCTCAAGTCTTTGCTTCTTGAATTCCAGCACACTGCTACTTGACCACCATAGCTATGGGTCCACTCCAGAGGGCATAAACCAAAACCCTTGCTGGCATTCATGTAGTGTGAATTCTGCAGGCTTACGGAGTATATGTACATGAAGGCTTGGCTACCTCCACCTAAATTTCAGAGGATGCCTGGGAGAGTCTCAGGTTTCAGGCAGAGAATTGCCAAAGGGGTTAGGGGAAAGGAAGAAGGTCCCTACTAGGACAGTGTCTAACAACCATGGAGACTGGGTCACCACAGAGAGTCCCAGCTAGAAAAATGTCTAGTAGAGCCATGGGAGCAAGGTCACCCCAAGACCCCAGAACTATAAGGCACCAAAGTGTGACTTCCCAGCCTGGGAGAGCTTCAGGCACCTGATCCCTGCATGTGAGAACTGATATGTGGGCTGCTCACAGCAAAGCCTGAGCCCAGGGCTTTGAAGGCCAAACCTTCACACCCTAGTAGAGGGCAGGACATAGAATCACAGAAGATTATCCTCAAGCCTCAAGATTTAGTGTTTCTCTCCTTGGGTTCTGGACTTACCTGGGGCCTTTGACCCTTTTCTCCTTGCCTGTTTCTCTTGGAATGGAATGCCTATCCTAGCATTGTATTTTGGAAGCACATAATTTGTTTTTGCAGGCTCACAGCTGGAAGGGGATTTGTCTCAGGGTGAACTGTACCTAGAGTCTCACCCATATTTGAGTTAGGTAAGACTCTGCACTTGAGACTTTTGAGCTGATGCTGACATGAGTTAAGACTTTGGAGGCTATTGGGATGGAATGAATGTATTTCACATGTTGAAAAGACATGAATTTTGGGAGTCCAGGGGTGGAATGTTACGGATTGAATGATGGTTCCCCCTCCAAAATTTGTGTTTAAAACTTAATCCTCAGGCCAGGCGTGGTGGCTCATGCCTGTAATCCCAGCACTTTTGGAGGCCAAGGCAAGTGGATTACCTGAGGTCAGAAACTCGAGACCTGCCTGACAAACATGAAGAAACCCTGTTTCTAAACAACCAATCAACCAAACAAATACCCCCCAAAACCAAAAACTTAATCCTCAACGCAACGATATTAAAAAGTGTGGCCTTTGGGAGGTCAGTCATGAGGACTTGGCCCTCATGAATGGGATTAGCACTTTTTAAAAAGGGATTAAGGTTGAAGGAAGTGCTCTCTTATTATTCTGTTCTCCTACCATGTGAGAATGCAACGTCCCTGCCGGCAGGAGGATGCAGCAACAAGGCCCCCTCTTGGATACAGAGAGAGCAGCCCTTACCAGACACCAAACCTGCTGATACTTTGATCTTGTTCTTCCCGGCTTTCAGAAGAGTGATAAATAAATTTCTGTTATTTATAAATTACCTAACCAATGGTATTTTGTTATATCAGCATAAGCAGACTAAGACAATAATCAGAAAAGAAAGATAAATTTTATAAATCAGTGATGTGTGAACACTGTAAAGACAGATAATGTAACAGACAGAAAAGTATATTTCAAATATTCTCATCATCAACTTTGATACTAGTAAAATAGATAATCCATCCATAAAATGAGGACAGAACAATATAAGAAGAAACAATTAAGAAGAAATTTCCCCAGTAAATTAAATTTTTGTTATTAATGGAAGAGTTAAAAATATAACTCTCCTAGGGCATAGGACAAATAATATTTAATAAAAATAAAAAGACAAATCTGTTAGATCAATCCAGTGGTTCTTCCTCTTATTGTAAAGTTCCACAGAGAAAAAAGCTAATTTGGGGAGGGTGTTGATTATCAAATAAATTTTAAAATATTATTTAAGCTGAAGGAAGAGAAGTGATTGAATTTACATATCCAGAGCCAAGTGAAGTAAATGAGAAGGAACTCATTTTTGTATTCCTGTTGCATTGTCTTTGATTTTCAAAACTCTAAGAAGAAAGGATCTTAAGACATTCTGTAACAGGAAGAGAAGAATACCTCATTTACAAGGAAATAATCTTCAAACTGGTGTCAAACGTTTTATCAGAAATACTAGAGGCAGCAAGCAGTGGAATAGTTTTGTTCATTTTCTGAGGAAATACTATTTTCAGTTTCGAATATGGTTTTCAGCCTGATATGGTTTGGATCTGTGTTTCTACCCAAATGTCATGTGGAATTGTAATCCCCAGTGTTGGAGGTGGGGCCTGCTAGGAGAGGATTGAATCATGGGAGCAGTTTCTCATTGTTTAGCACCTACATGTTGGTCTCGTTACTGTAATAGTGAGTGAGTTCCCACGACATCAAATTGTTTAAAAGTGTGTAGCACCTCCCTACCTTCCTCCTGCTCTGGTTATGTGAAATCCTGGATTCCCCTTTGCTTTCTGCCATTCTTGGAAGTTTCCTGGGGCCTTACCAGAAGCAGAAGCCACTATACTTCGTATACAGCCTGCAGAACTATGAGCCAATTAAACCTCTTTTTTTTTTTTTAAATAAATTAACCAGTCTCTGGTATTTATTTACAGCGATGTGAGAACAAACTAATAAAGAAAATTGGTATCAAGAAGTGGGGTATTGCTATAAAAGCTTCTGAAAATGCAGCAGCTTTGGAACTAGGGAATGGGCATGGGTTGAAACAATTTGAAGGGCTTAGAAAAAGACGGGAAGATGATGGAACATTTGAAACATCCTAAAGTCTTGTCAAATTCTTGTGACCAAATGCTGATAGTGATATGGACAGTGAAGTCCAGTCTGAGTAGGTCTGAGGTACTTTGGGAAACTGGAGTAAAGGTCACTTTTGCTATGCATTAGTGAAGAGGTTGGCTGCATTGTGCCCTTGCCCTGGTGATCTGTGGAACTTTGCAAGTGATGATTTACGGTATTTGGTGGAAGAAATTTCTAAGCAGTGAAACACTTAAGGTTTGGCTTGGTTGTTTCTAACAGCCTATGCTTAAATGTATGAGCAAAGAAATGACCTGAAACTGGAACTTAAATTTAAAAGGGAGGCTGGGTGCAGTGGCTCATACCTGTGATCCCAGCACTTTGGGAGGCCGAGGCAGGTGGATCACGAGGTCAAGTGATCAAGACCATCCTGGCCAACATGGTGAAACCCCATCTCTTCTAAAAACACAAAAGTTAGCTGGGAATGGTGGTGTGTGCCTGTAGACCCAGCTACTCAGGAAGCTGAGGCAGGAGAATTGCTTGAACCTGGGAGGTGGAGATTGCAGTGAGCCGAGATTGTGCCATTGCACTCCAGCATGGCGCCTGCTGACAGAGTGAGACTGTGCCAAAACAACAACAACAACAACAACAAATTTAAAAGGGAAGCAAACTGTAAAAGTTTGAAAAATTTGCAGCCTGTTCCTGTGGTAGAAAAGAAAGGTCAATTTTTAGGAGAGGAATTTGAATAGGCTGTAGAAATTTGCATAACTAAAAGGAAGGGAAATACTGGTAGCCAAGACAATGGGTAAATGGACTGGAAGGCGTTTTAGAAACCTTTGAAGCAACCCCTCCCATCCCAGGCCCAGAGGCCTAGGAGGGAAGAATGGTTCCATGGGCCAACCCCAGAGTCCCATTTCCCTGAGCGGCCTCAGGACCCTGCTTTTTGTCTCCCAGCTCCTCCTACTCCAGTCTTGACTCTATCCAGATACAGCTCAGGCCACTGCTTCAGAGGGTGCAAACTGTAAGCCTTGATAGTTTCCACATGTTGCTAAGCCTGTGAGTGTTCTGAATGCAAGAACTAAGGCTTTGGAGCCCTTGCCTAGATTTAGAGAATGTATGGAAAAGCCTGGATGTTCAGGCAGAAACCTGCTGCAGGGATGGAGCACTCATGCAGAACCTCTGCTAGGGCAGTGCAGAGGAGAAATGTGAGGTTGGATCCCCCAAAGAGAGTCCCCACTGGGGCACTGCTAGTGGAGCTGTGAGAGGAAACCACCATCCTCCAACTCCCAGAATGGTAGATTCACCAGCAGCTTTCACCTTGTGCCTGGAAAAGCCACAGACACTCAATACCAGTCCATGAGGGCAGCTGCAAGGGCTGATCCCTGCAAACTGACAAAAGCATGGCTGACCAAGGATTTGGGAGCCCATCCCTTGCACCAGGATGCCCTGGAGATGGGACATGGAGTCACAGAATATTATTTTGGAGCTTTAAGGTTTAATGATGACCCTGCTGGGTTTTGGATTTGCATAGGGCCTGTAGCCTCGTTCTTTTGGTCAACTGCTTCCTTTTGGAATGGGAGTATTTACCCAATGCCTATACCCCATTGTGTCTTAGAAGTAACTAACTTGTTTTTAATCTTACAGGCTCATAAGCAGAAGGGACTAGCCTTGTCTCAGATGAGACTTTTGACTTTAGAGTTAATGCTAGAATGATTTAAGACTTTGGGGAACTATTGGGAAGGAATGATTGTATTTTGATGTGTCAGAATGAAACAAGGTTTCAGAGGGGCCAGGGATAGAAAGATATGGTTGAAATCTGTGTCCTCACCCCAGTCTCATGTGGAATTATCATACCCAATGTTGGAGGTGGGGCATGGTGGGAGGTTATTGAGTCATGAGGGTGGATCCTTCATGAATGATTCAGTACCATCACCTTGGTACTATTAATTGTGATCGTGAGTGGGTTCTCATGAGATCTGGTTGTTTCAAAGTGTTTAGCACCTCCCACCTCTTTCTCTTCCTCCTACTCCAGCCACGTGAAGTGCTAGCTCACCCTTCACCTTCTGTCATGATTGTAAGTTTGCTGAGGCCTCCCCAGAAGCTGAGCTGATGCTGCCATGCTTTCTGTACAGCCTGCAGAACGATGAGCCACTGCAACCTCTTTTCTTTGTAAACTACCCTGTCTCAGATATTTCTTTATAGCAGTGTGAGAACAAACTAAGGCAAAACCAAACTCAAAGGGTGGTCAAAATAAGGGCATTTTAAAGCATCAAGATTTTTAGACCCCTATATGTTTGACCCGCCCCCCCCTTTTTGAATCTATTCGTTGAACTTAAGAATGAATTTCAATAAAGAATTATTTTTTAATAAGAAACAGTGAGACTGATGAAGAGCCTCCCATAAAAGATGAAGATAAATTATGTAGCAGGTCTAGAAAGTAGTTAGTTAAAAGCATAGAGTTCAAAAACTTCAAGAAGGATACACTCAAGTAGAAAAATGAAGCATTGACTACCAATAAAGTTTTTTTTTTTCACATGAACCAAGTGAAGTGAAAAAGCATGTGTGTGTTCTCTAAAGAGAAAAGAAAGATAATTGTAAGCCACTGAATGAACAACACAAACTATATAAGGAAATTAGGTTTCAAATAAAAAGCATAAGAATATAACAAAATGTACCATAACTTTAAGTACCAGATATAGCATTAAAAAAAGAATTTAACTATTTTGATTTAGAGCTTATGACATTGCATTCAAAGATAAATAAACATCATCCTGGCATACCACCTGGCTCTCCAACAAATAATTTATATGGTCATAATAAACTATTTTTCAACTTTAGAATTAACCTATAAAGTCACAGGCACATTAAGCAAATGCTACAAATTTTGACAATGAAAACAAAGGCACTCGATGGTAGACGGTGTCAAGGGAATATGAGGTGAAGGAATGTGGAGGTATGACTACTTTAACAAAATGGGAAGATTTTTCCTCTGAGGTTAATGAAACAAGACAAAGGTTTAGATACATCACTTAAAATTACAACTCTAACTGTAGTTGTAATTTTACTTACAATTTTAACCATAGAAGAACAAAGTTTGGAAGGGAAGTGGATTGTGCAAATAAGCTAAATTCTTTTCCTTTATAGAGGGAGGGAATAAACAGTGTCTGAAAAAAGTAAATTATGAGAGTAATATAAGACTAAAAATAAGAGTTAGTGAGCTAACCACTAGAGAGTTAAACTACAGAGCCAGCTAATTTAGTTAATTGCTTCTAAGAAGCCCAGGTAGGGAGGGTGAGGAAATGAACTGTTGTATTTTAACTTATTAGTTTAGTATTTCCCCACTTACGTGTGTTCTTTTGTGAAAAATGCTTAAAAGAAAGAATCCATGACTTCTTAATAGACTCTTATTTATCCTTAAAGACTTACTTTGCCAAAGTATAATACGCGGAAAGTAAAAACATAAGTCTCATACAAATATATAATGAATATATGGCAAAGGTTTTATTCAGCTCATTAATCAATGAAAATAATAGGAAGAGGGTAAAGCTGGGTCAAAGAATGTTAAAAGGAACAAATTTTGTCTATCACAATTGCGTTTTGAAATAAATTTGAGTTAGAGACAAAGTGAGTTAGTCCTATAGGGTAATAGTAATGTAACCTTGTAATTGTCTTTTCATTAAGATGTATGTTATGTTAGTAAGATGTATGTTACATACTTATGTTAACGAGTAAATTTTCCCATGAACTAGTAAATATCAAAGTCAAACATTGAATTCTTCCAGAGTTAAATAATCCTTGTGTGAGCTTGTTGAACAATGTCCAAACCTAACATGGAAAGAATACATTTTATTCTCTTGATTATCAGTTTTACATAACTGTCATTTCTAAAAGAGCTTAAAGTCTTAGGAGGCTTTCCCTGACTCTCTGACCATCTGGTTTTCCCTGGCTGTGTTTGCATTTCCATGTCATACATCTATTATAGCAAGAACCACATTTTAAGTGTTTCTTGCTGTATCACTCCCCTATTAGAAAGCAAGATTTCTGTGTGCAGGACTGGTATGCAGTAAATTGTCAGGATGTTTGTTGAATTAATGATTAAACGGTCAAATGTTATCAGCTATCTTTATAATGCAGAGATAAGAAAATAGAGATGAGAATGCAGGAGGAGAAAGATGAGTAAACAAATAACTGGAAGGGAAAAACTTCAATCTCCTACCAAATCTATTGATGTGGCAATTTGCAAGTCGTCCACTAAATAGCTGGGAGAAACTCTACTGTCTTTTAATGCAGCGACATTCAGATGTTAAAGGAAGTATAACTGGAATAGAAGGACTGCCAGGTTAAATGACTTGTTGAAGCCTCATCTCTTTCTTAGATCTTTGGTAAACCTTTATCTTAATGCCAAATGTACTCTTGAATGAAATAAAAAGGAAAACATTAAGGAGAAATTGTCCGTCTGTTTATTTCATACCTTGGGCTAAAAAAGCGAAGAAATGGTGCCACTTGAACGTTGCTAAAGCCTATAATCATAAAGCTTTGTTTTCCTGCTACTAGAACTACCCTTCCCCCCATAAGTGATGTGGTGAACCAAGTGATTTGGGGAGAAAATAATGTGTGTCTTCCTTAAAGAAGAGAAAAGACAAGTGTAAAACACATAAGGGACAACACAAACTCTATAAGGAAATCATGTTTCAAATAAAAAGCATAACAAAATATTTGAGCATGATTTTGAGCAATAGATATATTGCCCAAATATATAACCAGACTGTATGCAAACACAGCACCTGGAAACTGGGGCACCGTTGGGCTTGTCTTGTTTCCAACAGTGCTTGGAGACTAAAAATTTCTCTCCAAAAGAAGTCGAGTGGTCCTGGCTGCTGTTTGGCATCTGTATTGTTTGTCTGTCTTGCTAACATATGGAAGTCTTCCCCCACCCCTCATTCCGATAAAAGGTTTCTATTTTAAGCTGCTTAAAATTGACTCCTGTTGACGTAACTGATTTATGGTCTTTCTTGTTCTTTTTAATTTTTATTTTTAAATGTTGTGGGTATGTTCCTGAATAGAATGAGGTCCGGCTGCTTGTTCTCATGGTCCAATAATGAGATACAGACAGACTGGGAAATAAGGGAGTTTATTTCCGCAACTGGTTATAGGGAGAAGGCTGGAGTAACTCACGAGACCAAATCAAAGTTACAAGTTTTCTTTCTAGTGCTTATATACATGTTAAGCTTCATGCCTACATGTGGGAGTGTACTTACAAGCATGAGTGTTTCATTTAATCTATATCTAATCTTTAATTAGGGTCTGAGATCTGGAAAGTTTTCTCTCAACTCTTGGGAAGTTTCTTAATCTAAAGTGGGCCCTGGTACAACATATATGTGTAAGAAGGCTTTTATTATTCAATCAGACTTCAGGGTCTAAGAAAGTGGAGGTGGACATCTTAATGGGTTTGTTTTCATATTCCAGCCCTTGTACTCAGGCACCAGTTTCTCCAGTTCTCTAATGTTTAACTTATACATGCATCAGAGTTATAATAGAGAGTTTGTGGAAACTGACTCTTCTGATGGCCAGTGGGAGCTGGGCCGGCTACAGTATGGTAGATATATATATCTGCGGAGTACATGAGATGTTTTGATACAGGCAGGCAATGTATAAAATCACATGATGTAAACTGGGGTTCCTATTCTCCCAAGCATTTATCCTTTGTATTACAAATAATCCAATTATGTTTTTATATGTCATTTTTAAATGTATAATTAAATTATTACTGACTATAGTCACCCTGTTGGGCTATCAAATACTGGCTAAGCTAGTGAAGGGTCCAGGAGAGGTGGGGACCTTAAGGCACTGTGGGGAGGGCCGTGGGGCATGCCCTACTTGAGGGAGGCTGGTACGGCTCAGCTCCAGCTAATTGTTCTTATGTACTTAAGTGAGCCTATAGTTTCCAAGAATATCATTTGTGAGATGCTGAAGGTACAAATTTGTAGATAGAATCTTCTACTTCTTAAAATGGTCTGTGTTCTAAAGGAAATGTACTAGTAGGCTTCATTCACTTGGGGACCAGTTGACAGCTGAAGACTTGACCTTGACCTTTTAGCCTCCGAATTAGTCTCCCTGCAGCCATCTTTGTTCTCTCCTCTGTTCTCCACACTGCAGCTGGAGTGGTCTTTTAAAAAGGCAGACCTAATGGCATCTCTTCTCTGTCTAAAACCTTCCAGAAGCGTGCTGTTAGAGTTAGGGGAAAGGCCAGAGGCTTTCTTATGCTTTAGGAATGTCTTCAGGGCTCTTTGTACCCGCCACCCCTCTCCCAGTTCTGTGTACACTTTTTGCAACTACTTCTAGCTCCTCTAAATCACCACACCAGCAACTAAAGCCTTTGCTAATACTAGTCCACCCACTTGGGATGCTTCTCAACCCTCCTACCCACATTACTTAGCACACTTTTAAACACCTTTCAAGGCTCAGATTATGTTTTAACAGACCTTCATTAACCCCCTTCACTGGGTTGATTCCATCCCCTTTGTATTTGGTCGATGTGCCCTAATTCTCCCATGTTGTACTGCAATCAAACCTTGAATTCCAATTATCTGCTTAGCAGATGTCTTTCCTACTGGACTGTGGTGTTCCTTAATGGTTGGAATGATGTTGGGCTCGTCTGATGGTGCAGCTTTTGTACCTGGCACAGTGTCATGCACGCAGTGTAGAACTTTATAAATATGCATTGATTTGACATTGAATTAACATTTCCTGTGACGAGTATGAAATGTTGTAAGGACACAGGATTTCATAAGGGGATAAGCTGTGCTTCCCCACAGTGATCTTTAGACTGTGTTTTCTCTAAGACTTAAAATCCAGTCTTGTGAAAGATGAGGGAGTTCTATGCAGTGATTTACTTTCCCTTAAAATGAACTTGTTTTGCTTTCTGAAAGATAGGTTATTAATTGGTCACTATTTTTCTTCAAAGATGCTCAGTTGTCTTTATGTTTATTCTGTGACATTAAAAAATAACTGAAAGGACTTTCAGAATGTCAAATATGTAGTCATGTGGCCTAAAAGTTAAAAACTTCTCTACTTCAAGTGCTCTCAACGTGACTGGAAGAGAAATATATGACTTCAGTAGTTAAACATAAAAAAATAGGTAAAAAAATTAAGACATTTCATCACTCTGAATTTAAATTAAGAATAGAGAGGAGCTTATACCCTTCAGTACACAATAATACAAATCAAGATATATGAGGGGACCCAATGGAGATAGATGGTGAATAGAAGTGGGGGTCAGAGAAAGAAGCTGAGGAACAGACACAATAAATTCCTGCTTTCTCCTCTTTCCTATCTCCAATCTTTACATGAAGATATAGAAAGGAAGAGACAAACTTTCCTGTATCTATGGCAGTCACTTCCAAGGTCACTGCTAAAAGCCATAGTCAGTCCTTTTTGGATGTGTGGCACAACTGTGGATAGATATCGTCTTTTAGTTCTTATTTCATAACCTGTGTAAAATGGAGCCCACCTCTGCCCAAAACAATTGCAGATTGTGTACAACGAGATAGTAGATTCCTTATTTTTTTAGGAAATGTGTACTGCTCTTATTTCCTGCCCTTTTATTCCTTATATTAAATTTATATCTAGAGTGCAGAATTTAAAAACCAGAAGAAAGTGTCTCCAAATGCCATAATGCATGAGGTTATTTCTATTAATTATTTCCTGGAAGAAAAGTTATTCTTCGAGTCAAAGGACATCAACTTATCTGAGCATGGAGATGCTGCCTAGGTTCCCTTCTGGGATGCTGACTCGGGTGACTTCATTGTGAAGAAAAGTTTACTGACAAAACTGGAAGCCAATGTAGAATACACTCTAATTTTTGTAGGAGGGAGTTTCCAGTCTCTTTTTCAAGGCTTTTTTTTTTTTTTTTTAGATAGCAGCTGGAACAAATGTATGTCTACATGTTTATATCATTTCTTCCGCCTCCTCCTCCTCCTCCTCCTCCTCCTCCACCTCCACCTCCACCTCCTCCTCCTTCGCCTCCTCCTCCTCCGCCTCCTCCTCCTCCCCTTTCTTCCTCTTCTTTCTTCTTCTTTCTTCTTCTTCTTTCTTTCTTTTGGTCTGGAAAGATTGCTATTTCCATAGTCTCTAAGGAAGGCCCTCTAGTCTTTCCAGATTGGTTCTGTTTAAATTTTGTGATTCATAAACAGAAGGGAAGGGAAAAGAAAAGACAAGAGTGAGAGCCAAAGATATTTCTCTTGAAGTCATTGGCTTGTATTGAGGTATTGATTTATAAATGGCAAGTACATGGGAGACACTTTTTCAAAAATGGTCTTAAAAAAAAAAAAAAAAGAACGTAGGTTATTAGTTTACCCCCTTTGTAATGTTGAATCATTGTGAGTTAAAAACAACAACAAAAACAAACGAGCTCACTCAATATTACTTTTGGTGGTTAACCTTATTCTTTATTAGACTTCCCTTTATTAGTTTTTTTGACTAAGAAACTCACCTTACTAAAGACTCCTTTCTGTGTCTTTATTGTGGAAAATGTGGAAGCAAAAGTCCTGACTATTTTAAATATTGTTTATTGAAAACACTGTGCAGCAGAGGGTGAGCTAAAGAGGAGGTGGACTAAATGCACATGATCGTCCCTTCACATCAGTCCTGATTGTGTACAAGTCATTTAAATCACACCTCTGGTACAGTAGCCACTTGCCATGTGTGACTATTACACACTTGACATGCATATACTAAGTCCAAATTGAGATGTGCTCTCAGTGCAAAGTACACAGAGATTTTCAAGACTTAGTATAAAAAATATAGGGTATCTTTATTCATTTTAACAACTTTATTGAGATATAAATCATATGTTGTATACTTTACCCATTTCTAATACATTTTCAAGGTTGACTACCTGTTTAAATGGTAATATTTCTGATACATGGGGTTATAGTATATTGAAACTTCACCTTTTCTTTTTACTGACTACTAGAAAGTTTAAAAAACGTGGCTCACATTATATTTCCATTGGATAGCACAGACTTAGGTAATGGCTTGTGAGTATATGACTTCTTAAAGAAAATGCAACCAAAGTATTCTTTGACTGATCAGTCAATGAGTATTTTTTTCAAAGTTAGGAATTCTGTGAGTCTGCTTCCTTTCTTCTTCTATTTACCAAAAATACAGCAGGTGGCATCTCTCTCCCTCTGGGTTAGTTAGAAAATCATCTTGGTGGGTTTTACCTAGCAAAAGTAGGTGAAGAAAAATAGTATAATCTCTATTTTCCAAAGACTTTAAATCATACTTGACGTAAGCTAATGTCAATATGTATTTATGTCATCTAATTTCTCTTAGGGGATCATAGCTAACTTGCTGTGCTGTCTTGTTCAAATGTTTCACACTAGGTCTGGTAGCACTCTTTGAATACACCTTTCTGTTCTATGAATTGAATGTTTCAAACCTGTCACAGAGTCATATAAAAGTAACCTTGTGAAGGAACTTTTTTAATCAAGTGAGTCAAAATGTTGCTTTTTTTCCTGGCAAAAACAGGACTTTGGTCCTCTTGATGGACTGTGTATGGAAATCCAGGCTGTGATGAGGTTTTTAATGTGGGCCTTGGTTTTAAATAATGCTTTTGAAACTAAATTTGCATTTTCTTTTATTATCTCCATGAAGGAAAGTAATTAGAAATTGAGTCTTCAAGAAAATAACTAAACATCACTGGCATTCTTTAACAATGTGAACTCTCTTGAAATCCTGCTCTTTAAGGGATCATGTTTTTTTATTTCCTTCTGTTTCATGGGACCTTTACACTGAACAGACTGAGAGCAGCCAAGTGGGCAACCTTGGCCTTGCTTTGGCTGATAGTCTCATTAGAAATATATCAAAGGGTGGGAAGCATTTAATGATCCCTCCATTAGTATCCTTTCCTTGGGTGGTTTTATAGCCATTTATTTAGAAATAGTGTTTGTCAGATCTGGGGGAATATTCTAGGGTGATGGGCCTTGATGTCAGCTGCACATGGAAATCAACAGTTGCACATCTGGGTTTCCAGACCACACCCAAAACCAGTGAAATGAATTAATGGCTATGCCCTATGCATCAATATTTTCCAAGTTCCAAAGGGTGAGTCCAATATACAGCCACATTTGAGAATGGCTGCTTTTAAGATTATCTACCACAGTTGTTTTAAAGAATTCGTAAGCACGGGAGCACCTTTTGCAAGTGGCATGTTACCTGGAATCTTTATAAAAGATGTACTGTTGTCTAAACCAGGGCTGAGTCTGTTAACCCACTTCACCTTCCCCTTGTTTCCTGCCACTAAGGGAGCTTCTATGAAACCAAGGGCTTCTTGAAGCACTGATTAACCCCTGCTCTAATCTGAAATTGTTACTTCATGGGTCTGAGACTCAAACCTGTCCAGTAACTTGCTCAAAGACACTTTCTTTTTTTCCACCTTTTTCTTTGTCTTCCTCCTCAATTTTCTTTCCTTCCAAAGAAGAATGCAGTTAGGTAAGCAGCAGAAACATAATTTTAGCCTGATGTGTTAGATTTGAATAGTGGCCTTCCTTCTTTTACCCTCTCGTAGATCTTCAAGCCCTGGAAAGCAGTGAGGAAGAAAGCCTAGAACTCCCTAAATACTATGTGTTGTCTGTGAATAGATAATACCTGACAGATATATTTGCTACTAATTTTTCATATACAAACAGATGCCACTGTGACTGATAAAAATAAGTTTATTCCAAAAATAAATATATTCAAAATTATGATGTACCTTTACTAGCTTTTGGTCATGATGCATTTTATCAATCAGTAATAGCAATAGCCCTGATTGAGCATTTACTATGTGCTAGATACTGCACTTAATGCCTTATTTGTGCATTTTCTTTGAGTGTCATAAGAACCATGGGGGACAAGGATTATTAATTATCTTCATGTGAAAAACAGAGACTGAGAGGTTGAGTAACTGGACCGTTTTTATATAGCGAAGGCTGGTGTACTCAAACTGTGTTTAACCATTCAACCGTATGCCTCTCAATAGATAACTGATAAAAGTATTTTTTTTTCAGCAAGTCTTTTTATTATTATTATTTTAAAGGAACTATCATTTCAAGAGGGCTAAAAATCACTGCCCTGCAACATGCTGCTCCTTGTCCTGTTCCTTGACTTTTTATTGGACTCTGGACATAGCTCAGTTCTTCTTTTCATAAAGTGATGACAGACCCAATGTCTACAGGGACAAGGCAGGGAATGTTAATGAGTAAAATAGGTCAGGTTTGCATTTTAAGCATGCGTGAAAGGTTTGTAAAATCGTAGAACAATGAAAACATGGAACAATAATAACCATAGAATAACCTATTTTTCTGAAGCCTGCTGCTCTCTGAGACCAGCCTTTTCCTCTGTTTATTCTCACTTTTGTTATAAATGTAGCCACCCAAGTATTTCTCTGTTAAAAAGGTCTGTCTCTCTATCTATCTATCTATCTATCTATCTATCTATCTATCTATCTATCTGGAACAAGTTTAAATGGCCATAGATATTAGACTTATTGCTGGAGATACAGTAAGAAGTGGCGGGGTCTAGGGAAGCTTAGAGAATATGTTTCTTCTCAAAAGGTCAACCTATTACTCACCTCTAAAATATTGTCACTACTACTGTGTTGCCAGACATTAGGATTGTATAGGAGAATCTGAAAAATTGGCCCTTTTTATGTGAAATATTCTAATTTTCTAATGTTGACTTAAACATTATAAAAACACTGTGGAGGCTAAACAAATACATGTTTTCAACCTCGTTATCTCTTGAGCCTCCAGGTTACGAACTTTCTTTTTAATGGGGAAGAAACACCAACACCAAATTATGGAAAGCAAGACAAACCTAGTAATGTCATGGGCAAAAAAAAAAGCACACAGGATTTGCTCTGGATAGTGTCTGCACTGTCCAGCAGGACATCTTAGCTGCTGTGTGTCGTGGGCAGCTGTAGAGCCAGGTAGCCCTCCCTCTTCACAGACGGACTTGCGCTCGTTGCCAGTGACTGGGAGAGTTGAGGTGTCAGTGGGCTTCCTGCCAAGCTTGTTTCTCATTAACTTTAACTTGATGAACATTTCAGGATGCAGGAGCCTGGCAGCCTTGCTGCAGAAGCAACACACCTCTGAGATAACAGGAAAAAGAAGGTTGCAGATACTGTTTTTGCTTTGTGTGTCAAGAGAGTCTTCCAAGAAGCTATCAAAAAATCAGTTGCCCTGCCAAAATTCCACCTGATTGGCCAAATATGCATTGATCTTTTCTACATTTACCAGGGTATTTCTTCTTTCTGGCTACTTCCATTTACTTTTAGCTATTATTTCACCAAGTAAGAATAACAAGGCTCTCAGAATGGCAGATTATAGAAGAGGTCTTAAAGATGTAATGTAACCCCTTCATGTTAAGAATCTTTGAACCAAGGCCAAGAAAAGAGAGACTCTTTGCAAGGAGTGCTCTGCAAGTTAGAACGAGAACTGAGGCTTCCTTAGTCATTGTTCATTTTTCAGATTCCCAAATCTTGCTGTTGAGCAGAATCCCATGAAGAGCATTAAAGCACAGCTGTGCCAGGACACGGAGGCTCACGCCTGTAATCCCAACACTTTGGAAGGCTGAGGTGCGCAGATCACTTAAGGTCAGGAGTTTGAGATTAGCCTGGCCAACATGGCAAAATCCCGTTTCTACTAAAAATATAAAAATTAGCTGGGTGTGGTGGCATGTGCCAGCAGTCCCAGCTATTCAGGAGACAGAGGCAAGAGAATCACTTGAGCTCGGGAGACAGAGGTTCTAGTGAGCTAAGATCTTGCCATTGCACTCTGGACTGGGTGACATAGCAAGACACTCTCAAGAAAATCACCAAAAATGTGCACACACAGCTGTACGGAACACCCCAAACCTATTGAATTAGAAATCCTAGGGATGGAAACTAGGAATGTATATATTTTTCAGGTCCCTGGGTCATTCTAAGGTCTTTTTAATGGTTGATTGTTGGAAATCACCGACTTCAGCTTGTGATTCTGCACTCAAATGTGTCACAATTGAATTCTAGTGCAGGCATTCCTACTAAGAACTCTTGATTTTCACATTTGGTTTAAGGCAGAGTGGTTTACTGTTGCCTTTTGAGACAAATCCAAGAAAGCAGAAACTGTCATACATTGCATAGAAATGGCTTGTTGTCAAGCATCTCTGATGCTGGACAAATTTTAGCTAAAGCGTGCTCAAAGAGTTACTGCATTTGAGGTTCTTAATGCTTATGTGAGCAAAACTCTCAGGATTTCTCCCTAAAGCAAAAAGAATGAGATATATCACAGTTGTTGAAAGACAGGTTTCTGATGATACGCTTAACTTTAGCCGCTGAGATCTTTAATATCTTCTCTGGCCATGAGCGAATAGCTGTGGTCACCATAGTAAAAGTAATTAAAACAGCCAATATAATTTACTAAGTCCGGACTCTATGACAGAACTGGACTAAATGCTGTTTTATATATTATCTCACTTAGTCTTTACAAGCACTGTGGGGCATGAGTATTACTTTCACTGTTTTCCAAATGAGAAAATTAACTCTGAATTTATAAAATGCACCTAGGAAGTGTAGTTAGGAATAAGCAGAGCCAGGTGTTAGACTCCAAAGCTGGTCCCCTGTGTTGCTTAGGTCTAATGGGTGACTGTCCATCAACATTCTTTAGAATGAGCATTAATCCTACCTGCTCAAAGCCTCTGCCCTCACTATTTCCTTATCTCCATTTTGCCATGAACTCTGCAAAGAACTAGTGATGTAGTGTTGAATCGAGGGGAAAATGTATTTTTCTGGTAAGTATACAATCAGCAGTATAAACTGTTTTCTGTAGTATATAAACAAGAGATTTTCTTCATTCTGGTTGTCTTCTCTCATTGTTGGAGAAAAGCATTATTCTGTAGCTCTATTCGTGAGCACACACATAACTCTGATAATTTGCGCTGCAACTCAGTGGATTTTAGAAATGTAACTTTTTATTAAGGATATGTTAAAAATAACTATAATTGGTACAGTAGTAAAGCAGTTTGAATAGGGTTCATTTTTCACTTGTCATTAATAGGAAATACAGTATAATTACAGCTTTTTTTTTTTAATATTTCAGTTTTGTGATTTGTTTTTTGTTTTTTGTTTTTTTTTTAATTTTTTTTTGAGAGGGAGTTTCACTCTTGTTGCCCAGGCTGGAGTGCAATGGAGCGATCTCAGCTCACTGCAACCTCCTCCTGCTGGGTTCAAGCAATTCTCCTGTCTCAGCTTCCCAAGTAGCTAGCATTACAGGCATGTGCCACCACACCTGGCTAATTTTGTATTTTTAGTAGAGACAAGGTTTCCCCATGTTGGCCAGGCTGGTTTTGAACTCCCGACCTCAGGTGATCCATCTGCCTTGTCCTCTCAAAGTGCTGGTATTAGAGGAGTGAGCTACTTACTCCCTGCCAGTTTTGTGCTTTTTTAAAAAATAATGTGATACCAAAATATCGGCTTCTTAATTTATATCCAAATTTTGAAATAATATATTAAAATATTAGTTTCTTAATTTGTGCTCAAATGTTAAAATTATGTGAGTCACTTATTAATACTCTTCAAGAAGCACATAATATCGAAGTTGGCAATTCAAATGAACAGGAAACTGGTGTTTTGCTTTTCTTTTTTTTTTTTTGCATCGTGATCAGGTTTAAAACCTTTAGGTTCCCACTGGTGGAAAAGACTATGCATTTGATGCTAAAGGTTCAGAAACTTACGCTAATGATCCTGACTGAGTCACACTGTGGTCCACCATTTCCACGTCCATAGGATAAGGGTTTTGAATTTCACTGGAGGCTCTCTGAGAATCCCTTTTTCTCTTAACTTCTGTGAGTTTCCACCAGTCCTAGATACTCTTTAGCATCTCTCACTTTGGGAAAGAATAGCTTTTCTCTGTGAAGTCAAATCAGCCAGAGAAAAAAGTTTCTCTTATGTTTTTCATTTTACCAGTCAAGAAATTGAGGGCCTACTCAAGCCGAGAATGTAGGAGAATTTAAAGCAATCCTGGAAAGTGCTGTGCTCTGGGCCTTGAAACAGCAGGGAGCTACAGCCAATTCTAGTCCTAAAGAGGAGAGGAGACGGAACAAAAACAGTAAGTGACCTAACCCCACTCACCAACTTCTCTCCAATCTGCTCATGTTCCACACTGACCAAACCCAACAAGGGATGTTGAGGACCAGAGAGCCCATTAATGGAGTCCTTACAGACAAGCTTTCCAGGGTATTCAGCACGAAAGAGAAGGCAAGAGTCGATATCGAAGAGCAAATGGAAGATAATAATTACCATCTATTTGCTCAATTGTTTTTGAATTTATTTAGCAGGCACTTCGGTAGCAGGAAAGGATTTTATATACCTAGACTTGGAACATTCAAAAAAATCACACAGCATACTGGCATGATAGAAAGGACTAGAACTGAGGCCCAGCCCTGACTGCAAATCTCATTCTAAACTATCAAAGCTACCATTTAACTTCTCATCGTTAAAAAAAATACTTAGATATGAGTGATACACTTTTCTTCGTTAACCATCTTTGAAGGCAGAAGAGTTCTCATCATGGTTTTCAGAAGCAGCATGCTATCTTTGAAAAAGAATGGGATTTGGAGTTTCCGTCTCGTTCCTCAACTTTTATTAACTTATGTGACCAGCACTCCAAACCTCATTTCCATAATTATAGGAATGGTAATTTCTGTCTTGGCTATTTCGCAAGTTTATTTGGAATATCAGATGAAATAACCAAAGAGCCTTATAAAATGTCTAGTGCCATGTGTGCAAAAATGTGTGGTTGTAATTCATCAGAATACAATCATAAGTAAAAGCTATAAACTTCCTTAAAGAACAAAAATATGTAGGTTTAACTTTATGTTCTCAATAGTTACTAATTGGAATAATTTAAACTTTAAAGATATGATTATTAATTTTAAATTATCTATTCTTTGAGATTAGAGTCAAGCAAATGAAAAAAATCTAGCATCTGAAAATTTGAGTCTCAACCACCATATATATGGTCTTTCTCTCAACCACTCATTGAAAAAAACAAAAACGAAAAGCAAATAAACAAAAAAAAAAACCCTATCATACCTTTGGCTTCAAAAGAGACTTTTTTTTTTCAGATTGTAATAATTTATTTTGGATATTTAAATACTGTTTATGAAACATTCATAGAATTTATTACTTCTGTTAACTGCAGCTAGAGTAAACATTGAATAAATAAAATTCATGAAATGCAGAAAAGTATCTAAAGGAACGTGAGTCATTAATAGTTTTCCAATTTCAGAGGGGATCACTGTGCATTTTTAGAATTATATACACAGACTTTTGTCTTATATAATTGAAATCCATTGTAAGGTTTTCATTTAATATAAGCATTTTTTCTTGTCATAATTATTCCAACGTAATTTTTATGATTACATGAGAATAACTTTTTAAAATAAATGTCATATTGTTAAATAAGTAGATTTTTAGAAAGTGTTTTTGGTTATGGAGAAAAGCTGACATTTATTATTAAGTCCCATGGAAAACTAGAATTTCAAAGAATATAGAAAATTGTGGTTTTTTAAACAAAGAAATGTGTTCTGCAGTAAATTAGCTTTCAGTAAATGTTTGAGTCAGTATAATTCACGAACTGAAATCTGTCTGAATCAGTTTAGACATATTTTCAAATCTTTAAGACATATTTTTCACAAGTGCTTTGCCATGAGATACAATAATTACATCATAAATAACACTATCTCAGAAAAGAAAATATGTCATCTTATGCTAAATTTTTAAAAGATTATAATATGAAACTAGAAGGCAATGAAATCTATTTTTTAACAGAGATACATCAGCACAAAGATCTGTTCCAGCCTCAGTCTTATATATGCTAATTTGAAATTCTAAAATAATTGATCTTCCTGTTTTTTTCTATTAAAAAAGCTTCACTTCCTATATTTTATTTCTATAATTCATTCATTGAAAGTAATAAAGTGAAGATGCCACAGAATCACATTTATTTGAAAATATTCTCTATAGTCTCAAAGATGTGTCTATAATCACGTAAATCAACAACCATAACAAATTAAATCTAATTATTGTTGGATTCAGTTCATGCAAAAGGGTATCTCTTAAGTATATGTGCTTTCTTGAGCTATATTTTCGAAGACGAAACACTTTTAAGATTTTGAAGAAGAAATCGCATCTATATTCTTGGATTCAATATGCAGCCCTCTATACCATTTATGCCTTTACCCTTTGCCAACATTGTGCTTGACTTAAGGTTCTTAGTTTTTTGCCTCTCCACATGTGTGTCCATCATCACGTAATGGTAGCTTACTGTTTGAAGCAACCTCACTTGATATTTTCTGTCTTTTCTTCAACCTTGTTTGTCCTATTCTTGCCTCTTGCCTTGTTTTCTTCTCTTAGATAAGAGGTCAGCAAACTTTTCCTCTAAAGAGATACTTAGCAAATATTTTAGGCTTTGTGTAGCACAAGGCCTCTGTTAGGACATAACTTTCTCCTTATATCCAAGAGCAACCATAGACTATATGTTAACAAATGGCTGTGGTTGTGTTCCAATGAAACTTGAGTTGCAAAAATAGACAGCAGACTGGATTACCCTTATAGCCTGCTTAAATACTGGCATAATACGTTTCTTTATCATGAGTCTTTTTACTTGCAAATGTCTATGGCCTTGTTTCTAGATGTCATAAATATTTTCGAAACGAAGGGAATCAATGCACAAACATATCAAAGGTCAGGACTTTTTGTTTTTTTGTTTTATCCTAAAGATACCCTGTCATCTATTTTACCGTTGGGAGGATGGAAAAGCTCCTGTGTAGGATGGAGAGCAAGAAAAGCTTTATTTTTGCTTCAAATTCTGTAGTAAACATTCACTTTCATATCAGAGAAAAAATTATCTTAGTTAAGTTAGTTGATAAGTTAGTTCTTAAGTTCTTCATATTTCATTCAGCCAAACACCTTGATAATAGTAATCATAGCTCACAGTAATTAAGTGCTTACCATTTTCCAGGAGTCAGGAGTTGGGGAGAGATAGCATGGGGAGAAATGCCAGATGTAGGTGAAGGGGAGGAAGGCAGCAAACCACACTGCCATGTGTGTACCTATGCAACTATCTTGCATGTTCTTCACATGTACCCCAAAACCTAAAATGCAATTAAAAAAAAGGAAAAAAAAATCAAATGTCTGCCTTCAGAGCAGATCCCAAGGGCATGCTCTGTTTTATGGATAAAGAGACTGAGAGCTTCACTAACTTGCTCAAGGGTACAAAGTGGTGAATTGCAGAAATAAAACCAAGGTTATATATGTTGGGCACCTAAACCCATGCTCTTCTATGTTAACTTCTTAGCCACTGCTTATAAATTCCAATTCTACTGTAAAACAAAAAAATCAGTAATACAGAAGAGATGGGAGAGCTGTTATATGTTTGCAGTGTAGGCATGAATATTTTCCTCTTCTTTCCTTCCTACTTCCTGGATCTTCCTTAATTCTGAGTCATAATTACATGTGTAAGTGGTGTGACTTTCTTAATGTTTCTGAATACAGCAACTGGTTGATTCTGAAGTCACCAAGTCAGATGTATGACAATGTGACTGTTTTTCTATGGCCTTCGTTCTACCAGCTCCCCAGTCTAGTTTTGACGGTTAAATTCAGTCCCTGGCAGCCATTTATTGTGATTTTCAGGTCAAACTTTGGATTCTCCCCCACTCTGTGGTTTCTAAAGAGATGGTGCATTTTGCTTACCACCATTCCTCCTTTGTTTTGTCCTTGAGGACTGTTCGTACCTCCAGCTTGTTCTCTCAACTGATGGGTTCTCCCTGCTCAGAAGGTGGGAAGGTTTTTAGCATTTCCCCGTGTTCCTCGGGATCTGCAGGAAGCAATTCACATGCACATCAAAACACTGGCTTAGGGCATAGCTAAACCAGTCTACCTCCTGAATTACCTACAGAGTGTGAACCATAATTCCCCTTGACTCTAAAACCTGTAACATGAATGGGCTCTATACTATCCCACAAACTAAGCCTGCGGGATGAGGCAAAGCAGCCATTTGTTACCATGTCAACACCTAATCATCTCGGTATCTCACTTCCCTCCTCCTCCTCCAGCTCACAGGCTTGCTTTTCTCAGCTCGCCTTGTGGGTATTGGGACGGCAGTATAGCCCAGCTTCTCTCCACATCTTTTATTTCTTCAGGTAGACTGCAGAGAGTTTTAAACTTAATAGCAAAACATTTTACTATCTTTTTTTCCCTCTCTCTCATGTATCCATCATAAGCTGGTCTTCCATTTGGAAAATGCTGGATTCCTCTTTCCCAAATGAGGGATCATAAGGAAATACTAGGTTCGAATCCAAGTCATGGCACCAAAAAATAAAATAAAAAATAAAAATAAAAAAAGAAAGGAAATACTAAAGTACTAAGGATTGAGGAAGATACTAAATAGTTAAGATAGGCATATCAACTCACCACGTGTGTATGCAAATGGAGGAGTGAGACATGGAAGAGTGAGATCAGGTTTTAAGGAACCCTGTCAGAGTCCATGCTTCTGCAGGAGCCTGTCCGACTCATGGAGGAATCTGCTAGCTTGGTATGACCATGATGTGCTTTGTCTCGAAATCCATAACAGACACTACACAGTTTCCTCTCAGAGGGAGTCATAGTCAGTTCTCAGCTGTGCTTACTGTGCTTTCTCCTCGGAGTAAACAAGAGCTGTTTGATCTGAAACTTTACATGGTGCTAGATAATGGCTTCTTTTATTTTCTGTCCTGAGGTGGTACATTCCACTGGCTCCTTATGCTGAAATTTACTCTGTTAACCTCAAAGCTATGACCAGGCGTCACTCAACAGGCTCTCAGAAATGAGCATGGACTGATTTCTGGTTTTGGACTCTACCAGTGCTATTATCAAAAGAAATCATTTACATTTTCTGCACGTCTGAACTTTGCCTGGCTTGGAGAATGGCAGGAAAGGAAAGCTAATACAATTTTATAAAATGACTAAAATGAGTCTATTTACAGTCTTGCAGCTTTTAGAGCTGAGAATTTAAATATAGCCATGTAGTCACCCATAAATGTAAATGTATGTGTATTTGAGCAGAGAATGGGAGCTGAGAGTCATTTTTGGACTTGAGGTTCAATTTTCCCCCGGAATAAATATTGAAGCTTAGGTTGACTGCATTGAAACTTCTATCAATTGATAGACTGGTTTCTTATTCTCCTTTCATTGGATTTTTAATCCACAGAATGTGAATGCCTTTTTTTCCCCGTTCTTTTCTTTCTGCCTTTTCAGCCTTGTTCCCCACTCCCACCCTTGCAGCTCCCTGCATGAAATGGCAGTAAACCCCCATGTCAGTGTCATTACTTTCCAATGAGGGGGCCCACATTCCTATTTCCACTCTGCTGCTGCCCATGCTGGAAATACCAAAAGAATGGCAAACATGGAAATGCCTCCCATTTATATTCATTTGGTATTTGGTTCTAGTATCGAATGCGAATGGATCTTGAATTTTATTTCGTAGTGAACATTGAACCCAAATGTCAGTGATTGGTAGAGGGCTTATTTTAACGAAGCATTGCCTTTCTGTTCTTTTCAATATCAAATCAAAACACTGGCATACATGAGTACATGCAGTGCATACAACACTGTGCTTGGCTTTCAGAGGGACAATGCTGGACAATATGGGTCTGAGCTCTCTAAGGTATAACTAACTATTTGAATGAAGAGGCAAAATATGAGGAGCTGTCTTCATAAATAATTGGGAAAGTTCTCAGTGACTGAAGAAATTTCTGTCCTCAGTTTTTTCCTCTGGAAAATTGACGTGATAATGTTCTATTTCTTAGAGTTGTGACAATTCAATGAATTAGAAATGTGAGTGCATGGGAGTAGATGCTCAGTATACTAAATATGTGTTTATTTTGTTTAATTCAAGAGACCTCACCAGGTAATATCTGCCTAAAAGTCCAATTTTAATGTTAGCAAGGACTGTAAGAGGAGAGGAGGGTGCTGTAAAGCCATACTTTTGCAAATTTCATGGAGGGAATAGAAACGTAGTTGGGCTGTTAAGATTGGTCTGCAATAAAAGGGAGGGGAAACTTGCCAATGGGTATTCTCAGTGGTAGAACAACACCCCTTTATGTTCCATCTGCTCTTTAATCTTGCTACTCAGTGTTGTGTGAAATCAAAACTCTTAAGAAATGAAAAAAAAAAAAAAGTAAAAAGGTCTAAGAAATGAAATCTCTTTCAGAGCTATCCCGCTCAGTAAGGAAATTACTCAGCCTATATTCCCTATAAAGGTAGCTGAATTCCATTTTAACAGGTTTTTACTTGATTTTACGACTTTTCGGAATTGTGCCAATTTTGTTGTCAAAAATGCAAAATAATGGAGTTCAGATGTTTCGATTTATAGTATACACTGCTTGGAAATGTGTTGATTTTTCTAGTTGAATCCTTGAACCTGCAGACGGGTAGTGCTTCAGACCTGGGTGATACTGACAGTTGCCTTGGGCTTCTGCATGCAAGTTTTAGAAATCTTGCAAATATTGGCTCTAAGACTAAACACATCAAACTATTTAAAAGTTACGGATAGGATATTTTAGGAAGAAATACCATCACTTTCTTATTTATTGCTTTTGGTCTTAATTGTATCTTAAGTATGAAAATTGGGCCGTGTATATTTTTCAAAAGAAGGAAACATCTTAGTTATATCTGAAGAATTGTAGGATAGTATGTCTTGCAAATTTTTTCTTGAGGTTTTGGGGAAATATCAAAAACTTTCTGAGGGAGATGCTTAAGTATGACAACACAACGTTTTTGTTCTTCTTTGACTTAACTGTATTTTTGTTCTTCTTTGACCTAATGTTCCTGTAGTATCTGCCCTTGGCACTTCCTTAATCTCTTAGATTCGAATTTCATTTTATCTTCTGTGTCTGTTATTATTTGTAGTGCCTTTTTGGGATTATCAGAGGGATCTAGAACTTAATTGGAGTTTTATTTTTAGTAAATGTATCTCTTTTCCAATATGTTGTTGACATATATAATTTTGGTATATCTTTTTTTTTTAAATTACTAATTGCTGCTTTGTAGGGTCATAAAATAACCACTTAAGAGATACTACCATCCCTATAACTTCCAAGATGTGTTTGTTGACAAAACTGATTTAATCCATAACCATTTTTGAGTAAAGCTTCGTCATATTAGTCATTCTGACTGAATGAAGACCTGCATCTAATACATCTACTAATTTAGAAAATAAAGCCTGTATGAGGTTTTAGGGAAGAAGTTTTAGACACCTTTGGACCTTCTTTGCACCTGCTGATACTCATACATTATTCAAGCACTTTCCACTGAAAAAGGAAGTCAGTCATACATGAAAAATAGCTGTGTTTCCTTGGTGTGTGTCCATGTACCTAACTTCTTAACAGTTCTCAAACCTGGTGGGCAAAGACAGCCACACCCCACAGGGATCCATCCAGTGATTTGAAAGCTTTTCTCCAATAGGCTTGTTCCCTTTGATTCTCCATTCTGACTTTTTGCTTCCTTCTGATTTCTCCTTCCTTAATTCTGAGGCCTGGCCCTTTCTCCAATTTAGCATCTCCGTAGACACGTGGCTCTACTGAGACACACTTCTGGCCTCGATACCTCAGTCACCTTTGCTGACCAGTTCTTTCTCAGCTTGCCTGTCAGTTTCGTTTCAGAGGTGCCCTCTCTGACTTCTCCTCTCCGACTGACAATCCACATATGTCCCCCTGTCCTTCTTCCTTCAGTACCCAGTATTCTCATAATGCCCCGTCATTTTCCTTGTCAGCACATATTCCAGTTTGTAATTGTGTGTTGATTTGTGTGATTACTTGCTTCATGTTATTATCCTACGTTATATGTCAAGCTCCATGGGGGCATAACTGTGTTTGTCTTCTCCCACTGTATCCCCCAGTAGCTACCACAGGGCATTGTGTAATACATGGTAGATGCTTATAGCTTTGTTTCAGGTATGGTAATATAGTTTAGATGTGTGTCCCCTCCAAAACTCATGTTGAAATGTGATCTCTGATGTTGAAGGTGGGGCCTAGGAGGTGTCTGGATCATGAGGGCGAATCCCTCATGAATGCCCTAGCGCCCTCCTCCTGGTAATGAGTTCACATGATAGATGGTTGTTACAAAAGAGTCTGTGATCTTTTCTGTCTCTTCCCCCCCACCCCCCACCATGTGATACGCGTGATCCCTCTTTGCCTTCTGCCATGTCTAAAAGTTACCTGAAGCCTCACCACAAGCCAAGGAAATAAATGCTTTAGAAATAAGTCCTGTATAAAGCTACGCAGATGTTGGTGCCATGCTTGTACAGCCTGTAGAATCATGAGCCAAATAAATTCTTTATGAATTACTCAGTCTCAGGTATTCCTTTATAGTAATGCAAAAAGGACTAACAGAACCATACATCGCTCACCTTGGTTGATTTTCAGGGAGGCAGTATGGTGGAGCATTCATCAGTGCATGACTTGCTTATCAGCATCATCTCTTAGTTTCGTGGCCTTGAGCAAGTGGCTTAAACTTTCTGTGCCTCAGGGAAATGGAAAAACATACATGATAGGATGATTTTGTGGAATAAATGGGATAACTCACTTCAACCACTTAACAGAGTGCCTAGCACATAGTAAGGTATCAAATGATTACTTAGATAAAATCATCTTTTTTTCCTATCTAGTTAAAGGAATACTCTAGGTAGTATATTACTATAGAACAATATTATTCAATTCAAAATATGGTTTATTTGTGATTACATTGAGGAAACTAGAATGTTTGTTAACTGATTAAGTGCTTGTAGGATTTTATTTCCTTCCTGTGGTATATTGGTTCACCACTGTGTTACCAACATAGTGAGACCCCCATCTCTGCAAAAAATAATGGGCAACATAGGGAGACCCAGTCCCTACACAACATAAAAAGAAACTACTTGGGCCTAGTGATATTGACCTGTAGTCTCAGCTACTCAGGAGGCTGAGGCAGGAGGACTGCTTGAGCCTGGGAGGTCAAGGATACAGTGAGCTATGATCATGCCAGTACACTCCAGCTGAAGTAATGCCATGTCCCCAAAGAGGCTCACAGCATCTTGTTTTATGTTTTTTTTTTTATGTTTTATGTTTATATTTAATATTTTAAAAGGCCAATAAATACTCCTCGTGTATGCTACTAAGAGACAAAAACATATTCAATTTTATTTGTTCATCCTAATAATCCTTGTAGAGAGCTTCACTCTCCCCATTCGACAGATAGGAAAACCAGGCCTGGACTGATTAAGTGAACTGCCAATTCAATTTAACAGAGATTTATTGAACACCTGTTCTATGCCAGGTGCTCTGGGAGATAGATAGAGGAGTAAGGCTCAGGCTGAGCTCTCAAAGAGTTGGGTTCAGCAAGAATAAATAACATGTGCTGTGACTGGTCACTCAGCTGCTGACAAGGAGCCCTTCCCAGGCACTCTGCATGTCATGGGGTGATAAGTGTGCTTATGGAGGGAGTGAGGCGGAGGGCTTCGGCCCCTGCAAGTAGGAATCAAAAAGGCCAACAGGACAAACATCTGATCTCAAGGCCTGTTAAAGAACCTCCCAAGCGTGACAACAATGTGTAAAATGCTAAGGCTCTCCCACTTTCTCATTGTCAGAACATTGAAACTAATTGCCCCCAGGCTCCTTGATTATCTGCAGCCCAGCTGCTGCTTTGACCACTTGAAAAGTGAACGTGCTCCGCCAAGGAGGTTTGTTTATAGGAAACAGAGGAATTATTGCTGAGTAGTTGCTGGCCTATTTTCAGTATTCAGGCCTCCTGGGGAAGGGGGGCAGATGCTCTTCAAAACATTTTTTCTCCCTTGGAATAGAAAGACAACAGTTTGCATTGTTTGACCTTCTGCAAATCACTGAAACTTGCTGAACTTAATTTCCTCAATTGTTTAGTTTAAAAAACAAAACAAAAAAAAACAAAAACAAAAACAAAAACAATGTGAATGCCTACCTCAAAGAGTTTTTGACAATGAGTCAAAAATTGAGCATCTCCTTTAATGGTATTGATATTCTGGTTGGAAAAGACAAACTGTAAACAAGCAAATGATTATATAAGATGCCGGGTGATGAGAAGTGCTATGAAGAATAATAGAGTGGATACTGGAGAGAGTGAGGTGGGGTGCTATTTCAGATCAAGTAAACAGACGGTCACCACAGGACAGTGACATCAGCAGGTGAGTCTGGAAGAAAATGCTTGGACGGACTAAATAGCATAATGGTGTGTGCGGAGCCTCTGAGGTTCCAGTGAGATTGGCTTGTTGGAAGGACTAGAAGGGGGCTAGTGTGGTTGGAGCTCCGTAAATAAGGGGGAGTTGGTCTGTTAGTCATGGAGGGTGGCATTTACATCACAGAGCCTTACAGGCTTTGGCAAGAATTGCAGATTTTATTCTAAGCTCAGTGGAGAGCCACGGATGTCTCTCGGTGTGCCCGTGGTGTGACATGATCTAATTGACTCCAAGGATCTCAGCTAAAAATGCATAAAAGTATTGACTAGTAAACTCCTGAGGGGTGGATTGCAAGGGGCTTTGTGGCCAGGCCCTGAAGAAGCAGTAACACTAGCAAGGGCTGAAGGGAGGCCCAGGCTTTGACCCTTTAAAAAACACTGTTCCTGCAATATGCTATTAACAAGATCCTGAGAGGTAATCCGCAAGAAAAGAAAATTCCTGAAATATTGTGAAATTTCTGAAGGAAAACTAGGTTTCAAATTGAAAGTAAGATGAATTTCTCTCTTATAACCAAGAATTTGTACCATTTTTAGGGTTGGGAGCTGGAAAGGGGTTGATAGCAATTATGGAAAATGAAGAGTGGAATAATAATAATAATAATTATTATTATTATTATTATTATTATTTTGAGACGGAGTTTCGCTCTTGTTACCCAGGCTGGAGTGCAATGGCTCAATCTCGCCTCACCGCAACCTCCGCCTCCTGGGTTCAGGCAATTCTCCTGCCTCAGCCTCCTGAGTAGCTGGGATTACAGGCACACACCACCATGCCCAGCTAATTTTTTGTATTTTTAGTAGAGACAGGGTTTCACCATGTTGACCAGGATGATCTCGATCTCTTGACCTCGTGATCCACCCGCCTCGGCCTCCCAAAGTGCTGGGATTACAGGCGTGAGCCACCGCGCCCGGCCCATTATTAATAATTGCCCACCTGAGTTGTAATGGGTAAATTTTGACCCAGAGAAAAGTCATAAAGCCTTTGACTGTGTCTAGGCATAGAAAGTCACCTTTACATAAATGTTGCCACTTTAGTTCCTCTACCAGGAATGAAAGAATGGGATGACAAAAAGAAGACACCACTTCTCACCACTTTTCCAGGAGCGAGTGCTTTCGTGATAGTAAGAGCTTCCAGAATGAGGCCTCATCACTGTCCTGTTCCTCCAACTCACAAAGGATGCTGGGAAGCCTATCTGAAGTCCTTCTTGCTTCTCTGTAGCAGCAAGGCGGTGCCAGATAAAACAAATTAGTAGGACAGGTCAGGAAACATCTATCACATCAGGAAAGTCATCCGTTAACGTGGGCAGAGACCATCACCCTGTTATCCTCTTGCCCTGGCTAAGCTCCAGGCTGTAATCACATGCCGTCTCCCCATAAATCCCCATGTGGCTTTTGCAAGAGAAGAAATTGCTGCTTTTCTCTAGTTCTCCACACATGCCTTTTCTTCTGTGCTTGGAATTAATACTTGAAAAAACATGGGCATTTATGCAATGTTGCCAGACACCATTCATTAGATACCTTTTGAGGTCATCTCCAAGCCAGGGAATAACCTTCTTCCAATGTAAATGAGTAGCCTGTCTTAGAATATGTCTGATTTCTGTTGACGTGATTTTTTTTCCCTCACATTAAAGGTTGTGTCTTTGTGGTTTGGACATTGTAAATATAAATCTATAATTCCCCGAGGAGGTACAAAAACATATTAATCAAGGTGCCCATATCTACATTTTTAAACTTGACACTTAGAAACAAATCACCGAGCATTGCATCAGTGCTATGCTAAGTGGGTCCTAGAAGAACTAATGGCACTTTAATTTCAATCACTGAGGAGCTGATTAATGCAAGCCTATGACATTCACTATAAGGAATAAAGTGGATCCATCACATTAGTCCTGCTTGGGTATAAATTTCCCTTTCCAAAATGTTCTCTGCTTACCTATGAGCCCCTCGATTTTCATCAGTAGATCTAAACAGCTATGTTTTTTAATTAGATTAAGATCAGGTGTAATTTAAGACCTGGATTATACTAAATGTAATGTGTTATCTTGGATTGAATCTTGGAACACAAGGACATTAGTTAGACATACCGGAAAAAATCCAAATAAATCATATTGTTATGGTAACATTTTAGTTAAAAGGTATTATACAAATGTTAATTTGTTTCCTTATATGTAACATGCTTATGTAAGATGCTAACCTTGTAAGAAAGCGTGTGATAGGCCTACAGTAGCACACTGTATTACTTTACAAATTCTTCTGTAAATTTAAAATTATTTTAAAATCGAAATAAAAAGTTTAAAAATGTGTATGATACAGAGAAGAATGGTTTGGGATCTTCTCGTGCCTTTCACATCCCACACTAGAGACAATGTCCGAGGGCACATACAGTTCAATGAGAAGCAACTGTGTGAGAATAATGACAATGGGAATCTCTAGAAGTGATGAAACCCCAGCCATTAGTAGTCAGTAACCCCAGGGAGTAGGTGCAATTTGATCTGTACTGTACTGATGAGTAAAGTAAGGTTAGAGGAGGGAAATAATTCATTCAAGATCAGCAGACCAGGCACAGTGGCTCATGCCTGTAATCCCAGCATTTTGGGAGGCTGAGGCAGGTGGATCACCTGGAGTCAGGAGTTTGAGGTCAGCCTGGTCAACATGGTGAAACCCTGTATCTATTAAAAATATAAAAAATTATCTGGGTGTGGTGGCGGCCACCTGTAGTCCCACCAACTCAGTAGGCTGAAGCAGGAGAATCCCTTGAACCCAGAAGTGGAGGTTCCAGTGAGCTGAGATCTCACCATTGTGCTCCAGCCTGGTCAACAAGAGTAAAACTCCATCTCAAAAAACAACAACAGAAAAAAAGGAAAAAAAAAAGATCAGTAGCTGGTGATGATGAAGTCAGAATTTTAGCCTCTGGCCTTCGATGCACAGCGCCTGCTCTCAACCAGGAAGTCGGGAAGCATTTGTGTTCATCCTGACCCTGCCATTTCTTAACTGTGATTTTTTCAAATTTCCAAACCTCTCTGGTTCTTTCTTTCCTCACTTATAAAATTAGGAGTTTGAGTTGGATGACTCTTAAGACTTCTTCCAGCTCTGAATTGATAACCTGCATATAAAGTATCTTAATTGAAATGCTACCATTGAACTTTCTATCAAGTGGAATCCTTTTAAGACTTAATGGGAAATAACGTTTTGATGTGAAGGGGGCTTATGTGACCCATTGGAATCCTCATCCACATTTCTTTTTTTTCTTTGAATAATCCTGCCAGCTCCTGATTTCTGGCTAAACATTTAGTGATCCTGAGAGGTGTGAGCACTTGTAAGAGAAATTTTATCATAATGATTTATTATAAATTTTAAATGGGAATCTTTAGCATGCGTTTGTGTAATTTGTTTATTTTTAAACTTGATACATATTATTGGCAGGAATAAGGAGACATGACAATGATAAGCTATCCTGAAAGTACTTTCACATCAGAGGTTGGTTTGTAAGAGTAAAATCACCATGATCTTGCCAAATTTTATATGAGTTAATTAGAAAAATATATTCTAATCGTGGATTAACATAAACTTTGTCCTGTTTACTTGAGTTCAAATATTAGTTTAGTAGCCCTTTAACTGCTTTAAAAATCTCTGACATAGGCAAATCAATTTTAAGCAAAATAAAGTAGTAATAAAGATAGGAAGTTCTAAATCTTGGAAGAAATTTAACCAATGTTAATAGATTTTATAATGTAAATATTGCTTGCTTATGACATACTTTATTATATGAAATAAAAATAAATGGACACAAAATACCACACGCTGACTTGCCAAAAAGTTCATTTCCTGGTATGCAATGTAAAATTATTTTAAAATGGTTTTTACTAACCTCCTTTGTAGGATTTTGATGAGGGATTTTGATGATAGCTACAGTGCTTCATGCATTAGTGCACACACAAATATACAAACCCACGAATTAATGTTCTTTTTGTTCTTAATAAAAATACATGAAAGAAGCAAATAAATAGCTATTCAACTGAAAGGGATAAAATTACAAAGAAAAATAATTATAAATTTGCTAAATGCTATTCTATCCAGGGGGATAAAAAGGGAGAATAAACACAGTGAAGTACATAGCATTTGCATTTGTTTCAACACATAAATTATTATCTTTATACATTACTACTACTTTATTTATAAAAATACTCTTTATTTTCCCCATTCCAGTGACCTCTTAAATAATTGTGATGCAGAAGAACCTTAGGAAAATCTTAAAATTCTCCAAATGATGTTTTATATTTAAATATATTTTATTTGCTTTAGAATAATGAACTAATAACTTATTTTTATACTTAATTTGACATTTAATCCTTATCCCTTTGATAGAAATTTTAAAAAGATACTGTATCTGTAGTTTTTTTTTGATGATGATCAATCATATGGAAAATTAAATGTTTTTATATTGCACCTGCAATCGCTACTTATGTGACTTACAAGGTCAGGAAGCTTGTGTGAGTCCCAGTTTTCATAGGCATACAATGAGCCTAATTATTCTTGCTGAATTTATATCGGTGACTTAATAGATTTGAAAACTCATTGTAAAGTGTACAACCTATACTCTGGGCAGTTAAAACAATCCAGTCTTTTACTATTTACTAAGTACGTGCTATGTGCCAATTGCTGCTTTCATGGTATAGCAGTGAACAAGGCAGAAAATGTGTCTGCAACTCACAGGGGTGAAACTCTAATTACGGAGAATGACCAAGGAAAAATCAATTAATTGCAGATGAAGATAAAAACAAAAAAATACATTGAAATTGGTAGAGGGGAGAGGCCTACTTTAGATGAAGAGTTGCAAGAAGCCTCCCTGAGACGGTGCCCTTTAAGAGCTAGTGGTAAGGGGGTCTAAGGAAATGACTTCCCAGTGGAGGAAGCAGCCAAGTGTGTATAAAGAATGAACAGTCAGTCATGTGGCTGGAGTCTGGGGAACTGTGGGGAACAGGGTGGTGAAAGGGGTAAGAGAGATGGACAGGGATCAGATTAAGCAGGGACCACTTGTGCTGCACTGTTTCAGAGTTTTAGATAAGCTTTGTGATGATCTGTGTTACAAATTGCAGTTATTTCATCCAGGTTTCCAAGAGCAAAGTACAGAGATGATTATTATAGTCCAGTGAGACAGTTGGTGCTCTTGGTTTGCTCAAGAATTATTTTCTACTAAGGCTTTCTTTCACAAGAGCCGCATTATAGGGTTACAGGACATAAAGTGAGGGCAGTGAGAATGGGAGGAACAAGATCTCAATAGTGTTTTGAAGGAACCACCAAAGGGACTTCATAGTTGTCTGTGTGAGTGATAGGAAAAAGATGTCAAATAAGATTTCATGGTTTTTCATCCGAAGTTCCAAATAAACACTGATAATGGTTGAGGCTCTAAGGGGGAGAAAATCTAAGTTGTATATTCTTACAGGGATGATGCTAAGTTATAACTGGAAATGGAATGTTAGACAATACCACTGTCAGTGGTTTGGTAATAGAATTTTTAAAACAGATCAAAATGTGAGTAAGAACAGTAAACTTACTAGGAGAGACAAGCGAGTCCCGAGAAAGGGTAAGATTTAGTTACGAGGAGATATGTTACGTGAAGCAATAGGATAAAGTCAATTGAAGAGAGACTCTTAAATTCCAGTACACCAACTTAATTGGTAACATTGAATTGATTTAGGTGGATAGGAAAAAGAGACTGTAAAAATAACCAAGAATATTTATGGTATTTAGGTTGAATTGCTAAGTATTAATTAGTCATACAATTTTGAATGTTCCTAATACATAGGTACTCCTTCAAGGGTTTACTATGCATGTCAGTTACTTTTGAATGTAGAAAAAATAGTAGTAAAATAAGTAGTAAAATACAAACTAATGAAATAGTGGAAAAAATTTTTCAAATTTGCCTGGCTCTTATTTTGTGAGAATACTCTGTTTAGAGGGGAAAATATATATATATATATATATTTGTATACCTTAATGTTTACCAAATCACCAACTGTACTATATTTCACCTGTTGGTCTCATCTCTGTTCTACACTCAGAGCCAATTTTCATCAAACCCTTTCTTTACTTAGCCTCCTGAAAGAGTATTATGCAATGTATAATAATTACCCTAGGAAAATGTAGTTTTCTAAGATTTGTAACTCACTGGAAATTAAAATAGAATAAGGAGTTTGCAGTTTTAATTTACCTTTCAAAAACTAGGGTGTCAGTAACTACTTGTACATTAAAGAGAAATGGAAATATACTCCAAATTAAATTCACTTGGAAGTCATGGGCTTTCAGAAAGACACGCTGTTATTTTGACTTCTGATGAAGGTCAGTATAATTTTGATGGTTCTAATCAATAACAACAAAAGAAAATGTGATTATATTTTAAGAATACAAAATTACTGTGCCCTAAATTATTTTAAAGAGTAAACATTTATGCTCACCTGAGGGCGACACATTCTCACCTAAATAAGCACACATGTGGCTATTTTCTGTGGATCATTTATTTTATTTTTGGAATATGTGAAATAAGTGACCTGGCTGGTATAGAATAAGTAGAATTATTGTCCCATGCCAGATGGATGGCATTCAGAAAATTGCTTGCAATTTTTAAAATTTCTGTTAGTTTTAAGTTAGTATAGTAGAGTGTGGAACTCAGCTAATATACTGTGTGTGTGTGTGTGTGTGTGTGTGTGTGTGTGTGTGTGTGTTGATCGTGGCCTTACTACTTGGTAGGAGCATGACTGAATGTACTGAATAGTAGTGCATTCTCCTATTTTATCAACTGTCCCCTAGATAAAACTGTCTAGTTTTTATATTATAATGTGCCAGAGTCAATTTTAAGGACAAGGTGCATCAAGTTATTTGCTTACAGACTTTGTTCAAATAGCAATATACTATAGATATGAAAAATGGGAAAAATAGGTTAGGAATATCTCTAAGGAAAACCTTATGCCATTTTTTTATATGCTATGAAACTAAAAATGTTGAAAAGACAAAAGAAGTGTTTCTATCCCAGAAACTGTTACAGTTTTGAAATCCTAATTTCTGTGTAGTTTCAGTATCTTAGGTATTTGTGATTTTTTTAAAGAAAGTGATGTGTGCTGCTTTGTTTACTTTTAGAAGAAGGTGAAGAGCTCATATGTTTATCGCTCAATATTAAATAATAATTATTCTGAGTTCCCAGAACTTTAGAAGTCTGGCCGGGCACGGTGGCTCAAGCCTGTAATCTCAGCACTTTGGGAGGCCGAGGCGGGTGGATCACGAGGTCAAGAGATCGAGACCATCCCGGTCAACATGGTGAAACTCCATCTCTACTAAAAATACAAAAAAAATTGCTGGGCATGGTGGTGCGTGCCTGTAATCCCAGCTACTCAGGAGGCTGAGGCAGGAGAATTGCCTGAACCCAGGAGGCGGAGGTTGCGGTGAGCCGAGGTCGCGCCATTGCACTCCAGCCTGGGTAACAAGAGCGAAACTCCGCCTAAAAAAAAAAAAAAAAAAAAAAAAAAAAAAGAAGTCTGAATGCTTTTTAAATCCTCTGGTGTAGTGTAGGCTCTATGAGATTTAGCAATATGTTTTATAATTACAGCTCAAAATTTGTTGGTGAATTGTGATTTTTTTTTTTCGTTTCAATATCTCTGAAGAATATTCTTTCTTTTTCAATGCCTACTCTATTTTTTCTTTATCCACCTTCAGTTTTGGAAAATTGTAAGGTGAAAAATTGTCAGGGATCAGGACTTTTAAAAGACATAGGGAGTTTTTCTCTAAACAATAATACATACTTCAAACAGATACTTGAATCCAAGCTCTAAAACAAACAAAAACAAATTAAATCAAGGTAATTGATTATTATTTTTTTAATTTTTCTGGTTGGAAAATTAAAAAATTTTGTGTGCAGAGTCTTGTGTGCTGAGATCAAGGTAAAGCTTTTCTAAATGGCAGACATATTAATATTTAAAATGGAATATTCCTTGAAGGTCTGAAAAGTGGCTTTTGGGTTTATCTTACTGAGCTAGAGAAATTGCAAATATAAGCCTCAGAAAACATGGGCACAGCAACTCAACTTGCTAATTCATTATACAGTTCTCCTGAGGGTGCTATGCATCTAGGGAGCTGTGTGTTTGTTTGTTTAATGAGCTATATTAAGGAGTAATTTATATACAATGTACTGCATCTATTTAAAGTGTACAATTCTATTAGTTTTGACAAATACATACACACATGAAATTACTACCATTACCATTGAGATATAGAAAATTTTCTTTGCCCCCAAAAGAGTCCTTAAGTCTTTTTGCAATCCATTTCTTCCTTTCTAAACACTCCCAGTCCTACAAAACCAGTGATCTAATTTTTGTCACTGTAGATTTGTTAGGCAGGGTGGTCTTATAAATATCCAATATTTGCTTAATGGAGGGCATTGACCAATTTGACAAGATAGAGAGAAAATGAATATTTTTTTAAATCACTTGGAGGCATTAAGGATGAGGAGAGTTTAGCATGAATTATATAGATGCTCCTCAGCTTACCATGGGGTTTCATCCAGTGTACATTTAAAATACAGTAAGTCAAAATGCATTTAATACAGTTAACCTACTGAACATCATAACTTGGCCTAATCCTAAATGTGTTCAGAGCATTTATGTTACCCTACAGTTTGGCAGAATGATTAACACAAAGTTTATTTTATAATAAAATGTTGAATATTTCATGTAATTTATTGAATGACATACTGAAATTGAAAAACTGTGATTGTGTGGGTATTCAAAGTTTCTGCTGAATGCATGTGGCTTTCACACCATCCTAAAGCAAAACAATATCAAAATCATAAGTTGAGTCATTATAAGTCAGGGACTATCTGTCTACCCTTTACCTAACTAATTAGTAACTGAAGAGAGTGCTGTTTTGATAATGCTTCAAGTGCATCAACATGGGCAGAGATTTATGAGTAAACAGCTTGACCTGTTCTGTTATAATGTCAGTTAATCATGCATGTCAAATGCTTAAAGTTCTTTGAGTGTGTAACGGAACAAGACCAGATAAATATAAGAATGGTCACAGCAAATCTCTTTTACAAGTTAGAGAGTTATGGGTCTTTATGCATATGCATGTCAGGTTAATTTTTTTTATTTGTTCTATATATTATGCATGTTTTCAATGTAATTTTATCTTACAGATAAGTGATAAATCTTACCCATTGGGCCTTAGTTTTTCTCTTCTACAGAATGATGGGGACTTCGAATATGTACAAAATACTTAGCAAGTGTTAGGCATATATATGTTTAACAAGTGATAATCATTATTATGGCAGTTTGGCGATACAGCAGATATTAGAACTCACTTTGTTGAATTTATTTATTTATTTATTTATTTATTTTTTGAGACAGAATTTCACTCTTGTTGCCCAGGCTGGAGTACAATGGCATGGTCTCAGGTCATTGTAACCTCTGCCTCCTGGGTTCAAGTGATTCTCCTGCCTCAGTTTTCCAAGTAGCTGGGATTATAAGCATGTACCACCATGCCTGGCTAATTTTTGTGGTTTTAGTAGAGGTGCATTTCACCATGTTGGACAGGCTGGTCTCAAACTCCTGATCTCAGGTGATCCACATGCTGTGGCCTCCAAAAATTGCTGGGATAACAGGCGTGAGCCACTGTGCCTGGCCTCAGTTTATTAATGATTGACAGTATATGTTGTTTGAGATTTTAGGAGTGCCTACAATTTTACATAGTTTCCTAATAGGTCCCATGCATAGTCACTATTTTCAGCAACAAATACTCTAATTAAGGTCAAATGACTGTTGACCTGCGACTGACAATATTGTTTTTTCTGGTTTCATCATTGCTTCCTTATGGTGCTACTTTTAACATATACATCTAAGCACGTGTACTATAGACATTTGGGGAAGTAATTAAATGTTTACTATTAACATTTTGAATATACTTACACTATATACATATAGCTTGTTTTTAACAGAAATGATTTTCTATCATCTGTGCTGTTTTTTTTTTTTTTAATCTTACACACTGGTACCATATTTAAAAGCAATGAGTGCAGTCACATGTAATTTTTCATGGCTACATAGAATCTGATTATATGGTTGTACCATACATATTCATTTATCTATTGCTAGATATTTTCCTTGTTTCCTTTTTTGCTACTAAAAATGTTTCAATAAATCTTATTGTATATACATAATATATACTTATTGAGTTTCATATTTTAAAATACAACTTTAAGAAAATATCTCAGGGTCAAATGATGTGCATACAATAAAGCTTTCAATATATATTCACAAATTGCCCTGCATATACGTTGTTTAATGTATTCTCTTCTCCTCACCCCAGTGCGTGAATATTAATAAGTTATAATTAACCAACTTTTTCTTTTCTTTTTGTTCTTTCTTTCTTTTCTTTTCTTTTTTTTCTTTTTTTTTTTTTTTTTTTGAGACAGATTCTCACTCTATTGCCCAGCTGAAGTGCAGTCTGGTTCACTGAAATCTCTGCCTCTGGGGTTCAACCAGTTCTCCTGCCTCAGCCTCTGGAGTAGCTGGGATTACAAGCACCCACTACCATGCCCAGATAATTTTTGTATTTTTAGTAGAGATGAGATTTCACCATGCTGGCCAGGCTGGCTTTGAACTCCTCACCTCAAGTGGTCCACCTGCCTCAGCCTCCAAAAGTGCTGATATTACAGGTGTGAGCTACTGCGCATGATCCCAACTTTTACTTATGAAACTGCAGTTGGTGAAACATGCAAATCTATAAAAGATGATATATTCTTCAGAGATGTGGTGAAGGAAATATTTATGGTATTTTACTTGGAACTGAAGTTAAAAGTTGCAGTTTTTGAAGCAACTTCCTTGCCACGTGATCTTTGAAGAGAAATGTAAAGATAACATGCCTCAATTTTCACCTCTGTGAATATATTCTAGGAGAAAAAAGTATTTTCTATTAATTGGTAAAATTCTTAACAAACTGCAATAGCATTTCCTTAGTCTGATCACAAATGCATACAAAAATCGTTAAGAAATTATAGCAAATCATAATAGTTAATAGTGAACTATTGAAATCTTTTACTCCAATATAGGGAATGAGATAAGAATGCCTCCTATCTCATTTAAATACTGTCCCGTTGATCATAGCCAGTACAATAAAGTAATAAGTTAAAAAATAACATAAGAACTAAAAACAAATAAATTTACCAATATTCATAGAATGTTTGGGTAGATAAAATTTTTAAACTCTGTAGACACATTACTATAATAATTAATTTTAGTAAAAATATCAATATATGCTCCAGCTACAAATATTTAGAAAGTAAAAATTTAAATTATCATTTATAATAATGGAGGGGCCAAGGGAAAGCTTACCCTCTACCCTGCAAAGGTTCACTGAAAATGTACTGACAAAATCAGATTAATTGGAAGAAAAGGCATAGGAAATTTATTTTAACATGATTATGTTCACAGGGGCCATACACGAATTATGAGACTTGAAGAGGGGCTGGATGATTGAAACTTAACTACTCTCTTCATAGGGAAGAGATGTATGAATTTAGTAGGCACGCATTATTTTGTAAATGATTGTCTTTGGAAGCTGGGTAGGACAAGTTAAGGGGAAGGCAAGGGTCAGAACTGCACAAGAGCAAAGGTCATCTCTTACAGCTGCTCTCAGAATAAATTAAAACTTTGTCTAGATGTGGGGGTGATTCTCAGTCTCTGCTCTGCTGGTTGATCTTTCCTGGTTAATCGATGGGATTCCTAGGGAGAGGATCTTGAGACAAATGCATTTGTTTTAAAGAGAAGCTTTCTTAGATAAATAAATTTCAGAGTTTCTCTCAGTGCTTTGGGAAAGAGGATCAGAGAGTCAGGGAAGGTGGGGGAGGGTCAGAGAGAGACTTTGGTTTTGAAGCTTCTTCCTGAGGCCTTTCATTTTAAAGGCACTGAGCATGCCAAAGCACTATCTTTTGGAGAATTGTTTTCTGCATTCCCAAAATAGCATCAGAAGACATCTACTAATTAGCAGTACAACTAAGGAAAGAGATACACAATTTCTATGCTGAAAAATACAAAATATTACTGGGGGAGATTAAGGAAGATCTAAATAAGTGGAAGGCTATACTGTGATCATGGAGTGAAAAACTTGCTATCATTAATCTACTAATTTTCAAATTGACTCATAGGTTTTTCAAATAAAAACGAATCTGAATGTATTTAAAGAGAGACTTTATTCAGAGATTATTAAAATAAGGAGAAGAGGACACTTAGAATAGAATGAGGGATACTATTGCAATATGGGGATCTCCCCATTACTAACATTTGCAAGCATCTTAAAAGTCAGGCTTCTCTTTTTGTAGAGATGTACAGTAAACAAGGCTAGAAAGGACCAGGTTTTGGGGAGTAGAGCTGGCAGTTAAGGTGAGCAAGGTGACGTGATTAGATAATTGTTCCAGGAAATTTTTATTTTTTAAGTCAGATGATTCTTGGAGTGGCCCTTCATTGGCATACAATGCTTGTTTAACCCTAAGAGCAAGTCAAAGTTCAGGGGGTTGGAGGAAGGAGAGAAGTCAGACTCAAGTTTAGTTAAATACAGTTAGCAGATGTTTCATCTAGATTAACCACTAAGTACTAAGAGTTTAGCTAATCATTTATGAGGCAAAGAATGGGAATTTGGAGGATCTGTGACCCAGTATGTCATACATAAACAAGGAAGGCACCTGGGAATCTTGTCTAAATCATATGCAAAAGGGTTGTTCTTTGCCCTAAGCGATTTCCTGTAACTCAATAGGTGAAGGAGATTTCTTGACCTTTGCTATTTTCTAGGATCACAGGGCTCAGGTAAAGCTTGTCAGATTTAATGCAGTCCTAACTAAAATCCCAAGAGATACATTTGTGGAAATTGACACACTGATTCTAAAATGCAGAGCCAGGAATATTCAAGGCAATCATGAAAAAAAAACAAATCTGGAAGACTTAACATTATAAGATATCAAGACCTTTTATAAAGCTATAGCAGTTAAGACTAGAGTAGTGGCTGACACATGAGCAGAACAAAGAATAAACTGGGCTGGGCATGGTGACTCATGTCTGTAATGCCAGCACTTTGGGAGACTGAGGTGGGTGGATCACTTGAGTCCAGGAGCATGAGACCAGCCTTGGTTATATGGTGAAATCTCATTTCTACAAAAAATAAAAAAATTACCCAGGCATGATGGCACATATCTGTAGTCCCAGCTGCTTGTGAGGCTAAGGTGGGAGTATCACTTGAGCCCAGTATGGGGAGGCGGAGGTGACAGTGAGCTGAGATCATGCCACTGCACTCCAGCCTAAGTGATAGAGTGAGACCCTGTCTCAAAAAAAAAAAAAAAGAAAAAAAAAGAAAAAAGAGAACCAGCTAGGGAATCCTGAAACACATGAATTCATATGTAGTCACCTGGTTAATTACTGGCAGAATTATTAAATTTTGATCTCAATCCTCCATCTCTTTTTATGTCAGTGCCCATTTCAATGTGCCTTTGCAGTTTCTCCTACTAAAGGGTCAGAGTCTCTTTCTCTTGATAGAATTTGGCATATGATTTGCCTTAGCTAGTGAGGTGTTAGTAAATCTAACACATGCAGAGGATGCAAACACACTTGCACATTTTCACTTCTGCCTTTTTCTCTCTCTTGGCCATCACTATGAGGATATGCCTTCCTCTCCAGAGCTCTTTCTTTTGGGTTTCATCACATTTTTAATTAAATCTGTAGCCACATGTGGCTTCTAAAGTAATTATTATGGGCCGGGCATGGTGGCTCATGCCTGTAATCCCAGCACATTGGGAGGCCAAGATGGGCAGATCACTTGAGGCCAGGCATTCGAGACCAGCCTGGCCAACACAGTGAAATCTTGTCTCTACTAAAAATATAAAAATTAGTCGGGTATGGTGCTCAAGAAGGATATGTGAAGCAGAGTCATGTTACCCCAGCTTTCCCAGCTAAGATCATTGTCCTAGAGTTGGAAAATGGAGTGTCTGAAAAGACTTAGGCAGGTTTCAAAGGAGTCAAACATTTGAAGAATTAAAGAGGCAATTAGCTTCAAAGAAAACAAAAAGTTGAAATAGGGTGAGATTGAAATCACAGTACCCCACTTGGTTTAGGAGTGAACAATATTTACCTAGTCATAATAATACAATAATAATTGTTATTGCTAGTATTATCTTTTGTTGAGACAGAGTCTCCCTTTGTTGCCCAGGTTGGAGTGCAGTGGTATGACCTCGGCTTCCTACAGCCTCCGCCTCCAGAGTTCAAGCGATTCTCATGACCCAGCCTCCCGAGTATCTGGGATTACAGGCATGCACCATCATACCAGGCTAATTTTTGTATTTTTAGTAAAGACAGGGTTTCACTGTGTTGACCAGGCTGGTCTCAAACTCCTGGCCTTAAGTGATCTGCCCACTCTGGCCTCCCAAAGTCCTGGGATTACAGGCATGAGCCACAGCACCTGGTCCATAATAATTATTTTAAAAGCCACATACGGCTACAGATTTAATTAAAAATGTGACGAAACTCTATCAATGATCGAGGAAGAGGGAGAGAAAGTAAGTGGGGGTGGCAGAGTGGCTAGTGATACAAGAGTTCAATCCTCATCTTCCATAGCAGCAAGTCAGTGAATGATAGCTCACTATGAAAAATCAAGAGCAGTAACATAATTTTGTTAATTGGAAACACAAAGGCAAATCCAAATGTACCTTGGCTTTCGGTAAGGTTACATCTTGATAAACACATCATAAGCTGAAAATACTGTAAGTTGAGATGTATTTAATATTCCTAACCTACCGAGCATCATAGTTTAGCCTAGCCTACTGTAAACATGCTCAGAACACTTATAGCAGTCTACAGATGGCCAAAATCATCTAACACAAAGCCTATTTTATAATAAAGTGTTTAACATCTCATGTAATTCATTGAATACTAGACTGAAAGTGAAAAACATAATGATAGTATAGGTACTCGAAGTATGGCTTCTGCTGTATGCCTATCAATTTCACACCATTAGAAAGCCAAAACATCCTGTTGAATCATCGTAAGACAGTGACCATCTGTCCTAGAAACCACAACTGAAAGAGCTGAAAATGTTATCCTGTGAAGTGGGGATCTGAGGAAGGCTGACAAGCAGCCAGTTTTGTTTTGTTTTTGTTTTGTTTTTTTTTTCATTGTAAGCTTTTTTATTAGCTTTTGGATTGTTAAATGTATGCAAAGAGTACTTTGATAAAATATTTAAAAAAATAGTTTAAATAAGAAGCTCTTCCAAGTCTCTGCCCTCTCAAACTCCTGATATTGCAATGCGCCCTCACATTTTTACTGATTGTGTCTTTCTTGCCTTGTCTCAAATTTATGAGACTTCTTAAAACACCTTAAGTTAGGAGTGTCTTTCTTAATGAGGCACAATTGATTCAATACAATTGATTTAATATAAATATAAAGGATATCACTGGTTCCAAAGGTCACCCTATCCCCACTGCCTTGTTCCCTCCTGCTCTGCTAGTTTGATGGAGCCAGGAGTTCATTCATTTTGCCTCTCAGCAGAAGACAAAGGCAATGCCAATATAAGGGCACAGGTGAAATAGTAAGGACCACAGCCCAAGAAGAGCCAGTTATAGCAAATAAAACTAAATGACCCAGTGCTGCCTGCTGTTGCCCTGAAGTTGAGATTGGGTCTTGCATATTATTTATTTGCAAGCAAATTATAAAAACAATAATCTCAAAAAGTACAGTGGGTTCAAGTTGACTATTCCAATATGCAATATTCCTATGCCCTATTACAAGCCTTCAAACCACCATTCGGGGAACAATGATTCCTTATGGAGACTTTTTACATTTCTTTCCTTTTAAGTCAGTCTCTGAGTTATTTAAATTCTAAAAAAAAAAAAATGAAATGTTCGTGTTTTTGTTCTAAATGTTCTTTCAACGGTGATGGTCTGGCAGTAAAATGACTGGCTTTGTTGTACTGTATGAATTTCTCCTTCCTTTAATTTATTTAATCCTCTCTATCCCCCTCCTTTTTTCAACTGTGAATTGATTACCATTTTTTTCCCTTGATAAGAAATGAAAGACTAAAGTTGGTTGTCTGATATGTACAAATTAACTTAAAGTTAAGGATAATCTGGTATCTAACTTTCCCCAAGGAAAGCTTGCCAGAAACAGTGTGATTTATTTTTAACAATTTTCACAAAAGCCCTCCCTGGTGGGACCTCAACAAACATCACTTTGTTGTAAGACTTTTAAAAACAGTGGACTGTGATTTTTTACAAATCAACAAATATGGATACATATATATATATATATATATATATATAAAATATATATATATATATCTACACACACACAAACACACATACATATATATATTTATAAGTTTATAAAAATCACAGTCCACTGTTTTTAATACATATATAAAATATAGCTATATATATGTGTGTATATGTGTGTGTGTGTGCGTGTGTGTGTATATATATATATATATATACACATATATATATATTTATATATATATATATGGAGAGAGAGAGAGAAAGAGAGAGCGAGCCATATCTTCCATGTGCTACTCTGTTCATAATTGCTGGGTTTCAGAACTCCTTCAGGACTTGGAGTACTTTTGATCTGCACCAAACAATTGTGATTGGAAGAATGAACTGTGGTAGAAGCATCCTGTACTAAATTATTCTAATTGGCTGCTTTGATGTCTACTTGTATCATTAGAGGATTTTCCCAACAAAAAATACCTATTTCCAACTGTGTGAGATTTCCTCTAATTTATTAATTTACAAATACTTGTTGAACCCCTCTTAATACCAGGACCTGAACTAAGGAGTGGATTATAATCAAGAGAAACATTCTGGTACCAAGTAAAGGTAACATATTAATATAAACATGGGGTGGCTTCTTTACTGACTTCTGAAGTATTGAGTTTGTGACTGGTGGGTAGCTGGGGGTGAAGATGAACTGGTTGTAATATGTCTATGCTGATATCTGCCAGGATACTGTCCTTGCCATATGGTCTGTTGTCCCTTGAAGATACTGCTGAATCATCCTTCATCCCTACAGTTCAAGTACAGCTTTATCTCTTATCTTCTAAAACTACTTTAAGACATGTGAGATCATTGGCCTCCTCAAATATTAGCTTAAGAAAGCATCTGTGGCACTCTTTAAGATTTTATCTGGTTTTATACTGCTTTTGGGTAAATAGGTGATTGTGTTTCTCCTGAGGCTTGCTCTACTTGGCTGCTTAATGCTCCCTCTGCTTACATGCACAACTACAAACAACTACGAGTTTTTCCTGGAGTTATGCTGCTTTCTTGAGCTCTAGCCTGGAATTGATACGCTCTGCTCTCCTGTGTCTCCAATCTAATCTGAATTTGTTACATCTGAACTTGTTTTAAGACTCCGTTTTCTTCATGACCGTGAACTCTCTGTTCACTCCTTGCCTCCCCTTTACTTTTTTTCCCAATAAGGAATTTTTATACAATTTTCTATGTGAAGTATGGGAGTGAGCCAGATAGCTCTGGCTTTTACTCATCCAAAGTTTCCCCAAGTTAATGGCCTTTGCTCATGAGTAATATTTGTTCTCTCCTAGGAGAATGTACTATGCTTTTGAAACTAACCAAGAATGTACCTCTTTTTTTCTTTTCATGTTTTTTTTTTTTTTTCCTTCACTTTAGAAGCAATGAACCTAGAAGGACATGGTCAGTACTTTAATGAGGGAAAGGGGCAATGGGTCAAAGGCTTAATAACGGTATTTCAAAGTATTTAATCTTACTGATTAGTTATATGACAAAACCTACTATAGACAGGATAATAGAGGTAATCATAAACCAAGTTAAATGACCACAGCAGAGAAGAAGATCCTTCACTCTAGGGTGTCTAAAGATGACTTTATGGAAGACACAGTTCTACTTGGATAACAGGGAATGAATATTTCGATAGGATAATGGGAAATGGATATGATTTTAATAGGAGTTTTTTTTTGATGGAGGAGGGACTGGAAAGGCTTTCTCAGTAAAGAGAATTGCTGAACAAAGAGAAGCCATTTGAGAGGATCTAGGATGTACATGAGAGCAGATTCCTTTTGGCCAGAATGTTAAAAGCCAAATAGACTATATGTCTATTCTTCTGAATAAAAATATAGTCTCTAGCCCTCTAGAGGCTTCTGGATTTGAATCTTGAGTCTGTCCTGACTAGCTGTGTAACATCAGGTGAATTACTTAACCTTTCTGTAGACAGTTTCCTCATATGTAAATACGTATACTGATAGTGCCTGTGGCATGATGTTGTATCAGGATTAGGTGCGTCATAAATGGCAATGTGTCTGGGGCTTGGAAAACACTGTTAGCTGTTTTAATTTTGTTAAGGAGAAGAGGGAAAGCTAAGCTACTGAAAGGTGGGAAAGACCTTGAATGAGATGAGGATGGAACTGGCCAGAGATGGTGTAATGAAAATTCATCTTGGCAATACTGCTTAATTTAAATCAGTGATTCTCCAACACGATTCTGTGTAAGAATGACAAAGAAGCCCATTATAAATGAAATTCCCAGGCTGCTGTCTTCTCCCAGTGATTGTGATCCAGTAGATGCAAAGTATGGTGAGAAAAACATGCTTCTAACAATGAGGATTCTAAAAACTAAGATTATGGTGAGGCAGTGAGGTGCCCACAGTGCAGAATTGAAGGAGGCCCTCATGTTCAGGGTCATGCTAGTGCAGGGGGCCCTGAGAGTGAGTGCTTCCTTACATCTTGTGCCCCAAATGCCTTATTAGCTTTGCCCTGGTCTGAGCTTTGAGATTCTGATGCTGGTGGAGGAAGAAATTCATTCATTCTTTCATGCATTACAAATATTTCCTGAGCACCTGCTATGTGCCCAGCATTATTCCAGGTACTTGGCATACATCATTAAAAACAACTTACAATGATCCTGTCCTTGTGGAGCTCATATTTTAGTGGGACAGAAAAAAACACAGAATAACAAATGAAATTATACATTAGTTAGAAGGTGATAAGTACTGTGAGAAAAATAAAAGTAGAGCAGGATAAAGGTAGTGGTTAATATTTGAGATGCTTTGTTGTAAAGGAGGTCTCAGGCTAGTTCTAAGAGAATAGGCTCCAGTACCTACTCAAATGCTGCAGGAGTGGTAACCTGGGTACTCCTGCGTTGTAAAAGGATTCTGAGAGCTCTTTCTTCCTTAGCAGGAAGCATGTTACATGGGCCATTGGCAGTGTCTGCTGTTAGGACACAGACCAATACTCACAAAACATGCCACTTTGACATGCTCAGGAAGCCTCAGTGTCTCTCTGACCCCCCCTCCCCACCACACACATACACACACTTCCACAAGCACAGGATGCAGTCGAAGTTCCTTTATCTGCCAAAGATCCAGACCCTCCCCCTCCCTCTAAGACCCAAAGGGCAACCACATCTGAACAGATCCTCTCACAAATTAAGATATATATTAATCTCTGATCCTTTCATTCTTCCTAGTAATTCCCTCAACACAATTCCTCTTCTTCCCAACCCCATAACCTGTTTTGCTAGGATGGTGTATAAGCTTCCATACCCTATTGTGGAGTGGGTAATCACTTTTTGGTTTTCCTTGTGTACATGTTAAATAAACCTAGATGACTTTTCTCCAGTTCATCTGCCTTTTAGGAGTTGATTTTTCAGTGAATCTTCAGAGGGTGAGGGGGACCTTTCCCTTGACTCTACACCACCATGGGTTCAGCCGGGAAGAAGAGGGTTATAATTTCCTTCTCTTTGCCTTCTTTAATATCCAACAAACCTAACATGTTACCTCTTTTGATACCTGTTATTAATGCAGCTATGGAGAATATGTGTCAGTGACACAGATGTTCTTTATTTATTTATTTTTTCCAGCGGAGTCTTACCCTGTCGCCAGCCTGTAGTGCAGTGGCATGATCTCGGCTCACTGCAGCCTCTGCCTCCTAAGTTCAAGCATTCCGCTGCCTCAGCCTCCTGAGTAGCTGGGACTATAGGCATGCAGCACCGCACCCACCTAATTTTTTGTATTTCAGTAGAGACCAGGTTTCACCATGTTGGCCAGGATGGTCTCGATCTCCTGATCTTGTGATCTGCCCACCTTGGCCTCCCAAAGGACTGGGATTACAGGCATGAGCCTCTGCGTAAAACCTCTGGTGGTTCAAAATGAAAATGATTCTGTGAGGAAAATCGAAAGGTAAAATGTCACAGAAATAAAAAGCAGGCTGTAATGCTAAAAAAAAAAATAGTGAAAAATGATGCATTCTATGATCTCCTTAGTATTTGTCATGCACAATTGTCATGGAATTTTAGAAATGGAAGGGGATCTTGGTGATCCTCTAACGAAGCAGATATGAAATGAGAGTTAGGAAAGGATGAGTATAAAGATGATTTAATTAAGAAAATCTCTTTTGTAAAAAGACTGATAAAGGGAGGGAACCTCTGTTACTGAAAACAGGGACCTCGGCCAGAGGCTTATCCATCAGAACACATGGCAATTAGATATTTAAAGACAGAAAGTGAAGGAGGCTAAGGGCATGAAAGGACAAGAATAAATCAGGAAAATAAATGAGGCAAAAAAAAAAAAGACACAAAGCATTGAACTTTCAAAGTTTGTTAAATTGTTTTTTGTGCTGTTGCTAATGTACCAACAGAAGAACATGCCATTGAGAACAGGGTGTATTAAAGCGCCTTATGACAGCAGTTTTTCTGAACACTACATTAAATAAATGAGTGACAATTAAAGACCACTGATTCAGAGGTTGGGAGCACTGGGAAAAAGTATTAGAGGATACCATGTTCTCATTCACGCAGTGGATATTCACTGGGTAGCAACTAGATTTCCCTTGAAAGATGTTGACAAAAATAGAGCTCGATCTGCAGTCTAGAGAGGCCTGTCTCTGGTTGGCTTCCTTTTTAATGTTTCTGAAAGACCTACACATGGGCCTTTCATTGCATTGTGTTACCTAGAATGGAATTGGGTGTGTACTAGTGGCTGACTAGTTTAGTTAGCCTTTCGGAGTCATCACAGGGATCTGGGAAGTATTTTATTAGAGTGTAAATCTGCTTCATTAGTAGTAGCAACCTGTAAGACAATACTCAGGCTCGGCCAGAAAAAAATGCCGTTACCAAGAAAATCATCTAAAGTGTGCTTAGAACCTAGTTGGTGCCTACTAAATATTTGCTAAATAATTCAAGAACTGGCAACCCATATACCATATATTTCAGACAGATTCCCCGCCATCAAAAAAGGATCTGCCTGGAAGAAGGTCCATCAAACGACTAATAGTTGTTAACTTTTTTGGAAGGAAATAGAATAATAAGGGGATTGAATGAAGAACAAAGAGGGGCTTTTAAGTTTTGCCCTCTGTAATTTATTGATATCTACTTAGGGTAATTAAAAACTTCTCTAAATTGATAATATCTACCATTATTTCTGCTGTGTGCATGGCATAATTACAGGTGCTTGGCATACAATAGTGAATGAAAAAGACAAAAATATCTACTCTTGTGAAGATTATATTTGAACAGAGGAGACAAAAAATAATAAAGATAATTACTAAGTAAGTTGTATATTACATTAGAGGGTATGTACCTTTTAATAGGAATAAAGCCAGAGCAGGAAAAAGTGGTAGTTTCCACTTCAAGATACCCTATTTTAAAGAAAGACCCATGCCAGCCCTAAGAATTTTCTTCTGCACCAACTGAAATTCACTGGGAATAGTTACCTGCTATTAACTTCTTTAGAATTTAAAATCTGATATAATTAGCTTCTGAGAAAATTTTCTATAAAAAATACTACTTTAAATATAGATGATTTATGTACTTTTTATGTAAATAACATGCACAAAATAGAAGTTCATCGATTTTCACAATAATCCTATTAATTAGACAAACATGTCAAAGGTGAATTTATTTCAGTGTAACAGATGAGAGCTAATATCAGGCCATTACATTGAAATTTATTTCAGTGTAGTAGATGGGAGCCAAGTGGTATAAAACTCCTGGTTTTACAGAGTACATGATATCTGGGATGTTAACTTGGCATAACCTGGTTTTTGGTATAATAATTAGAGTTATACCTTACAGAGATGACAGAAGAAGCTAATCGTACTATTGAATTGAAGATTCCAAAGCTGTAATCTTGAAGACATCAAAGCATTAATTCCAGTTCCTCAAGTCAATGTTCTAGAGTTTTATTAGTTAACCTATGGGTGATTGATCACCAAAGGATGGATTTATTGATATCAAACTCAAAAAAGGTAGATGCATTAAAAGGAGTACGAATTATTAATTCAGAATGTGACATCTCTGCAGTTCCTAGGATAACTCTAAGTTATGTTCATCATGTTAGGTATGTTGTTGGGTTGAGTGTAAGCCCCAAAGTTTGTAGGATGTTAATTGCATACATCTAATAATTTGTTCTGCATGTCTAGTTCTCTCTTTGTTGCTAGGGTTTCCCGCTACTTATTTCCTTAAGAAAGCACAAGGGAAACAAAACTTCGAGATGTGGCTCATGGCTCTTTTGTCTCTGAGCTTAGTGTCTAGATAGGTGCACCACTAAAGGCAAGAAGTCACAAGCAGAGCTCGAAGAGGGAGATATTGAAGCTGTCAGTCAGGATCACCGCTCAGTGGGATGCAACCAATGGACCTTGGGGCTCAGTGGAAACCAGCCAATCATTTTTACAGCTCAGCTGCAGGAGTGCTTGGCTGGTGATCAGCAGCCACCAGAGAAGTTTGGGATTCCCTAGTTAAGTTTCATCTGTCCCTTCTTCAGCAAATGGTGAAAACAAAACAAACCTTTATGCTTTAATGCATTCCTAAATGAATCATGATGATTGAGGAAATTGTCAGGTTGTATAAATTATAGAATGGGAAGAAACTTTGGAGTGATCCAAGGAGAAAAAGACAATAGCCATCTCCATTTTTCCTCTTTTCCCAGAGATGGTTATTCTGTAAAAAAAGGGGAAATTAGGAGATATCATGAGGGTCTGTATTTTGAGCTGTTTCTCCCTAAAGGAGTCATCTTATAATCTTCTGATAGTGATGCATCTGGACACTTAATAGATGTTATGAAAGTGATTTATCAGTGAAATTTTATCATGCTTAATTAATTGGAAGACTCTAATAATGGACACACACCAAATAGTATTCCATTGTATGTGTACATGTATACACACACACACACACACACACACACACACACATATATACATATATATGTATACACATACATACACATATACACACACATACCATGTTTTCTTTGTTCGGAATTGGTGATTATCATGTTAAGTGAAATATGCTAGATACAGAAAGACAAATATCATGTGTTCTCACTCATATATGGGAGCTAGAAAACTTGATCTCATAGTGATAGAGAGTAAAATGATAGATACCAAAGGCTGGGAAGGGTGTGGAGGTGCAGAAGGGGAATGAAGAAAGGTAAGTTAATGGATACAAACACAGATTGACAGAGTAAGTTCTAATGTTTGAGAGCAGAGTAGAGTGACTAGTTAACAATGTATTAGATATTTCTAAATAGCTAAAAGAGAGAACTTTAATTGTTTTATAATACAAATAAACGACAAATTCTCAGGGTGGTGGTTGCTCTAATTACCCTGACTTGATTATTATACATTCTATGCATGTAACAAAATATCACATGTATCCCATAAATATGTACAAATATTACGTGTCAATTAAAAAAAATTAAAGAAGAAATAATAGGCACACACCTACAAAGGCTTTCTGCTGATTCTGTTAACACAGGCATGGATGAACGTCTGTAAGAAGCCAGGTAGTATATATTTTAGACTTTGTGGCCATGTGGTCTGTGTAGCAACTACTCTGTCACTGTGAAAGCAATGGTAGAACGTATGTAAACTAATGAGTCTGTCTGTGTTCCAATAAAATGTGATTTATGGACACTGAAATATTAATTTCATCTAACTTCCACGTCATGAAATATTATTTTCATTGTTTTTAACCACTTAAAATTGTGAAGATCATTTTAAACTGTCAGGCAATAGTTTGCTGAACACTATCTAACACAATCTAATCAACACAATGTGCTGGTTTCTTCACGTAGTCAAAGGCTAATTCTTCAAACATGGCTCTGAAGAAGAGCAGTTGGAGTCCTGTGCTTCCAGATTCTTTATCTAAGACTTTCTCAAGTCACTGTTATTCCCACCCTGCTTCCTCTCCTCCTAACTTTCCACCGTAAAGAAACACGTGGCTTTTCCCTGCTGGGCCTGTGGCATAGCCTAGTCTAGATTAAACTAGACTTCATTCTTTCATCCAAGTTTCTTTGTTGTTTTGAGATAATAGATAATGTATCTCATAAGGTAATTTATGTATCTTCAGTTTAGTAACTTCCTGAAGATGCTTGCTTTTCTATGGGCCTCTGTGTGGCAGAACGTACATTCCATCTGTACACCTGATATGTCCTAACATGTCTATCCTCCTGACAGGCTAGACACATTACAGGATGGCTAGGAGAGAGAGTATACCGTCCGCTGGATGAACAGTGTGAGGCCTAGCTGCCATGTCTTGTTACAGGACTCTCTTTTGACCCAAAGGCCAATACCAGAGTGTCTGCTCCTGTCAGTGCAGATCTAGCCACTCATTCAGAGAGATGGAGCTTCATCCTCTGGTTTGAACAACTAAAACATTTCATCTTCTGTACCAGTTCTGATTCATCAAGAATGCTTTTCTGGAACCTTATGCATGTGCATAGGTTTTCAAGTTCACAAATAGATTCTATGGAAATGAGTTAAGAGGTTGATTCTGATGGCTGCATGAATGGCAGCACTCATGTTGTTGACATCGAAGTCCTGGCCTGCAGCCTCAAGAAATCACTTGTATCAAAAAGTTAAAAGACCAGAGATAATTTGAACTCTGGTGGGTTCATAAATAATAAAGACAGACATGCCCCTGAGCATTTTAAAATTTAAATTTTTAAATAAATGCCGTGATTGGAAGTAAATTATTTGGGCATTTAATACTGTGTAAAAAGGCTAGGTGATGTGGCTCACGCCTGTAATCCCAGCAGTTTGGGATGATGAGGTGGGAAGATCACTTGAACCTGTAAGTTCAAGGCCAGCTTGGGCAACATGGCAAAAATCCCATCTCTACCACACACACACACACACACACACACACAAAACCACAAACATTAGCTGGGCATTGTGGTATATGCCTATAGCACCCCGTATATGGGAGGCTGGGGTGGGAGGATCGTTTGGGCCTGGGAGGCAGAGGTTGCAGTGAATGGAGATTGCTCCACTGCACACCACCGTGAGTGACAGGGGAAGACCCTGTCTCCAAAAAAAAAAAAAAAAAAAAAACACACACACACACACAAAGAAAAAAATACTATGTAAAAAGGTATAGTTCATGTGTGAAACTCTGCTACTTTTATTATTGTTGAAACATTACTAGGCACATTATAATTTAAATGATATACATTGGGTGGAGAGGAGAAACAGTCAAATGTGTTATACTGTATTTTAGGAATTTAAGGTACTTTGCATAGATAAGCTCCAGAGAAGTAACAGAATAACAAAACCAATAATTAGAATTTGAATTGATTAATATAATGCCTTAAATGATTAATATTAAAGTGTAATTGACTAGTAATTCCATACCTTAAATTGATTACGAATATGTTATAGTATTATAATATAATAATATAAAACCCTGAAGAAGTGAAGTTCCTCTATAGTCCTGGTTCTGCCTTTACTGTTTGTATGATCTTGGGGAAGATAGTTGAACCTTTTATGGGTCACTTTCCTGATCTCAAAAATAGGAATTATAACATAGGAACTATAGGGTTATCGTGAAGAGTAAAGCCAGGTAAGTATGTAATACATATTGAACCCATAGTATAATAAAAGCTCAGTAAATAATAGCTGTGGCATTGGTAATGATGATGATGATGATGATGATGATGATGATGAATATAGTTATCAAGTTATGGGGAACACTGAAATAAATCACAGAAACAGACTAAGAAAATAGCCATTATTGTCAAATGTTTATTTTCTTTAGGATATATTTCTCTAACAATGATTTTACTCTGTTCTCATTGTAAATGGTGTTGTCAAAATTATTAACTAGTTGATTAATATCTGGTTTGATCTAGTAACCTCATTTAAATCCTGTGCTAGCCTATTTCACAAAGCCATTATTATGTTCAAAGCAAGAAGACCATTCATTAGTCTTACAGTATGCTTCCATATGCTTTGCATTAATCATTGTTTAGCAGGATAAACAGGGATCTGCATTTTATTTTTGATGCCATTAGAGAAATTAGTGTAAATGAGAAATTTCATTCTGAAAATCTCTACAGATAATACTTGAGGCATTCACATCTGAATGTTAGATGCTATCATTTAACATTGTTTTACTCAGAAGTCAGCTTTTTTGTATACCGTGAGAAAATTGTGATGAGTTATATTTTTGTGAATGAAGAACTGGAAAATGAAAGTGCTAGGAGAATTAAATCATTCATAATCATCCCTCACTATCCAGTAATAACCACTATTAACATGTTAATGTCTGCTGTTTGGGTTTTTTCTGTGTACAGATACATATAGGGTTTTTGTGAGGCTGTTGTCACTCAACTCCAAACCCAGTCTTGATTACCTTGCTTTATGAGGCTTTGGCTGCGACTGAGCAAACCGTCTCCTAGTCTGTGTGTAGTTCCTTGATAGGTCCTCCCTACTGAGCAAGCAAGAGAAAAACTCAAAGGCAGTAGGCGGGCAAAGGGAATCACTTTTTTGCCTTTGCTTAATCCTATCAGAGGCAGCAGTTGAATCCTGTATCTATTGGGATCAGTTTCCATCTCATTCCCACACTCCCAGAATGAAACTTGTGCCATTCGCTCCTGAGGGATGTAGGTTTCAGCGTGGCCGGACCCCACCCAATATCTGAAGGCACCAGCATCAGCCAAGGAGGGCCCCTTTTCTGAAGTCTAGATCCTAGATCCCCTGGGGCTTCCTTGGAGATTCTTAGATCTGATAATTCCAGTTTCATCCCTCTGTTTTCCCAGACCTAGGTCTGTAGCCACTTTGTTGGGTCACTACCTCTATGATGTCTCAGTGTTCCTCTTGGCCTGTCTACTTATGTATCTCTTGACCCACTTCTCTATATTAAATTCCATCTGTTAAAATAATTGAAGAACCCTGGCTGGTGTGCCCACATAAAGGGAGTATTCTCGACTTTGTTTTTCAGTTTTCGTCTTTTACTTGAACATTACCCACAAGACCCCAAACTACTTTTAACAGACCAAATGCAGCCTTACATATCAGCTGCAGAATAGACATTTCAGACTATAGTATTATCATGGTGTTTGCCAGCCAACTGATCAACCTATTCAGTATCACAATCTTTGTGCATCAGAATTTGTGCAGCAATTTAATGTTAAAGATATTCGATTTGCCTTTTATAAAAATGAAGGAAAAAAAGACAAGTATTGCTACCAATGATACACCATATTGGTCATGACTTTAATACAATTTGGAAAGGAAGTTTGGAGATCAATAAAGTTGGAAATGTGTCTTTCAACACTAGTAGATATTTGGCCTTAAGCCAGCCAACATTTGTGTTATATAATGAGAGAAAAGAACAAAAATAAATAATGTGTACTAAATTCTAGAAATATATTATTAAAGACTGTGTCTTAAAGTATTAGATTTAATTAGGAATCCAACACATACTTTAGTTTTTTGAGAATGAAACCTCCCTTAGCACACTAAACTATGGCTAGAATTGTTTCTCATACTCACCTCATGCATATACTTTGTGTTTATCAAAGAAGGAGCTTTCTATAATTTTTTAAATTAAATGACATTTGAACTATCCAGTTCTTCATAACCTGCCTTTGCACTTAGTTTATTAATATTATGAATGCCTTTATATTGTTAATCACTATCCCAGTAAATGCTTCTTAATGGCCATTATTTATTTAAGTAATCTCCTATTGTCATATATTTATGTTGTTTCTAATTGTTCAATATAAAAATAAAGCATTTGAAACCTTCCTGTAAATAAATCTTCACATATATTCTTTTTTTTTTAATTGTATCCTCTCCAGCATCTGTTGTCTCCAGATTTTTTAATGATTGCCATTCTAACTGGCGTGAGATGATATCTCAATGTGGTTTTGATTTGCATTTCTCTAATGACCAGTGATGATGAGCATTTTTTCATATGTTTGTTGGCCTCATGTATATCTTCTTTTGTAAAGTGTCTGTTCATATCCTTCGCCCACTTTTGAATGGGCTTGTTTGTTTTTTTCTTGTAAATCTGTTTTAGTTCTTTGTAAATTCTGAGTATCAGCCCTTTGTCAGATAGATAGACTGCAAAAATATTTTCCCATTCTGTTGGTTGCCAATTCACTCTAATGACTGTTTCTTTTGCTGTGCAGAAGCTGTGGAGTTTAATTAGGTCCCATTTGTCTATTTTGGCTTTTGTTGTCATTGCTTTTGGTGTTTTGGTCATGAAGTCCTTGCCTATGCCTATGTCCTGAATGGTTTTGCCTAGATTTTCTTCTAAGGTTTTTATGGTGTGCAACATATATTCTTAATGATTACCTTAGACAATTTGTCCTACAAGGGCCATTGAGGGGTCAAAAAGTATAGCACCCTTTTTTAGCCTTTTGATGTACAAATTATATTGTCCTGCAGAAATCATGTTCCATTCACACTGTCAGTTGCAGTGAATGAGGACATGCATTTCCCAACCCTCACTGATTAGTTTGAAACAAATACAAAGATTATAAAATATTTCTCACCGAATTCACAGGACTCTCTTGGTTATTTTTTTAAAAAATGTATGTTTAATTACTACTCATTCCCACATGTTACATCTTCATTAACTATTTAGAATTGAATGGTTTTCCTCTTTTCTTTCTTTCTTTTTTTTTTTTTTTTCTTTTTTTTTTTTTTTGGAAAACAGCTTGGCCTTTATAGCTAGCAGTATTAGGTTTGAAAGAGAGCCACAGAAGTAAAAGTGATTAATAGGAAAAGGAGAGTAGAAAATAATTAAAAGCCAAGCAAAAGGATGAATCACCATATTGTTCAATGATTATGCCAAGAGTCATCAGAAATTGTGGCTTATATTTGTGCTCTTGCTTGCAAATCTTAATTACATGTGATTTTTGTGCCATTTACTTGGGCACGCTGATTTTTATCTCTCCCAGATTTTCTTTCTCTTTGATTCATTGTTTTGTCCTATTTATTACTTTTTCCTGTTGTCAGTTCAAAACACGACAAATCATGGCATGTATTTATGGAGTACAATGTGATGTTTTGATGTGTATGTACATATGGCATTATGAAACTATGCTGATTAACTATGTGTATCACCTCACCTGCTTAAGTAATTAGCATAGGGCATGGAGAAAGCCGGGGTTATCCTCTCTTCCAATCCCAAATATATTGGCCCTCACTTCTTAGTCTCCTCACTTCTCTGATCTCCTCTCTGCTCCTCTTCCTCTTACTCCCTTTGTAAATACAGTGGGAACTTTAAAATTCAGGTAGATATTTCTAATGTTGAGACATCTATCTGTTCTTTTCTGCCTCTGAACTGTGTTTATTCTTTCTTCTTTAGGACACTATCTATGTCTAGAAGAAATGAAAGAGACATAAAAAAATGATCTTTTCCAGTAAGGGCAGGTACAGACCCAGATAAGAAGTCTAGTTCTTGGAGCAAGTCCAAGTAAAAACTTGGCCTTGCAGGAATGATGGATCAATTATTGTTCTTTATATTCATGTAAGAAATAAAAATAATGTGTTCTCCTTTCATTTAGTAATAATTTACTGAGCACTTGGATTGGGAGACATGGTGCTAGGTATTCTGCATTTATTAATTCGCTTAATTATCCCAACAATCTTATGAATAGGCACTATTATGCTCCCTGCTGTGTACAGAAGGACTCTAAGACATAGAGTGGTTGGTAACTTAGTGAGTGAGTAATTGGACTGAGATTTGTATTTAGCCTGACTTCAGCATCCTGACTCTTTGCCATTTAGTGCTCTTCTTACAAATGGCTCTGTGTGGACCATGGTCCTCCATATCAAAGAAAGAATGGTTTTTCCCTTGATTGTTCATTGAATAGAACGCTACAGAATTTGTTAGTTGGATTGTAATGAACAGTGCTAGGAAATCTCTCACAACATCCTTTTTTATTTGAAGTGTTATCTCCTGTGCTTCAAATTTCAGGGACTGGAGATACATTTAGTGTAATTAGATGTGTTTAGAGTCAGCACTTTCTAGCCAATGATGGTTTTTATTTTATTACTGTTATTATTTAATTTTAGGGGTGGAATCTTGCTATGTTGCCTAGGCTGGATTTAAACTTGTGGGCTCAAGTGACTCACTCACCTTAGCCTCCCAAGTAGCTGGGATGTAGGTGCATGCCAACACACCCAGCTTAATGGTATTTTAATAATTATCTACTTGACATGAAGAAATAAGGCCATGTATGCAAAACCCCACCCCTCAACACACATAGACACATAATACCTACACACCTCAGTGAAGAAAGCATCATGAATCTGAACTTTCTCTCTGTTGAGTCTATACATGGTCTCTAAAGGTTTTTCAGCACTTACTTTTAGAGCACTTTGCCATTTCAGCAAATCAAGAATTCGAATAAAGCTATCTTGCTTTTCCTCAGCTAGTCTAATCACTTTGATAGAAAAAGAGCAAGTTGAGGCCCAAAGCGGTCCTTGACTTCTTTGCTTTCGCTATTGGCCTCAAACCAACCATCTGACAGTTTTCAACCAAAGAACAAAAATAGTGTCTTCTGGCTGGGTGCGGTGGCTCATGCCTGTAATCTCAGTACTTTGGGAGGCTGAGGTGGGCAGCTCATGAGGAGTTCGAGACCAGCCTGGCCAACATAGTGAAACCTTGTCTCTACTAAAAATGCAAAAAATTAGCTGGACATGATGGTGGACACCTGTAATTTCAGCTACTCAGGAAGCTGAGGCCAGATAATTGCTTGAACCCAGGAGGTGGAGATTGCAATGAGCTGAGATCATGCCATTGCACTCCGGCAGGGTGGGACAGTGGGAGACTGTCTCAAAAAAAAAAAAAAAAAGTGTTTTTTTGACAGAATTAGGAAAGAATAAATTAAATCAGATAGGCAAGGCACTTTACATAGTGCCCTATACATACTTGCTTTTTGGGAAATTGCCTTAAAAGGCAAGTAGCTGTCTCACCAACCTCAAACTCCATTGTGAGTAAGGTAGAAGAACCAGTGCAGAAGAAGGAAAAAGAAACATTGAGACAGAAGTTTGGAGACTCCTTACTCCAAGTCAGATGTCTGTCTTTTGGCTTTCTCTGCTTTGGCAAATTACTTCTTGCCTTGATTCCTTCATTTTAAAAATAATGGCATTGTATTAGCAATAATTTTGAGCTTTTGCAGATCATTCACTCCCCAAAAATCTATAAACTTCATGAAGGCAGGCTGTTCTCTCAATTTTGCTGCAGCATTCCCAGTGTCAGACATGTATTTGGTGCTTTAATGCTGAATAAATAAATGACTCATCAACTAATAAGTTCTGTTGATCTTGCCACTTACCCAGAGAAGATGTATGTTTACAAAGTTGTGTCCATTCTAAGATCCTCATGGACTTTAGGTCACTGGAACTCAAGTTAGGAATATATCACCTACAAATTTCATTTAGCTTTAATGTTCTAGTAATCTACTAAAGGACCTATTAATATAGTATGATGTAGAAGAAATCAAAGGCAAATAAATAGACATAAAATGTTTGGGGCTTGGAAGGCTTAATATTGTTAAAATGTTCATCCTACACAAAGTGATCTATAGACTCAATCCAATATCTGTCTATCAAAATTCCAGTGACAGTTTTTGCAGAAAGAGAGAAAACATTCTAAAGTATATATGAAATCTCAAGGGACCCTGAATGGCCAAAACAATCTCGAAAAAGAACAGAGGTAGAGGACCTTCACTTCCTAGCTTCAACACATACTGCAAAACAGCAGTAATCAAGACATTGTGGCACTGACATAAAGACAGATACATAGACGCATGGAAGAGAATAGAGAGCCTAGATATGAACCCTTGCATATAGGGGCAAATGGTTTTTGACAAGTGTGCCAAGACTACATGATGGGAAAAGCACAGTCTCTTTAATAGATGGTGCTGGGAAAACTGGTGATCCACATGGAAAAAAATGAAGTTACCCTTACCTTACACCATTTACAAAAATTAACTCAAAATGGATTGAAGACCTAAGTTAAAAATGTAAAGCTATAAATCTTTCAGAAGAAAACATGGCAGAAAGTGTTCAGGACATTGGAGTTGGCAATTCTTTCTTTCTTTTTTTTTTATTGCGTTTTAGGTTTTGGGGTACATGTGAAGAACATGCAAGATTGTTGCATAGGTACACACATGGCAGTGTGATTTGCTGCCTTCATCGCCCTCACCTATATCTGTCATTTCTCCCCATGCTATTTCTCCCCACCTCCCTTCCCCCCATCCCTCCCCTATTTCCCCCCAACAGACCCCAGTGTGTAGTGCTCCCCTCCCTGTGTCCATGTGTTCTCATTGTTCAACACCCGCCTATGAGTGAGAACATGCAGTGTTTGATTTTCTGCTCTTGTGTCAGTTTGCTGAGAATGATGGTTTCCAGGTTCATCCATGTCCCTACAAAGGACACAAACATTGTTTTTGATGGCTGCGTAATATTCCATGGTGTATATGTACCACGTTTTCCCTATCCAATCTATCATCGTTGGGCATTTGGGTTGGTTCCAGGTCTTTGCTATTGTAAACAGTGCTGCAATGAACATTGGTGTGCATGTGTCCTTATAGTAGAACGATTTATAATCCTTTGGATATATACCCAGTAATGGGATTGCTGGGTCAAATGGGATTTCTATTTTTAGGTCTTAAACATGACACCAAAAGCACAGGCAACAAGAGAAACTGGAAGCCATTATGCAAACCACTATGGAGGCTTCTCAAAAAGCTAAACATTGAATTACAATATTATGATTCAGCAATCCTACTTCTCAATATATATCACAAAAAATTTAAAGCAGAATCTCAAAAAGATATTCACAAACCTATGTTCTTTGGGGCTTTATTCATAATAGATGAGAGGTAAAAGCAATCCAGATGTCCACTGATGGATGAATAGGTAAGCAAAATGTGTTAGAAACATACTGTGGAATATTATGCAGCTTTAAAACAGGAAGGAAATTCGGTCATGTGTGTTGCAACATGGCTGAACGTTGAGGATGTTATGCTAAGTGAAATAAGCCAGTTACAAAAGGACAAAAAAAGTACTGCATTATTCCATTTAGATATGAAATATCCAAAATAGAAGCATAGAAAGTAGAAAGATAATTGCCGAGGGCTGAGGGAGGGAGAGGAGGAATTAGTGATTGATGGATGTAGAGTTTCAACTTTGCAAAATGAAAAGTTCTAAAGATCTGTTGCACAACAATGTGAATACATTTAACACTGCTGTATGTATAAAAGAGAATGAAGACCACAGCATAATTTCACACAATAAAATAAATAAAATGGTGTAATAGAGCCGGACACACAAGTACACAATCAATGCCATATCTTATTGTTATTTTTAAAATGGTGTGTTTGATATTTTGAAAAACCGAGGAACAGAAAGTATCATCTTTGCGCAAACTGTAGCCCAGAACATAGTTTGAGAAAACATGCTGACATCCTTCTTTACTCCCACTGTAGCAATGAGCCAGGCTGCAATCAACACACAATGCCAAGATGTCTCACATTGACATTAAAGGATAACCACAGGAGGTTTTGGTTGGAGGCCCACGGTTTAACAGGGAAACCACAGTTTATTGGCAAAGTTGCCAACATCATAGGACCATGGCCATTGCAGATGAGTCCAGTCTGGGAGGTAAAGCAATGAGTGTTTCCTAAGGGGAAAATGTGTTACTAAAATCTAATTAAAATCAAATGAATGCCTCATGCTGCAGGAGGGAAGAGGACAAGCCCATAATTCCCTAGTTTTTTTTTTTTTTTCTTTTTAATCTAATAAGTGCTTTATCACTTTCAGTTTTCTCAGCTCAAGCCAGGGATATTTGGGAGTTATTATGAGATTTGAAAGAATGCTGAGTTTTTGATCTTGTCAGGACTGAAAGTGCTTTATAAATGTCAGAATTGGTGTGTGGGAATCTAGGGCACAGCTCCAGTGTGTACCTTGTGAGTCAGCTAATGAGGCCACAGGAGAGCAGCCATCTGAGCTGCTCCCTGAGTGGTCCTGACTTCCAAAACAGCTCTTTGGTCTGCTCAGCAAAAGAATTTCACGTTGTTGTTGTTGTGGTTGAATTGCAAACAAGTGTTCAGGTTTAAATTAAGTCATTCCCTGCACTCTCATTGAAAACATTTCTAATACTCTGGTTGCCTCTTTGTTGGAGGGAAAATAACCCACAAGGGTTTTTTTCTTGGCCTTTGCCATTAAAGTGATCTCTCCATTGAGTGTGGCCCCACTTACCACTTACCTCCTCCTTGGTGGTTTCCTTATACTGGATTATTATTCTTTGACTCCCCAGAATTTAACAATGTTCTTAGTGTAATTCCCAGTATGTAATAGAGGCTTTCTCAGTGAATGAATAGAAGCCAGAGTGGTTTACAATTTTAAATGTATCAGTGACTCTGATGATGTTTATACGGCCTCTGATTAAATGGACCTGAGCTTCATTTTGGCCTGTGGGATAACTGAAAGAGATGTCAGGCTAATGATAAGCCATGCGGTTTTTGTAGTTTGTTTTTAGCACTGAGACTCCTTGACCCTCAATGATCACAGAAACTAGCCATAGAGAAGCATTCATACTGAAAGAGACCTTCCAAGTCTCTTCTAAAGCATTTGCTTTAGAGAAAAGTTCTTGGTTCCAAATAAGGTTACAGCTCCCAGGTTTTAAAGATGTGTATCAACTGGCTGCTTCTTGTAGGATTTCACAGGGGTGTCAGAATCAAGGTACTCAGTGTGTTCGTGAATAACACAGTGCGGTAGCAGAGGTTCCTTCCTTCCTTCCTTCCTTCCTTCCTTCCTTCCTTCCTTCCTTCCTTCCTTCCTTCCTTCCTTCCTTCCTTTCTTTTTTTTTAATTAAAAAGACTGCATTTTAAACCTGACTAGAGTTAATGCAGTTGAGCATGGACAGGGATGTACTCTGCTTTCTGTATGTCTCTTGTTAAATAACAGTGTTTCCCAAAGTGAATTCTAGGTAAGACTAATCGTAAAGGTTTTAATTGTTCCATATAAATTGGATTTTCATAGGCAAACAAGTTTAAGAAATACAAGTTTTAACAAAGTCAGAATTATTAAAGCTTTGATATGCTTACATGCTTTGAGATCCCTAGGAGGATTTGAAAGTATGTATCCTATCCCAAAGATTTTAATCATAAAAAGTTTTTAAATTAAGAATATTCCAGAATTAGTGTTTTACAGAAACCATGTGGGGAAACTATACTTTATAATTTTGGATACAAATCCACATATACTTTTTATTAGTGCCTCTATATTCTGTGACATTTTCTGTGTTGTTTGTTCAATGACATTATGTCTGTATCCTCTTTTTGCAAGTCTGTATTTGGATATTAAACCTAGGTTGTAGGTACTTACAATCTAAATTCTTCAAAATCACCATGAGAATGAAGACGATAACATAACCATATTTTCTATTGACTGCACAAATAACCAACTACAAAGGGATTGTTCCTATGTAGTTTGATATTTGACATTGATGAAGAATGTCATCAAAGGATAGGTTCTGAGACATTTACGTGATTGCTTGTGTGGCTATATCATTACATATTCTTAGAATTATAAAGATCTTTAATGATTGTATGTTCTGACCACTTATGCATTTATTCTCTTATCCCACATTTGCTGAACTATGTTCCTGACACGGTGCTTTATACTATGGGAATAAAGATGGATCATCATCCACATTCATGCCTGGTTTGTGAATACCCTCAAAATAATTTATAGACAGTTTCTGGAGACTTCCAGCTGGAAATGAGTTTTCTCTTTATCCATTGAGACTCTGAAAAGACCAAGCACTGAAATAACTTGTCCAATATTACAGTTAATTAGTGGCAGTAGAGAAAACAGGACCCAAATATTGGGGCTCTAGGCAGTGCTCCATCTAGTGCCATGACTTGGCATAAACATGAGGGGGTAATTTTTTAAACCCAATGATTGAGTTTGTATGACTAGAAATAGAGATTTTTCAAAATTGGGAAATATATTGGGGTATTAATCCAGTAAGTATTTATTGCATATGTATCATGTGCTAAATATGACTTAGTGGTTTTAAGTCCAAGTTCTCATTAAACTTATATTCCCGTGGCTTCCATATTGCTTAAAACTATACATATTGTTTAAATTCACAACTGTATTGATGATTATTAGAGACACACATAAAAGCAAAGAGTGTGATTGTGGAAGGTGTCATCCCATGGAGTGTTTTGGTTCTTTTCCTGTCGTACTCCTTAACAAGTGTTACTGGAACTGCAGCTCCAGAAGGAAAACCAGCTTAAGAGTGAGGAATTTATCTTCTCTCTTACGGGGTGGACAGCAGAGAGCTTTTTTTTTGTAGTAGTAAGAATAAGAATATTACTGCGAAATGATGGTTATGGTGATGATTTTATAGTTCATGTGACTCAGATATAATTAATTCAGGATCATTTCTTGAGGGCTTGTGGTGTGTATATCGTTATATGCTAAGTATGGTGGATGATGCAAATATGTATGTAAGGTATCCTAGTGAAGGATGTCATGGTTTAACTAGTTTAGCCAACACATTCATAAACACACCAGACACACAATATCATATGAACTAAAGTGATTTTTTAATTGATACAACATGATTACATGCCAAATGAATGATGCAGATACATACATGTCAGTGTATGGAATCTTGGCATGTTATGTCATCCTTCTTAGCCTCATTTTCTTAATTTGAGAAAAAGGGGCGATAACAGTATCTCTTGAAGTTGTTGTGAGGAATAAATATAGTTATATAGCTGCTCAGACAGGGCACACTATGTAACTGGTATTACTGGTTTGTGCTTTTCTTTATCTTCACAATTGGAAAGGCAAGATCACAATGAAATAGCAAGATATAAGTGAGGTGTAAGTAACTACTTAAAAATAAGTAGAGATTTATAATTGGAGTGCAAACTTTTTTCCACTGTGTTGTCTGGCATTGAGTAATTTAGGAATAGAGATATTGCTATCACTGTGATCTCAAAAGACCAGTGAAACTATCACAAAAGACACAGGGATGTTGAATCTTGAGATATTAGCAATGAGATGGACATATTTTATTTTCACGTGAACAATATCAATTGCTTTTTTTTCTATAATAACATGCAGATTTTTACTGTGGTAAACTGCCCTTCTTCTATCAAAGTGGGAGGTAAATCAAAACTTCAGAACTTCCAGATGCTCAGACTTCCTCTGCTTCTCTGGTTCCTTTCTTTCTGAAAGCCTTTAATTCTGAGGGATACTCTATGACCTTGCATTAAATTGCTTTTATGGATAGGCTGGTAAGAGTTAAGATTGTTTGGTTGGAAACTGCAGAAACAAACTAATAACAGGTTGCCGTTGAAATAAAGTAGTAGCACAAACAATGGTAAAAAAATGTAGAATTATAAGACACAATGAATAGATAAGATTAATAAAGAGCAGTGTTTATGCTGAAGAATAGTAGAAGTGGAACTTGAAAAGGTTGAATTGAGCTAGATTTTTGCAGATTTTGAAAGACAATCATATGGTCAGTCATCCTATGAGACGGTAACCTATTTTAATATCAGAAATCTATTGAAATGGTAAATGGCTATAAATTTTATCCCATTTTTTAGTGTCTGTGAGTTTTCTGGCCAATGTACAGAATATCTTTGATATTGGTAGACTGCGTCTTCTAGGAATTGCAACTTGGATCTATATACTTCTCTATAAAGGTGCAGGATAGTCACCTCTACCTAAATGAAATACAGCAAATTCCCAACACTTTTGAAATACGTCAGTACCTTGTTAACATTGATAATCCTACTTTCTTTGTATGTGGGTGAGGATAAATCATGTGTAGGGAGTTTCAGTGGGATTCTCATCTTAGCTCCATTACAGATGAGGTAAATGAACGTGGACAACCACTTAAGCATTCTGTTTGGTCATTTGTTCAAGGGAGGTGACTTGTCTTGCCATGTCTATTTTGCTGTGTTACACATAAATGGATAGGTGTCTGTGCACATTTACAAATGAATATATGCATCTGTGTCCATGTATATATAGATTTACTCATAGTTAGCCATACTTTGTACTCAAAGGTCATGCGTGACATATATTATTTTATAACTCGGTGTTTTTATCTAAAGGTATATCTTGAAAGTGACTCCAAGTTTGTTCATAAAACTGTGTGGAAATTGTTTTGTACTTCAGAATACTTCATTGTGTGTATGGAGAATGGTATGTTCAATCTGTCTTCTGTGTTTCAGCATTTGGGTTTTTCCCAATATTTTTTGGTCACAATTAATATTGCCATGAATAAGTGCATATGTTGCTTAATTCTTGTGGAAATATACTTTTTGGATAAATTACTAGATTTTTTGGGTCATAGGATAAATACATTTAGAGATTTCTTAGTGATTGCAAAATTATTCCTAGGAATTGAAGCCCTATGCAATTCAACTAATAGTGTATGAGGTTACATGTTTATGGCCTCAAAAGCATAATTTTTTGTTTTTGTCATTAAGCTCTTATATGTGGCTACTGTGATCAATAATAAATGTAAACTTTATTATTAATTAATACAAGACCAGTGTGGTTAAATGACTTTATGCAACATCTTAAAAATTAAAGTTTTGAGGCTGGGCGTGGTGGCTCACGCCTGTAATCCTAGCACTCTGGGAGGCCGAAGTGGGTGGATCACCTGAGATCAGGAGTTCAAAACCAGCCTGGCCATCATGGTGAAACCTCATCTTAATAAATAAATAAATAAATAAAGTTTTACCAAGCCAGGTATGGGAAACCAAGTCATTTAATCAGAAAGATATAAAAGTTAGATCTTGTATATGATAGCTTTGGCAGTGAATAATTTTTTTTTTCATTGAAGAATGCTGCTTCTTTGTCTCTCTCTCTCTCTCTCTCTCTCTCTCTCTCTCTCTATCTCTGAGAATTTGTGAGGCATAGAGCATATAGAATATGTCCAGAAGAAACAAGTCATCTTTTATGTGAAAATGCACTGCATTATTCAAAGGTGACTCCCTAGGCTCTTGAAAGGACTGATAGGTTTTTTTTTCCCCCCTATTTACTTGGCCACATATTTACAGGCTCCAATATCAGGTGATTGAATGATAAGACCTAAACTGAAATGTTTATTGTCTCAAAAAGATTTTAATAAAATGTTCTTTTACTGGTGAACATATCCCTTTGAGCTTGCCAACCATGTTTTACTTGAAATGTTTTTAGAAAGGATGATTTAGATCAGAGAAACACCTGCCTGTAGTTGCCCTTTGGAAATTTTAGATCTCACTATTTTGAGAAAGGCAAAAATCAGCTGCATGGGAGGGTATGACTTCTACTCTTCAACAGAGGTCACTGCATGTACACTTTGATGTCTACAAGATACTTGTGTCTTGGCCAATATGATTTTTAAAATATATACAAGTTGTAATAGAAAAAAATTCAGTAAAATGGCACAGAGAGTTTATGGTTTTTTGGGGGCCCAGCACTGTACTTTATAACCTAAAGAAAGTTATTTAATATTTCTAGACCTCAATTTTTCCAACATCTAAAAGGTGAAAGCTTGGGCTAGTTGATCTCTAATGTCTTTTATAGTTTGAAAGTGTGTTCTTGATTTTAATTATACTATCAATCTTTGCTGTCTGCATTTAACCCATAGCACTCCCATAGAGAATATGCAGGTCTACATAGAAATTAGCTTGATCTTGAGTTTTAAAAATCTTTCTTAAAATTACTTTTACACCAACCTAATATTTTAATATTAATTGTAAAGATTCTATTGGTTGTTATATACCAGAAGTTTGAAAATGGTAAAATAAGGAAGTTACCAATTATCTGAAATTACAGGTAGGACCCAGAGGCCCAGATAAAATAAGTGTTCTTTAATCAATCTACGTTTGTTATTGTGCAACAAAAGTTTTATATATATGTATATTTAATGTAACTGGTCATCTTGATAGGCTTCTTTTTCCAGATTAGAAAAATTAAAAAGTGAAGTGAAAGGCAGAATTGACTGGTATGGTTACTTATAGTCTTTTATTCATTAAAGCATCATTGTTGAGAACCAGTTACATAAAACCATGTTTTTAGATATGAAAAGTTAGACACACAATTTATCATTATTAATAAGCATACAATTAATTATACTATCATATGATAGTATCATGAAAGATAAAATATGAATCAGTGAGAAGAATTACAAACAAATTCTAAAATACAAATTGTAGTAACCATTAATATGTAAAGGAATATTTAGAATCATTGGAGTAAATCCAGGCTTTTTAGATGAGACCAACTTTAGTATACAACTGAAGACAATCAGTTGCTTCTCACTGTGGATTTAAGCCCAACTTTTCCTGTCTTCAAGAGATTAGCATGCAAAGTAAGCAGTACAAATCAGATGAAATAAACTTCAGGCCTGTTTTAGATTTTAGTGTTATACGTTGAGAAAATACCCAAAGTAATTTATGCTTGATGACTTGGAAGCTCAGGTAATGTTCTCTGCGTCTTCTGCCTTTTAGGGTTGACTTCCACAGACTAGCATCCTGACTCTGGTTTGTAAGACTAATTAGACACACTTATGATTCAGCACCTTGGAGAGCTACATGAGAATGTGGGTGATATAGGTGTCTGTCATCAGTCAACTAAAGGATTTGGGTTATCTGGTTTTATTGGAAATGTTCACTGCACTGCTTGAGGAAGAAAGACAGTCTTTTATGACTCTCTGTACTCAACAACCACAATGTGTCTTAAAATATTCAACTATTTCTCTACTGAATATGATACTCATTGCTTTTGGTCTTACAATTATTTCTTCATTGATTGTCTTTGTGCTTATATTCTTCTGCCTTGGTGCTTTTAGTTCTGTAAAGACAAATTCCTATTTGTACATTATTAAGATGGTGGAATAGAGCTTTCCAGCATTTGTCACCCTGCAGAAGCATCAATTTGCACAACTATCCATTGAAGAAAATACCTTCGTAAGAACTAAGGAATTATACCACCTACATATAGCACAGAAGTAAGAAAAAAAATGTATCAGAGAAGGTAAGAGGGAAAGTATACATGACCTCCATCACTCTTCTTCCAAAATCAGGCAGTACAGCCTGGAGACAGACACCCTCCTTTGGGAAGAAGTAGAGGGAAGTGAGCACCAGACATCACCTCAGGCTCTAACACCAGGCTTATTGCATAAAATGAGGCACTGAACAGGCCTCGCCTCCTACAGCCCCAGATTCCAGGCTAATATCCATGAACAAATCCTCCAGCCCATTTACTGCCAGGCAGAATTTCACAGCCTCAGGCTTTTAATCTCCACAAAGGACTTGGTCTCTGTGTTTGCTCCACTAACAGGCCAGCCCCGGTGGCCCCAGGCTCCAGACCAGTGCTAGATCAACCATCAGAGCACCAGATTTCAGGCCTGTTGCAGCAACAAGCTGGCTTCCATAGCTCTAGTCATCAGGCTAGCTGCTATGGATACAGGCTCTATGCCAACACAGTGCCAAGCCAGCCTATTGAGGCCCCAGGATTATTCTAGGTTATAGATCAGGCTTGCATCAGCATCAGACAGCACCCCCAGCTTCAGTCACCAAGCAAGCAACTGCAGACACAGGCACAAAACAGCACAAAATTTCAGCTGACCCAGGCTCAAAGACTGGTCCAGTGGACCGAGGGGCAAGTACTGGACCAGTCAAAATAAACTCAGGCTTCAGGATCACTCCTATAAACTCAGGTTGCAGGTTGGCTCCCATAGTCTCAGGATTAAGGCCAATAATGTGCACATCGGTTCCAGGCCAGCACCCACACATCCAGCCTCAAGGCTGGCACTTGTGACCTCAGGTCCCAGGAGACCTGGTCTCAGCCCATTCCAGTAGACCCCAGTGCCAGACCAATCTTTGTGAACTGAAGCGCCAGGACCCCCCTCAAGACCCATGTGCTACACCAGGCCCCTTTAACCCAAGACCCAGACCTGCCCTCACAAACTTGTACTCCAGTGCTACTATGGGGCAGTGCACTATGGAGTCAGATCCCAGTTCTGGTCCAGGGTCTGCCCAACTTCTGCAAACACAGGCTCAAGGCCACCTCCATCATCAGGATAGCTCCTGTGAACCCAGGGCCCAGACCTGCCCTTGTGGCTACAGGTTCCAGGCCTGTCCTCATGGGTATAGTCAACAGGCATACAACCATGGACTCAATAAAAAGGTGTATTCCTGTGGACCAAAGCTCAAGGCCCAACCTGACAGACTTAGGTAACAGGCCTACCCATCTGCTCACCCTGGCACCAGGCACTCATCTGCTCACCCAGGCCAGCCTGCTTAAAAAGACTTCAGCAACAAACTCACCCACAGCCCATAGATATCCTGCCCAGAATCTTTGGATGGGTTGACTAGTAAAGGACTTTCCTGGATAAAACCAGTCTGCAAACACTACAATAGCCCCTGCTTTGACAAGTGCATAGATATTAATATAAGGCAACAAGAAACATGAAAAACCAAGGAGACATAACACCACCAAAAGGACGTAATGAAATCTTTCAATACCTGACCCCTAAGAAATACAGACATATGAACAGGCCAACAAAGAATTCAAAATAGTCATTCTCAGGAAGCTCAGTGAAAATCAGGAATACACAGAGAAACAATTCAATGAAATCAAAAAATGAATACATCACCTAAGCTAGACATTTGACAGAGATTGAAATTATTTTAAAAAATCAAACCAAAGTCATGGGACTGAAAAATATAATTAATAAAGTGAAAAAATGCAGTGAAGAGTTTTTAAAGCAAAATTGATCAAGCAGAAGAAAGACTGAGTGAACTTAAAGACAGGTTATTTGAAAATACACAGTAAGATAATTGAAAAGAATGAAAGGGAATGAAGAAAGCTTATGCGACTTATGGGACGGTATCAGAAGAGCAAATGTCCAAGTTACTGGAGTTCCAGAAGTAAAAGAGAGAGAAAATGGGTGGAAAGCTTATTTAAACAAATAACTGAACATGTTCTAAATCTGGGGGAAAGAATGAATATCCAGGTACAGGAAAGTCAAATAAAATTTAATCAAGGGCATATTATAATTAAACTGGTTAAAAATAAAAATTAAAAAAAAGACAAAAAGTATCCTAAAAGCAGAAAAGGAGCATATAGTAGGTAATGGAGTTCCAGTAAGTCTAATAGCAGATTTTTCAGCAGGAATCTCACAGGACAAGAGACATTGGATGATATATTCAAAGTGCTGAAGCGAAGAAAAGCCAACAAAAAATACTTTACCTGGCAAAGCTGTTTTTTTTTTTTTTTTTAGAAATGAAGGAGAAAGATTTTCCCAGACAAACAAAAGCTTAGAGAATTCATTATGCTCAGACTAGTCTTAGAAGAAAGGCTAAAGATAGTTCTTAAAGATGCAAAAAAACAATGATAATTAGTAGCCCTAAAATATATGAAAGTATAAGACCCACTGGTAAAATTAAGTACATATTAAATTCAAAATATTCTAATAATATAAGAAATGATGGTATATAAAATATCTTTTGTATAAAAATTTAAAGACAAATGTATTTTAAAATCAATAACTATAATACTTTTTATAAGATACACAATATAAAAACATCTAAATTGTGACGCTGAAAACAAAATGTAGAGTTGTGTGTGTGGAATGAAAGTGTAGTCTTGGTATGTGATCAAAGTTAATTTTTTATCAGCTTAAAATAGCCTGTTATAGCATGAAGATTTTTTTATGTAAACCACAAAGCGAAAACCTACAAATGATAGAAAGTAAGGAATCAAAGCATAACACTAGAGAAAATCACTTAATTACAAAGGAAGACAGCAACAGAAGAGAAAGGAACAAAGGACTTACAAAACAATCAGAAAATAATTAACAATTGGCAGGTGTAAATCCTTACCTGTTTATAACTACCTTGATTGCAAATTGATTAAATCTTACAGTCAAAAATTTAGGGTGATTAAATGAATTACAAAAACAAGAGCCAAATATATTCCACCTGCAAGAAACTCACTTCTCATTTAAGAACACAGATAGACTGACAGTGAAGGGATATTTCATGCAAATAGAAACCAAAATAGAGCAACGGTAGCTATACTTACATCAGATAAAATAGACCTTAAGTCAAAAACTGTAAGAAAGAGAAAAAGTAGGTCATTATATAATGATAAAGGTATCAGTTCATCAAGAGATTATAATGAGGATATGTGCATCCAACATTGGAACATCTAAATATATGAAGCAAACATTAATAGATCTGAAGGGAGAAATCGATAGTTACACAATAATAGTAGAGGACTTCAATATCCCAATTTTAGCCATAGACACATCATTCAGAAAAAAATCAATAAGGAAAAATCAGATGTAAACTAAACTTTAGGCCAAATAGAATAGATCTAATAGACATACAGACATTCCACCCAACCATAGCAGAATACACATTCTTCTCAAATGCACGTGAGACATCTTCTAGGATAGATCACATGTTAGGCTACAAAACAAGCCTGAATGCACCTAAGAAGATTGAAATTCTGTCAAGTATTATTTTCCAGCCACAATGGCATGAAACTAGAAATCAATAACAGGAACAATTTTATAAAATTCACAAATACATGGAAATTAATGTATTTCTGAAAAACAAATCTGTCAGAAAAGGGACATTTAGAAATATGTTGAGACAAATAAAAATATACATTCATCATCCCAAAACTTCTGGAACATGTATAAAGCTGATCTAATAGGGAAGTTTATAGTAATAAATCTCTACATAAAAAAAATTTTTAAATGATCTCAAATAAACAACCTGATGTCATATCTCAATGAAAGAGAAAAATAAGAATAAACTAAGCTTAAAGTTAGCAGTAGGAAGGAAATAATGAAGATGAGAGCAGAAATGAATGAAATAGAGACTAGAAAAATAATAGCGCAGATTAATAAAACTGATAGTTGTTTTTTTGCAATGATAAACAAAACTGACAAACTTTTAGCAAGACTAAGAAAAATAAGACCCAGAATAAGAAATGAAAAATAAGACATTACAACTGAGACCACAATAGCACAAAAAATTATAAATGCTGTTACAAACAATTATGTGCCAAAAAGATGGTCAACATAGAAGAAATGGATAAATTCTAAGAAATATACAACCTATTATGACCAAATCATGAATACATAGAAAATCTGAACAGAACAATAATGAGTAATGTGATTGAACTGGTGATAGAAAGTCTCCCATTGAAACAAGACTCAGGACCTGTTAGCTTCATTGCTAAATTCTAACAAACATTTAAAGAAGAATTAATATCTATTCTTCTTGACTTCTTTCAAAAAAGTTGAAGAAAGTCTACTTCCAAACTTATTTTATGCAAACAGTATTACCATGATATTAAAACCAGATAAGGCCACTATAAGAAAAAAATTTAAAATACAGGACAGTATCCCTGATCAGGATTAATGCAAACATCCTCAACAAAATACTAGCAAACTAAATTCAACAGCACATTAGAAGTCATTCATTGTAATCAGGTGGGATTTATATCTGGGATGTAAGCATTTTTCAACATACAGAAATCTGTAAATGTGGTACCTCACATTAACAGAATGGAGGACAAAATTCCTATGATTATCTCAACAGATCCAGAAAAAGCTTTTGACATGATTAAACATCATTTTATGTTAAAAACTTTCAGTAAGTTAGGTGCAGAAGGAATGTACCTCAACACAATGAAGGCTGAGCATGACAAACTGAAAGCTAACATAATTCTCAATAGTAAGTAGTTAAAGGTTTTTTTCTAGTATCAGGAGCAAGACAAAGATGCCCACTTTTACCACTTCTATTCAAAATATGATTGGAGGTCTTAGCCTGGGCAATTAGGCAAGAAAAATAAATAAAAGGCATCCAAACTGGAAAGAAAAATGTTAAATTATACCTGTTTGCAGATATCATAATCTTAATACACAAAAAAAACCCTAAAGACTTTGCCAGAAAACTATTAGAACTAATAAATGAATTCACTAAATCATGTAATCGATTGAATTAAATGTAATTTAATTCATACATATAAGAAATGTAATTTAATCATTTAATCAATGTAATTTAATCATTAGTTGAGAATTTCAACACTGTAAGTCAAAAGACCTAGCTAGATTCTTACTTTGTGACCTTGAGAAACTGATTAGATCCCTTATCTACTTCAGTTTATTCATCTTTATAAGAACATTCACATTCATTACTTTTCCTATAAAAATATCATAAGGATGGAATTGGGGAACAGTTGTGAAATGCTGGGAAAAGATGATAGTTTTTAAAAATGCTTATTCAGTTTGTTAAAAATAAACACATCCATCGTGTACATATGCATAAATACACACATATATATATATACACACATATGTATGTGTGTATGCATTTCTTTAATTGAAGCAGAATTTCCATTCTTGTCAGACATAGTAGGTCAGTATAACTTATGTCTGAGAAGAATGAAAATTCTAAAAAAAAAAGCATTCTGAATCTGATTTTTTTGCACATATTCTGCATTGAGAAAAAATATTTTCATATGATTAAGGATCACCAAGTGTGTTAAAACGAGACCTTGTGATTTGAACAGATGAAGCATCATTGAGAAGTGTCTGTAGCTCTGTAATACTTTATTGAGGTCATACTAAAAATAGAAGCCAAAGCCTTAGTGCTTATTGCTGCCTCTTAGTGACACAGCTACAACTGCCATTTCTGCTATCTAGACCTCAGTTGACTCAGTGACAGCTGAGGCCAGCCATAAGCTTTAGTAATGATGGAAATAGTTAATAATCTTGTCTGCTTCTGTGTAGCATTCAAAGTTTTTTAGCCCTTTATTGAAGAAGTATTTTAGATCCTATTATACAGAGGCACAATTCACAAAAATACCAAGACAGCTAATGCACATTTTGTATTGGTAGTAACAGTGCCAGTTCAGAATGTGATCTTTCCTTAAAGCTCTCAGGTGTAGGGTTATGATGTTTTAGGTCTTAGCCTAGTTTAACCATTTTATAGAATTTGATGAATACTGGAAGCAGAATATAAGACAAAATAGATATCTGCACATAGCTTCTTTTAGTTAAGACCTGATATCCTTTTTATACATGTTTAAGAATTCATACATACTGGAGCTGTCACGATGATTCAAGATTTAGGGAAGGAACATTTCCAGTTGTATTTGTTATTTGTTTTGCAAAGTGTTAGCTTTATGAATATGTATTTCTGCAGTTTTATTGCTGTAGAAGTGCTGCCCCTCAGATTTGCTCGATCTACTCAAATTTTCTATGTACATTTCAGAGTGCTAGCAATGTAACTTGGAGTTTGTTCCGTTTTGATATTGTATGTGCTTAAATCTTGACATGTCTTAATGCTATGAGGAATTCACTCATGTATCCAACAGAGTCTATTAAATATTCCAGCTTTTTCTGACTTTATAAATCAAAATCTTCAAGTATAGGCATGAAATTACCGATTGAAAATTATCAGAATACATCAGTATTGTGTCTTAAAAGAACAAATGAGTAAGTGATGGTATGAATGATTGATCGAATATGCCTGTGATACAGATGTAATGACATAAGAGAAAATCTCTCATGGCCTCAATCAACCCTACTGAAAAACAAGGAGAGCCCTAGGGCTAATGTTGCCTATTTGAGCTATGGGCCATTTATTTTGGAACTGGTAAAATATGGATACCTACCAGTCAAAACAGGAAGATGATCACTCTGCTCTTCAAGGATATTTGGCTAGATATCAGCCCTGCGCCCACCTTTTCCTGCAACATTTCTTCTTGTAGCAATAAATCACAGCCCACAAACTCATCTTTACCCCATATATAGCTTTATTTCATTCTTTGACTGAATTCAATACTTTTTGTGCATAGCAGCAGGGAGTTAGTGATTTCAGGCTCCCAATATTGAAAATTGGCATGCTCACTTTCTGTGGTTCCATATGGCATAACTGGAATCAAAGGGTGGATGTTACAAACAGGAACATTTTAGTTATTCTCTTGTTAGGAGGGGGAAAGTCTGTCTCTAGGAGGAATGTATTACCTGTCATTGAAAATGTTTGTTCTTAGGTATTTGGATGGTAGACAAGGAAGTATAATGTCATGCTATAATAGGTGTAGGCTTAACAGTCTGATACTATCTTATTTCATGTTGCTCTAACAAAATAGTACAGACTGGGTGATTTGTAATGAACAGAAATTTATCAGCTCATAGTTCTGGAGACTAGGAAGTCCAAGTTCATGGGGCTGGCACCAGGTGAGGGCTTTCTTGCTATGTTGTAACTTGTGGAAGGTGAGAGGGTAGAGTTCTTAAAGTTTATTTAAAATGATAATAGTCAAGGAATAAGAAGGATGTATTAATTGAATTGTTACCCTCTGTAAAAATTTAGAGTTCTAAATAAAAGTTTAGAAATTCAATATATTTAATAACATGAACCTTAAACAGATAAGAATTACAGCTTAGCTTCATTCTTCCTGGGTAGAGCTTTGGCAAATTGCCCAACTTCTTTGAACCTCAGTTTTCCCGTCTGTATATGGAGAATAGCATATGTCTAATGGGTTGTTGAAAGGATCTAATGAAGTTCTTCTTCTTTTTTTTTTTTTTTTTTTTGTAAACAACTTATCAAACATTCTACCTGTAGGGCAGCTGTGATCACCACAATAGTAATAATTTTTATGTTTATTGTTCTCATTGTTATTATTGGAGATTTGTTGTATTATTGGAAATAAAATCCCTAGCGATAATAGTAAAGCTGATGGTAACAGCAAAGCTTTTTTGAAAGTTTTACAGTGCTCTTTAAGCAAGTAATGTACATTATCTAGCAACTCTCATGACAAAATGGTGAAATAAATGGTATTATTCATACATGAAAACTTAACTTTCATAGGGTTAAGTAAATTGCTAAGGACTTGCAGCTAATGGAGGACAGTACTCCAGAGGTCGGTCAGTCTGACTTTTCATTTTCTAAAATGAGTGATGGAAACAACTAGTAGCCTAGAAAATAGAAGACTTGGAAGTTTGTTTACATGAACTGGATGTACCCGAGGGTTTGTCATGTTGAAATTGTTAAACTTATTTTGTGTGGCTCCATATGGCTTCACTAGAACCAACAGATGTTGCAGGCAGAAAATTTTAGTCCTGCTCTTTTCATTAACGAAATAGAAGAGGCTGCTTCTAAAAGGAATGAGCTCCCTGTCAGTGGAAATGATTGATCTCAGACATACATACAAAAAGTCAAGTAGAAGGAGTTCCCATGAGGGACAGGACAATGGGCTAGGTGATTTCTAAAGTTCTGTTGATTGCTCACATTCCACATTTCAAGTTTCATTTATTTGCAAGTGTTGATTGGTGGAGAGAAGGTAGAAAACATTAATAATTTCTATATTTTAAGATTCCTAAATTTATAGATTCTACTTTACATTACTGATTTCATAGACTTAAAAAAATATATATATATATTTTTGGTGAGAAGCATGGCATGTTTTGAGAAACTTTTATATGTTACATCTTCCATTAGCTTTTATTGGCGATTGTGCTGTGTTTTGTGAGGTACATTGCTGTTATATATTTGCATGTGTTGATTGGTGGAGAGAAGATAGAAAACAATAATTTCTATATTTTAAGATTCCTACATTTATAGATTTTACTTTACTGATTTCATAGACTTAAAATATATATATATATATATATATATATATATATATATATATATATATATTTTGGAGAGAAGCATGGCATGTTTTGAGAAACTTTTATATGTTACATCTTCCATTAGCTTTTATTGGCGATTGTGCTGTGTTTAGTGAGGTATGTTGCTGTTACATCTTTGGTGATAGAAAATTTCAGGTAGAAGTTGGTATTTCAAAGAACCTGTGAGTAAAGTAAGTGGTCAAAGCCAATGCTCAAAGCATTCTGCTTTTGGAATGAGATTTATTCTGGACTTGTTTGTCTCAAACTTTTACAAAACCTACACCTTGAGGGTTATAGATGAAATGTTCTTCATTAATGTTAATTGAGATGTTAAATAACATTTTAAAATACCTACTAAAATAAAATCTAGTCCTTTAACTTTCAAGGATACAATTAAAAGGTAGCTCATATGATTTCACTAGAAACTATTGGGCCTGTCTACTTGCTTGAAATATTATTTTCCTACATAGTATGAATGTTCAATTACCATTCATACCTTCCTGTCAAAAATGTTTTACTGATTTATTGTTTTAAAGATGGGTTTCTCCCACCTTGGTAATTCTTATGCACCTCCCTGGTATGTTGACTTCCCCCTAACCACCCGACACCCACACAAACGATTGAGATATGTTGCTCTGAATGTAAATAATAATGATAATAAGTATGAAAATAAGCCTTCTATTTGGAAAAATGTAAAGGAGAGTCTGTGGTTTGGCAGTGGGCAGTTTTTTTCTACCTTGGATATGTTGGTTTATCAGATGAGAGTGATAGAGCTGATAAAGTTCAAAGTAACTTAGGACTTCTGACTCTGAATTGAAAGTAGTGGAGCTGATGACACAAGATTGTGGAAACTCAAGGCTTTTGGATAGACTGACTGAAGAAAAATAATTCTATGAGATGATCAGTGGAGATTTCTGGGTGAGTGGTCAGAGTTATAAGAGTATCTAGAAACAGAATCTTATGAAGATTGTTAATGTAGTATGAAAATTGCCTCTTCAAATAAAGAAGCCTGCTACGATGTAAGCAAGCTGAGTTACACTGACTTGCTGTAACAACAGAGAATTACGTAAGTCCAAAATCAGACCTCTAAGGACAGCGGACACATGTTTTCTTTTGTTTGTGCTTTGGGTGTAGAAGATGTTAGGGCATGGTTTCAGTTCTTGGGGCAAGACTTCAGATGTGTTGATTTCTTAAGGTAACAGTTGATTCAAGTGAGGTAGGTCCATAGGAAATCATTTGGATTTATCTTGAATTTGTGATAATGAAGGAATTATTATCACAGAATGTTATGTTGATGAAAATGGAGGGCATGGGGCTGACATTAGTGATGCGTTAGAAGAGAAACACAGCAGGATGTGGTGACAGGTTAAAGGCAGAGTGGGGATATGAGTGGCACTGCTGGCTTTGTGGCCGATGTGACAGTAAAAAAGCAGGATGTGGATTGTGTGACAGTTGCTTTCAAGGATAAGCAAGGACAACCACGAATGGAACAGTAATCACAATGGAGTGCATTTTTCTAAGTAAATGAACATATGTGATAAGGTATGCATCTGATGAACGTAAAATTAAAATTGGCCCCTAAATTAACGAATCCAATTATGATCTGTATCTTCTTTGACTTCAGCTTGGCCTTGGTAACAAATGTTAACATAAAGAAGTTACAAATTTGTGTTAACATAACAATGGCTCTCATTCATTGATTGCTCACTTGTATATTGGGCATTATGGTAGGTGTTTTATATGCCTCATTTTGTTTAGTCCACATAGATACAGTTTTCACCCCCAATCTATAGATGGCAACATTGAGGTGTAGGAAGATAGAGACCTTTGCTCATGGTTACACAGCCAATAAGATGCTACAGCCAATATTCAGTCCTATCCTCTCGGACCCAGAGCCTGCTCATAACCTACCTTGGAAGCAAAGCCATTATTCGTCAGTTCGATTCTGCAGTGGACAAAGCATGAAGGGGAGTGGCCCAAACAAAAGGAAAAGATTATTTATTTTTTTGAGAAAAGCAAAGAAACAAAATACTACATAGATTTGTAGTGTTTCAACCTATCATTATCGTCATTAACAACCACCATACTCTAAAGAGATGTATTTCCAAATTAGTTTTTGTGCCAATTGGCTGCATTTTTAGTTTATGAAATGGCAGTTTTATAAGAACCAGTAAGTTTTGATATAACCAGTCTATCTCAGATAAACCAAAGAAAGAGCTGTGTGTGGAGGAAAAGTTGTTACCAAGTTTTAAAAAGAAACCTTCAGCTCTTTGTATGCATTATAATTCATGCCAGCAAATAAGGATAATCACACATTTCCTTTTAATCCAAAATCCTGAGCAAGTCAAAAGGCCACATGCCTTTGTCTCAAGCATTAGGCCTTTCATTAAATGGACTTCGTAGGACATGAATTTAGTCTATAGCTTTTCTTTCAAACTATGTGGGAAAATATTCTTTCTGTACCTATTGTGCAAGATAGAGTAGACAAAATCTTCCTCAATTTAGAGTTTTAAGAAATGGGAGTGAGGCTGTTTTAAGACACAGTTAGAGATTATTAGAAGGTATATTTCCTGTTAGGTAGGCTGTTTTCGCTTATTATGGGCAAGTCACTTAAAGTCTTTGTACCTGTTTATCGTCTCTGAAATAGAAATGCAGATGTCTTCATCACCAGTGACACTGTCGTGTACTTCCAGTGCAAATCTGCTCATTCCGCTAGCGACTAATATGGCACTACATAGGTGTATAGGGCCCCTAGCTTGAAAAAAACACTGTGTTCCCTTGGTAGTTCACAGTTCAGAGTTAGGTGAACTTTAGTATCTAAGGCAAGACCTGCACCTTGACTGGAAATAGTCTCTGATGATAAGAAATCTACCTATCAAGCTACTTTGAAATATTATTTTTTAATAAACATAACAGTAACTGGCACCCAGTGAAGATTTATAGGGTGTTTGCCAATACTTAAAGCTACTTAACACAAAAGCTTTTATGAGCACAATTGATTTCAAAGAGTGATTATTGTTTTATTATTATTAGAATTACAGTAATTCATCTCAGTCAGACATCGAGGCCATGCACACTGCCACCTGGAAAGTAAAAGTGAAAGAATACACAGAACCATGAAGTGGCCTTCTGTGTCTCCGACAATTTTGTCTTCAGGGCCACTTAGTCAACATCCTTAAGTGCTTGCCACTGTTGGTAGATCAGAATAAACGATTTGTTAAGAGAAGGAATGCCAAGTTTGCCTATAGTTGTAAAAGTACAATTTGATTATTGTCCCTATCAGTAGTATCCTTAAAATATCTATGAAATTAAAGAATGGATACTTACTGAAGAAGTAATTGTAACCAACAGAAGAGAATTTTTGATATAGACTCAAAACCAGAAAAAAAAGTATAGGGAATATATATATATATATATATATATATATATATATATATATAAAGAAAAAAACCTTGAATGTTGATAGAGACTCCCTTTTTATTCAAGAGTTTCCCTCCATTCTGCAGAAGAGCAATAATATTTATACCATATGAGGATTTACACAGTTATATGATTTTTACATTTGTAAAGGAAATAAATTAAAAGCTGTTGGGCATATGAATAATTTATTGGAAATCATTTTGTATGCAAGTATCAGAAACAGGATATAATCAGCAATATTCTTTTTTTTTTCTGTGTTTGCTTCCTTTAAAATTTTTTATTTCCCTAGGTTATTGAGGAACAGATGGTGTTTGTTTACATGAGTAAGTTCTTTAGTGGTGATTCATGAGATTCTGGTGCACTCATCACCTGAGCAGTATACACTGCTCCCTGTTTGTAGTCTTTTATCCCTCACCCTTACCCCCTTCCCACCCTTTCCCCAAGTCTGCAAAGTCCATTGTGTCATTCTTAGGCCTTTGCATCCTCACAGCTTCGTTCCCATTTGTGAGTGAGAACACACAGTGTTTGGTTTTCCATTCCTGAGTTACTTTACTTATAATAATAGTCTCCAATCTCATCCAGGTCACTGAGAATGCCATTGATTCACTCTTTTTTATGACTAAGTAGTATTCCATTGTATATGTACGCCACCGTTTTTTCATCTACTCACGGACTGATGAACATTTGGGTTGGTTCCATGTTTCTGCAATTGTGATTGTGATACTATAAACATGTATGTGCAAGTTTCTTTTTCATATGATGACTTCTTTTCCTTTGGGTAGATACCCAGTAGTGGGATTGCTGGATCAAAGGGTAGTTTTGCTTTTAGTTTTTTAAGGAATCTCCACACTGTTTTTCATAGTGACTGGACTAGTTGACCTTCCCACCAGCAGTGTAGAAGTATTCCCTCTTTACTGAATCAGTGCCAACATCTGCTATTTATTTATTTATTTTTATTATGAGCATTCTTGTAAGGGTAATGTAGTATTGCATTGAGGTTTTGATTTGAATTGCCCTTATCATTAGTGATTTGAGCATTTTTTCCCCATGTTTGTTAACTATTTGTGTATCCTGCTTTGAAAAGTGTCTGTTCATATCCTTAGTCCACTTTTTGATGGCCTTTTTGTTTCTTTCTTGCTAATTTTTTTAAGTTCATTGTAGATTCTGAATATTATTCCTTTGTCAGATGTATACATCGTGGAGATTTTCTCCAACTCTGTGGGTTGTGTGTTTATTCTGTTGACTATTCCTTTTGCCACACAAAAGCTCTTTAGTTTATTTAAATCCCAGCTGTTTATATTTGTTTTTATTGCATTTGCTTTTGGGTTCTTGATCATGAAATCCTTGACTAAGCCAATGTCTAGAAGGATTTTTCCAATGTTATGAAATTTTTAAAAATAGTTTCAGGTCTTAGATTTAAGTCCTTAATCCATCTTGAGTTGATTTTTGTATAAGTTGAGAGATGAGGATCCAGTTTCCTTCTCCTTCCTGTGGCTGGCCAATTATCCCAGCACCATTTTTGAAAAGGGTGCCCTTTTCCCACTTTGTGTTTTTGTTTGCTTTGTTGAAGATCAGATGGCTGTAAGTATTTGGGTTTATTTCTGCATTCTCTATTGTGTCCCATCTATGTGCGTATTTTTATACCAGTACCATGCTGTTTTGGTGACTATGACCTTACAGTGTAGTTTGAAATCAGGTAGTGTGATATTTCCAGATTTGTTGTTTTTGCTTAGTCTTGCTTTGGCTATATGGGCTTTTTTTTTTGGTTCCATGTTGTGGCACTGGAACTCATTTTGTATGCAAGTATCAGAAATAGGATATAATCAGCAACATTTTTTTCCTGTGTTTGCTTCTTTTTAAATTTTTTTTATTTGCATAGATTATTGAGAAACAGATAGTATTTGGTTACATGAGTAAGTTCTTCAGTGGTAATTTGTGAGATTTTGGTGCATTTATCACATGAGCAGTATACACTGCACTCTCTTTGTAGTCACGCTCACCCACTTCCCACCTTTTCCCAATTATAAAACAATTTTAGAATTGTTTTTTTCTAAATCTGAAGAATGATGGTGGTATGTTGATGAGAATTGCGCTGAATTTGTAGATTGCTTTTAGCAATATGGATCTTTTGACAATATTGATTGTACCCATCCATCAGTATGGGATGTGTTTTCATTTGTTTGTGTCATCCTTGATGTCTTTCAGCAGTGTTTTGCAGCTTTTCTTGTAGAGGTCCTTCGCCTCCTTGGTTAGGTACATTCTTAAGTATTTTATTATTTATTTATTTATTTATTTGCAGCTATTGTGAAAACAGGGTGAGTTCTTGGTTTGATTCTCAGCTTCGTCTTTGTTGGGGTATAGAAGAGTCACTGGTTTGTGTAAATTAGTTTTGTATCCGGAAACATGACTAAATTCTTTTTTCTGTTCTAGGAGTTTTCTGGTGGAGTCTTTAGAACTTTCTAGGTAAACAATCATATTATTAGCAAACAGCAACAGTTTGACTTCCTCTTTACTGATTTGGATGCTCTTCACTTCTTTTTCTTGTTTGATTACTCTGGCTAGGACTTCCAGGACTATGTTGAAGAGGAGTGGTGAGAGTGCACATCCTTGTCTTGTTCTAGTTCTCAGAGGGAATGCTTTCAACTTTTCCCTATTCAGTATTACATGTGAGTTTGTCATAGATGGCCTTTATTACATTGAGGTATGTCCCTTGTTTGCCAATTTTGAGAGAGTTTTAATCATAAAAAGATGCTGGATTTTATTGAATGCTTTTTCTGCATGTATTGAGATGATTGTGTGATTTTTAACAATTCTGTTTATGTGGTGTGTCTCATTTATTGACTTGCATATGTTAAGCCATCTCTGCATCCCTTGTATGCAACCCACCTGATCATGATGAATGATCTCTTTGGCATTTTGTTTAATTTGGTTAGCTAATATTTTGTTAAGGATTTTAGCATCTATGTTCGTCAAGGATGTCAGTCTATGGTTTTCTTTTTTTGTTATATCCTTTACTGGCTTTGGCATCGGGGTGATACTGGCTTCATAGAATGATTAAGGGAGGGTTCGCTCTCTTTGTTTTGTGGAATAGTGCCAATAGGATTGGTACCAATTCTTCTTTGAATGTCTGATAGAATTCTGCTGTGGATCCATCTGGTCGTGGACTTTCTTTGTTGATAATTTTTAAATTACCATTTTAATCTTGCTGCTTGTTATTGGTCTATTCAGGGTATTTAATTCTTCCTATTTAAGCTGGGAAGGTTGTATCTTTCCAGGAATTTATCCACCTGTTCTTCTGGTTCATAGTAGCCTTGAATAATCTTTAGTATTTCTGTGGTGTCAGCTGTAATAGTTCTCGTTTCATTTCTTATTGGGCTTATTTGGATTTTCTCTCTTTTCTTGGTGAATTTTGCTAATGGTCTATAAATTTTATTTATCTTTCCAAAGAACCAACTGTTTGTTTCATTTTAATTTCAGTTAGTTCTTCTCTGATCTTAGTTATTTCCTTTCTTCTGCTGCATTTGAGTTTGGTTTGTTCTTGTTTCTCTAGTTCCCTGAGGTGTGACCTAAGATTATCTGTTAGTGCTCTTTCAGACTTTTTGACGTAGGCATTTAGGGCTATGAACTTTCCTCTTAGCACCACCTTTGCTGTCTCCCAGGGGTTTTGTTAGGTTGTATCACTACTGTCTTCGAGTTTAAATAATTTTTTAGGAGGCTGAGACAGGAGAATTGCCTGAACCCAGGAGGCGGAGGTTGCGGTGAGCCTAGATCGCACCATTGCACTCCAGCCTGGGTAACAAGAGCGAAACTCTGTCTCAAAAAAAAAAATTTTTTTTAATTTTCATCTTGATTTCGTTTTTGACCCAGTGCCCGTTCAGGAGCAGGTTATTTAATTTCCATGTATTGTATGCTCTTAAAGTTTCCTTTTGGAGTTGATTTTCAGTTTTATTCCCCTGTGGTCTGAGAGAGTGCTTGATATAATTTCAATTTTCTTAAATTTATTGAAGCTTGTTTTGTAGTCTATCACATGGTTTGTCTTAAAGAAAGTTCTGTGCACTGTTGAATGGAACGTGTATTCTGCAATTGTTGGATGAAATGTTCTGTATATATCTTTTAAGTCTATTTGTCCCAAGGTATAGTTTAAATCTATTGTTTCTTTGTTGACTTTCTGTCTTGATGACCTACCTAGTGCTATCAGTGAAGTATTGAGGTCCCCCTCTATTAATGTGTTGCTGTCTATTTCATTTCTTAGGACTACCAGTAATTGTTTTATGACTTTGGGAGCTCCAGTGTTAGGTGCATATATGTTTAAGATTGTGATATTTTCCTGTTGGACAAGGCCTTTTATCATTATATAATGTCCCTCTTTGTCTTTTTAAACTGCTGTTGCTTAAAAATGAGTTTTGTCTATAGCTATAAAAATAGCTACTCCTGCTTGCTTTTGGTGTCTGTTTGCATTGAATGTCTTTTTTTCACCTCTTTACCTTAAGTTTATTGGCGTCCTTATGTGTTAGATGAGTCTCTTTAGGGCAGCAGGTAGTTGGTTGATATCTTATTCATTCTGTGATCCTGTATCTTTTAAGTGGAGCATTTAGGCCATTTATATTCAATGTTAGTATTGAGATGTGAGGCACCATTTCATCATGCTATTCATTGCCTGTATACCTTGGATTTTTGTTTTTGTTTTTTAAATTATATTTTTGTTTTATGGGTTCTATGAGATTTATGCTTTAAGGAGATTCTTCCAGGATTTGTTTTGAGATTTTGAGTTCCTTTTAGCCATCCTTGTAGTGGTGGCATGATGGGTAATACTGAGTGTCAGCTTGATTAGATTGAAGGACACAAATTATTGATCCTGGCTGTGTCTGTGAGGTTGCTGTCAAAAGAGATTAACATTTGAGTCAGTGGGCTGGGAAAGGCAGACCAACCCTTAATCTGGGTGGGTACAATCTAATCAGCTGCCAATGTGACTAGAATATAAGCAGGCACAAAAATGTGAAAAGAGAGACTGGCTTAGCCACTCAGCCTACATCTTTCTCCCATACTGGATGCTTCCTGCCCTCAAACATTGGACTTCAAGTTCTTTAGTTTTGAAAGCTGGAGTGGCTCTTCTTTTTCCTAAGCCTGAAGATGGCCTATTGTGTGACCTTGTGATTGTGTGAGTTAATACTTAATAAACTCCCATATATATATATATATAGATAGATAGATAGATAGATAGATAGATAGATAAATACACACACATGTATATGTGTATATGTATATACTTAATATATAATACTTAATAAGCTCCTCTTTATATATAAACATATGTGTGTGTGTGTATATATATATATATATATATATATTCCCTTAGTTCTTTCCTCTAGAAAACCCAGACTAATTAGGGTGGCTTGGTAATGGTGTATTCTCTCAGCATTTGTTTGTCTAAAAAAGACTATCTTTTGTTCTTATATGAAGCTTAGCTTCACTGGATATGAAATTCTTGGCTGATAATTGATTTATTTTAGGTGGCTGAAGATAGGGCCCCAATCCCTTGTAGCTTGTAGGGTTTCTGCTGAGAAATGTGCTGATAATCTGATAAGTTTTCCTTTTTAGGTTACCTGGTGCTTTTGTCTCATAGCTCTTAAGATTCTTTTATTTGTCTTAACTTTAGATAACCTGATCACAAGGCGCCTAGGCAATGATTTTTTTGCTATGAATTTCCCAGGTGTTCTTTGTGCTTCTTACAAGAAGCATGTTTAGGGCTCTAGGAAGGCCAGGGAAATTTTCCAAACTTTGAGATTTCTCTTCTTCCCCAGGAATGCTGATTATTCTAAGGTTTGGCCATGTAACATAATCACAGACTTCTTGGAGGCTTTGTCAATATTTTCTTTTTCTTTTTTTTTTTTTTTTTTTGTCTTTATTGGATTGGTTAATTCAAAGACCTTGTCTTCAAGCTCTGAATTTCTTTTTTCTACTTATTCAGTTCTATTGCTGAGACTTTCTAGAGCATTTTGCATTTATGTAAGTGTATCCATTGTTTCCTGAAGTTTTGATTGGTTTTTCTTTATGCTGTCTATTCACTGAATATTTTTCCCTTCACTTCTTGTATCATTTACAAAATTTCTTTACAGTGGGGTTGACCTTTCCCTGGTGCCTCCCTGTTTAGCTTAATAACTAACCTCCTGAATCATTTTTCAAGTAAATCAGAAATTTCTTCTTGGTTTGTATCCATTGCTGGTGAGCCAGTATGATTTTTTGGGGGTGTTAACCTTGTTTTGTCATAGTACCAGAGTTAGTTTTCTGGTTCCTTCTTATTTAGGTAGGCTCTGTCAGAGCGAAAGTCTAGGGCTGAAGGCTCTTGTTCAGATTCTTTTGTCCCATAAGGTGTTCCCTTGATATAGTACTCTCCTCCATTTCCTATGGATGTGGCTTCCTGAGAGCTGAGCTGTAGTGATTGTTGTCTCTCTTCTAGATCTTGCCACCCAGCAAGTCTACCAAGCTCTGAGCTGGTATTGGGGGTGTCTGCACATAGTCCTGTGAACCATCTGTGGGTCTCAGCCATGAATACCAGCACATATTTGGGGTGTCTCCTGGGTCCTGCAGGAGCAATCCGCTTTCTTCAAAAGGTCTGTGTGTCCTCTTGGGTTTCCTGATTTGTTTCTGCAATCATTATGGAGCAAAAATTCTCGATGTGAGCCACCACATGCTGCTCTGTCCATCCAAGTGAAAGCTGTAATCTAGTCCTGCCTCCTGTCCACCATGATCCGCCGCTATATATCAGCAACATTAACTTCTTTTTGTTGTTGTTGTTCTTAGACATAGATTTTATTTTACATGTTATACATTAGTTATTTCTTGAAAAATTGGATAACCAATGGGTATTTTTTGTTTTTTAACTTAATTATAGCTATCTTTTTTTTAAATTGCATTTTAGGTTTTGGGGTACATGTGAAGAACATGCAAGATTGGTCTGATGGCTCTTGTGCCTTGTTACAATGATGAGCATATAGTAAATGCTTAGTAAATGTTTAGTGGTCACATAAATAAATTCTAAAAAAAACTAGTACATTTACTGGTCATCACCTGTATCATCCGTATTCTTAATTATCATACAAGATAATTGAATATCCAAAAATTCCCTAAAGTATGTTATCTGCTCAACATTGAGGGCAGACAAAAAGCAAATAAAAAGGCTACAAGGAGAATTGTTTCAAAAGGGAAAGCTTAGAAAAAAAAATTAGGAAATGAAGGGTAATGAGTTTGGTTTTGAACTTGATGAATATGTGATGCCACCATAAAATCCAAGGAGAAAAATCCAGTTGGGTGGTTGCAGAGGGTTATAATTAGCCTAACTGAAATAGCTTCATTCCCTTCCTTGGAAATGCTCTTATGTGCCTCGTTGAAAGATGGATTCTGGCAACCTGTTAATATTGGTGAATGTGGCCTGGCGCAGCGGCTCACACCTGTAATCCCAGCTCTTTGGGAGGCCAAGGATCACTTGAGGCCAGTGGATCACTTGAGGCCAGTGGTTCACAAGAAGCCTGGCCAACATGGTGAAACCACATCTCTACTAAAATTACAAAAAATTAGCCAGGCATGGTGACACACACTTGTAATTCCAGCTACTTTGGATGCTGAGGTAGGAGGATTGCTTGAACCTGGGTGGCCAAGGTTGCAGTGAGCCAAGATCGCACCACTGTATTCTATCCTGGGTAACAGAGCAAGACTCAAAAATAAAAATAAAATAAAAATAAAAATAAAAAGTGGACAGAAGGTAATCCTAAAAAGTTTATTGGATGAGAGGATCTACTGATGCAGGATGAGCCACTCAGGTTATCTTTATAATTAGGACTAAGAATTAGAAACTAGAGTCACAGGACAGGGTACTAAAGCTTTAGATATATAGAGAGCTTGGAGGAATGTTGGTACCATGGTAATCCAAGCTCTGCAGTGGGAGCAGGACGTGTGTATAGTATAGACCTGCCACTCAGGAGGAAGGGAAGCTTGTTTTAGAACATGATTCCTTTCCCCTCCTCAGTTATAGTTTTCATGATTCCCCTACCTGGACTTCCTGCCATTGGTCATCTCTAAAGTATTCCTGCCTTTCCTTGACATGGGTCAACTAAGACAGCTTGAGGTATAGCTTTAGAATTGATTCTCAGAGGTAGTATCAAGTAGCCATCAGAACATTAGGTGGAAGGACTGAAAAATATAATTCCTCCAATCTTGACTAATAGCAGTTGGCTGAGTAGTTCAAGTGATTCTGTCAAGGAACATGAAAACAAAGAAGAACGTTAACACCAGTCTACATTTAAAGTAGTTGGATACACCCAGATGTTTTCTTTAAAACCTCCATAGGCTCCCATTTGATCTCCTCATGCTTTGCTGCAATTAGCTTCAGTGTTTATGATTTTTTAAAAATCCATGGTGATGTGGGTTAGAACTCTGAGGAGTAAAATCCTTAAGAATCCTTACTTGATTATTTTTGCTTGGGCACCTCTGATATCTGCTTCTAAAACCAGACAGTTTCACCCTCAGGTAGTTCTAACTAATGGACAGCTGCCTAATGTTGAGGCAAAAAACAAAAAACAAAAACCCATCTATTTGTGTGCTCAGCCATGGATCCTCGGTCTGCCTCTCTTGGTGTTGCAAGTAGACAGTCTAGTACCCATCTTATATTTCTGAGCCTTTCACAATGTATCTGGTGACTTAGCTCTCATAACTCTGCTTCCCTGAGAAACTAATGGTAATAAGCTGTGTTTCTTTTAGTTATATGGGCTGCATTGTGACTGATGTATATACCATGCATCATTAGGATTCTACTTATTCTAGACCTGGAAGGATTTGGCAGACTGTGAAATCTTACCAGAATGGTAGCTCCCTCTGAGTGTATTAGTGCATCTGTTAGTATCTTCTGTAATAAACACATAACATTTATGTTAGGCAGTTGTGGGATTCTGCCTTGCCCTTATTCACAATTTATTCCATGTGTATTTATTGAATAATATAGTCTAGAGTTCCTGCTGTACATTCCCCTAGTTCCCCAGTGTTTTAACTTTCATTAAAAGGATGATTTATCCCATCAGAAAAGACTGGAGACAAAGATATAGGAATTTCCTTTTTATGTATGCAAAACAAGTGCCTTTTAACTCATCTCTATTGTATGGTAGCTAGAGATGAAGAGGTGGTAGTGGATTGGCTGAAAGGACTTCTTGATGCATAGTTTTCCCTTTTTAAAGGATAATATGTATATATTCTTTGCAATAGGACACCACAGAAAGCTTGCTAAATTATAAGTCATTTCAATTCACTTCACCCCTCTTAACAGAGCCATGATAAAATTTGTAGCTATGTAGAAAAGTCCTATATAAGAAAAATGAATGTAGGCTATATCCACGGCCTATGTAAAATACTAAGATTTGCTCCAGACTTTATTCAGAGAAAGGCAATTATTTGCGTAATGCCTTTGCAGTAAAGTATAATAAAAGAGAATGATAAATGTTATATTCTAAAGCTGCTATTACTTCCAATAATTAAACATCGTAACAGGAATTCTCTAACTGCAGCTTGCCTGTTGGTTATTCTGCATATGGATTTCCACTTACTGCGACTCAATCTGTTGATGAACAAGGTGGTGTTCTAGAGGCAAGCACTAAAAGCTTGGGCATTTAGTACTAACGAAGGGAAATACAAAGTGGAGAAGGTGTTTAAAGGTGCCTTTGAATATTCTTGAAGTTTAAACTAGTTAGAGCATTAAGAGATGAGAATCTGAGGGGGATAGGAGTTGGAAACAGTAATTTTACGTCAACATTTTTGTGTGCAACTAAAAGGGAACACATGACCATGATTTGATTCAGTCATATGAGAACACCATTATCCTGCTTCAAAGGAGCTTAAATGGAAATGCCTAAGTTTTAATAAAGCAGCTAGAGCCAGGCATGGTGGTGCATGCCTGTGGTCCCAGCTCATTGGGAAGCTGAGGTCTGAGGACAGCTTGAGCCAGGAGTTGAGGCTACAGTGAACTGTGATGGCCCCAAATGGGGAACAGAGTGATAGCACATCTGTTTTGGTTTGTTTTTAAGTGTGTTTTTTTTTTTTTCTCAAAAACGTTTTGTAAAAAATTGTTAAATTGTCTTCTAAAGTGACTGTGTTATTTTATATTCTCATCAGTGGTGAATGAGAACTCCTGTTGCTCTACATCCTTGTCAGCATTTGGTGTCGTCAACGTTACGGAGTTTAGCTACTGTAATAGGTGTTGATTATTGTTTCAGTTTCAATTCCCTAATGACATAGGAAGTGAAGCATCTTTTTATATGATTATTTGCTATCTATATGTCTCCTTTGGTGAGATATTTATTTACATTTTTAGTCTATTTTTAGTTGGATTGTCTATTTTTTTATTATTAAGTTTTGAGAGTTCTTTGTATATGTTGGATACCAGAACTTTGTCAAATATGTGTTTTGTAAATATTTTCTCATAGCCTTTGGTTTTGTCTTTTCAGTCTCTTTTTTATTGAGACAGAGTTTCACTCTTGCTACCCAGGCTGGAGTGCAATGGCACGGTCTCGGCTCACCGCAACCTCCGCCTCCTGGGTTTAGGCAATTCTCCTGCCTCAGCCTCCTGAGTAGCTGGGATTACAGGCACGCACCACCATGCCCAGCTAATTTTTTCTATTTTTAGTAGAGACAGGGTTTCACCATGTTGACCAGGATGGTCACGATCTCTTGACCTCGTGATCCACCCGCCTTGGCCTCCCAAAGTGCTGGGATTACAGGTGTGAGCCACCACACCCAGCCCTTTTCAGTCTCCTAACCCAACAACTTGATAGTCATTTGAAAATGTAAATTCTAACTCAGATGCTTAAATAAATGTTTGATTCTGTAGCGGGAGCACAGATGAGAGGCCTGACTCCTCTAATGCCTCTATGGAAGCTCATTAGAACCGAGGCATCGCCACACAGTTTAAAAAACAATAACAGTATTTCTCTAAGTGAAAACATGATTTTGCTTTGGGAAAGCATCCTTTATCCACTTTGTACCCACCTAGGTCCATGGGGCTGATGTGAGCCTGGCACGAGGGTTTGACAATCACAATCACAGCATTTGATTCTACTTACTTCAGGGATTGACCCATAAATGGGAATGTGATCAATCAGAGAAAACATGTAGACACTTGCTGGAAAACCCTTTAAAAGAACTTATACTTTTCTGCTGGGTTTAGACCTAGGCAAATGTTGTTATGGTGTTTCTGGAAGCCATAACACTACTACATGCAGTCTGAGGATAATGCCCATGTGAAGGGGAGCAAAGAAAAAAGGTGAAGGAACCGTGTAGGGTTATAATCATATGATTTCCTAGATCAAGCCATTCCTGATGTGAGAGGCCTACACCTGGGCTTTCCATTCCTTGCAATCAAAGGAGCCCTAACTGATGCAAGGGAAGACAGGTATATTCTATCAGTGTATAATTCATCTCTGATAACACAGATTGTGGTTCTGAAAGATTTTCTTATTATATTGATAATTGCCTAAATCAAAGTCTAGAACCTGATAATGTTTGTTTTCCCCCTTCTTCATGTGGGATTTAAAAAAAGAAGGGAAAAGTATTCTAATGAGGAGAAGGAATCATCAGTGGCAGAGACTGAAGGATAAAGTTTGAATGAATAATGTGGGCCAACGACTGCAAATCAGATTTGGAGGAATGTGCATGGGACCTACTGACTTGGGACTCATTCTTTCATTTGGTACTCAATTTTGTTCTGAGGTGGAAAATCAATTCCACTGAATCATGTGACTTTTGGATAATTTATATCAGAGCAAGGATAAAAGAAATGAGCAAGCAAAGAACACAGTTTTTTGTTTTTAAAAAACGTACTTTGGGTTGTGGTTTGATGTGTCACCTCAACAAGCTACTTGCCAACAGCTCAGGAAGGAAATGGAACCAGAGACATATCAGACTTGGATATGCTTCCAGTAGCCAAGTGTAAACATGCCTTTGCTGAGAACAAGTGTAGCCTATAGGATTTTCAGAGATAGAGTTGTTCTCTATTGATTATGAATTAAGTTCATTTCTTAATGATGGCGGCAGCTCTTTATTTCTTCTATTCCCTACAGATGCTTTTGGTCTGTCTTCCAATGAAAACTACTGTAATTACATACTTTGGTCTTAGAATTTTTATGAATATGACTCTATTATGTAAAAGTTTATTATAAAGCTAGATGTGTGTCAATTGACAATGTTATAATTAGATAACGTTTTATTTTGTGCAAGGTGTTTTATTTTCCTAAGTTCTTTGCAAATATGAGAGCTCAGTCTCTTCCTCTTATAATGGAAATTGGGAAATCCAAAGAAGAAGAAAGACTTTTGTGAAGTTAGTCTATTCTACCTTACCCTCTTGCCAAATGATTCTTGAAGGAAACAAATATAATGTAGTGTGTGGGGTGGAAAATTGTGGTGGATTTGTTTTTGTCTTGTGGAAAAAAAAAAGATACGTATACTTGCTGATGCTTTAATATATCTACTATAATTTAAGAATAGATCATTTTGAAAAATAATTGAACATGTCTCATTGACATTATCTTTAGTATTAGTCTCTCCTCTGTCAGAGACATTAACATATCACAATATGATCAAAACATTTTTTTTCTCAGCTTGTTCTCTATTTGGGAATAGGACAAGATTACGGTGTAGGCTCTCCTGTTCATTCAAGACAAATCCTATGAAGTTGCAGTATTGTCCCTTTGCATTCAGTGTAAGGACAGTAATTTCAGCTCTAGTGAGTTCTTACTTTATAACAGTTCACCATTCTTCCACCTGAAGTTAAGACTATTGTTAATTTTACACATGCAACTGAATTACAAGTGGATAATGCTAATTTTGTATACATTTGTTTATAATGCTGCTGCTCCCAACACCAAATAAACAAGGTTGTAACCAGTAGGGAAGGTAATGATTTGCTGAGCCAGAATTTTTTTTTTTTAAGACAGTCTCACTCTGTTGCCCAGGATGGAGTGCAGTGGTGAAAGCTCAGCTCATCGTAGTCTTCACCTCCCTCATTTATGTGATTCTCCTGCCACAGCCTCCTAAGTACCTGGGATTACAGGCAGGCACCACCATCCCTTGCTAATTTTTTGTAATTTTAGTAGAGACAGAGTTTTACCATATTGGCCAGGCTGGTCTTGAACTCACAACCTCAGATGATCCATATTCCTTGGCCTCCCAAAATGCTAGGATACAGGATGAGCCACTGTGCCTGGCCTGAGCCAGAATTTTGAACAAACAACAAATTAAATTAACTTTGGCTATTTTACATCTAAAGGTAGCACTTGAATTTCCAGATCAGATGTCACTGGAAACATCAACTGAAATCATAGGTTCTATTCCCATTTTTCTCCTAGCACCTTATCTTTATGCCCTGTAAACTAACGTGGCCATAAGTTTTATAAAACAAAGTGGGACATGGCCGGGTATGGTGTCTCATGCCTGTAATCTCAGCACTTTGTGAGACCAAGGTGGGCAAATCACTTGAGGTTGGGACTTCTAGACCAGCCTGGCCAACATGGTAAAACCCCATCTCTACTAAAAATACAAAAATTAGCTGGGCATGGTAGCACACACCTGTAGTCCTAGCTACTCTGGAGGCTGAGACAGGAGAATCGCTTGAACCCTAGAGGCAAAGGTTGCAGTGAGCCAAGATCATGCCACTGCACTCCAGCCTGGGCAACAGTGAGACTCCACCTCAAAAAAAAAAAAAAAAAAAAAAAGAAAAAGGAAAAGAAAAAAAAAATCAAAGTTGGACACTTTCAGGAGGGAATGAGAATCCTATTAATAGATCTGTTAGAGCAACTGATGTAACTTGAATGGAACTGGTAAAGCAGGATCTGTGTTCACCCTAATTATAACACTTTTAAAGATCATTGTTAAGGTTAACATTCACTTAGTAGATATTATTGAGCCCATATTACGTGCCAGAAACTGGAGATACAGGATTCAAGAGTCACAGACCCTGCCTCAAAAGAGATTATAGTTGAATAGGAAAATTAAGAACCAATACAGTTCTCAAAACTAGAAGGAAAAACTAATAATGATTAAGATGATTTTTTTTTTTTTTTTTTTTTGAAACAGAGTCTCACTCTGTTGCCCAGCCTGGAGTGCAGCAGTGCAATGATGGCTCACTGCAACCTTGAACTCCCAGGCTCAAGTGGTCAATCCACCTCAGCCTCCTGAGTAGCTAGGACCATAAGTCTACACCATCACACCAGGCTAATTTTCTGTTTTTCTGTAGAGACCAGGTCTCTTTCCGTTTGCTAGGATCTTCTCAAATTCCTGGCTCAAGCTGTCTTCCTGCCCCAGCCTTCCAAAGTGCTAGGATTACAAGTGTGAACCACCATGCCCTACCTAAGATGAATGGTTTTAACTATCTAATTTTGTATATGTGATTTTATACTTTTGTTTTTAATTCAATAAAGTAATACAACCTGCAGTCCTTTGTAGCAGGTGGTATTAGAGCCTTCTCCAGGGAAAGAGCATCCAGTAGTATCAGCTGTTCAGAGCTCCCAGCTGCCCTAACCCTCTGGACAGTTGCTTTTGCCTCATGGAATTACCCTTCACCACCCCTGGAAGTGTAAAAGTCTGAACCTCTTAGTTCAAGCCCTCTCCCTGTAGATAAGGCCAAGAATAGACTTTATGTGATACAGTCTCCTGTGCCTACTGGGTGCTCAAAATGTGGGTAGAAAGTGAATTTTTAATTGAATTTTAATCTGTTTAAATTTGAGTAGCCACATGTGGCTGGTAATGACTCTGTTGGAAAGCACACTTCTGTGGTAAAATGTACGGAGCCAGGCTTCTGTGGTGGCTTTCAGTGATCCCCAGGACCACAGAGTACCAGTATCCCTACTCTAGGCTGGGGCTCAGCTGTGGTTTGACTGTGTGTGTGTGGCAGAACACAGGTGTTAGTGTTCTGTCGCCTATTTCAGACTATTATTAGTACATGTTTGAGGATACTTTTTCTAAGCTTATGGAAGAAATTCCTCAAACAGTGCTCTCCTGGAGTTTCTGAGTAAGATACTGGGGTTTGGCCTATCCAAGAAGCCGTCATTTCTGTTGTTGGACCAAAGGCATTCTGAATGGTGGCTCGGCATTGTGAAAAAGTGGGACTTTCCTTGGGAACCTCATTCATTCTGGAACCATTTTGACTTTGGATCTGGGTCCAGTGGAGCGTCAGTTATTTGGGAGTAAAGAATCAGATTTGGAGGCTGGACATGGTGGCTCACGCCTGTAATTCCAGCACTTTGGGAGGCTGAGGTGGGTGGATCACTTGAGGTCAGGAGTTCGAGACCTGCCTGGCCAACATGATAAAACCCTGTCTCTATTAAAAATACAAAAATAAGCTGGGCATGGTGGCGGGTGCCTGTAATCCCACTTACTTGGGAGGCTGAGGCAGGAGGATTGCTTGAACACGGGAAGCAGAGGTTCCAGTGAGCTGAGATCCCGCCACCGCACTTCAACCTGGGCCAAAGAGTAAGACTTTACTCTTTCTTCTTACTCAAAAAAAAAAAAAAAAAAAAAAATCAGATTTGATTAGTGCAAGGAATAGTATAATGCAAAGTAGGGGAGGAAAAATACTTTTTAAAAAAATGATTGAAGCTGCCTCTGTCACACATGCTCCTTAAAGTTTGAGAAGATAAATATGAAAATAGATTTTCTACATTAGAGGAGGAAAAAAAATCTTGTTTTCCATGGTAGCTAATAAGTTAAAAAACACTTAGGAAATGAAGCCACCAGAATTGGTTTGTGGCTATTTAGTATACTGCTACATAGAGCTACTGGGTGTGAAGAAAGTTACTTATTCTCTAAACTTCAGGTCGTTTGTCCATAAATGGGGACAGCTATATCTACCCAGTCTCTCTTGTGTGGTTTTATGAGGCTCACATGGGGTAAGAAAATGTTTTGGACCTAGAAACTGCGAGGGAACATAAGCTACTTTAGTAGTTTGTTGAGACTCCTTTGTTTGTGCTTTTATGGTTTTGTTTTATAGAGTTTGTTGACCTTGATTTTATTAATTCCTCTAGATCAGTGATGGTGATTTCAAAAGGCTCAAGGTCCCAAATAGGTAACTTAAGAGAATTGGCCAAGTAGGGACTGTGGGGAACTTGAGAGGCTCACCGGTCTAGAAGGGGCAGCCTCACCCAGTGCTTTGATTTTGATATGTTCTAATGTGAGCCCAGAGTTGCCAGAGATTTTCTTTTTAATACGGTAGAGTTATTTTAATATAATATGTGGGACAAACATAGCTCATATATTGTCTGTATCCAGCCTGCAGGCCACCAATTTGTAGTTTGTGCTTCCTTCCATAAAAGGATTTAAAATGAATTATATTCAAATACAGAAGTAGAGGAGAAAAGCAGAAGAGGGAGTGAAAGGAATAGAATAAGCTGTTTTCTGTTGATCAATAAGAATGTATTAAGCTCTATCAGTCTGAATGCTTAGGGGAATGCTAACAAAATAGAAAACATCATCTCTGACCTCAAAGGGCATATGAGGTCACCAGGGAGATGTGCAAATGCATGCAGTCTTAGGGAATAATAAGAATAATTTATAAACAAGATGTAATTAAGTATGAGGTGAGCCATTACAGACCAGTGCTTCTCAAAGTGTGGTCTGTAGATCGGCACCAAGCTGTACTCTTTGTTACTCATCTGTGATGAGTTAAGAACCAAAACTGAGATAGGAAGTGAAATTGAGAATACTTGCTTAGAAACATAGAGCAGTTTGACACAGTGCTTCTTTGTCTGCTTAATTAAAAAAAAAAAAAAAACAAATGGGGGCATATGTTTTTGAGTTTTTGTTTCGTGTTTTGTTTTTTAATCTTCATTTTTCTTGTAATTCACATTTATTGTATTTTACAAAATAACAGTCAGTGCTAAGTCGAGTTAAAAACAAAACCAACAGCAGACAGAGAAGAACACACTGGATTTTTACTGTGAATATGTTGAGAAGCACTGTTAGACGTTGGTATTTGAGAGGCTGAAGAATGTATAATTTGCTCTCCAATCTCAGATTGGATTTTTTGACTCTAATTTATTAAATGACCAGTTCTTTAAAACGTATTAGAAAAGTTGCCTTAAACTGGTATAAGACAATTCACCAAAGCTGTTCTACTGTGAGAGTCAGGGCATAAGCTGAAAAATCTATAGAAAACAGTAAACTGTGTTTAAGGGAAAACTTACCCAATTACACATAAACCATTGATAAATTGAAATCTGCTGAAAGTCTGAAATTTGACACATGAGAAATTGACATTCAGCAGAGCAATCCTGTAAGTTCACAGCTAACTAACTGGCTTTGGAAATTTATAGTGAGACCAAAATGTGTGTGTGTGTGTGTGTGTGTGTGTGTGTATATCTTTGTGTGAGTGCCACGTGTGCATGTGGATGTGTGGTCTTTAATTAGAACCAGTTGAAAGTTTGGAAAATAATGATTCAGAAAATTAATTTCTAGTGAATAAATATATTTCCAGTATTAGAGAATGCTTCGTTGACAAGTTAGATCACAAATTTCTATCATGATGACTTTGGCATGACGAGTGAATGACTCATTATGGGCTTACCAAGAACACATTTGCATAAATCATGATATATAGACAGGGAGGAAGCAACTAGGATAGGACACATGATTCCAGGCTGCTCCATTCAGTGTTTTCTTCTGGGAAAGTAAGAACTTTCCCAGCATTCTCTTCCATTCCTCTCTTTCTCATGGCATCATTTATTTTTACTCCTAATCTGAGGATTGAACATTCCACAATTGCCACATTAGGAAATACCCAATTTATTGAGGAAGCAAATTCTCAAATGGTCCTTCTCTCATTCAAAGGCATTTATGGAGTGACTGTTGGATGCCTGTCACTATGCTAGTAGGTACTGGAAACACACGCACCAAGCAGCCCTTCCTCAGTGTTTACACTCACTACAGCCACTTAGCATTTCTTTTTTCACTATTCTGTCTTAAAATCTAGTAGGTAGGACAGAGTAAGGGAGCTATCCATGCTTGAGGTTGGGAGAGATGGGCTAAATAGAGCATGGTGGCCTAGAATGGGAGTTGATCCTCAAACAGGTTGAGAAAGATTTCTGTGTGAGAATACAGGCCAGTGCAGGTGTCACAAGTAAAGCAGGGGGTTCACACAAAAATCCTGCATACAAATGTTTATAACAGTTTTGTTCATCTTAGCCCAAAACTAACACAATCCATATATCCTTCAAGGGGGCAGTGGTTAAACTGTGGCATATCTATACTGTGGCATATTACTCAGAAATAAGAAATGTACTCTTTCTAAGTTCAAAATCTTAGATGGATATCCAGGGAATTCGGCTAAGTAAAAAAGGCCAATCCCAAAGGGATAACATCCTTTAAATAATGCAATTGTAGAAGCTAGAGTAGATTAGTGGCAGCATTAAAAGTGGTGGTGGTTCAGGAGGCAGATGTGTGTGGCTGTCAAAAGGACACAATGGGAGACTCTGGTAGTCATGACACTGTCCTGTATAATGACTCTGGTGGTGTAGACATGAATCTCTACATATGATAAAACTGCTTAGATCTAAAAACTTATGCACGTGAGTATATGTAAGATTTAGGAAATCTGAATAAGATTAGTTGGTTATATTAATGTCAATCTCCTAGTTTGTGATGTTACATTATGGTTGAGTAAGATGTTTCTTTGTGGGAAATTAAATAAAGCATAGGTGGAATATCTCTGTATTACTTACTATATCTGTGTAAGTGAATCTAGTTATTCATCAAAATAAAACATTTAATTAAGAAAAAGAAAAAGCAAACCAAGATCAAGAGGGTACTCTTGTAGGCAGACCACCCCATGCAGGGTGCCAGAATTGAAGAAGCTGTGGATAGTATTCCAGGCTGCCCACTGTGTGGTCCTGGAACCTGAGATAATGAGAATGAAGTCTTTACTGCGCTCAGGTGGTGGTGATTCTACACAGGATTGCAAAACCTGAGAGGGAGTTGAAGGGTGTCCACATGGGGCAGCCAGGATGTCAAGGGTGACAAAGTTGTTGCCATAGAGACGTTGTTGGGTAAGGAATACCTGGTAAGGTGGTTACACAGTTTGCCTTTGATGTTGGGAGGTCGAAGGTGTGACTGGCCATGTCTGTGGGTGGTGCATGAGAAGATGCCACAACTTGACCATGGGGAGGCCTATGTCTGCACAAAGGGCAGCCTGGCATGGGGTATAGAAGCCCACACAAGGTGATGAGCATATCTGTGTGATAAAGTAGCTTGGAATGGGGAGTTGGGGGTCCGAGAAGGCTGAGAAGAAGCCCATGCTCAGGGCATTGGAGTACAGGTCAGGTGAAGGAGGCCCTCCACATGGAATAGTGACCCATATGGGTGCCTGGTGGAAGCCAGAAAAGCAGTAGCTAGGTGTGGGATGTTGGAATCTCAGTAGGGTGAGGAGAGGGTTGTGACTGTTTAAATTTGGGAAAATTATCTAAGAAGTAAATACATTAAAAATAATAAGAACCAGATATTTTTTAAACTGTCAGAGATAGGAATAAAAAATATGGAAAAGAAGAAAACTAAAATTAACCCAGTGGCATTGCATTGAAATTGGAACCAATACTATACATTTATTATGTTTTATATATAGGCAGAATATATAAAATATATGTATTTCCTATCTCTGTCTACTGAGATAGCATGAAAACAGTGACATCCAATAGCATGTAACACACATAGCACTCAAATATTTGATTTCTATATTCCTGTCTTTGCTAAAAGAACTAGGAGTCCCTGAAGAAATGTCTGATTCTAAGTCTAGAACAAAGAAGATATAAAATAAGTCTAAACTATCTTATTTTGCAATAAAGCAAGCCAGTGCTCAAATGAGAATGGGCAGAAAGCAAAAGGATATAGAGGCCAGTTCAAGGAACTTGCACTGAAACAATAATAGAAAAAAAATAAATGTATATAACCCGTGAATACATTAAAAAAATGAGGTCATAGTGATATAAATAGGTAAATTATCAAATTTCAAGATCAATGTGGAACAGAACTTTTACCTTATTTCACAATACCTCACCCTAAGTACTTACTGGTTTTAAAGAGTCACATGACAGTGGAGAAGCCCTGCAGAAATTACCCTAGTGAAGTCAGCAAAGTGACCATCATTGTAACGGGATGAATCAAAGTTGTGTGCTACCTGCCAGTGCAGTAAGAAGAGCAGAACTTCACTTTTGTGCTATGACTGTGAAAGATACTAACCTGTCAAAGATGCAAACCTGAATCTAATCAAGAGAAAGCACTGGACAAACCAAAACTGAAAATACAGTCTTCAAAAGTGTCAAGACCCTGACAGTCAAGAAAAAAAAATGAGGAACTATGTCCGATTAAGAGAGCCTTAAAGACCCAGGGTAGCAGTGTCCTCTGGCTATAAAAAAAGCATTTTGGGACAATTGGCAAAAAGAATGGAGTCTAAAGATTAGATAGTAGCAGCATCATATTCATGTGAATATGAAATTTCCTGACTTTAATCTGTGCTGTATAACAGAATGTCCTTATGTGACAGAATGTTCTGTAGGAAATACACATTAAGGCACCGCATGGTAATAGGATATTGGGTTCAGTTTTTTAATACTGAATGGTTTTACTCCTAAATGGTTCAGTGTTTTTTTTAAGTTATTTGTTCTCTATTGGCAATATTTCTGTTAAGTTTGAGAGTCTCATTTTTTAATAAAATTAAAAGTTGAACACAAAATTTAAAAGCCAGAATCACTTGGGAAGATTTTACTACTCCTTTTCTTAGGTATTGATGGTTATAAATATTAACATAAAACAAATTACTGCATCATAATTGAAAACCTGTAATATAATTTTGTATTTTAAACTATTACAGAGAATTTCAGTCATCAGCATAGAGAGTGGTGTCCTGAATACCCATTGCCCAGATTCAACAATTAGCATCACATGGCCAATCTTGTTTCATTGAAACATTTTTCCCCCTAACAGATTATTTACAATAAAATCCAGACATCATATCGTCAGTAAACATTTTCAGTGTGCACCTCCATACAGTAACATCTTGTGTGTATTTTTCAGGTGTAACCACGATGCAGTTACTGTCACACATCTGGTTCACCATTGCATTTTTCAGTTGCCAACAGCCAGTTGCTAACAGGAATAGGGAAGGCTGGGATGCTGGTTAGTAGCAATTTTTAAAATTGCAGAAATAAGGACACCCTTTCATAGTCTTCTCTCTGACATTTATTTTACCCTGCTTCCTCAAGTATCTTCTCATTAATCTCAACAATTTGTCCTAAAATATATTTTCATTAATCTTAACAATTGTTCTATCATCATATTACCTTTAAATTTTTTGATGGTGATAAACAAAGGGAGTGTTAAACATTCTTTCTTTGTGTGAACAGCACCTCAGGATAATCAAATAATTGTTCAGGGAAAGTTACTCCTGATAGAAAAATTCCAGCTAATAAATTAATGAAGACTGATAGAATTTGAATGCCACCATTTTACGTTCCCTGTTGAAATAATAATTCCAGGCAATAATAATAAATGACTTATCAAACTGTGAGGTGAAAACCATATGAGGAATTTTATAATGGTTGTGTTGAACTAATAACATTAAAACTCAATGATTAACCGTAATGAAAATAGAGGCATCCAGGTATTATACATTCCTTAATGTAAAGCAGTAAGATTCATAAACCACCTTCAAAATAAGGCAGAAACTTGATCCTGATTCTGATAAAGCCTCTAGTCTACAGATCATTTTATAACAAATATAGTGCATACATGAGCCCATTTAATCACACCATGGGTATGCAACTAACAGAAGTCCAGAATGGAGAAACTCTAAAAGACAGCAAATAACTTGAAAAAAATAAAAAGAGGAAGAGAACACTTTTACATATTAAATGACACCTCAGCAATATATTTGTGTAATGCAAATGTGTGCGTTACAAATTGTACAAAGTATGGGGCTTCCACTGGCTCTCAAGGAAAAAGTGGCTATACATGTTTTCTAAGTTAAATATTTAGAGGCTTCATTAATGCAAGATAATGGATATTGAGCAATTAAGCTTGGGGAAAAAATGCAAACTTATACACACAACCACAGTGACAGGACTTGGATTACAATATGTTTACATCTGATATATTTAAATGGTGGCTGCCTTTTCAACATGACAAATTTCTAGCTATTTATTCTGAACTGTGGTTTGTCTCTATTGTCCATAAGAATAGGGATTACCAGCTTCTTGCTGTTACATAGATGGTCTATTCAGTAAGCATAATTAATGCCCATCACTAAAATCACGCTTAATGTTTCTGTGATCTAAATATTTTATGTTATTTACATGTGTTTTTTTCTGCTTTCATGGAGAGTTCTCCAGTGAGCCATAGCTCCATAAAATCAGTACATTTTCATCGTTGCCACACAGATAGTGGCAGGAGACTGAAGTGTAAAAGACAAAAAGAATGCTTAAAACAGTAAAATCCTATTGAAAAAAATCAATAGTTTGTTTTCACTTTGGAAAAAAAAATAAGGTCATCGATTTTTTTTTTATTCCTAAGACACAATATTGATGGGTTCCATTAAAGCCCATGAGAAATTTGATTTTTAATGGAGTTGTTCTTTCACATATGCTGAACAGATTGATTAGGAAGTTCGTATTCACACCATTTGAAGGCAAGTGTGGAAACTGCTTCATATAAATAAAGAATGTGCTAAAGCTAGGGGAAAATTTTTAAAACCGTGTTCAGAATATAGAGTATCACTATACTGAAATATACTTTAAAGTAATTTTGGTTAAAAAATGTCTTTTTCCGTGTTCAATTTAAGCCACAAGGTAGTGAACTTCCACTGTGTAATTCAGCACGTTTTTCTATCAATGGCTTTCCACATTCCAGGAGTTTTGCAGTGTTAGACCCTAAAAACACAGAGAACAGCATACAATCCATGGATATCACTGGCTCACTTCTTAATAATGACTACTTTAGGCCTAAAACATGTAATTAAGCTCCAGCACTAAGCATCTCAATGAAGGATATTGCTAAGTAACCAGTTTGCAACCTACTTAATTAGCATAAACAAAAAAAGCACCAGTTAGACTTGCAATCCTGGGGCACCAGTGGGCTCCTTCTCATTTGCAGCACTTCGTGAGCAATTCTGAAAAGAGAAAGAGATAATGAAGATTATTACCCTGTTGCCCTGTTAGCCACACTTAGCATCAGGACTGGAAAGAATAAGAAATTAGAGAATCACATTAGCCTTTTTCATATGAATTCTGAAAGTCATGAATTGTTAAGTAGATTTTATTCTGGATATAGGAAAGATTCTGTGGGAGCTTAATCATTACAAATCATTCTTGACCTCTTGAGAGAGCTTCCTCTGTTTTTTGAAGCTCATGATGAGCCTCAGCATAAGATGGGCTCCTGACTTGGCTAAAGGAAGCACTTAAAATTTTTTTTAAAGCAAATTTTGGGCAAAATAGATAATAGTCCATATTCATTCGGTAATTTATAATAGTTTTTTTGGCACCTACTACTTAGAAATTATTTTAGTGGAACATGAAGAATGTAGGGAAATCAGGTGAGAGGTTAATGCCGTCATCTAAGAAAGATAGTGGCTTTGACCAGGTAAATTTAGTAATGCTAGAAATAAGAGAACTGAAATGATCTAAGATACACGTGAGAAACAAATGTAGCAGGATCAGCTGGTATAGAGAAAGAAAGAAATTAAAAGGATGTTTGGGCTTCTAAGATAGACACCTTGGTAGAATATGGTCCCAGTTAGTGAAATAAAAATACACAAAGGGAGGTTAGTTATTTAAAGTCCTAACTTTGGAAACAGTTAACCTTTTCATTTTTAGTGCTGTACTTTTTGCTCTCACGTTGGATGTTCTTTAGGGCAGAAATTGATTCTTTCATCCATATTTATTGAATACCTACAATGCCTTGTGTTGCAATAAGCCTTTGGGGACCCAGCCCCTGCTTTATGGAAAAATGGATATTTAACAAATAGTCACACAAATGAAACTGTAATTATAAACTGAAGTAAATGTTCTGAAGGAACTGAGTATGGTTCTCTGGGAGTATATAGTAAATAAACTTGCCAGACAGGGATGGGCTGACAGTGTTGAAAAGGCTTCCATTAGTAAATGTCTCTTGAGCTCAGTTCTAAAACATAAGAGTTACATAGAATAAAGTGTGGTGTGTACGAGAGAGAGAGAGAGAGAGAGAGAGAGAGAGAGAGAGAGAGAGAGAGAATGGGAATAGAATGGAATGGAGAGAAATGGGATATTACAGGTAGACGGAACAGAATCTGCTGAGGTCCTGGCTTCTGGAAATTAAAACCAAGGCCATTGAAGTACAGACAGCAAGAAGAGAAAAGACAAGTAGAAGCAATCTCATGGTGAGCTTCATAGGATTTACAGGATGTACAGATTTAGGACTTTATTCTAAGATGATGGCAATCCATTGAAGTGTGACAAGACAACTCCAGCCACGATGTGGAAGCTGAATTTGGACACTGTTGGGAGAACAGTTAGGAAGCAATCAAAGTTCCTGACCAATAGATAAAGATGGATTAAACAAGGATGGTAGCAATAGAGAAGGAAAGAAGCTATTCATAAGAGGACTTTGTATGAACAGGATATTGGGGGTGGGGGTGGGTGGGCAAGCTGATGTTAAAGGTGATTGTAAGCTTCTTGGCTTGTGTGACCAAATGTAATAAAGTTATTGCTCACCAAATTATTTAAACCTGAAAGGAGACCGGGTTTAGAGACGGGAGACATTCATTTTCTTTGAGATCTGTTGAGTTCTGAGGTAACGTTGAGACACTGGATTAAAGATTTTTTTTTTTCTTTTTTTTTTTTGAGACGGAGTTTTGCTCTTGTTACCCAGGCTGGAGTTCAATGGCCTGATCTTGGCTCACCGCAACCTCTGCCTCCTGGGTTCAGGCAATTCTCCTGCCTCAGCCTCCTGAGTAGCTGAGATTGCAGGCACACACCACCATGCCCAGCTAATTTTTTGTATTTTTAGTAGAGATGGGGTTTCACCATGTTGACCAGGATGGTCTCGATCTCTTGACCTCGTGATCCGCCCGCCTTGACCTCCTAAAGTGCTGAGATTACAGGCTTGAGCTGCCGCACCCGGCCTGGATTAAAGATTTAAAGATGCCTTTGAATATATAGATTTGGAGTGAAGGACAGAACTTCTAGATGTACATATGTGGCTAAGTGGAAATCCAAGCCGTGAATGGTGAGATTATGGAGTGACACGAGATATGGAATGACATGTGAGATTTGAGGACTGAGCCTTGAAAACTTTTGGCATTCATGACTGGATAGAAGAAGAGACATTTGTCATGGCGAGAAGGAAGGACAGGCCAGAAAAACAGAAAGAGAGTGGCAGAGTGAAATATTCTGGAAGTGTTCAATTAGGAGAGAGAGGTAACAGCAGCAAAACTACTGAGAAGAAGTCAAGTAAGATAAGGACCGAAAAATATGTTAGATTAGCAAAAGTAACTCAGTTTTGATAGGAACAGATACCAGATCAGAGTTTCCTGATAATCTTGCTTGTAGTTGGTGCTGAGCAAATTTCTGGGACCTTTGATTTTATATGTTCCGACACTCACAAGTTTTAAGACAAATGATATCAGACAGAAGCCTTTGGACTTGGCATTAGAAGGCTTCATTTCAAGTCTTTGTGCCTCTGCCTACCAGTTATATGACCTTGGGCAAATTGTTTTCTCTTTCTCTTGAAGCCCCAGTTACACAATTGCAAAGGAATTGGGATAAAACAATTACTTCGTAAGGTTATTGTAAGAAAAACAAACAAAACAAAAAAAGTGTATTATCTCATTGCCTGCTACAAAGAACATAATCAACTATATATATAATGTATATATAATTTTATCTGCATTTTCCAAGTTCTCTAAATAGGATATTATTAATCTTTTTATCAAGGAAAAAAGTTATAAACTTTATTTGTAAGTGAGAAAATTATAATGGAAAAGATCTTTGAAAAATCTGAGGTCTAATCAGTAGGAAACATTCCTGGGCCATGTGACCATGCAGGATTTTAACTATGTGTCCATAGATTTTACATGTTATAGAATCCAAGATAAAGAGCCATTTTGTGTGATGTGGCTGTCTCTGGGCCCTCCTAGAGTTCTATAACTGTAATGAGTGTTGAAACTTCGATTCATTTTCCTGCTTGGGTATTTGTCTGTATCCGTGAATATCAACACTGTCGATTTTCATTTCTTCTTTTTTGGCATTTCATTGAAACCTACCTTTGTTGTCACTGATATCTCCCAAAGATAGCGAGATACATTTATAAATTGAAATCTGGTTTGTGTAGAAAGGAGGCATGATAGTTATTCTTTTGATGATCCATATGGAAAAGGTGTGAAACCCACAAGGATCACTGAAAAATGTTTAATGAGGCTTCAATTTAATGATGTCAAAATTCAGTGTTTAAAACTCCAAATAATTTGCTTTGCCCCATATAATATCAGAGGCAGAGGAACACAGAAAGAAAATTCCAGACTAGGGATTGGTGTCCAGCTCTTGCCCTATCACTAATGAGCTGCAAGAACCTGAACGAGGCTCTAGTCCAGTTTGCTTTGGGGACGAAAGATAAAAAAGGGAAAGAGAAGAGGTCGAACCACTGTGCCTTTTGTGTGTAATATTCACCAACTTTCCTATTCTGTAACAAAATCCTGAAATCCCTTTAAGGAAGACTCTGTTAGTGCGTTTTAATGTTTGTTCCCAGATTATTAACTAACACACAACTGGCAGTTGGGAGTTAGTGATCAGAGAAAATTAAAACTCTTTCGTATGGAGTCAGTGCCAATAGAAAATGAATCTAAAATGGAAAATAAAGCATATCTGAAAATGCTGTGTAAGTCTGCAGGAAAGTAATGGTAATAAAGAGACAACCAAGTATCTTGTTGCTCTTTTTATAGACACTTAAGCAGGGGCTTCAAAACACGCATTGCTCTGGAGAGAGTTTAATGATTTATTTTGCTTTAGTTTATTGAATTTAGCTTAATTTTATGATTTGCCAAATGATTCTTAGGAAACTCAGGTTAAAACATTATTAAAATGCAAACTCATTTTATATTAAAATTTTGGTAGAAATTAGGAAAGCAAACTATTAAAGGATCTATTTCTTCATGTTTTTAAAAAAGCAACCAAATAGCACATTTCTTTTTGGTGTACATTTTTTACTTGCACGTTTTAGGCAGCAAAATTATAGCATTTTTTTTTTCTCTCTCTCTCTCATCAGTGAGTAAAGAAGATCTGGAAACATTTTGGTTCCAAAATAATTGTTTTTAGAAAGGAAGACCCTGCTAGCATGCAAAGGAACGCAAATAAGATACTGACAGACCCTCTGATCTTTTGCCTAGAGCGTCCTTTTCCCTCTAACGTAACTACTGTTAACAGTTTGGGGTGTCTCTTTCCAGACCTTTTGCTATGGATTTTATACTCAAAATGTATACCCATGGAAAATATACAGAATTATTCAGTGTTTTGCATTTCTGTTTAAAATAGATTTTATATTATTTATACTACTTTTTAAAACTTGAAACTGTCATGGAGATACACCATTGAGATGCACCTTACTCTGCTTCACTCCTCTATACCACTTGTTACCCTTGGACCATAGTTGATTTAACCTCTCTTCTAAAGAACCTCTTTGTTTCAAAATACTCTTGAGCTTAACTATAAACTTAATAACTTTGTTTTACTTTCAAATTCTAATGTGAAATATGTTCAAATCCACTAATATAGCACTCATTTTGATACTAGCATTTTGGATCTGGTTGTGAATATGTGGAATGGAAGGGCACAAATCATACAGGATGTTGCCCGGAGGCTATTGTGAATCCCTAGATAGTTTGCATCCTTTTTTTAAGGAAATATAATTATAGGTTTGATTGTCAGGAGATTCTGAGACTGAATTATATGTGTTGGCAAATGGAATTCCTTTAGGACTGTTTCCTTGTTACTCTAATGTATAAGTGTTGTTCAAACTTTTTTAAAACCCTTTATGGCAGAGGAAAGCAACAGTGGCCCCATTAGGTACAAATTTAGCCTCAAGCAGTTTACCAGCAAACAGGGAATTTCTCTGAAGTCTGGTATTTTATCTTAAATATTCATCTGAAGTCTTTAATTTTAAACAGTTATTTTAGATTAGATAATAATCTAGTAAATTTGACACTCCAGGAAGATGCAGCCTAATTTATCCAGTGGCTTTGATTGCCCAGGAGGTGTGTTGCTGAATAGCCTTAGCAGTCCAAGGGCCTCAGTTAGAAATTGACACACAATGCTTCCTTATGAGGTGTTACCATTGAGAAATATCTGACAAAATCACTAATACCTACTCTTAGACTATCTGTGTAATGCATTAATAGCTTACTTTTCACATATGTTTTTATCAAGGCTCTATGCTTTCAAGTGGTAGAAAACCATACAACTACTTGAATTTTTAAGAATGTGTGCGTTGGGAGTGGAAGTGCTTATTAAATGGAGAGAGATTAGTGTATCTCAGGGAACCCATGTCAGAGAGTAGAGGGCTTTCATGAAGAACCAAAGTTAGGAAAAGGAAAGGGAACCAAGCCCAGGTGAGCTGGGGTCCGTGCCTCACTGGGTCTAACTGGATCTTCTCTTGACTTTTCTCTGAGCATATGATTCCCTGAGTCTCCATCTCTTTGCACATCATGAGCCAACATGCGGGGCCTTTGCTTAGCTCCTATATCATCATGCTATCTCTTCAAATGACCAGGAGAAGCAAATGAGCGTTTTTCAGTTTCAATTTTGTATCTACAAGGAAGAGACACTGTGTCAGAATAGGTCCACAAACATGATTATACCTGAATTGGGATGAGAATTCAAAACTAAGAAAAATTCACAAAAAATGACAAAATGTAGTATTGACATAATTCTTTTCCCTTGTAATTGACATAATTGCCTGTAAATTGTCTATAGAAGACTTCCTATAGTGCTGTATAACTTCCTGTCTTCCAAAATATTTACTTTAAGAACCTATAATACATAACAATGAGTATATTAATACATCAAAAATATATCTGGCTTGTGTTCTATTACTCAGATCCCTCAGGTACCAGAAACTAAAGATAAAGTCAATAAAACTCAGTGAAAGACAGGAAAATTGGGGTAATTTTAGTGTCCTTTAGCTGAAAGTCCAGGTTCAGGGTGATAGTCTGAACACAATTCTATAATAATTAATATAAATACTTGGACAGTTTTTAAGGGAGAAAGTCAGTGTTTTCCCTAACTCCAAGAGAATCTAAACTTTCTTGAAATAGTTAAGCTGATTATACCAAGATCAATTAAGTTATAGTCAGTGAGTAAAGTAGTAAAAGCCATCTTCCTAAACTCTTCTATCACTTTTAATGATTTGTCTATATATTTGGCAGAGGAGAGTTCTATGTAAACAATTATATAATCTGCAAATGATGTCAATTTCATTTTCTTCTTTTCATTTCTTTCATTTTTACTTCTTATTTTAATGCCTAGGAATCCAATTGTTGAGTAATACACTGATAGCAGGCACTATGTCTCATTCCTGATTTTAAAGGAAAATGCTTCAAAGATTTTACCATTTATAATGATATTTGCTCTAGTCATATTTAAAAGATGCCATTTATCAAGCTAAGAAACCTTTTGTTTCTAATTATATAAGAAATTTTGAAGATTTTTTTCTTCTATATGAGTGTTACATTCTGTCATATTTTGGTATTAGAGAATATAGTTGTATGATATTTTTTCTCTGTAAATCTTATATTATTGGTCAGACATGGTGTCTCATGCATATAATCCCAGTGATTTCAGAGGCTGAAGTGGGAGGATGGCTTGGGCACAGGAGGTAGAGACCAGTCTAGGCAACATAGCGAGACTCCACCTCTACAAAAATAAAAAATTATTCGGGCAAAGTGGTACATACCTGTGGCCCCAGCTACTTGACAGGCCAGTGGGAGAATCTCTTGAGCCCAGAGATTTGAGGTTGTGGTGAGCTATGATTATGTCACTGCACTCCAGCTTGGATGATAAAGCAAGACCCTACCTCATAAATAAATAAATAAAATTCATATTGTTTGAAAGACACATATAAATTTTATAGTACAGATTGAACATCCCCAGTCTGAAAATTTAAAATCTAAAATGATCCATAATCTGCAACTTTTTGAACACCAACATAATACCACAGGTAGAAAATTCTAGATGTAAGTTACTTAACACAAACTGTGTTTCTTGCACAAAATGATTTAAAATAGTATATAAATTTATTTTCAGGCCATGTGTATAATGTATATATGAAACATAAATGAATTTTGTGCTTTGACTTGGGTCCTATCCCCAAGATATATCATTATGTATATGCAAATATTCTGAAATCTGAAAAAATCCAAAATTTGAAACACCTCTGGTTCCAAGCATTTTGGAAAAATGATACTCAATCTGGAGCAAACCATTCTTGCATAATTGTTATAAACCCAATTTTATCATAGTATGTTGCATAATATATTACAATATTGGGCTCAATTTGAAAATTTCTTTTAGGAAATTAAAAATTTGTGTTTCTTATTAGACTGAATGTCTAATTTTCTTTCTAATTATGTTTTTCTGGGTTTGGTGTCAACTGAACCCTGACCTGTTATCTCCTTTTCTGTTAACTTGAACCATGTGCATAAAACTCGAATCTCTTTGTTTAAATTTTGGTAGCACTCATCTGTGAACTCAGCTGTGCCTGTTCTTGTGTTTTTGTGATTTGGGATTTTTGGGGAAGGGGTTTCCTTGAGTCAGTTTTGATCAATTTGTTTTCTAGACATTTCATTTAGGTTTTCAAAATTGTTGGCTTATAGCTATTGGTAATGCATTTTTTTTGTTATTTTTTGAAAGTTCTATTTTTTTGTATATGTTTTTGTGTCCTGTTTTCATTCATAGTCATTCTTATTTGAACCTTCTCTCATTTCTTGATTTCACCACAGGTGTGTTTATTTTGTTAGTTTTTCAAGAATAAACTTTCAACCATATTGATGTAGTAGTTTTCACTATATTTAAAAAGTAATATAGTACTATATGTACTATATAAATACAATGTATAGTACTATATGTACTATATTGATGTAGTATTTTTTACTAGTACTACATACTTTATATATAGTACTTTTTCTATTTTATTAATATCTACATTGTATTTTTTACCTCTTTCTGTTTTCTCTGTTGTACATCTTTTTGTCTAAACTTGTAAGCTGGACACTTAGTTCAATACTTTTGAGACTTCTTTTTTAATACGTATTTTTGGCAAAAGCAAATCTGTGAGGTGATGAAGATACTCCCACTACAGAGAAAAGGCTGGTTTTGCTCACATTATATCTAAATATACTTTCAGTTTTTGCATGCATCTGTTCATTCCAAAAGTATTTTTAAAGAGCCTATTGTTTTCCCATTTTTGGGTTTCGCAAGTACACAAGGGAGACATAATCTAAAAATTCCAAGAGTCTATATTCTTTTCTGTTGTTGTTTAAGAATAACAAACTGTTATTTTGTTATTTCTTGAGATATAATAAACATGCAATAAAATGTGTAAGTCTTAAGCACTTGAATTAAGTTTTGAGAACTTTATTTACAGACTCCAAACAAGTTGTAGAACATTTCCTTCCCCTTGGAAATCTCCCTTCAGCCCCTTTCCAGCTGTCCCCCTCTCCCTGTACGTGATGTGGTTTCTATCATCACAGATCAGTTTTGCCGGTATTTGAATTTTGTACACATAGAACCAGACCGTATCTCCTCATTTATGTGGTTCTCCTCTCGCTTAACATCATGCTTTCAACCAAAGCACACAGTTGTTGCGTCTATCTTTTTCTTTGTCTAATAACGGACACAATATCAAAAGATTGCATAATGAAATGAGCCAATATTTGGAAGACCCGTGTAACTCAGAGAACCAGTATTCTCTAAATGATCTCTGCCTGGTGTTATAAAATCATATATGGGATAAAAATCAATTCAAAGCAAAAGGAGGACCAATGAGTTTCAATGTAATTGGGTAAATAAAAGGTCATTGATAGGTTTTGATTCCACATTGCAGCCAACTTTTAAGAATCTACCACTGAGGGTTGGTTTATTATCAAACAAAAATAGCCATAATTGTCTAAAAAGTGGCTATTAAAATAGCCCTTTCTTTCCTAATTACCTTTCTCTGTGTGGTCACATCTTCTTCATATACTTCAACACACAAAAACAGGAGTGTGAACACAGAGAAAGATACAAAAATCTAGCTGTCTTCTATTAAAACAGATTTTAAAGAGATTTGTAAAAATGCAAAATGATTTCACTCATCAATTCTTTTTGTTTTATCAAGTCTTGTAATTTCTCTTTAAAATATTACTTCTGTTGTTATTTTAAAATGAATTCATTAGGGGTTCTTTAAATTTTTTCACAGTTTAATTGCTAATATGGTACATATTGATAGATAATTACCATATAAACAAAAGCTCTTTGGACTCCCTAGTAATTTAGAGAGTAAAGGGGTTCTGACCGCAATGCTTTACCCTCTTAGTTATTAAGTGAGAAATACTTACAAGAAACTAGAAAACAAGTCTTCAGTGTGATTTTACAATTTTATACTCACAAGCAATGTATGGGCTTCAGTTTCCCTATGTCTTCTCAAACATTGGCTATTTATTTTTTATTTTAACTGTCCTAGAGGGTGTGAATTTATACCTCATTGCAGTTTCCATTTGCTCTGTTCTGCTTGTTAATGATATGGAGCATCTTGCCATGCCTAATGGCCATTCCTATGTCTTTGGTGATTTGTATGCTCAAGTTTGTGCCTGTTGTTTTATTGGGACATTTATCTTTTTATTATTTTATAGAGTTTTATGTATAATCCGGACACAAGTCTTCCATTAGATATGAGCTATAAATATATATTTTTCTACTATGGCTTGTCTACTCATTTTCTTAATGGCATATTTTACTGAGCATTTAAAAAAATTAATTAATTCATCTTCTTTTTTCCTTTGTGGTTTCGATGTTTGCCTACCTAAACATTGTAGGTATATTCTTATTTATGTTTTTTACAGCTTTATTGTTTGAGTTTTATGTTTAGGTTTGTGATCCATATCAAATTAACTTTTGTTTCTATAGTAAGAAAGGGATCTGGGTTTATTTTTTTATATGTGCTATGGTTTGAATATGTTCCCCCAATTTTTTGTATTGGAAACTTAATCTTCAAATTCATATGTTTGTTGGCAGTGTGCCTTTGGAAGGTAATTAGGATTAGATAAGGTCTTCAGGGTGGGACCCACATGATATGACTCATGGCTTTATAAGAAGAGGAAAAGAGAGCTGAGTTGACATTCATACTCTTACCCTCTCACCATAGGATGCCCTTTGTCATGTTATGATGTTGCAAAAAGGCACTCACCAGACATGAGTGCCATGCTGTTAGGCTTTCTAGTTTCCATAGCTATAAGAAATAAATATCATTTCTTTATAATTCATTTCATTTCTATATAGTCTCCGGTATTTTGTTATAGCAACAGAAAATGAATTAAGACAATTTAGTTCATTTGCTGTAACAACTGAAGAAACATTTTGCTCACTGAATTCATGACCATTTCTATTGATTACCTGTATTCTCCATGTTTCTGTGCATCTATTTTATAAAAATACCACATGGTCTCGATTATTGTAGCCTTATAGAAAGTCTTGAAATAAAATAGCGAATGTTCTCTAAAGTTTTACCTTTCTTTAAAAAGACTAGCTATTCATTCAGTATTCTTTGCATTTCCAAGTTAAGTTTTAGAATAATCTTGTCTAGTTCTTAAGTAGCCTTTAGAAATTCTGATAAGGATTGCACTAAATCTATTTATCAATTTAAAGAGAATGGACATCTTAACAATATTCAGTCTTTGAAATTGAACATTTAGATATGAATCTTTAGGTCTTACAAATTTTACTCAGTAATATTTTATTATTTTCAGAATAACCTTCTCACACATAATTATTCCAAGATATTTGATATTGATGCTGTTGTAAATGGTATTGTAAGTTGATTTTTCTGAATACCCATTGTTAATAAATATTGATCTTATAATGTATGATATTGCTAAATTTACTTATTAGCTCAAGTAGATTGTGTATTCATTTGGGTAAGTATATAATCATGTCATTAATAAATTTAAAAATTGTTACTTACTTTCTAAACTTCATGTGTTTTATTTCCTGTGTTGTTTTATTGAGCTCCCTGGGAGTCCTAGTAAAATTTTCAGTAGAAGCATTATTGTTTCTCTTTTCCTGAATCTTAAGAGTATTCCATTTTCACCGTTAAATAGATTTTAGATTTGTATTTATTTTAAATGCATTTTATCAAGAAGAAATCCTTTCTCTTTCTAGTTTGCTGAGAGTTTTATCGTGAAGGATCTTAAATATTATGCCCTTCAAAGCATCTGTGGAGATAGTTATGCTATTTTTATTACATTAATGTGATGTCTTCTAGTGATTGGTTATCTAATGTCATATTACTCTCGCATTTCTGATATACATCAATTGGTAATGATGGTTTATCAAATTATATCTTGCTAGATTATCTTTACAAATACTTTGTGAGGATTTCATGTCTATGTTCAGAAGCTGTGGTGTCTTTTCTTTTTATCTCTTATGGTTGTATTCACTAACAAGGTTATATTGGTTTTGTAAAATGAAGAGAAGTTGGTCTTTTCAAGATTTTCTGAGTTTCTATAGTATTAAGATTTTGGATTTGAATTTTTTTAAAAATTCTGATTATATTTGCTTTTTGGGCATAGTATACCCTTTAAGTATATACTTATTTAGGTGTATGTTTTAATGGTTAATGGTTCTTTTATTATTATTTCTATTAATACAGACATGCACCACATAAGAATGTTGTATTCAGTGATACATCACATATACTATGGTGGCCCATAAGATTGTAATGCAGGTGAAAATTCCTCTTGTCTAGTGATGTCATAGCTGTCATAATGTCATAGTGCAACGTATTACTTGCTTGCCTGTGGGGACGATGCTTTAAGCAAACCTGCACTGCCATTGTCTAAAAGTATGTTGCTGGTTTTTGCATTTGCTCTACTATATACTTTTAATAATACTTTTAATCATTATTTTAGAGTGTACTCCTTCTATTTATGTATAAAATAGTTAACTGTAAAAGAGCCTCAGGCATGTTCTTCAGGAGGAATTATGGAGGAAGGCATTGTCATCTTAGGAGATGGCAGCTCCAAGCATGTTATTGCCCCTGTACAATGTGTTTGTGCTTCAAGCTAAGTGTCAAGAAGAAGTCAAAAAGATACAAAAGTGTAAGTTTGATAAATTAAAAATTGATAGTAGGCTAAGTTTAGTTTATTACTGAAAAAATATATTTGTAATAAATTTTGTGTAGCATAAGTGTACAGTGTTTATAAAGTCCATGGTAATACACAGCAGTGTCCTCGGCCTTCACCTTTGCTCTCCACTCACTCACTGACTTACTCAGAGCAACTTCCAGTCTTGCAAGCTCCATTCATAGTAAGTGCCCTGTACGGCTGTATCGTCAAAAAAAGAAATCTTTTACATTGTGTTTTTACTGTACACTTCCTATGATTAGGCATGTTTAGATACATAAATACTTATCACTGTATTACAGTTGACTACAGTATTCGGTACAGTAACAGGCTGTACAAGTTTATAACCTAGGAGCAGCAGGTTTTGCCATGTAGCCTAGGTATGTACTAGACTCTGTCATCTAAATTTGTATAGGCGCACTCTATGATGTTCACACAATGACAAAACCACCTAATGATTTAGTGATATTAAGTATTTAAAAATATGAATTATTAGGCTAATTAATTTTTTTTATTTCCATAAGTTTTTGGGGAACAGGTGGTGTTTGGTTACATGAGTAAGTTCTCTAATGGTGATTTGTGAGATTTTGGTGCACGCATCACCTGGACATTATATACTATACTAAATTTGTAGTCTTTTATCCCTCACCCCCACTCCCAGCCTTTCCCCCAAGTCCCCAAAGTTTATTGTATCATTCTTATGCCTTTGCATCCTCAGAGCTTAGCTCCCACTTTTGAGTGAGAACATACAGTGTTTGGTTTGCTAGTCCTGAGTTACTTCACTTAGCATAATGGTCTTCAGTCCCATCCAGGTTGCTGTGAATGCCATTATTTTGTTTCTTTTTATGGCTGAGTGTGTGTGTGGAGTGTGTGTGTGTGTGTATGTGTGTGTGTGTGTGTGTGTGTGTGTGACAATTTCTTTATCCACTCATTGGTTTATGGGGATATTTTGGCTGTTGCAATATTTTTGCAATTGTGAATTGTGCTGTGCGAGTATTGCTTTGGTGTAATGGCTTCTTTTCCTCTGGGTAGATACCCAGTAGTGGGACTGTGGGATCAAATAGTAGTTCTACTTTGAGTCCTTTAAGGAATCTTCACACTGTTTTCCATAGTGGTTGTACTAGATTACCTTCCCACTAGCAGTGTAAAAGTGTTCCCTTTTCACCAAATCCCAGCCAACATCTACTATTTTTTTATTATGGCCATTCTTGCAGGAGTAAGGTGATGTCTCATTGTGATTTTGATTTGCATTTCCCTGATCATTAGTGATGTTGAGCATTTTTTCATATGTTTGTTGGCCATTTGTATGTCTTCTTTTGAGAATTGCCTATTCATGTCCTTAGTCCATTTTTTGATGAAGTTGCTTGTTTTTTTTTTTCTTGCTAATATGTTTGAGTACCCTGTAGATCTGAATATTAGTCTTCACAATGTATAGATTGTGAAGATTTTCCCCCACTCTGTTGGTGATCTGTTTACTCTGCTGATTGTTTCTTTTGCTGTGCAGAAACTTTTTAGTTTAATTAAGTTCCTATTTAACATTGTTTTTGTTGCATTTGCTTTTGGGTCCTTGGTAATGAAGTCTTTGCCTAAGCCAATGCCAAGAAGGGTTTTTCTCATGTTATCTTCTAGAATTTGTATGGTTTCAGGTCTTAGATTTAAGTCCTTGATCCATCTTGAGTTGATTTTTACAGGAGGTGAGATGCAGACGCAGTTTCATTCTTCTACACATGGCTACCCAATTATCCCAGTGTCGTTTGTTGAATAGGGTGTCTTGTCTCCACTTTATGACTTTGTTTGCTTTGTCAAAGATCAGTTGGCTAAGTATTTGTATTTATTTCTGGATTCTGTATTCTTTTCCATTGGTCTATCTGCCTATTTTCAGGTTAAAATTTTAAGACATGTCTTTTGCCCAAGCAAGTCTAGTGGAATTTCTGGTGAATTCTTCTAGAATTTTGTTTAGATTGATTGTAAAAAAAGAAAAGGGGATAGTAGACAAATCCAGAGGAGAGTCTGGAAGCTTTAATATATGTATATGTTAGAGAAGAAAGCATAATTTCATTACAAAGTATAAAGTGAAAGTAACATTTGAAGAGATAATTTTTCCAGAATTAGTCAGGAATCATAAGATTGAAAGTGAACTTCAAGTCCCAAAGAGGCAAGACTAAAAATAAGTCCCCACTTTTAGATATTATTTTTATGGTAAAACTTCAGATCATCAAGGAACACTGAGCATATCTTTAAAACTACTAGAAAGACATGACAGATTATCTACAGGGAAATTAAATTGTTAGCATGAGCGTTTTCTCTGGAAAATATAGAAATTATATATGCTGAAAGGGAATATATACCACATTTTTATAAATGGCTTGGAATAATTAAGTTTTAATTAATATCAAAGTAATGGGCATAAGATATTCCAAAGTTCAAATTCTATGCTATTGCTTCCAAGTTCCTGAGATCATCACTTTGTTTTAAGCATTTCCTTCCTTTTCTGGGTAAATTGAGACACTTAAAATACCCACATAAGAGTTGTTTCAGATTTAAATTAGACAATGCATTCGAAAGTACTTAGCACAGTAAGTATTGACCAGGAAGCACTGAAAAGTTAACAGAGACATAGAGAATAAGGTTTGAAACCACAACAGTTTGGGCATGTTAACCAAGCACTGACCAACCTCCTACTAGCATGTAATGAGGTAGAGAATTTTCTCAATTTTGTTTACTGCTTTTTTTCCCAGCACCTATAACAGTGCCTGGAAATGGAGTATATGTCAAGTGAGTGTTAAGCAAGTTAAGTGAATGAAGAAGTGAATTCTTTCTGTCAATCTCTGCAGCTGGAATGAGAAGCAGAGAGCATAGTAGAAAGTGCTATTTCAACACACCCAGTCACCACCACCATTCAGTGAATTAGACAAGTGGCAAGAAGTGAGCAACCCAGTAATAACAGCAAAGAACTAGAAGCCAAGACTTTTCAGTCTTGCCTAATACCCTTTATACTTTACCACTGAAGGCAATAGAAACAATGGCTGTGTATCAGTCTCTGAATTCCAGCTTCAGCCTTCATCCATTGTAATTAGTGGGGTTTCTTTACTTCTTTAGTACAATGAGTCAACCTGATTCTAAAGTTTATACACTCAGTAGTTTCGCTCTGCCTTTGGGGTGGGAGGCAGGGAGAGGTCCCACAGTGAAGTCAGTGGATGGTATTAGTGATGAATAGGAAGAAATCTAAGAAATGTTGTTTCCTAATTACTCAGTTAGGGAGAAAGAGTTTGCAGGTCTTTTGAAAAGCTAACCACTTAAATGCAGTTGATCCTCATTCTGTTTTCTGCCAGAAAAATGAATATGGTTACATGGGCCTGAAATGTGAGCTATCTGGTTTCTACTTTAGGTTGTTAGTTGGCTGTTTAAACCAAATATATTGGTATTTGAGCTCATAGCCTTATGAAAAATTTGCCAGGCAAATAAATATCTTTCCTTCTCCTTCATTAAGATAATTTATTACTATAATGTAATAATATATTATTAATTATAATATTAATATATTATATTGATTATAATGGTATGTTACATATTCTCAATGAGAATAAAGTGATCTTCCCATTTGGGCCCCATAATTTATTTTTGCTTCACAAATCACCAAATGAACTAGTGTAGTGAAATAAGAAGTATACAGAAAATAAAAGTATACAGAAGTCCGTAAGTGATACAAGGGATTAATTCTTGACAATGGAGATATCCTGGGATATCTGAGGGTAATTGCTTGTGATTTTCTCATGAATCAAGTGGTACATAAGAGCAAATTCTCAGGAAGGTCTCTAATAAATAATGACTATTAATGATAAATATAATCAAGAAGTAAAGTTGACCAAGACTACATGGTTTAGGTATTTAGAGCTGCAAAATTTTGACATTGCTTAAAAAATAAGGATGTTTCAGTTCATCCATTTAACAGATATGAAGAGCATTTTAAGAGGTGCAGTCTCTGGAAAATGGATCAAACTCACAGGGCATACTAGATATGTGTGTGAATAAACTTATGACATCAAAAAAAAAAGAATTGTACTTGATAGAAATATTAGAGTTAAAAGATAACAGAATGTTAGTGTTTGATATAGACAAATGTTAATAAAATCTGTGATATTTACATTCAAAAATTCGATTTTGGTGAAAAAAATTGTAACAAAATTTTTAAAACTGGAAAAAAGTGCCTATTTTATAGTGCCGGATAGGCTATTGATCAAGACATTAAATTGACTAAATGTGGCTTACACCAAAAATGTTTTTCTTAAAAAAATCATTTTTATTGGAATAATGCTACAAATACGTTATAACATGGAGTCAGAGTACCCTTTGGACCCAACAGTAAAGTTAAAAAATGGGAGGGTAACCAGTAATATAAAAAATGTCCTGCACTTGAGCAATCTAATATGAAATATAAAGTACAAAAACATTGTTTTCCTGAAACACTTTGTGCCATGTCTCTTTTGATTCGACATTTTAAAATGGTTTTGACATAAAAAAAAAATTTATGGAGTCTCATTCTTTCACTTATCCTGGGTACAGTGGCCTGATCATAGCTCACTGCAACCTCAAACTCCTGAATTTGAGCCAACTTCCTGCCTTAGCCTCCCAAATAGCTGGAATTACAGGCACATATCACCATACCCAGCTAATGTTTATATATTTTGTAGAGAAGGGACTATGCTGCCCAGGCTGGTCTCGAACTCCTGCGCTCAAGAAATCTTCCCACCTCAGCCTCCCAAAGTGTTGAAAATACGGCTGTGAGCCACTGGCCCCATCCTTAAAATGATATTGAAAATAGTAGTTATGTTCTAGATCCACCTCTGTCCCTATATGTGCAACCTTCAGTCAGTCATTGAACTCTCTCAAATTCCACTTCCTCATATGTAAGATAGGGTTATCAAATCTCACTGATTCATTGTGCAGAACTAATTAAATAATAAGAATTGAGTGTTTGACATTAATCACTTAATAAGTGATAGTTCCCACTGTTTCACGTTTCATCTTAGGCCTTCCTGTTGTTGAGGTTGTGGAATTGACACTATTCTTATTCCAAGACTTCTCTTTATTACTTGCTATTTTTTTTTTCCTGGTTATGTAACATTTCAAAGTTGTTTCCTGGCTCTGAAGGCTTCGGTTCCACCCTAATTATCCAGAAAAGAAAACTGTTGAATTTTTTCCAGCAAAAGGGATACCTAGAACATAAAACTCATTAGCAAACAGATTGGCCTCTGCTTGATAATTCTGACTGGCCAGATCCAAGACTTTCTAGTAGTATAGTTTGTCAGAAACCAGCCTGAGGCAAAGCTCCAATTTCCCTTCCTGGACACAAGCAAAGCGCCCTGCACTGTGATCCTTTCCTCACTTTTCCTTTTCCAGCCCCATCAAAGCCAGCTCTAGGGGCAGCAATCAATATAAACTTCTGCAAGAATGAAACTGTTTTTTTGATAAAAGTTAAAAGTTTAGGCCTACTGGTAGATATAACCATCACCAAGTAAACTGACAAAACCAAATGGCATATGATAGAATTTCCATCTACAAAATTTGACCAAGGCAAATTTAAAGGTTCAGATTAGAGTTCAATCTTTTAGGCTGTCTTAAAAACAAACAAACAAACAAACAAACAAACAAACAACCTTTTAAGCTTCAGGGGTACATGTGCAGGTTTGTTATATAGGTAAACTGTGTCATAGGCGTTTGTTATACAAATTCTTTTATCATCCATTTATAAAGCTTAGTACCTGATAGTTATTTTTTCCATTCCTTTTTCTCCCCCGACCCTCTACCCCAGTGCCTGTTGCTAACTTCTTTGTGTTCTTGAGTTCTCATCATTTAGACCCCACTTGTAAGTGAGAACATGCAGTTTTTGGTTTTCTGTTCTTGCATTAGTTTGCTAAGGATAATGGCCTCCAGCTCCATCCCTATTCCCGCAAAGACATGATCCCATTCTTTTTTATGGCTACATAGTATTCTATGGTATCTATGTATCACATTTTCTTTATCCACTTTAGCATTGACAGGCATGTAGATTGATTCCATGCCTTTGCTATTGTGAACAGTTCTGCAATGAACATTTGTGTGCAAGTTTCTTTATGGTAGAATGATTTATATTCCTCTGGGCATATATATTCAATAATGGGATTTTTGGGTCAAATGATAGTTCTATTTTTAGCTGTTTGAGACATACTGCTTTACACAATGGTTGAACTAATTTGCACTCCCACTAACAGTGTGTAAGTCACCAACAGTGCATAAGTGTTCCCTTTTCTCTGCAACCTTGCCAGCATCTGTTCTGTTTTGAGTTTTTAATAGTAGCCATTCTGACCGGTGTGAGATATTATCTCATTGCGGTTTTGATTTGCATTTTTCTAATTATCGGTGATATTAAGCTTTTTATTTTTCCATATACATATTGGCTGCATGTATGTCTTCTTTGAAAAGTTTCTGTATTAGTCTTTTTTTCACACCGATAAAGACATACCTGAGACTGAGACGTTTAATTGGAATTGCAATTCCGCATGCCTAGGGAGGCCTTTGAATTATGGCAAGAGGCAACATGTGCTTCTTACATGGCAGCAGCAAGAGAAATATGAAGAGGAGGCAAAAGTGGAAACCCCTGATAAACCCATCAGATCTCGTGACACTTATTCACTGTAATGAGAATCACATGAGAAAGACTGGCCCCTGTGTTTCAACTACCTCTTCCTGGGTTCCTCCCACAACATGTGGGAATTCTGGGAAGTACAATTTGAGATTTGGGTGGGGACACAGCCAAACCATATCAGTTCCTTTGCATGTCCTTTGTCCACCTTTAAATGGAATTGTTTGTTTTTCTCTTGTAAATTTGTTTAAGTTCCTTGTAGATGCTTGATGTTAGACCTTTGCCAGTTGCATAGTGTGCATAAGTTTTTTCCCATTAGGTAGATTTTTCTCTTTACTCTGTTGATTGTTGTGCTGTGTGGAGATTCTTAAGTTTAATTAGATTTCATTTGTCAATTTTTGCTTTTGTTGCAATTCCTTTTGGCATCTTCATCATGAAATCTTTGCCTGTGCCTGTATCCTGGATGTAGTGCCTAGGTTGTCTTTCAGCATTTTAATAATTTTGAGTTTTACATTTAAGTCTTTAATCCATCTTAAGTTGATTATTGTATATGGTGTAAAAAAAAGGGATCCCATTTCAATCTTCTGCATATGGCTAGCCAGTTATCCCAAGCACCATTTACTGAGTAGGGGTTCTTCTCCCTTTGCTTGTTTTTATCAGCTTTGTTGAAGATCAGATGCTTATAGAGTGTGGTCTTACTGTTTGACTCTCTATTCTGTTCCATTGGTCTATATGTCTGTTTTTCTACTAGTACCATGGTGTTTTAGTTACCATAGCTCTGTAGTATATTTGAAGTCAGGTAGCTTGATGCCTCCAACTTTGTTCGTTTTGCTTAGGCCTTTCTTGGCTATTCAGGCTCTTTTTTGGTTCCATGTCATTTTTAAGATAGGCTTTTTGTTTCTTTTACTTGTAAACTATTTAAATTCACAACATAAAAAGCAACCTATGTTTAAGCAATAGTATTATGAAAGATAATTAAAATATTATACACTATAAAATAAATTAGCTCATAGGTACCTTTAAGGTTGCCTGGTCCCCACTTCTAATTTTATAGCTGAAGCCAAAGGAATTAAGTGATACTACCATAGTCACTTAGTACTTTATGGTATCCAGAATAGGATGGCAACTTCAGAGATATATGATATGTTTTGTATAGATAAGACTCTAGAACCAGAGGATCTGGGTTTGACTCTTCAGCTCTCCATTTACTAGCCATGTGGTACAAAGAAAGTTACTTCCTATCTGTCAGCCTTGGTCTTCTCATCTGTTCAGTAGGGACATTGAGAGTGTCTGCTGGATAGGACTATGACAAGGACTAAGCCACAATATACAGTGAAAGAACATAAAGTGCCTGGCACTCTATTGTTGTTTGTGGTCCATGGTCCCATAGATGGTGGAAGACACCATGCCTAGACTCCTTTCTTTATACAGTCCTTATTATCAAAAATAGACATTGAACTTTGTAACATCAACAAAACTCAGGCAAGATGCAAGTGGCAAAAAAAAAAAAAAGTTAAAGATATCTCTTCCAACTCTGGAATTGATAAAATGGCTTAAATAAAATAAGGAGTTTCTAATAGAGGTGTTTTGGAAGGAAGGAGATTTTCTTGACTCAAGTTATTCCACAATGGTAAACCATTACTCTTATTATAATCCTAGGAAGAATTAGTTGATGGTCATTTTTTAAAAAGGTAGTTCTATTTCCAGGATGTTCTTGGAGACTATCAAAGGGTGAGGAGCTTGAACTGGGATCTGACCTGCCCCAAAACACCATGGCATATAGATCTTAGATTCCATGATCTTTCCAGGATGGAAAAAAATATTGTTTTGTGGCCTTCCTATCTGGAGGGGTCCTACAGTTTAGGGGAAAAAAGTGCATTGGTTTAGAGCTTTGTCTGGTCTTACCTGATGCTAGTCAAAATCTCTGAGGCAGGAGCTTCTTATGCTAGAATCTATAGGTAGGCCAGGGTGGTGAAGAGAAACCATGAATTTAAGCCTTCAGAAATTATAAATATATATGTATGTTTGTTTTTGACTTATATAAAATTTAGCTTTATCTAATACTGGAAGCAGTGCTTGATCCAAAACTATTAAAACTATTTCCTTAGAGTATCTCAATTTAAGAATAAAAGAGATGTGTGTGTGTGTGTGTGTGTGTGTGTGTGTGTGTGTGTGTGTCTGAGAGAGAGAGAGTGTGTGTGACTTTTTGTTCACCAAGGACAGCAGTCCTTGGGAGCTATTTCTGTAAATACATCATGATCCAAGGGGCATGTCCCAGAGAACATGATGGATTTGTGTTCTCTCCTTGCGTACAGTCTAAAGTTAGCTTGCTAAATGCAGCAGTGGCTCAGGCAAACTTTGCAGCAGGTGCAGTGGATAATCTCATGCATTGGCCATACTCTCCCGATAGCTCATTCCCAGGCAGAACACCAATATTCTGATAAATAAACTTGACTTCTGGCCATTTCTGACTTAAAGCTTATGCTGAAAAGAAAGAAGAATGAAAAATCCAATGTAAACAATTTTGCTTTTTCTTTCTTAGCAGAAAATGTCACTTGTCTATACTTTATTTTTATAATTTTTATTTTTATTTCAGTAGTTTTGGAATACAGGTGTTTTTTGGTTGAACATGGGTAAGTTCCTTAGTGGTGATTTCTGAGATTTTAGTGCACCCATCCCCCAAGCAGTGTACACTGTACTCAATATATTGTCTGTTATCCCTTAGACCCTTTTCAACCCTCCGTGTGCCCCTTGAGTCCCCAAAACCCGTTATATTATGCTTATGCCTTTGCATCCTCATATCTTAGCTCCCACTTATACGTGAAACCATGTGATATTTGGTTTTCCATTCCTGAGTTACTTCACTTAGAATAGTGGTCTCTGTCTCCATTCCGGTTGCTGCAAAAGACGTGATGTCACTCATTTCTATGGCTGAGAATATTCTACGATGTATATACACCATATTTTCTTTATCCACTCATTGGTTGATGGGCACTTAAGTCAGTTCTGTATCTTTGCAGTTGTGAACTGTGCTGCTAGAAGCATGTGTCTTTTTCATATAATGACTTCTCTTAGAATTTTCCATTCACATGAAGTCCCATGGCAGTCCAAGGATGAGATCTGCATTCTGACCACAGCCATAAGAAAAGCATAGGCACTAAATTCCAAAGCTCAAAAATGCCTTTTGTTCTCTCAGAGAACTAAGCCTTCTTGCTGTCTGCTAAAAACTATATATTTCTCTTTTTCTGCAAGTGGGGTGCTTGTTTGCTTGTTTGTTTGTGTGTTCAAGAGTCTTGGAAAATGTAATGCCAGTTACCTTTTAGAGCAGGGAAAGGCAAATTGTGGCCCACAGCCTATTTTTGTAAATAAAGTTACTCTCTTTGTCTTTGTTTGAAAAAAGCCCATCACCACACCCATTTGTGTGTGTATTATCTGTGGCTGCTTTTGAGCCCTACAGTGGCAAGTTGCATAGTTACAAAGAGGGCATGGTTCACAAAGCCAAACACGTTTACTTTCTGGCCCTTTACAGAAAAAAATGTTTGTTAGCCCCTACTTTAGTGAATGAAAAATTGCCTGAGAGAAATTTAACATTTCCTTTCTTTATACCTTTTCCATGATCAGTTTCTGTACATAGAAGAGAAACTATTGGATATATTAGAGGTAGGGTCAGTGAAGGGGATATTGTGGGAGGGCATGAGGTACACAAGGAGGCTGATTTGCTTCTTTTTACTCCCACATCATCATCTAGGATTACAAGCCCCAGGACCCTTCTCTTTCCTTGCCATTCCCTAAAGTAGACAGAAGTAAATATAGAATAATTGCTATGCTTGTAGTGTTTACTTATAGCCTGTCTTTTTTCATATAAAGAAAAAAGAACAAAAACAGCAATAGGCTGAGTTGAACTCATTTTTCTTGCAAGTCAATAGGAAGCAATATCAAGATTAGCAATAGGTAGAGATTTTGACAACATGGATATTTTGTGCTCACAGCATATCGTCAATTCACTGCCACCTGTGACTTCTCTCTTTTTGGATCAATAGAGCAGTCTTACCACCAGCAGAACTTTCTAATCGGTCTCTGCTGTGACTCTGTGATGGGATCTTTCCATTTTACTGCCTGAGCTAAATTTATTTCTCCTCTGACCTTTGCAAGGGTTTAATCATGTAGAAGAGAAGAAGTTTTAGCATCCTTTTACCATGGAAGAAGTGAAGCCTTGAATATTTACTATGCAGGACACTTTCAAAATTTGGCTTTAGAATTTTTAAAAGTAGAAAAGTAGTCACTGCTGGCAAATAACGATGAATCACTTGAGGTTTATCACAGGATCCTAGAAAAGTGAAAAAATATGATGAAAACTTTAAAAAAAAAAGTCTTTGTAGCTAAAATGGGTAGCTTGAGAAACATCTGCCACACTTGTAAGGCTGCCATGTTTCTGCTGGGGGCGTAGGTAAATGAGGAAACCCAATTCTATTCTCAGGGATTGGACATAATTCCAAGGTCCCATACAATGTGGGGCAAGCATGTCATGCTGGAATGCCTTTTTGGATCTACAGCTCTGAGAGGCCACTGTAGGTCCATTGGCATCCCCAGAGGGCCACACTGGCCTGCATGTGGGGATAAATCTGTAGATTTTCCTTGAGTGAGATAAAATGAAACAACTCAGCCTCATAGCATGAGGGGGCTTGGTACCAGGGCAAGGTGAGGGAGTGGCAATAAGGTCCTTGCTTCACAAACAAAATTTCAGGGGATGCTAAAAATCTCAGCAATTAAATCATACTTTAAAAAATCAAAATTAATGTAAAAATTCTCAATTAACCAAATATCAAAAATTTAAATAACAAGTTGTCATGGTTTGTTTCCTTTATGACCTTGCCTTTCATACAGTGGGAACATGTAGTCTCTATTTCTTAATCTGGGTGGCTGTCATCCCCCCTCTAACTGTCATAGGTGTATCAGAACTGAAAAATGGCCTGTGAGTATATAGGCCATATGAGACTTTACACATAAAGTCATTGCTTAAAACATTTTAGGGCTACTATTAACTTTTTTGCACTTGGTTCAACATTTGGGAAATTATTTAATCAATGCATACAGGAGCACATAAATTTCCTTTTTCCCAGGACTGCAATGTGGCTCCAGAGTACTATATGATGTTGTCATAACAAATGACTATACTCTTAGTTAGACAAGCACAAACACTAGAGCAAGACTATTTAAGGAATCTTTTATTCTCGGTTCTGGAGGTAGAGTACCATCAACTGAGACCACAGAGGTTAAAAATGCTGGGGTGGCTTCTACACTGCTTTGCTCAGCCATGCTCCTAGCTCCCCCAGCAGACATGGAGTCTAACTGTCACGAAATCTCTCTACATGTTCCTCCTCTGCTCCTGTGACCCTGGGGCCCCTCAGTCTATGAGTAGTTGCAAGCTCAAACACCTATAGAATCAGAGCAGGTTTCATAGTAGATTTGGTAGAGACTGTACAAAGGATATTCTATGACTGCTATTTACGCTGAGTAAAATGTTAGTGGACACAGGGACCCAGTGTCTCTGGACTTTCTAATTATTTAGGTAGGAGAAATATTCTGATTCTTAAAGGTTGACAACTAATTTAAAAATGTATAATCAAAGCCACATAAGACATAGGTGAGGGCAGATTTGACATCTTGTCTTAACCCTTTGCCTTCTCTGCCCATAATCCCTTGATGGAAGGAGGGTAGGAAAAGAGGACAGCTGTCTATCCACAGGATAGAAAGGCCTCAGAGAGGATTCCCTAAACAGTGCTCTTCAGGGCAGAGATGCTGTTGTCCAGGGTGGAAACAAGACACCCCATCGGGTGGAAAAGAAAATGCCAGGATTTCTCTGTAGGATGATTTTTCTCATCAAAAATAATGTCTCTTTTTAAAGTTTATAGTGTACATACTATCTTAGTACATAGTATATGTATATAACTTAAATATGTATGTCATAGATGTAAGGTTTATTGCCGATGTAAAATCAGGAAACTGAGGCAAGTAGGAGAAAATGAGAAGCCAATTTAGTCAACTCCCGGGCGAGGTTCTCTGGTCCAGGAAGGGGCCATAGAAGTTGCGCTCAGCTGCTTAGGTCATGGGGTTTTATTGGGGTGGAAGGCGATTGGGGAAACAAAGCAAAGGCAATTTTATTGGCTGTCAGGAAGCAGGAAGTGTCTGGAGCTAGTGGTTATGGGTAGGCAGGCGGGACCTTGGGCCTTGATTTACCGTTGGGGAGCAAAGTGAAGGCAATCTTACTGGCTATTAAGAAGCAGGAAATGCCTGGAGCTAGTGGTTATGGGTAGGCGGGCTTTCCAGGGGCATACAGAACAGACTGCTACCAGGCAGGGTTTGATGGGGCTTCTTTAAAAATTTTTCCTGCAGGGTTTACCAACAGCGGGCTGGGTGTTGAATGCATAATTTAGTGCTGAATGTGGGCTTGGGTCTGGTATGCGGAGGCGGGTGCAGGGAAGCTGTGAGGCAAGGCCAGATAACGGGCTTGGGTGATGATGCAGTTATCAGGCGGGGAGAGAGATGGATGTGTTTGTTTAATCCTCTGCGAGGCAGCCGGCCTTACAATAGAGATGCATGCTTAAAACATAGAAACACCATATAAGTAAATAAAACAAGTACGGAGGATTGAACTCAGTGAAATTAGATTTGCCTCCTGCTGGCATACCTCTTGCATGTTATGATGCATTAATGAGTGGCTGTCTTCTGTTTGTTCATTGGATGGCATTCCTAAAGGCCTCAATTTCTCATACTAGCTTCAGGGTATACTAAGTTCTGGGATGAAAAGGAGCTGATTATGGAAGAGACAAAATGTATTCTCTTTTTTTTCTTTTTTTTTTTTTTTGAAATGGAGTTTCACTCTTGTTGCCCAGGCTGGAGTGCAATGGTGCGATCTCAGCTCATCACAACCTCCATCTCCCAGGTTCAAGTTATTTTCCTGTCTCAGCCTCCCAAGTAGCTGGGATTACAGGCATGCACCACCACGCCCAGCCAGTTTTGTATATTTAGTAGAGACAGGGTTTCTCCACATTGGTCAGCCTGCTCTCAAACTCCTAACCTCAGTTGATCCACCCGCCTTGGCTTCCCAAAGTGCTAGGACTACAGGCGTGAGCGAGACACTGTGCCTGGCTGACAAAATGTTCTATCTGAGACGACATGCTTCAAATTACTTTTCAGAAATGAAAGTAAGTCTGGAATCGCTTTACCTGCTCTTACTCATGTTGGACCCTTCTTTGTGAAGTATATGCCATCACTGAGGTGCCATGTTGATTCAGTCAGTGACTCGAAATGTAATAATGTGAAATAGACCCTCACGACATAAAGTTCCTTATCAGGGCATCATCTAAAACCATGTAACTACTATTTATTGAACATTTTCCATGTGCCAGGCCCTGTCCTACCTTCCTCATGGAGACAGTCAATCCTTAAAAAGATCTGGTGTCAGTTTTGGATATTATGTCTATTCTGGAAGATGGTGACGCTGAGCCACAGAGGAATAAATGACTTGCCCAGCAAAGGTTCTGTAGCTACAGGAAGTGGTTTCAACTCAATACCATCAGAATGTCAAACCTATACTGACACCCATTTCACTCTCTCGTCTTCTATGATCCCACCAGCTTAGTGTGCTTGGCGCAGATCACTAGATGCACAGCAGTGAAGATGTCTCTCTGTTTAGAGGGAGGCTCCACAGCTGCTGGGTTTATCTACTTGATTCGAAAAGACACGATAGTATCAACATGAGATAATAGATAGCTTGCTGACAGGCAGGTCAAAATTATGAAAGAAGACTGTGTTATTTATTCAGTTTGATAAAAAACTTTGAATGTCAAAACCTCAACCAAGGCTCTTAGCTTTTCATCAGGGTAGATGAGTTAACTTGGTAGAGAATGTAGTAGATTGACACTCAGCGTCTGTTTTCCCCTTTCCTCAGTAGTCCTTCAGTGCTGCAGGGATAAGGAAGCATTTAAAAACTGCATTCCTCAGATTCCTATGTACGACATGTCCCTGTATGTTTTTAAGCAAATAAGAGCATTTAAAATATCCTCTTTCCATAAGTTCACATAGATTTACTATATTTTCTTAGTGGTGACAGTTTCAATTTGTTCTTCGTGCATTCAATACATATTTATTATACTCCCTTTATGTAGCCCATACTGTTTTGGAAACAAGGTCTCTACCCTCATGGCACTTACAACCTCTCTGTTATGAAAATAGACAATAAGTGCATTTTAAAACGTGTAATAAAATATGTATAAAGAATAAAAATGCACCATATCAGCTAGCAAAATTAATAATACTGGTATAGTAATAATCCAAAGCATAAATGTACCAACATTTATATAATATTCCTCTAATGATAAACATTTAGGTTGTCTTCCGATTTTTGCTTTTAAACTACAAAATGTTTTAAACTACAAAATGTTTTGGATGCCTCTTTTCTCCCATGTGCAAATGCATTATTGTGAAAGAATTTCGTCAAGTTTCAAAGTGGTGGGTTTTATTATTTGTGGAAAATATTCACATATCGGTAGTTATTTGGACTTTGAAATGTAAGGTCCTGCTAGGCTGTGAGACTTTTCTAATTTCAAGATTTAGTATCTTGAAGAATTTCAGATTGGTGGTTAAAGGGATGGAGAGTGAGATGGGTCCTGGTACTGGGCGTGTCTGGCAAGCCTTACCTGCCCCTCTGCCCCAGGAGGATGTCTTCCCCAAGACTCAAGGAGGCTCCTTCCCTCTTCATACCTTCCCCTGTCTCTCCCTTTCTGCCTCTTCCTGCTATTATTAATGGCAGGCCATCTGCAGTGCAGGCAATGTTATTGTTACCTCTCTTGGCCCTTGTCATATTTTATTCTGAAGCTTGAGGTTTTGCCGATTGTTAGCAGCTAACAGGTATAAAAATAGCCCACTTGTAATGAAGGACATAAAAATGCAAAGAGGGTTGTGGGCTCTCAGAACTGGCAGGTTAACCTTTGCAGGATCTGCTGTAGAGTATTGACCACAGCATAATAAAACTTAGGTAAGTAAAAGAGGGACAGAAGAGAGCACTTTGATGACAAATGATAGATCAGTTTACCTTTCGGAGAGGTGGGAAAGAGACTGAGGAGGTTTGCAATCAAACTCTCATTTATTCTCTGTCTCTGCGTTAGAAAAGAACAGGCTGGATTTTATTTTCTTTGTAATAATTAGGTTGTTTTTGCCTCGGTGAAAAATGTTTTGCTTTATAGGCAAACTAGCCTTTCCCATTATGCTTAAGAGATGTAAAGGTGATGAAAGATTGAGGTGCAATTGATCGTTAATATCTCTATTTGTATCTCATACTTGCTATGGGCAAGTCACTGAGTTGTCACCAGACATAAACAAGACACATGGTCCCTGACATCATGAAACTGAAGGTCTGATCTGAGAGATGAACATTATGCATACAATTGTATAAGTAGTAAAGGAAGCATTAAACTGAAATATGTGTTATAAGGGAAAATAATAGGTTGTTACAAAAGAAAAAAGGGGTGGGAGCATCAGGTTGTGTTGTAAGAAAAGATGATACTTGAGCTGGAACTTAAAGATGAGAAGGGGCCCATCTTGTGGAAATAAGAACATTTTGGCAGAGGGAAGAGTTTATGTCAAGGTCCTGAGACAGAAGAGAAACTGAAAGAAGGTCAGTGTGACTGGTATATAGTCACCAAGAAATAATGTGATTGCATGCAGGCTGTGACCTGATTCTGGAGGGTTTTGAACCATGGTAAGAGTCTTGGGCGTGTTCTAAAGGAGTGGAACATTATTGAAGAGTGTTAGGGAAAGGACTGATGACTGGAATTAGGTATTTTTCAAGGCTACTCTGGTTGCTCCTGTTTGCATTGATTGAAGTGAGACAAGGATGGACACAAGGAAACTACTGGGACATGTATAACTGAACAAGAGATACTGATGACTCAATCTGTAAGGGTGGGAGAGGACTTGGAAACAAAGAAGCTCAACTCAAGATAATTTTTCCCCCCAAGGAAAAAATCAAGGAGACTTGTTGATGGATTTAAAGTCAGAAGTAAATAGGAGGAAGGTTTTGCGGAATGTGGAACTCAAATCGCTGTTATTTTAGTGAAGTAATTCCTAATGCAGTCATTGTGAGGCAGATTCACAAGTACTTCTGAAACCTATCCTCTTGGAAATTGTAGGATGCTTTTTTTTTTAATTTACATTTTTCATTGTAGTGTAACTGCAGGATGCACTGTATAACACAGGTAACTTTTTGAAAGTTATCGATGACATAGACCCAGTGTTTTACTCCAGGGTTTCCTTCCATGTCTCTTTTGCTTTTGGAAAAATGGCTTGCCATAGGGGGGACTGAATTTCCATTTTGGAGACTATCAAGTGTTTCTATTTCAGGTATAAATTAGACCAGTGGTTTTCAAATGAAAGCAATGTTGTCTTTTAGGGGAGGTCCAGTAATGTCTGGGGTTGATGATTGCAGCTGGAGTGGCACTCATGGCAGCTAGTGGGTAGAGGTCAGGAATGCTTCTGAAAATCCTATAGTACACAGAACAGCCCTCACAACAAAGAATTATTCAGTCCAAAATCTCAGTAGTACCAATGATTGGAAACTGTGAAATAGAAGAATGTTTACTGGCTTCCTGTTCTGCATGTAGCTGGAGAGGACTTGAGCTTGATCTGTGTTTATTGTTTTATGGGCAGGGTAGGAAACACAAAAAGTCTTAAGTTCTTTGTTGTACATTTCTGTCCAGAGTGTTCAATTCTATAGGATTTACGCTGTAAATTTTGAAAATTACCTGTGAGAAATAAAATACAGAGCCGTAGACCATGAATAAAAATCTAAATATTCAATTTAACAGTTTGTATTTCCAATTTAGATCATGTGTTAGCAAGCCTAACACTTAGAGTTTATACCCAATAGATATCTCTTCTAATTTCTCCCAAATGAGATCTTTACTCCTTCCCTAATTGTCAACGTGACTTCATGAGAAATATTCAGAAGAACTCTTTGGTGAAATGAACAAAGTACCTGAATAGACCGTTCAAAAAGAAGAAATGTATGAAACCAACAAACATGAAAAGTGTATTTGAAAGCTTCTCATAACTGCCAAAATATGTTCCTGTTTTTTGGGGGGAATGGTGGTTGGGAAAACTGTTGAAGTATACTCGAGACTTTTTTCCTTTCTTTTTCTTGAGCAAAAACTGTACCATGCTGTTTTCTAAGGCATCCTATTACTTGGGAGCAGGAAGTTATAAAGTGATGAGAATAAAGAAAGGCCCCTTTGTATATAACTCCTATACATGGGAATCTCCAAAAAGCAACACAGAGGTAAGTACAGTTTTGTACAAAATTCAGGCAAAATAATGCCCTACACAGCACAATTTCTGGGAAGTCATGATGGCTATCCCAGAAATAATTTACCTAGACATTTCCATGGCTTTGTGAAATGGTTGGAGTGTAAGTTGTATACTAATGAGCACTATTGAAACACACACACACATACACAGGTGTGGATTTTTTTCCTGTCTCCCTCATTTCTAAAAATAGCTTACTAACGTGTGCATTGCCTAGTCTTTTCCTTTTCCCAAAAAAGATAAGATGTTACATTAACCATTATGTACCAATTTCAACAGTATGCCTTCTTGCCTGTGTTTTAATGAGAATTAAAAAACAAAAAAACCACATTGGCCAACAACTGGCAATAGTGTCATCACCCTAGTTTGCCTCTTATAATGCTGAGAATTGCTTATCCAACAGATTGAGTTTTCCACGGCATCCAATGCCATTATCACTGGAAACCCATAGAATGTGTCTGATTTGGGAATAAAGCACATGCAAAACAATGTACAATGAGGATGGAAACTTTTAAAACATTCACCTGCAGAATCAGGCTGAAAAGCACCTAGCCATTTTTGGAATTCTTCCTGAGCCACAGAGACTTTTGAATATTTATCAGAAGACCTCCTAATGGCATTTTTGTTTCCTGGTTTTCAAGTTGACATTCATTCAATCTAATGGGAAGCCAGATTTTAGGAAATATTTCTTCTCTCTTTGGGTTCTGCAATTACACAGGGCAGAGAAGAAACAGTTTTAATGCTCCACTGGATATTTACAGTTGGATGATATTTTTCTTGTTCAGGGGCTGAATATACCCTGGTGTGCTGTTTTAAAAATCAATCATAGATACATTTACATAGTTAGTACAAGCACAGGCAGTCCACAGAGGGGGAACATTTCAGTGTTGGGGAAATAAAAATTCAGAATAGAATTCCTACCAGCAACATTTTGGACCCAATTTCTACACATTTTTCCTTTAATGCAGAGAATTTTTTTTTTATAGTGAATTAGTTTTCCCACTGCATTGTATTAATTGGAATAAAAGTCATCATTAGAGCAAACCCATAGAGCAAGTTTGCTAATTAGGAGGCAGTTCCTAGAATTAAAGACACAGACTTTCATAAAAACCCAGTATCAAGTATAACAAAGTGAAACTTTAACCAATTAACTTACATCTATTCAATATTAAGCAGACATTTATTGAGTACATGCAGAATTCGAGGGACTTTCTAGATGATGTTCATACAGACATAAGTGAGAGGGAAAGGGAAAGGAATTTACGTGTTGATATTTTTTAAAGTGTTATGTTTAAAAATATATGTGCTGAGTTCCGATTCTTCCACATTTATTTAGGGACTAGGTTACTAATTTAACTATGTTAAGCCTTGGTTCCTGATTTGTGTCCTCCTTTCTGGTCCCCCACAAAAACCATATCTGAATACTGACTTCTTATGTCTCTTTGTGATAATGAAGGTAGAAAAATAATGTGAACAAATTTTGTGAATGGAATGGAAGGAATGATGATCCCAGGAGGATTTTGGGCACTGTTAGTGGGGTTGATGAGAGGAACAAAATCACGCCCACTTATTTTTTCAACAAATAATTATTGAGGCCCCTGCCAGGTGCTCATTCCTACTCCATATGCAGGGATGTGATAGTGAACAAAATTGATCTCTCCCTCTCCTGCCAAGAAAAAAACTTTCATGAATCTTGTATTCTGGTAGAGGATAGGTCTGACAGAAAATAGATACATTAAACATATAAAATATCAGGTATAAATAATAAAGCAGGATGATATGGAGTGTGTATGTGTGCCTCCTAATTTAAAGTTTCAGGCATGGTTAGATCCAGGAAACTGATAAAATGATGTCATCAACAGTTTTTTTTCTCCATCTAATGCTTGATTTTCTCATTCCACCATAGTCTCTCTCACTATAGTAGCTCCAAGAGTTCCAAAAGCTTATATTTTCACAAAGCTAGTGATTTCAGCAGACAAAACCACTTTTCCAGTGGTTTTAACATACTTCTGAAGTGTTACTTCTTGTTAGTGTGGTTCAGGTCGACTCCCTGACATAAACCAATCACTGATGGAGACAATATGCTGATAGACTAGGCTGGGTCATGTGAGCAGTTCAGGCACCAAAGGGTGCAGTCAAACTGGCTACATTGGAAACATGGAAGGGGTTGGGTTTCCAAGTGAAATATGAATTTTCCTACTAGAGTATGGTAGAATAAGTGTTTGGAAAGCAGAAACAACAGACATATCTACTACACTTTAACTTTCTCATCCTGATTTTATTTTCTGATGCAACACAAAATAGAGCTGTAGTGTTTGCATTATCTGTTTAGGGGGAAAGGCATTATTTATCTTTAGGAGCATCATACATAGCAGGTTGCTGGGATGTGGTAGGCACTCAAATAGTTGTATTAAAAATGAGTGAGAAAGTGTATGAATGTGTAGTTTTGAAACCTAATTATGGACGACCTGGTTAAATAATATTTTCAACCACTGGTAGCATAACAAAAATTGTAAAGCATTTATGTGTATTTCACTGCCTTACAGCGTGAATAAAGAAACATGACTCAACTAGTTGTAATATAGTTGGATGCTAGTAGATCCTTAATTGAATAATTACTGGTGTGAAAGTTTTTTTCCGTTACTCTGATTACCTACATGTGGTTTATATAGATGATTAAAAATTCTCCTTTATAAAGGAAAAGTGTATTATCTTCTATTAGGTTGGTGCAAAAGTAATTGCAGTTTTTGCCATTACTTCCAATTTAATATTAAAGAGATAAATTGTCATTATCTGTCTATACTGTCTGTGATGTTCTGTTGAATATTTACAATTTAAAATATGCATTTTATTTTAATAGAAGTAGATGATCCCATTGGCAAATACCTTAAGTAAAGAGAATAAATTTTTGATGATTTCTATACAAATTTCATGGCTGAAATTCTGAGCTGTGTTTATTGTACTTGAGAAATGATTAAATTAGTGTTGTTAGAAAGATGAAAAGGAACACTTTTCATTATGTCTAATAACAAACTCTGCAGGCCTTTAGTTCTTAAATTATTCCCGGAGAACTTCATATATAATAGGGATGTTTAACTAATGAGAAACAAAATCACAGAAGGTGGTTGTGGAGGAGAGTAGGCAGGGTTTCTCCATGACTGTATAGTCTGTAAGGAGAGGGTGATCTGTATTGGTCCATAGAAAGAGCCATAAGCAATTTAATTCATAAATTGAACTTGGAAACTGGAAAACTGAGTTGTTTTTCTTTGTTCCAAATTGAACTGTACTCTGGTTGAACCCCATTATGCACAGATCAGTCCTACTCAGAATGATAACACAAATGTTTAACCATATTTCTGCCAGTCTTCTTTAATATTTCTTGACACTTATTTATTCTGTCATCCATTCTTCCTAGTATTTTTTTTTTTCAAAAATTTGCCATGGGGCAGAATACATGATGAGCATTTGAGTACGCCACCCCCTACTGTTGTGATCTCTGCTAATATTGTGACATTCTTTACTTGTGTTGTCTATTAGGGACTATTGCTCAGTGCATTCTTCCTTAGAAATAGCATTTCCATTTTAACAGTGGTTCATTGTCCTAACTCAGCAGTTCTCAAATTTGAAGATGTACCAAAATCATCTGGAGGACTTACTAAACAAATTTCTAGACCCCTTCCTAGAGTTCTGACTCAGTAGATCTGGGGTTATGCCCAAGAATTTTTAACCAATTTTCAAGAGAGGTTGATGGTGGCAGATCACACTTTGAGAAGCTATGTTCAACTTCAAAATAGAAGATTATGCTGAATATCTGTTTGGCATTGAGGAGAGTTAGAGGTAGAGTCTAAAGTGCTGAGTTCCACCCAGTTCTTTCATTTGGGGAATAGATTGCCAAGTTAACTATTCTCAGCTTTGCTTTCTTGAATTTTTAATTTGTGTATGTGCATGGGTAACTTCTTAGGGATTTTTGTGGAGATGAAAGTCAAGAAAGGATGTGAAATACTTTGAGAACTGTTAGTATTATCTGGAAGAAAGGTACTGAATATAATTAAAAGAGCACATACTATGCTGAGATAGGATCAGTCAGGGTGTCTGTCAGAGAGTGGATGGAGGGAAATTAGGCATAGGATTGTCTCTTTTTTATCCTTCATTTATTCAGCAAATATTTCTTGATCACTTTGTGTTAGTGGACAGATACAGCTGTGAATAAGAGAGACAAAAACTTATGCTTTTGGAGAGTTTACATTCTAAAAGGGAAATACAGAAAACAAAGAGGGTAAACAAATAGCACATTCAGTCTTATGAGGGCTTGAGTGTATGAAGAAAAGCAATTTTAATTTATATCTAGTATATAGGCTATGTAGTAAAAAGAATAGCAGTTTTCAAAATTTTCTGCGCAACATAATCTCTCGAGGAAACTTGATCAGAATACAGAATCTCATATTCCACTTCTAGACATTCTTATTTAGCAGATCCAGACAGGAGCTTGAGAGTTACCCTTCTGACCAAAAGATGGCTCCAATGCAAACAGCTTTCTGAGATTAACTTAGAAACAGTGAGCTAGAAAGTGGCAAGAAGGTTTAGAAATGTAGCTAGATGTATTCCTAGTTATTTTACTCTCTTTGTAGCAATTCTGAATGGAAGTTCGCTCATGATTTGGCTCTCTGTTAGTTTGTTATTGACGTATAGAAATGCTTGTGGTTTCTGCACATTCATTTTGTATACTGAGACTTTGCTGAAGTTGCTTATCAGTTTAAGGAGATTTTGACCTGAGATGATAGGGTCTTCTAGATATACAATCATGTCGTCTGCAAATAGAGACAATTTGACTTCCTCTTTTCCTATTTGAATACCCTTTATTTTTTCTTTTTTCTTGCCTAATTGCTCTGGCTAGAACTTCCAATGCTATATTGAATAGGAGTGGTGAGAGAGGGCATCCTTTTCAAGTGCCAAATTTCAAAGGAAATGCTCTCAGTTTTTGCCCATTCACTGTGATATTGTCTGTAGATTTGTCGTAAATAGCTTTTATTATTTTGAGATACATTCCGTCAATACCTAGTTTATTGAGGGTTTTTAGCATAAAGGACTCTTGAATTTTGTCAAAGACCTTCTCTGCATCTATTGAGATAATATGTGGTTTTTGTCTTTGGTTTTGTTTATGTGGTGGATTATGTTTATATACTTGTGAATATTGAACCAGACTTGCATCCCCAGAATGAAGCCTACTTGATTGTGATGGATAAGCTTTTCGATGTGCTGTTGCAATCAGTTTGCCAGTATTTTATTGAAGATCTTTGCATCTATGCTAATCATAGATAGTGGTCTCAAGTTTTCTTTTCTTGTTGGGTTTTTGCTGGGTTTTGGTATTAGGATGATGTCGGTCTCATAAGATGCTTTCGGAAGGATTATCTCTTTTTTGGACTGTTTGGTATAGTTTCAGAAGGAATGGTACCAGCTTCTCTTTGTACGTCTGATAGAATTCAGCTGTGAACCTGTCTGGACCTGGACTTCTTTTGGAATACAACTAACAAAAGATGTAAAGGACCTCTTTAAGGAGAACTGCAAACTACTGCTCAAGGAAATAAGAGAGGACACAAACAGATGGAGAAACATTCCATGCTCAGGGTTAGAAAGAATCAAACATTCCATGCTCAGGGTTAGAAAGAACTGCAAACCACTGCTCAAGGAAATAAGAGAGGACACAAACAGATGGAGAAACATTCCATGCTCAGGGTTAGAAAGAATCAAACATTCCATGCTCAGGGTTAGAAAGAACTGCAAACCACTGCTCAAGGAAATAAGAGAGGACACAAACAGATGGAGAAACATTTCATGCTCAGGGTTAGAAAGAATCAAACATTCCATGCTCAGGGTTAGAAAGAACTGCAAACCACTGCTCAAGGAAATAAGAGAGGACACAAACAGATGGAGAAACATTCCATGCTCAGGGTTAGAAAGAATCAATATCGGGAAAACGGCCATACTGCCCAAAGTAATTTATAGGTTTAATGCTATCCCCATCAAACTACCAATGACCTTCTTCACAGAACTGGAAAAAGCCACCTTACACTTCATATGGAACCAAAAGAGAGCCCGCATAGCCAAGACAATGCTAAGCAAAAAGAACAAAGCTGGAGGCATCATGCTGCCTGATTTAAAGCTATATTTCAAAGCTACAATAATCAAAACAGCATGATACTGGTACCAAAATGGAGATATAGACCAATGGAACAGAACAGAGGCCTTGGAGGCAACGCCACACATCTACAACCATCTGATCTTTGACAAACCTGACACAGACAAGCAATGGAGAAAGGAGTTCCTGTTTAATAAATGGTGTTGAGAGAACTGGCTAGCAGTGTGCAGAAAGCAGAAACTGGACCCCTTCCTCACACCTTACACTAAAATTAACTCCAGATGGATTGAAGACTTAAACATAAGACCTAACACCATAAAAACCCTGGAAGAAAATCTAGGCAAAACCATTCAGGACGTAGGCATAGGCAAGGACTTCATGACCAAAACACCAAAAGCATTGGCAACAAAATCCAAAATAGACAAATGGGACCTACTTAAACTCCAGAGCTTCTGTACAACAAAAGTAACAATCATTAGAGTGAACTGGCAACCAACAGAATGGGAAAAAATTTTTGCAATCTACCCGTATGACAAAGGGCTAATATCCAGAATCTACAAGAACTAAAACAGATTTACCAAAAGTAAAAACAAAAACAAAAACAAACAAACAAAAAAACACCAAACAAACCCATCCAAAAGTGGGAGAAGGATATGAACAGACACTTTTCAAAAGAAGACATTTATGTGACCAAGAAACATATGAAAAAATGCTCATCATCACTGGTCGTTAGAGAAATGCAAATCAAAACCACATTGAGGTACCATCTCAGAGTAGTTAGAGTGGCGATCATTAAAAAATCTGGAGACAACAGATGCTGGAGACGATGTGAAGAAGTAGGAACACTTACATTGTTAGTTGGAGTGTAAACTAGTTCAACCATTGTGGAAGACAGTGTGGCAATTCCTCAGGACCTAGAAATAGAAATTCCATTTGACCTAGCATTCCCATTACTGGGTATATACCAAAAGGAATATAAGTCATTCTATTATAAGGACACATGCACACATATGTTCATAGCAGCACCGTTTACAATAGCAAAGACTTGGAACCAACCCAAATGCCCATCGACCATAGACTGGACAAGGAAAATGTGGCACATATACACCATGGAATACTATGCAGCCACAAGAAACGATGGGTTTGTGTCCTTTGAAGAGACATGGATGAATCTGGAAACCATTATTCTCAGCAAACTGAGACAAGAACAGAAAATCAAACACGGCATGTACTCACTCATAGGTGGGTGTTGAACAATGAGAACACATGGACACAGGGAGGGGAGCATCACATACTGGGGTCTGTTGTGGGGGGCAAGGCAGGGACAGTGAGGATGGGTTAGGGAGGTCATGGAGAGATAACATGGAGAGAAATGTCAGATATGGGTGATGGGGGGATGGAGGCAGCAAACTACATTGCCATGTGTGTACCTATGCAGTAATCCTGCATGATCTGCACATGTACCCCAGAACCTAAAGTACAATTAAAAAAAGTACAGAAAACTAATGACAATTTTCAGAAAATCAGTTATTTAAATGATTCTTAGAGATTTACATTTTATTTATATCATTTCCAACTTCCAGTGTTGACACAAGATTAGTCTGGTGTCATAGTTTTCAGTAGCTTAAATAATGATTGACAATTTAATACATAATGATATTGGTAAATTCAAAAAATAAGAAATGTAGCTAGAGAGGGTTGGATTGGAAAGGAGCATAAAACTGAAGGAACAGAAACAAGGAGAAAAAATGAAGACTAAAATCCCTATGGAGAAATGTACTGAAAAGCCAAGGCAGTACATCAGGGTGGAAAGAAATAGGTGGTAGGTCAGAGTGACCCAGGTTTGATTCTGGATTCTGACTCTTCCCCATCAGTAAGATGGCCCTTGGCATGCAACTTATCTTGGAACTCTACTTTAGTTCCATTTCTCTTCCTCTCTCTCTCTCTTTCTCTCTCTCTCTCTCTCTCTCTCTCTCTCTCTCTCTCTCTCTTTCTCTCTCTGTGTGTATGTGTGTATGTGCATACACACACACACACACACACACACACACACACACACATAAATACATACACATACTCTTTGCTGACATTACTTTATAGGTTAGAGGTAGACTGGACATTGTGTCTCTCACCTGTAATATCAGCACTTTGGGAGGCTAAGCTGGGAGGATCATTTGACCCCAGAAGTTTGAGGCTGCAGTGAACTATGATTATACCACTACACTCCAGCCTGAGTGACAAAGTGAGACTCTGTCTAAAAAACAAAGAGAAAGGCAAGCTAGAGGTAGAAAAATACATGCCAAGTTCCAGGTACTGAGTCTGGACAATATATAGCAATGATAGTGGTCTTGATTTGCAGTCATATGCAGTTGAGTTAGAATACATTCTCAAAACATTCTATGAGGACTAACAGAACATAAAAACATAAAAGCTGTGCAAGGAGAATCTTGACACTTATCATGTGCTTCAGAATATCTTTTGAATGTAGGCATATGCCAGGAAACTTTTCATGTCAGAAAACGGTTTGAAATAGTCAATTTGGTAGAACTCTTGGGAGCATTTCTGCCACTGAATTCTCTTTCTCTGTGTTTTGTGAGTACTTGTCAAAGACCTAAGGAAATCAATAGTTCTGAGACCATCACTTGGCACATGAAATATCTAACATAGTGGAACTAAGAGTTTTTACATTATTTTATTTTTTATCATAAGGGCTGCTTTCTCTTCCCAAATGAATCCCGGGATGGATGAAACATTTCTTTGCCTGCCTGAAATTAACTTTATTTTGCATCCTTTCTGGCTTTTGCTACCCATTATGAATGTTTATGTTTTTACAATGAGCATTATATGATACCCTTAAGAGCATCCATCATCATGTTTGATGTTTGTCCAAAGGAGAACCAACTAGGCTTTTATTCCTGAAACTGAACCAAATCTCCAGCATCGTGAATAACATGGAATGGCAGTCTCAGCATGCTAGTGGCTTCATGGGACTGAAGATCAGAAGAAATGCCCGTAGTTCTTTCCTATCGATGAATAAAAGATAAATTTGGACTTTTAAATAAACATGTTTTTAGCCCAATTTTTCTTTTCCTGACATTTTTCGGATATCCAGCATGTGTTCGAAGTAATCTGTTTTATTCTTTGATTCTAACTGTAAGACAGTTACTGCCTGATTAAGTCTGTAGAATCTAGACACTGGTCCTTTGGATCCCACTTTCTGACCTTACACCATTGCTTCTTTCAGTGACATGTCCATTTTCTTTTATCCTGCAAAAAAGATAAAATGCAGAAAATTATTTTTTGCCCCACATGGCCTCCTAGCACAGAATTGGGCGCATTATTGGCATTAGGTAAAAATTTGATTAGATTTCACTGATTAAAAAAAGGAGTTAGAGGCCTTGTTAGCCCACCTGTTTCCTCTGCAGTAGGATTTTCCTAAATGCGTTCTACAGAAAATTAGCCCTATAAAGTTCTCTGTTAAAAAGGAGTTTGTGAATCAAACCATTATTATTGTTATTATTATTATTATTATTATTATTATTATTTTAATTTGGGAAGTTGTATTTATTGGAAACGTTCATTCAATGGAACTTTTCTGCAAGACCAAGCGATTTATGTATTTTTTTTTCAAATTATATTTTGCATTGTCATACACCAAAAAAAAGGAGTTTGTGGACAGGTGCAGTGACTCACACCTGCAATTTCAGCACTTTGGAGGCTGAGGCAGGCAGATCACGAGGTCAGAAGATCAAGACCATCCTGGTCAACATGGTAAATATTGACCTCTACAAAAATATAAAAAAACTAGCCAGGCATGGTGGCACATGCCTGTCGTCCCAGCTACTTGGGAGGCTGAGGCAGGGGACTTGCTTGAACCCAAGAGATGGGGGTTCTGGTGAGATGAGATTGTGCCACTGCACTCCAGTCTGGCAACAGAGTGAGACTCCATCTCAAAAATAAATGGAGTTTGTGGTCATATAAGTTTAGAAAACACTGTGTATTAATCCCCTCATGGATATTCATAGTACACATCATATACAAAGCTCTGAAAAAATTCAGCTTTAAGGATTCTATTTAACATCATATAATTAGTTGGCTTCCCAAACAAAATTGACCAAGCAATCCCTTATTTTTAAGTTCTAGGATACATGTGCAGGATGTACAGGTTTGCTACATAGGTAAACATGTGCCATGATGGTTTGCTGCACCTATCAACCCACCACCTGAGTATTAAGCCCTGCATGCACTATTTATCCTGATGCTCTCCCTCCGACCCTCACTTGCCTCAGCCCCCAGTGTTATTCCCCTCTCTGTGTCCATGTGTTCTCATTGTTCAGCTCTCACTTACAAGTGAGAACATCCAAGTAACCTCTTTCTATTGCTGCTGCTGCTGCTGCTGCTGCTGCTTTTTTTTCTTTTAGCTGTGAGAACTCTTTGAGAAACCCTGTTCTACCACACTTGAGCACCACAGTCACTTTTCTAATATATTTTTTTTAAACACAAGCTCTAGCTTTTGTTGCTCAGGCTAATCACTAACTCCTGGCTTCAAGCAATCCTCCCACCTAGTCTCCTGAGTATCCGGGATTACAGGTATGAGCCACCATGCCTGGCTCCAGTTCAATTCAGTAAATGTTTTCTGAGAAACTACTATATGTGAAGCAATATGAATGCCTATTCTCTAGAATTGCCCCATTTTTATATATAGGTAATAATATTGAAATATATGAAATCAAGTGCTGATTCATGAGGTGTAAAACAAATTGATAAGAAAGACAATCTTTTAGACGGGCAATTAGAGAAAGGCTGAATACTAGAAAGGTTTTTAGATTGGCTTTGAAAAATGGAAAAGGCCTTGTATATTAATAACAAAGATGATAATAAGAGAAAACACTTAGTGCTGGGTACTGTGGTGAGAGTGCTATGGGTCCTTTGATCTTCCCAGCTATGCTAGACGTAAGTACGATTATTACCTGTATTTTACAGTTGAGGACACCGAGACAGAGAAAGCTTAAGTAACTTCCCAGGTCTATGGCTAGAAGTGAAGGATGTGAACTTGGGAAAGCTAACACCAAAGCCCACATTCTCAACTCCTGCACTAAGCAAGCCAGTTCCACAGTAGTCATTATGTTCCTAAGTTAATTGCATCTGTGATCATTGCCTAGTTACTCCCTAGTATCTTTTTCAAGAAATAAGAAAGATTGCTCAAGGATCTGAGTTCCAGTGCTGCTCCAACACTTACCTAGTTGTGTAGATTTTGCAAGGTACTTACTATCTCTGAGTCCTTGTGTCCTCACTTCTGAAACAGGTAGGTTGGCAGTATCTGCCCCATGCAGTCCTGGTAAGGAATACAAAGTTGTGCATAAAGTCTTGAACATAATTCCTGGTACATATTAAATGTACAATAAATAGTGGTGGCTGTGAGAAAGTTTTAAATGTTAGATTTTACATAAAGCTGCATCTAATTTTGCAGAAATGAAATTCTTCACTGGCTTTGATAAATATACCTCTTCTCTATCTGAAATAAGAAAGACCACAAAGCAACTTCTTGACACCGAACTGGGAAGGAAGGGGTGTTTTATTTGGCTGGGAGTTGTGGCGGCATAGAAGCCTAACAACCAAGCCCCACAACAGAGAAAATCCTTCCCTTTTAAAGGTTTGCAGATCTAGAAATTACATGTGAAAGGGTCCTGGGCTTACAACTCTAGAAATTACACGAAAGAGTCTTGATCCATGAAGTGGGCATGGGGTATGTGACTTAGGTGGGAGTTTGATCACGTTTAAGTAAAACAATGCCTTCCATAAAGACTTCTCCATACCATATCTGTGATCTATAGATGGGATTGTGGTTAGCAGTAGGGGTCTTATCCTTCACCTGGCCGGTGGCACCAACCGGTGCTTCCTCTGGCTGACTTCTAACTTCTCCCTTTGAGATGCAATGTAGAAGGCTGAAGAGGATGACAGGTCTCCTTTCTCATATCCATATGATTTCTCCCTTCTTTTTTGAAAATAAGATTCTGAGATAAATAGAAAAAAATGGAAATGAATTTAAATAAATATCTCTCTGTAATCCCTGAACACATCTGACTTCACATTATTTTGATCCATAGATCCAGAATCACAAACTTTGTCTGTAAAGGGTCAAATAGTAAATTTTAGGCTTGGTTGGATATAGTGGCTCTGTTGGAAACTATAGTCATCCCCCAGTAGCAACAGGAGAATGGTTCTAGGACCCCTGTGGATAACAAAACCTGAGGATGCTCAGGTCTTAGAGCCGGTATCCGCAGGTTCCACATCTGCAGATGAGAAGAACTGACTCTTCTTGGCTCTGCTGTTTTAGTAGAAAAGCAGCTACAGGTGATACTGAGTTGGTTCAGTGGGTACAAACATACAAAACTTTACTTTTTCAGTTAGAAAGTAAATTTTTAATGTTCAGTAGCAGAGTAGGGTGACTGTACTTAGCAACACTGTATTGTATATTTTAAAACAGCTAAAAGAGAGAACTTGAATTGTTCCTAACACGAATAAACATTCAATACTCAAGGTGATAGACACCCCAAATATCCTGTCTTGGTCATTTTACATGCTATGCATGTAAAAAAACAACCAGATGTACCCCATAAATAATGTAAAATATTATGTATCACTAAAAATAAAGAATGAATGAATAAAATGGGCATAACTGTGTTCCAAGATGGCGTCACTTACAAAAACAGGCAATAGGCTATATTTGGTCCACAGACAGTTTTACCAACCCTTAGTCTAGAAAATAAAAATTTTCATTAAAATTTATCCCATAATTAACTTGTCTATTGGGTTATTCATTGATTTAATTGTTTTTCTTGTGGTAAAATATCCATCACATCGTTTTACTATCTTAACCTTTTTTGTTTCCTAGTGTCTAAAGGAAAAGGAGCCTTTTTGTTAAATGCCTTTACCCTCCTTTCCTTATGCATTATTATCTTTTTTTTAATTGACAAATAAAAATTATGTGCATTTATGGTATGTAACACGATGCTTTGAAATATGTATACATTGTGTAGCTAAATAACATGCATTACCTTATGTGCTTATCATTTTTATCATTTATTTGTGGTGGGAACACTTGGAATATCTTAGCAATTTTCAAATCTGTATGCATTGTTATTAATAATTTGTGCAATAGATCTTTTGAACTTATTTCTCCTGTCTAACTGAAATTTTGTACTCCTTGAAAAACACCTTCCCAATCCCCTAACCCTACCCCAGCACTAGTAACCACCATTCTACTCTCTGCTTCTATGGCTTTGACTTTTCTGGATTCTGTTTGTAAATGAGATCTGTAGCATTTATCTTTCTGTGTCTGGCTTATTTCACTTCACATAATGTCCTCCAGTTTCTATCTTTTTTAAAAAATATATTTTATTGCATTTTAGGTTCTGGGGTACATGTGAAGAAGATGCAGGATTGTTGCATAGGTACATACATGGCAATGTGGTTTGCTGCCTTCCTCCCCATCACCTACATCTGGCATTTCTCCCCATGTTATCCCTCCCGAACCTCCCCATCCCCTGCTGTCCCTACCTTAGTTCCCCCTCACGACCTCAGCATGTGATGCTCCCCTCCCTGTGTCCATGTGTTCTCATTGTTTAATACCCCACTAGAGTGAGAACATGTGGAGTTTGATTTTCTGTTCTTGTGTCATTTTGCTGAGAATGATGGTTTCCAGGTTCATCCATGTCTCTATAAAGGACACAAACTGATCATTTTTTATGGCTGCATAGTATTCCATGGTGTCTGTGTGCCACATTTTCCCTGTCCAGCCTATCATCGATGGGCATTTGGGTTGGTTCCATGTCTTTGCTATTGTAAACAGTGCTGCAATGAACATTCGTGTACCTGTGTCCTTATAATAACTATAAGTGTACACTTCACTGAGGATATTAAGTACATTTAAATTTTTGTGAAAGCATCACTACCACTCATCTCCACAACTGCTTTCATCTTGCAAAACTGAAACCCTATGCCATTAAACAATAATTTCACCTGCCCTCAGGTCCTGGAAACCACCATTTTACTTTCTATCCTTATAATTTTGACTAAGTAACTCAAACAATTGGAATGTTACAGTATTTGCTCTCTTGTAACTGGCATATATGTGGCATGTCCTCAAGGTTTATTCATGTTGTAGCATATATCAGAATTTCCTTCCTTTGAAGGCTGAATACCAATTCCATTGTATGAATACCCACATTTGCTTATTATTAAATGTGGTTGTTTCCACATTTTAGCTATAGTAAACAATGCTGCTATAAAACACTGAGGACAAATATCTCTTCAAGACTCTGTTTTCAATTATTTTTTTTAGTATATACCCAGAAGTAGAATTGCTGGATTATATGATCACTCCGTGTTTAAGTTTTTGAAGAACCACCCTACTATTTTCCACTGTGGGATGTTCCATATTATATTCCCACAGGCAGTATACAATGATTCCAGTTTCTACTCATCCTTGCTAACACAAGTTATTTTCTCTTTTGTTGATAGTAGACATCCTAATGGGTTTGAGATGGTATCTCATTGTAATTAAAATTAGCATTTCCCTAATGATATTAATTTGGGACATCTTTTCATTTGCTTATTGGTCATTTGTTATCTTCTTTAGAGAAATGTTTGTTTATTCAAGTCTGTTGCCCAATTTTGAGTTACTTTATTTTTAAGTTATGGAGTTTTAGGAGCTCTCTCTACATTCTGAATGTTAATCTTTTATGAGAACTATGATTTAGATATATTTCCTCCCATTCTGAGGGTTGCCTTTTTTGTTTCTGTTATTTTTTTGTGTTGCCTAGGCTAAAGTGCAGTGGCTGTTCAGAAGGCATGATGATCATAGTGCAATGCAGCCTCAAACTCCTAGGCTGATCCTCCTGTCTCAGTTTTCCAAACAGCTGAAACTGCCTGTGTGCAATACCATACCTGGCTTTGTGGGTTGCCTTTTAACTTTCTTGATAGTGTTTTTAATGCATAACATTTTTAAATTTTTAGAAAGTTACATTTTTGTTTTTTTTCTTTTTTTTGCTTTTGCTTTTGGTGTCATCTCCAAGAAATAATTGCCAGCTCCAATGCTTGGTAAAGCTTTTGTTCTGTTTTCTTTTACGAGCTTTATAGCTTTAGTTCTTGCATGTAGGTCTTTGATCCATTTTGGATTAATATTTGTATATGTGTTGGGGAGGAGCCAGCTTCATTCTTTTGCATGTGGATGTCCTGTTTCCCAGCACCATTTGTTGTAAAGATTGTCTTTTCCCCATCAAATAATACAGAAACCTTTGTCAAAAATTATCTTTTCATATATGTAAGGGTTTATTTTTTGATTCTCTTCGATTTCATTGGCCTATATATCTGTATTTATGCCATTACCACACTGTTTTGATTATTGAGGCTTGCTAGTAAGTTGTGAAATCAGTCCTTTAGCTTCGTTCATTTCTTTCAAGATTGTTTTGGCTCTTCAGGATCCTTCGAGGTTCCATATCAATTCTAGCATAAATTTTTCTACTTCTACAAGAAACAAAAGAAAAGAAAAAGATTTTACTGAAATTTTGATAGGAATTGCATTAAATCTGTAGATCGTTTTGAATTGTATTGACACCTTAACAATACTAAATTTCCAATCCATGAACATGAGGTGTGTTTCCATTGATTTATGTCTTTTTAAATTTCTTTCAGAATTGATGTGTAGTTTTCATTGTAGAAATATTTTATCCCTTTGGTTAAATCATTTGGAAGTATTTTATTCTTTTGATGCTATTTTAAATGTTGATTGTTGATATTGTTTTCTTTCATTATTGAATTGCTCATTTAAGTGCATAAAAATGCAAATGATTTTAACATGTCAACTCTGTAGCCTTTTACTGAATTTGTTAGTCATAACAGACATTTTTGGTGGAATATTTAGGGTGTTCTGCATATAAGATCATATTTGTGAACAGAGGTAATTTTATTTCTCCCTTTCAAATTTAGACACCAGCTGGGCACAATGCCTCATTCCTGTAATTCCAACACTTGAGGCTGAGGCAAGAGGATCACTTGAGGCCTGGAGTTCAAGACTAGCCTGGTCAACATAGAGACCATGTCTCTATTAAAAGAAAAAAGCAAAATAGATTTGGCTGCCTTTTATTTCCTTTTCTTGCCTAATTGTTCTGGCTGTGACTTCCAGTTCCATGTGAAATGGAAGTGGTGAAAGAAAGCCTTCTTGTTTTGATTCTGATCTCACAGAAAAAGCTTTTAGTCTCTTACCATTGAGTATGATATTCACTGTGGGTTTTTCATATGTCTTTTGTGATGCTGACTTAGTTTCCTTCTATTTTTAGCTTGTTGAATGTTTCTACCATAAACAAGGTGTTGAGTTTTGTTAAGTGTGTTTTAGGTGTCAGGTGAGATGATCATGTGGTTCCGCCTGCCTTCATTCTGTGAATGTATTGTATTAAATTGTTGAATAGTGGTATGTCAGATCATCCTTGTATTCCAGGAATAAATCCCAGTTGGCCATGGTTTATCATCTTTATGATATACTGTTGAATTTGATTCACTAGTATTTTGTTAATATTTTTGCATTAATATTCACAAGGAATAATTACCTGTAGTTTTAGTGTAGTGTTTGTCTGTCTTCAATATCAGGGCAATGCTGACCACATAAATTGAGTTAGGGAGTGTTCCCTCCTTTTCAATTTTTTGACAAAAGGTTGAAAAGTGTTGCTGTTAGTTTTTTAAATGTTTGATAGCATTTATTCCATGAAGCCATCGGATCCATGGCTTTTTTTTTTTTTTTTTTGTCTAGAGTTTTTATTATTGATTTAGTCTCCTCACTAGTTATAAGTCTATTCAGATTTTCTATTTCCGTGTGATTTAATCTTGGTAGGTTTTGTGTTACTAAGATTTTCTCCAGTTTATATAGGTCATTCAATTTGTTAGTGTACAATTACTTACAGTATTCTCTTTTTTATTTCTGTAGCATTAGTAAGCACTACTTTTATTTTTATTTTAGAAAATTTGAGTCTTTTTTTCTTAGTCTGTCTTTCTAAAGAGTTGTCAATTTATTGATCTTTTTGAAGAACCACCTCTTGAGTTCCCTGATTTTCTTTGTTATGTTTCTTTTCTTTCTTTCATTTTCTCTTTGCTCTAATTTTTATTACATCATTTCTTCTGCTATCATTGGGTTGCCTTTATTCTTCCTTTTCCTAGTTTCTTAAATCATAAAACACTGTATTTTCCTTCCATTTGGTCTGGAGGTCTATCACAGGAGAAGTGGTTATGAACTCTAGCCCTGGGCTGACAGGCATCTAGGGGATTTGCTCATGGATTATTACAATGTGCTTTTCTTGAGATACTTCTTTATCGTAGCAGATGGCCTAATACATAAGTGTTTGACCATGATCTGGTGTTCCTCCCAGGAAAATTGTTTGTACTGGCAAACACAATGTGAGCTCTTATTTAATCTGTATCTAGTTTATTCCTACCAAAATATCCACTCTTTAGGAGAGCCCTGATGAGGAAAGAAGCTAGTTTTGGATGTGTCAGTCAGGTGACACATAGAGAAAGCAACTCAACAAATCACATAAAGTAACAGAAGCAGTTTATTACTTACAAATCCCAGCTAGAGCATGCCTAGTAGGGCCAGTGGGAAAAAAGAGCCATCTAAGGAATGAACGTTAAACCAAAGGGTGGAAAGCAAGAGACAGAGTGGGACCTTTGAGCCAGAGCCTCTGTTGAGATCTAACGCATTGTCCAAACTGATTTCTCATGGGGCATACTACTTGGTGGGTTTAGAGCAAGCAGGCACAAGTTCTGTGACATCCCACTGCTACTGAAACGTGATCACTGTTATATATTCATAGTCCATTCAGAATGTGGGGGTCAGTGGAGAAGGTCAAGTAACTTGTATCTAGCTGTCCCATGGGGAAGTAGATGTGTAAGGCAGGTATCTGTGGCAGTCACCTTGAGGAACTGGAAGAAAACACAGAACCAGAAACAGTGTCAAAGGTGACTAATTCCTGATTCTTGCGTGAGAAAGTCCCATTTGTATTCAAAATGGATGTTAAGGCATCATAAATTCTAGGAATTCACCACATAAATTTTTGTTGTCGATTGAAGATTTTTCTTATTTTTTAATATAAGCATATACAGCTATAAATTTACCCCTTTACACTGCTTTCACTGTGTCCCATAAGTTTTGGTATATCGTTTTTTCATTTGTCTCTAAGTGTTTTCTAATGTCTCTTGTGATTTACTCTTTTATCTGTTGGTTGTTTAAAAGCATGTTGTCTAATACTCACAAACTTGTGAATTTTCCAGTTTTCCTTCTGTTATTGAATTCTAATTTAATCCTATTGCAATTAAAGAAGATACTTTGTATTATATCTATTGTTTTAAATCTAAGGAGACTTAATTTGTGGCATAACATATGGTTTATCCTGGAAAATGCTGGAGGAGCATTTGAGAGAAATGTGTATTCTGTTAAATCTAGTTAGTTTACTGTGTTTGTTCAAATTCTGTATTTTCTTATTATCTTCTATCTGGTTCTGTCCTTTACTGAGAGTGGAAAATATCTACTTCTTTCACTGCTTTCAATTTTTGTATTGTATATTACATATGAACATTTATGTGTACATATATATACACATGCTATGTATATAGTATATATATACACGCATATACATAATTTTTAAATTTTTAATTTTATAAGTAGCATGTATGTATATATATATATATATATATATATATATATATATATATGGAGTATGTGAGATATTTTGATACAAGTATACAGTGCATAATAATTACATCAGGATAAATGGGGTGTTCATCACCTCAAGCATTTGTCATTTATTTGTACTACAAACATTCCAATTACATTCACTTAGTTATTTTTGAATATACAATAAATTATTGCTGACTGTAGTCACCTTGTTGGGCTATCAAATACTAGATCTTATTAATTCTATCTAACTATCCTTTTGTGCCCATTAGCCATCCCCTCTCACCCCCAATCCCACTGTTACCCTTCCCAGACTCTGGTAACCATCTTTCTACTCTATGAGTTGAGTTGTTTAGTTTTTAGCTTGCCCAAAGGGGTGAAAACATGCAAAATTTGTCCTTCTTTCTGTGACTTATTTCACTTAATATAATATCCTCCAGTTCCATCCATGTCACAAGTGACAGGATCTCATATTTTTTATGATTGTGTATATGTACCACATTTTCTTTATCCATTCATCTGTTGATGGACACTGAGGTTGCTTCCAAATCTTGGCTATCATGAATAGTGCTGGAGTGTAGCTATCTCTTTAAAATACTAATTTCATTCCCTTTGGATAAATACCCAGTAGTCAGATTGCTGGATTATATGGTAATTCTATCATTAAATTTTGAGGAACATCCATACTGTTATTTAGAGTGGCTATACTAATTTACATTCCCACCAACAGTGTACAAGGGTAACCTTTTCTCCATATTCTCAACTAGCATTCATTATGGCCTGTCTTTTGGATAAAAGCTATTCTAACTGGGATGAGATGAGATGATGCTTCATTGAAGTTTTGATTTGCATTTCTCTGATGATCATTGATGTTGAGCACCTTTTCATATACTTGTTTGTCATTTGTTAAATCTTTTGAGAAATGTCTACTCAGATCTTTTGTTCATTTTTAATTGTATCATTAGGTATTTTCCGGTAGAGGTGTTTGAGCTCCTTATATATTTGGGCTATTAATCCCTTTTCAGATGGATAGATTGCAAATATTTTCTTTCAATCTTTGGGTGCCTCTTCACCTTATTGATTATTTATTTTGACATTCAGGGGATTTTCAACTTGATTAGATTACACTTGTACCTCGGTTGCCTGTGCATGTGAGGTATTACTTAAGAAATCTTTCTCCAGACCAATGTCCTGGAGATTTTCTCCAAAGTTTTTTTTAAAATAAATTTCATAGTTTAAGGTCTTAAATTTAAGTTATTAATCTATTTTGATTTTATTAATGTATATTGCAAGAGATAAAGGTCTAGTTTCACTTTTCTGCATAGAGATATTCAGTTTTCTCAGCACTATTTATTGAAGAGACTGTCCTTTCCGCAGTGTACGCTCTTGAGACCTTTTTTGAAAATGAGTTCACTGTAGCTGTATGAATTTATTTTGGGGTCCTATGTGCTATTCCACTTGTCTTTGTATCTGTTTTTATGCCAGTCCCATGCTGATTTGGTTAATATAGCTCTGTTGTATAGTTTAAAGTCAAGTAATGTAATTCTTCCAGTTTTGTTCTTTTTGCTTAGGATAGCTTTGGCTATTCTGGGTCTTTTGTGATTTCATACAGATTTTAAGATTTTTTTTTCTATTTCTTTAAAAAATGTCACTGATATTTTGATGAGGAATTGCGTTTAATCTCTAGATTGTTTTGGGTAGTGTGGACATTTTAACAATATTTATTGTCCAAACCACAAACATTGAAATATTTTTCTATTTTTTGGTATGTCTTCCTCAATTTATTGCATCAGTATTTTATAGTTTTCATTATAGAGATCTTTTGCTTTTTTGGTTAAGCTTATTCCTTGGTGTCTGATTTTATTTGTGGTTATTGTAAATGGAATAACTTTCTTGATTTCTTTTTCAGGTTGTTCATTGTTGGCATGTAAAAATGCTACTGATTTCATATGTTGATTATGTATCCTGTAACTTTAATGCATTTGTTATTAGTTCTAATAGTTTTCTGGTGAAATCTTTAGGTGTTTCCAAATTTAAGATTATATAATCTGCAACCGGGGTAATTGAACTTCCTTTCTAATTTGGAAGTCCTTTATTTCTTTGTCTTGTCTGGTTGCTCTAGCCAGGACTTCTAGTACTATGTTGAGTAACAGTGGTGAAAGTGGGCATCCTTAATCATATTCCTGATCTTGGAGGAAAGGCTCTCAGTTTTTTTTCCATTCAGTATGGTACTACCTGTGGGTCTGCTGTATGTGGCTTTTATTGTGTTGATATGTTTCTCTATCTCCAGTTTTTAAAAGAACTTTTATGATAAAAGGATGTTGAATTTTTATCAAATCCTTTTCCAGCATCAACTAAAATGATTTAAGATGCATCATTAGATTATTTATTTAAGTGTTACCCTTTGTTATTTTTTTGTAGGCACTTGTAGCTTTAAACTTCCCTCTTAGTACTTTTTCTGTATCCTATGGTTTTTGGTATATTGTGTTTCTATTATTATTTGTTTCAAGAAATTTTTCAGTTTTTCTCTTGAATATCTTCATTGACCCACTGGTCATTTAGTTTGTTTAATTTATCTGTGTTGGCATAGTTTCCAAAATTCCTCTTGTTATTGATTTCCAGTTTTATTCTATTGTTGTCAGATAAGATTTTTCTAATTTTTGGAATATTTCAGACTTGTTTTGTGGCCTAACATATGGTCTATCCTTGAGAATGATCCATGTGGTGAGGAGAAGAATGTGAATTCTGCAACCTTTGGATGGAATGTTCTCTAAATGTCTGTTAGGGTCATTTGATACATAGTACAGGTTAAGTCCATAGTTTCTTTATTTGATTTTATGTCTGGATGATCTCTCCAATGCTGAAATTGGGGTGTTGAAGTTGGAGTCTCTTTCTCTCTTTAGTTCTAATATTATTTGCTTTGTATATCTGAGTGCTCCATTGTTGGGTGCATATAAATTTTCAATTGTCATATCCTGTTGCTGAATTGATCCCTTTATCATTATATAATCTTTGTCTCTTTTTATAGCTTTTATCTTGAAATCTATTTTGTTTGATATAAGTACGGGTATTCCTGATCTCTTTTGGTATTTATTGGCATGGCATATCTTTTTCTGTCCCTCTGTTTTCAATCTATGTGTGTCTTTCTAGGTGGAGTGTATTTCTTGTAGGCAACATATCATTGAGTCTTGTTTTTAAATTGATTTGGCCACTCTTTGTCTTTTGATTGGACAGTTTATTCCTTTTATGTTCAACGTTATCATTGATAAGTAAGGACTTAGTACTGCCATTTTATATATTTTCTGGTTCTTTTGTGATCTTCTCTACCTTCCTCCTTTCCTTGTCTTCTTTCTTTTAGTGAAGATGATTTTCTCTGGTGGTATTTTTAAATCTTCAACTTTTTACTTTTTGTGTATCTGTTGTAGGTTTTTTTGATTTGAGGTTACAATGAGGTTTACAAATAACACTTTAACATATTATTTTAAACTGATGACTACTTAACAATTACTATAAAAAGAAAAAAAATAACAAAGAAAAAAACTAGTATCAAAATGGCAGGATCAAATTCACACATAATAATATTAACCCTAAATGTAAATGGGCTAAATGCCCCAATCAAAAGACACAGACTGGAAAATTGGATAAAAAGCTAAAACCCACCAGTGTCCTGTATCCAAGAAACCCATCTCACATGGAAGGATACACAAAGGCTCAAAATAAAGGGATGGAGGAAGATTTACCAAGAAACGGAGAACAAAAAAAAGCAGGAGTTGCAATTCTTGTCTCTGATAAAATAGACTTTAAAGCAACAAAGATCAAAAGAGACAAAGAAGGACATTACATAATGGTAAAAGGATCAATGCAACAAGAAAAGCTAATGATCCTAAATATATATGCACCCAATACAGGAGCAGCAAGATACATAAGGCAAGTTCCTAATGGCTTACAAAGAGACTTAGATTCCCACCAAATAATAGTGGGAGACTTTAACACCCGATTGTCAATATTAGACAGATCAATGAGACAGAAAATTAACAAGGATATTTAGGACTTGAACTCAGACCTGGATCAAGTAAACCTAATAGATATTTACAGAACTCTTCACCCCAAATCCATACAATATACATTCTTCTCAGCACCATATCACACCTACTCTAAAATTGGCCACATAATTGGAAGAAAATCACTCCTCAGCAAATGCAAAAGAATGGAAATCATAACAAACAGTCTCTAAGACCACAGTGCAATCAAGTTAGAACTCAGAATTCAGAAACTAACTCAGAACTGCACAGCTTCATGGAAACTGAACAACTGGCTCTTGAATGTTGAGTGGATAAACAATGAAATGAAGACAGAAACAAAGATGTTCTTCAAAACCAACAAGAATGAAGACACAACATACCAGAATCTCTGGGACACATTTAAAGCAGTCTCTAGAGGAAAATATATAGCAATAAATACCCACATGAGACGCAAGGAGAGATCTAAAATTGAAACCCTGTCATAAAAATTGAAAGAGCTAGAGGAACAAGATCAAAACAACTCAAAAGCTAGCAGAAGACAAGAAATAACTAAGATCAGAGCAGAACTGAAGAAGATAGAGACACAAAAAACTTTTCAAAAAATCCATAAATCCAGGAGCTGTTTTTTTGAAAAGATCAACAAGACAGATCACTAGCCAGATAAATAAAAAAGAAAAGAGGGAATAATCAAATAGATGCAATAAAAAATAATAAAGGGGATATCACCACAGATTCCACAGAAATTCAAACCAGCATCAGAGATTATTACAAACAACTCTATGCACATAAATTAGTAAACCTGGAAGAAATGGATAAATTCCTAGACACTTGCATCCTCCCAAGCCTAAACCAGGAAGAAGTTGAAACCCTGAACAGAATAATAACAAGGTCTGAAGTTGAGGCAGCAGTTAAGAGCCTAGCACTCCAAAAAAGCCTAGGTCCAGATAGGTTCACAGCTGAATTCTACCAGACGTACAAACAGGAGCTGGTATCATTCCTTCTGAAACTATTCCAAATAATCCAAAAAGAGGGAATCCTTCCCAAATAATTTTATGAGACCAACATCATCCTGATACCAAAACATGGCAGAGACTCAGCAAGTAAAGAAAACTTCAGGCCAATATCCATGATGAACATAGATGCAAAACTCTTCAATAAAATACTGGCAAGCTGATTGCAACAGCACAATAAAAGGATTCATACCAGGGATGCAAGGCTGGTTCAACATACGCAAGTCCATAAACGTAATCCACCACATAAACAGAACCAAAGACAAAAACCACATGATTATCTCAATAAATGCAGAGAAGCCCTTCAACAAAATTCAACAGGCTTTATACTAAAAATTCTCAATAAACTAGGTATTGACAGAACATATCTCAAAATAATAAAAGCTATTTATGACAAACCCACAGCCAATATCATATTGAATGGGCAAAAACTGGAAGCATTCGCTTTGAAATCTGGCTCTAGACAAGGATGCCCTCTCTCACCACTCCTATTCAATGCAGTATTGGAAGTTCTAGCCAGAGCAACCAGGCAAGAAAAAGAAATAAAAGGTATTCAAATAGGAAAGGAGGAAGTCAAATTGTCTCTATTTGCAGATGACATGATTGTATCTCTAGAAGATTCCATTGCCTCAGCCCAGAATCTCCTGAAACTGATAAGCAACTTCAGCAAAGTCTCAGGATACAAAATCAATGTACAAAAATCACAAGCATTCCTATACACCAATAACAGACTTAAAGAGAGCCAAATCAAGAACAAACTGCCATTCACAATTGCTACAAAGAGAATAAAATACCTAGGAATACAACTAACAAGGAACATAAAGGACCTCTTCAAGGAGAACTACAAGCCACTGCTTGATGAAATAAGAGAGGACACAAACAGATGGAGAACATTCCATGTTCATGGTTAGGAAGAATCAATATCATGAAAATGGCCATACTACCCAAAGTAATTTACAGATGCAATGCTATCCACATCACACACACACACAAAAAAAACCTAGTAGAAATTGTACACTGTAACTTTACCTCTCCCCTGCTTTATACTCTTTGTTGTTTCTCTTTTTATCTTATTATACTGTCTATGTTTTTAGAAGTTGGTATAGTTATTATTTTTGATATGTTCATCTTTATCTTTTTAGTTAAGATCTGAGCAGTTTAAATACCTCAGTTACAGTGTTACAATAGTCTGTATTTGTGTGCTTATAGTTACCAGTGAGGTTTGCACTTTCACATGACTTTTTATTCCTAATCAATACCTTTTTCTTTCAGATTGAAGAACTCTCTTTCACCTTTCTTATAAGGTTGATCTGGTGTTGATAACATTCCTTGGCATTCGTTAGGGAAAGCATTTCTCTTTCATGTTTGAAAGATATTCTCACTGGATATACTATTTTAAGATAAAAGGTTTTTTTTCCTTCAGCCCTTTACATATGTCATGTCACTCTTTTCTGGTCTGTAAGATTTTCATTGAGACAAGTTTTCTGTCAGATGTATTGAAGCTCCTTGGTATGTTACTTGTTTTATTTGCTGTTTTTAGGATCCTTTCTTAATCCTTAAGCTTTGGAAGTTTGATTATTAAATCCTTTAGGTAGTCTTCTTTGGGTTAAACCTGCTTGATGTTCCATAACCCTTTTGTACTTGAGTATTGATAACTATCCCTAGGTTTGGAAAGTTCTGTTATTATCCATTTGAATAAACTTTCTACTGCTGTCTTTGTGTCTACTTCCTCTTTAAAGCCAATAACTCTTAGATTTGCCCTTTTAAGGCTATTTTCTGTACCTTGTAGGTGTATGTAATTCCTTTTTATTTTTTTCTTTTGTCTCCTTTGACTGTACATTTTAAGTAGTCTGTCTTTAAGCTCACTAATTGTGTCTTCTGCTTAATCAATTCTGCTGTTGAGAGACTGGTGCATTCTTCAGTACATCAATTGAATTTTTCAGCTCCAACATTTTCTGTTTTTTTTTTTTTTAATTATTTCAATCTCTCTCTTACATTTATCTGATAGGATTTGGAATTCCTTCTCTGTTTTATCTTGAGTTACTGTGACTTTACACCAAAAACAAATTGTATTTTGTATTCTCTGAGAAATCACATAAATCTCTCACTTTTAGATTGGCCCACTAGTGCCTTTTTAATTTTGTTTAGTGATGTCATGTTTTCCTGGATAATATTTGTTGTTTGTGGAGATTTATTCATGTTTGTGCATTTAATATTTAGATATTTATTGTGGTCTTTGTAGTATGGACTTACTTGTACTTATCTTTCTTGGGAAGGCTTTCCAAGTATTTAAGAGGAATTGAGTATTGTAATCTCAATCTTAGGTCACTGAAGCTGACTTGTAGAGATACCTACCACCTTGGTGGTCTTGAATTATATCTGGGATAATTCCCTGTGTTACCAACTTGTTCTCTTCTCTTACTGTCTCCTTGATGAACAGAACCTGTGTTCATGCTTAGCTTCTTGGAGCTGGGGGTGAGTTTATACAGGCACCCATGTGGCCACCATGACTGAGACTGTGCTGGGTGAGACCCAAAGTCAGCATAGCACTAGGTCTTACCCAAGGCCTGCAGCAACCACTGCCTGTCTACCACTGATGTTTACTCAAGGACCAAGCATTCTTCAGTCAGCAGGTGGCAAATTCAGCCAGACTTTTGTCCTTCCCTCAGGGCACTTAGCTCTCCCAACCCTCCAGCCTTGGATATGTCCAGGAATGCTATCTGGGAGCTAGGGTCTGGAGTCAAGAATTTTAGGAATCTATCTGATGCTCCATTCTACTGCAGCTTAGCTTGCACCCAACCCTCAAGACAAAGTCCTCCCTACTCCTCCCTCCCTTTTCCATAAACAAGGATTCTCTTCCCATGGCCACCACTCTCCCAGGCCCCTAGTGATTGCTGCTGGGCTACCACTGATGCTCACTCAAGGCCCAAAGGTCCTTTAGTCAGTTATGGTAAATGCCATCATGGCTGGGTCTATCCTTTCAGGGAAGTGGGTTCACCTCTAACCAAGAGTGGTTCCAGAAATGCCATTCAGGAGCCACAGCCTAGAATCTGGAACTCCAGGAGCCCACTTAGTCCCCTCCCCAACTGTGGCTAACCTGGTTCCCAAGCTGCAAAACAAAGTCTCCTTTACTCTTTTCTTTCCTCAAGTGGAAGGATTCTCTCTTCATGGTCACCATAGTTGAGAATGTGCTGGGTCACACCTGAAGCCAGCACAGCTCTGGGTCTCCCCTGAGGTCCTTAGCCACTGAGGTTCATTCATGGCCCATGGGCTCATTAGCAAGTGATGAATCCTGCCAAGACTGGCAGGATTCTCAGTGAAGCAGCTTCCATTATGACCTAGGGTGTATCTATATTTATCATTCAGGAGCAGGGCCTGGAAGGGGGGCCTCAGGACTCTACTTGGTAACCTATTTTAAGGGCTTTGGTTGCACTATATCTAAGTTGCAAGGCAAAGTCCTCTTTACTCTTTCTTCTATTCTCCTCAAGCAGAAGGTCTCTTCTAGAACTGTGAGTTGTATTGCTTATGGTTAGGGGAGGAGTAACACAAGCACTGCTGTGACTGACATGGCTGGTGTCTTGCTAGGTCATAAGAATCCAAATTAACTGGCTCTCGGAGCCCACCACAGCACCAGTACTTGCACAAGAAATGAAGTTCCTTTTTTTTTTAAATATATGTATTTTATTGCACTTTAGGTTATGGGGTACATGTGCAGATCATACAGGATTGTTGCATAGGTAGATACACGGCAATGTGGTTTGCTGCCTTCATTGCCCCATCACTTATATCTGGCATTTCTCCCCATGTTATCCCTTCCCAACCTCCCTACCCCCCACTGTCCCTCCTATATTTTCCCCCACAGACCACAGTGTGTAGTGCTCCCCTCCCTATGTCCATATGTTGTCATTGTTCAAGACCCACCTATGAGTGAGAACATGCAGTGTTTGATTTTCTGTTCTTGTGTCAGTTTGTTGAAAATGATGGTTTCCAGATTCATCCATGTCCATGCAAAGGGCACAAACTCATCATTTTTTACGACTGCATGGTATTCCATGGTGTATATGTGCCACATTTTCCTTGTACAGTCTATCATCAATGGGCATTTGGGTTGGTTCCAAGTCTTTGCTGTTGTAAACAGTGTCACAGTAAACATACGTGCACATGTGTTTTTATGATAGAATGATTTATACTCCTTTTGGTATATATCCAGTAATAGGATTGCTGAATCAAATGGAATTTCTATTTCTAGGTCCTTGAGGAAGCACCACACTGTCTTCCACAATGGTTGAACTAGTTTACACTCCCACCAACAGTGTAAAAGTGTTCCTATTTCTCCACATCCTCTCCAGCATCTGTTGTCTCCAGATTTTTTAATGATCACCATTCTAACTGGTGTGAGATGGTGTCTCAATGTGGTTTTGGTTTGCATTTCTCTAATGACCAGTGATGATGAGCATTTTTTCATATGTTTCTTGGCCTCATAAATGTCTTCTTTTGAAAAGTGTCCATTCGTATCCTTCTCTCACTTTTGAATGGGTTTGTTTAGTGTTTTTTTTTTTTTTCTTTTCTTATAAATCTATTTTAGTTCTTTGTAGATTCTGGATATTATGCCTTTGTCAGATGGGTAGATTACAAAAATTTTTTCCCATTCTGTTGGTTACCAGTTCACTCTAATGATTGTTTCTTTTGCTGTACAGAAATCCTGGAGTTCAACTAGATCCCATTTGTCTATTTTGGATTTGTTGCCAATGCTTTTGGTGTTTTAGTCATGAAGTCCTTGCCTAGGCCTATGTCCCAAATGGTTTTGCATACGCTTTCTTCTAGGGTTTTTATGGTGTTAGGTCTTATGTTTAAGTTTTTAATCCATCTGGAGTTAATTTTAGTGTAAGGTGTGAAGAAGGGGTCAAGTTTCTGCTTTCTGCACATGGCTAGCAAGTTGTCCCAACACCATTTATTAAACAGGGAATCCTTTCGCCATTGCTTTTGTGAGGTTTGTCAAAGATCAGATGGTTGTAGATATGTGACATTGCCTCCAAGACCTCTATTCTGTTCCACTGGTCTATATCTCTGTTTTTGGTACCAGTACCATGCTGTTTTGATTACTGTAGCCTTGTAGTACAGTTTGAATTCAGGTAGTGTGATGCCTCGTTTTGTTCTTTTTGCTTAGAATTGACTTGGCTATGTGGGCTCTCTTTTGGTTCCATATGAAGTTTAAGGTGGTTTTTTCCAGTTGTATGAAGAGGGTCATAGGTAGCTTGATGGGGATAGCATTGAATCTAGAAATTACTTTGGGCAGTATGGCCATTTTCGCAATATTGATTCTTCCTCACCATAAGCATGGAATGTTTCTCCATCTGTTTGTGTCCTCTCTTATTTCCTTGAACAGAGGTTTGTAGTTCTCCTTGAAGAGGTGCTTTACATGCCTTGTTAGTTGTATTCCTAGGTATTATATTCTCATTATAGCAATTGTGAATGGCAGTTCGTTCTTGATTTGGCTCTCTTTTAGTCTGTTATTGGTGTATAGGAGTGCTTGTGATTTCTGCTCACTGATTTTGTATCCTGAGAATTTGCTGAAGTTGCTTATCAGTTTCAGGAGATTTGGGGCTGAGACAATGGGTCTTCCAAATATACAACCATGTCGTCTGCAAATACAGACAATTTGACTTCCTCCTCTCCTAATTGAATACCCTTTATTTCTTTTTCTTGCCTGGTTGCTCTGGCTAGAACTTCCAATACTGCATTGAATAGGAATGGTGAGAGAGGGCATCCTTGTCTAGAGCCAGATTTCAAAGCGAATGCTTCCAGTTTTTGCCCATTCAGTATGATATTGTCTGTGGATTTGTCATAAATAGCTTTTATTATTTTTAGATATGTTCCTTCGATGCCTAGTTTTTTGAGAATTTTTAGCATAAAGCCTGCTGAATTTTGTTGAAGGGCTTCTCTGCATTTATTGAGATAATCATGCGATTTTTTTATTTGGTTCTGTTCATGTGGTAGATTAGGTTTGTAGACTTGTGTATGTTGAACCAGCCTTGCATGCCCAGGATGAAGCCTACTTGATCATGGTGGACAAGCTTTTTGATATGCTGTTGCAATCTGTTTCCCAGTATTTTATTGAAGATTTTTGCATCTATGTTCATCATGGGTATTGGCCTGAAGTTTTCTTTTTTTGTTGAGTCTCTACTGGGTTTTGGTATCAGGATGATGTTGGTCACATTAAATGATTTGGGAAGGATTCCCTCTTTTTGTATTGTTTGGAATAGTTTCAGAAGGAGTGGTATCCTCTTCTATTTGTATGTCTGGTAGAATTCAGCTGTGAACCCATCTGGACCTGGGCTTTTTTTGGTTGGTAGGCTATTAAATGCTGCCTCAACTTCAGACCTTGTTATTGGTCTATTCAGGCTTTCGACCTCTTCCTGGTTTAGGCTTGGGAGGGTGCAAGTGTCCAGGAATTTGTCAGTTTCTTCCAGGTTTACTGGTTTATGTGCATAGAGTTGTTTGTAATAATCTCTGATGATGGTCTGAATTTCTGTGGAATCTGTGGTGATATCCTCTTAATCTTTTTTTTTTTTTTTTTTTTTTTTTTTTTTTTATTGCAACTCTTTGATTCTTCTCTCTTTTCTTTTTTATTAATCTGGCTAGTGGTCTATTTTGTTGATCTTTTCAAAAAACCAGCTCCTGGGTTTATGGATTTTTTTGAAGGGTTTTTTGCGTCTCTATCTCCTTCAGTTCTGCTCTGATCTTAGTTATTTCTTGTCTTCTGCTAGCTTTTGAGATTTTTTTATCTTGCTTCTCTAGCTCTTTCAATTTTCATGATAGGGTGTCAATCTTTCCTTGCTTCTCATGTGGGCATTTATTGCTGTAAGTTTTCCTCTAGGCACTGCTTTAGATGTGTCCCAGCGATTCTGGTACGTTGTGTATTTGTTCTCACTGGTTTCAAAGAGCATCTTTATTTCTGCCTTCATTTCATTATTTATCTAGTCAACATTCAAGAGCCAGTTGTTCAGTTTTCATGAAGCTGTGCAGTTCTGAGTTAGTTTCTTAATCCTGAGTTCTAACTTGATTGCACTGTGGTCTGAGAGACTGTTTGTTACAATTTCTACCCTTTTACATTTGCTGAGGAGTGATATACTTCCAATTATGTGGTCAATTTCAGAGTAGGTGTGATGTGGTGCTGAGAAGAATGTATATTTTGTGGATTTGAGGTGGAGAGTTCTGTAGATGTCTATTAGGTTTGCTTGGTCCAGATCTGAGATCAAGAGCTGGATATCCTTGTTAGTTTTCTGTCTCGTTGTTCTGTCTAACATTGACAGTGAAGTGTTAAAGACTCCCACTATTATTGTGTGTGAGTCTAAGTCTCTTCTTAGGTCGATAAGAACTTGCTTTATGTATCTGGGTGCTTCTGTATTTGATGCATATATATTTAGGATCATTAGCTCTTCTTGTTGCATCAATTCTTTTACCATTATGTAAAAGGTAAAAGGATCAATGACCTTTTATCTCATTTGATCTTTGTTGGATTAAAGTCTATTTTATCAGAGACTAGGATTGCAACTCCTGTTTATTTATTTATTTATTCAATTTTTTTGCTCTCCATTTACTTGATAAATCTCCCCCCATCCCTTTGTTTTCAATCTATGTGTGTCCTTGCATGTGAGATGGATTTACTGGATACAGCACACCAGTGGGTTGTGACTTTTTATCCAATTTGCCAGTCTGTGTCTTTTGATTGGGGCATTTAGTCCATTTATGTTTAAGATTAATATTGTCATGTGTTAATTTAATCTTGCCATTTTGATGCTAGCTGGTTGTTTTGTCTGTTAGTTGATGCAGTTTCTTCATTGTGTTGTTGGTCTTTACCATTTGGTATATTTTTGGAGTGGCTGGTACTGGTTGTTCCTTTCTATGTTTAGTGCTTCTCTTAGGAGCTCTTGTAAGGGAGGACTATTGGTGACAAAATCTCTGAGCAATTGCTTGTTTGTAAAGGATTTTATTTCTCCTTCACTTAAGGAAGCTTAGTTTGGCGGGATAAGAAATTCTAGGTTGAAAGTTCTTTTCTTTAAGGATGTTGAATATTGGCCCCACTCTCTTCTGGCTTGTAGGGTTTCTGCCAACAGATCCACTGTGAGTCTAATTGGCTTCCATTTGTGGGTAACCTGACCTTTCTGTCTGGCTGCCTTTAGCATTTTTTCCTTCATTTCAACCCTGTTGAATCTGCCGATTATGTGCCTTGGGGTTGCTCTCCTTGAGGAATATCTTTCTGGTGTTCTCTTTATTTCCTCGACTTGAATGTTGACCTGCTTTGATAGTTTGAGGAAGTTCTCCTGGTTAATATCCTGAAGAGTGTTTTCCAGCTTGGATTCATTCTCTCCATCACATTCAGGTATACCTGTCAAATGTAGGTTAGGTCTTTTCACATAATCCCATATTTCTTGGAGGTTTCATTTATTTCTTTTCACTCTTTTGTCTCTAAACTTGCCTTCTCATTTTATTTCATTGAGTTGATCTTTAATCTCTGATATCCTTTCTTCTGCTTGGTCGATTCAGCTATTGAAACCTGTGTATGCTTCATAAAGTTCTCATGTTGTGTTTTTCAGCTCCATCAGGTCACTTATATTCTTCTCTAAGCTGTTTATTCTTGTTAGCATTTCATCTAGCCTTTTTTTAAGGTTCTTAGTTTCTTTGCATTGGGTTAGAACATGTTCTTTAGCTCAGAGAAGTTTGTTATTACCCACCTTCTGAAGCCTGTTTCTGTCAATTCATCTGACTCATTCTCCATCCAGCTTTGTTCCCTTGCTGGTTAGGAGTTGTGATCCCTTGGAGGAGGAGAGACGTTCTGGTTTTTGGTGTTTTCATCCTTTTTGCACTGGTTTCTTCCCATCTTTGTGGATTTATCTACCTGTGGTCTTTGAAGTTGGTGACTTTTAGATGAGGTCTCTGAGTGGACATCCTTTTTGTTGATGATGAAGTTACATCTTTCTGTTTTATAGTTTTCCTTCTAACATTCAGGCCCCTCTGCTGAAGGACTGCTGGAGATCCACTCCAGACCCTGCTTGCCTGGGGATCACCTGCAGTGGCTGCAGAACAGTAAGAGTTGCTGCTAGTTTCTTTTTCTGTTATCTTCATCTTAGAAGGATACCTGCCAGAGGTCAGCCGGAACTCTCCTTTCTGAGGTGTCTCTTTGGATATAAAGGGGTCAAGGAGCTGCTTGAGGAGATAGTCTGTCCCTTATAGGAACTCTGATGCTGAGCCATGAGCTCTGTTGTTCCATTCAGAGCTGCTGGGCAGGTCCATATAAGTTTTCTGCAGTGGAACTCATAACCACCTTTTTTTCCCAGGTGGTCTGTCCTGGGAAGGTGGGACTTTATTTATAAGTTCTTGATGTGCTGCTGCCTTTTTTTAGGGATGTCCTGACCGCAAGAAGGTAGCCCAGTCAGAGTCTGCTAGCAGAGCAATTGCTGAGCTGCTGTGGGCTCTGCCCAGCTGCTGTGTGAACTTCCTTGCATTTTTGTTTATAGAGGTATAGTTAGAACTGCCTCAATAATGATGGGCAGCCTCAGTAATGGCAGACTGCCTTTGTAATGATGGACTGCCTTGGTAATGGCAGATTGCTTTGGTAATGGCAGACTGCCTCATAATGGTGGACTGCCTTGGTAATGGCAGACTGCCTCAGTAATTGTGGACTCCCTTGGTAATGGCAGACTGCCTCAGTAATGGTGGACTGCCTTGGTAGTGATGGACTGCTTTGGTAATGGCACATGCCTTTCCCCCCACAGAGCTGGACCATCCTGTGTCCAGCTGCACTTGCTGTGAAACTCTCAGTCCAGAGTGTTGTAGATTGTTGGTCTTTGTGGGGGTGGGATCTGCTGTGCCAGATCATCTGGCTTCCTATTTCAGCCCCCTTTTTTTTAGTTGAATGGACGGCTCTGTCTCCTAGGCTTTTTAGGTGGCAGATGTAACGGCCACCCAGATTTGTGTGGGTTTTTGTGCAGAGACCTGCTGCACTGGCTGAAACAGCTGTGCTGGAAACTTGTGGTACTTTTCAGCCCGAGAATCTCCTGGTCTGTGGGCAGTAATAACTTGTTTGGAAATGTGGTGATCACTCAGCCTCTGCATTGTTCTCGCTGGGGACTGCACTCCAAAGCTGTTCCTATTTGGCCATTTTGGATCCCTCAGGAATTGCAGTTCTTGTGGCCCAGACTGCCTTTCAGGTTTACTTTGGACTACAGAGCACTTTAGCGCACAATGGTGGGCTAGCCAGAACTCAGGTTCTTACTGCTGAGATGGGTGACTTCCCTCTAGCTAGTCTAAATGCTCCCTCTCTTGGTACCCACTGAATTCTGTTCTATGTTGCTTTTTGCTGTGACTTATTAGTTGATATGGTTTGACTATGTCCCTAACCAAATATGATCCTCAACTTTCATGTGTGTTGAGAGGGACCTGGTGGGAGGTAATTAAATCATGGGGACAGGTCTTTCCTATGCTCTTCTTGTGATACTGAATAATTCTCTTGAGATCTGATTGTTCAATAAGGGGGAGTTTCCCTGCCTGAGCTCTCTTTTTGCCGATTGCCATCCATCTTAGACATGACTTGCTCCTCCTTGCCTTCCACCATGATTATGAGGTTTTTCCAAGCCACATGGAACTGTAAGTCCATTAAACCTTTTTCTTTTGTAAATTGCCCAGTTCAGGTATTTCTTTATCAGCAGTGTGAAAATGGACTAAAACAGTAAATTGATACCAGTAGAGTGGGGCACTGCTGAAAAGATACCCCAAAATATGGAAAAGACTTTGGGACTGGGTAACAGGCAGAGGTTAGAACAGTTTGGAAGCCTCAGAAGAAGACAAGAAACTGTGGGAAAGTTTGGAACTTGCTAGAGACTTGTTGAAGGGCTTTGACAAAAATGCTGATAATGATATGAACAATAAGGTCCAGGCTGAGGTGGTCTCAAATGGAGATGAGGAACCTGTTGGGAACTGGACCAAAGATGACTCTTGTTATGTTTTAGCAAAGAGACTGGTGGCATTTTGCCTTTGTCCTAGAGATTTGTGGAACTTTGAAGTTGAGACAGATGATTTAATGTATCTAGCAGAATTAATTTATAAGCAACAAAGCATTCAAGAGGTGACTTGAATAATGGGGTCAGTTCTTTCTCATCCTGTTTTCATGATAGTGAATAAGACTCATGAGATCTGATGGTTCCATAATGGGTGGTTTCCCTGAATGAGCTCTCTCTTTGCCTGTTGCCATCCATGTAAGACATGACTTACTCCTCCTTGCCTTCCAACATGGTGATGAGGCTTCCCCAGCCACATCGAACTGTAAGTCCATTAAACCTTTGTCTTTTGTAAATTGCCCAGTCTTTATCAGCAGCATGAAATGGGACAAATATATATACAAAGTCTCATCATCACTGCATTCTATCTCCCGCAAGAACACAGATTTTTCCTCCATGCCATATGATCATTGACAGGAAGATGGTAGAGGGGTGGTATCAGCAATTCAAAAGTATCTTTTCTACCTTTTCCATTGCTTGCTTTTTTGCTATTATGTTAAAACCACGTATGGTGATCACTTGCTTGATTTTTGTTTTTTTGTGAAAATGCTTTCTTATGTGGACAGTTGTTCAATTTCATGTCCCTTTGTGGTGGGGATGATTGCCAGAGAGTTTTATTTGGTTATCTTGCTCTGTCTTTTTTCCTATGCTTCACATATTTTAAGAGTCTATTATTAGGCACATAAATTCTTATAATCATCATGTCTTCTTGCTGTATTGAAACTTTTATTAATATATAATGGCATTTTTCTTTTGTGGATTTTTTTGAATTAAATTCCATTTTTTTCTGATGTTAAAAATTTTAAATGGCAACCAAAAGAGACCACAGAATGTTAGTGTTCTTTTTTTCTCTCTCTCTTTCTTTTTGTCTTGTGTTAGAGTCTCACTCTGTTGACTGGGCTAGAGTGCAGTGGCATGAACACAGATAACAGCAGCCTCAACTTTCTAAGCCTAAGCAATCCTTCCACATCTGCCTTCCTAGTAGCTGCGACTATAGGTGTGCACCAACACACCCAGCTAAATTATTTTTTAAATTTTTTGTGGAGACAGAGTTTTGCCATGTTGCCTAGGCTGGTCTTGAACTTGGGCTCAAATGATCCATCTACCTTGGCCTCCTAAAGTGCTGCACAGGTATCAGCCACTCTGCTCAGTAAATTTTCTGTCTTTAAAATGTCAACCTATTTGTATCTTTGAATGTGGAGTGTGTATCTCAGACAGCCTATCATTAGATCACGTATTTTAATCCATTCTGCCAATCTCTTTCTTTTTATTAGAGAGTTTAATTCATTTACATTTTGAGTAATTACTAATAAGCAGATACTTACTTTGGTCATTTTGATCTTTTTTGTCTGTATGCATTTTAACTGTTTTTTGTTTGTTTGTTTTTTTTGTTTGTTTGTTTGTTTGCCTCATTACCTGAATTTGTGTCTTCTTTTGTGTTTAATTGATTTTTGTAAATAGTGAAACCATATTTAGATTTCTTTCTCATTTACATTCATGTTATCTTTAACTATTTTGTTTATAGTCATCATGGGAATTACATTTAACATTTAACATCAGTGTTATAACATTTTTATTTTAATTTATACCAGTTAACTTTAATAAAACAAACAACTCTGCTGCTTTAACAGCTCTATCCCCACTCTTTCAGATTTGATGTAACAAAATCATATATTTTCACTTTGTGTGTTTAAGAAACATAAATTGATAATTTTTGGGGATGGAGTTTCATTCTTGTTGCCCAGGCTGGAGTGCAATGCCACAATCTCAGCTCACTACAACCTCTGCCTCCCAGGTTCAAGTGATTCTCCTGCCTCAGCCTCCCAAGTAGCTGGGATTACAGGCATGTGCCACCACAGCCAGCTAATTTTTGTATTTTTACTAGAGATGAGGTTTCTCTTTGTTGGCCAGGCTGATCTCAAACTCCAGACCTCAGATGATCTACCTGCCTCAGCCTCCCAATGATTGGGATTATAGGTGTGAGGCACCATGCCTGGCCCAAACTGATAATTGTTTAATGCATTAGTCTATTAAACTATGTAAAAAATGTGGAGTGAAAAACAAATGTTACAATAACACTAGCTTTTATACTAATTTTTTAAAAAACATTAAATCATGTAGGAAACAAAAAGTGAAGTTACACACCATTTTTACAATAGTACCAACTTTCCTAATTTACCTTGTGTTTACCTTTACTAAGATCTTTATTTTTTATATGCTGTATTAGTCCATTTTCACACTGCTATAAAGAACTTCTTGAGACTGGGTAATTTATAAGGAAAAGAGGCTTAATAGACTCACAGTTCTCCATGATTGGGGAGGTATCAGAAAACTTACAATAATGGTGGAAGGCAAAGTGGATGCAAGGCATGTCTTACATGGTGGCAGGAGAGAAAGAGAACAGAGGGGGAAGCACAATACTTTAAAACTATCAGCTCTTGTAAGAACTCACTCACTATCAAGAGAGCAGCATGGGGAAAATCCACACCCATAATCCCATCACCTCCCACCAGGCCCCTCCCCTGCCATGGAGGATTACAATTTGAGATGAAATTTGCATGGGAACACAGAATCAAACTATGTTGTAGGCCTTCAGTGTCCTTTCATTTCAGCTTGCAGAACTCACCTTTATATATTTTACAGAGCTGGTTCAGTGATAATGAAATTGCTTGGCTTTTATCTGGGAACTTTTAAATTTTTTTCCTCACTTTTAAATGGTAGATTTGTAAAATATTAGATGCTTAGGTGATGGTATTTTTTTTTTTTTTTTGAATGTATCACCCTACTAACTTTTGATGAGAAACTTGCAAATAATTTTGTTGAGAATCCCTTGTATGTGGCACATTACTCCTCTGGTGCTACTTTCTGAATTCTCTCTTTGCCTTTGACTTTTGACAGTTTGATTGTAATTTGTCTCAGTGTGTGTCTCTTTGAGGCTATCTTCTTGGATTCGTTGAGCTTCATAGATGTTTATATTCATGTTATTCATCAAATTTGGGAAGTTTTCAACCACTCTTCAATAATGTTTTCTGCCCTGTTCCCTGTCTTTTTTCCTTCTTGAAAATGATGCATATATTCATCTGTTTGATGGTGTCCCACAGAACCCTTGGATTATGTTGACATTTCTTCAATTATTTTTTTATTTCTGTGCCTCAGACATAATTATTTTTATTTGTAAAATCTGTAGCTTCTGTTATCTTCAAAATTGCTGACTTTTTCTTCTGCCTGCTTAAATCTGCCTTTTAATTTCTCTGGTGAATTTTTTATTTCAGGTAGTATGCATTTCAGTTTCATAATTTTATTTTAGCTTTTTAAGTTTTCTGTATTTTTATTAATATTTCTATTTTGTTCATACATAATTTCCTTGACTTTCATTATATCTTCCTTTAGATCTTTGAGCATCTTTAAGACAGTTGTTTTAAAGTCTTTGTCTAGTAGATATGCCATCTGGTCTTTTTATATTGATATTTTCTGTTGTTTTTCTTTCTTTTGAATGGGCCACACTTCCCTGTTTCATCATTTGTCATATAATTTTTTGTTGAAAAATGAACATCTCAATCTAATAATGAGGCAGAAGAGAATCTGTCTGAAAATCAGATTCTCTTCCTCAGGGTTTGCTGTCTTTGTTGTTACTGTTTTAATTGTTATAGGCTATTTTTTGTGCCCAGAATTAGCATAAGGTGTCAGCTTAAGGTCTTATTTAGTCTTTTCTGAGCCTGCACATTTACCTGGCATGCATAGTGACTTTCTATACCCTCCCATATATGCAGTTGCTGTTGAATTTGAATGTCCTAGTCTTTAATGCTTGACTCTCAGGAGTGGGAAAATAAAAATAAATATAAAGTTGGTGGCAAGGCACTGGCTGTTTGCATCCCTTGGAAGTCACTTTGGTCAGAGGAGGAGGAGCTTGCAACACTGGAGGGATGTGCAACAGTTGCTGCTGTCTCTTTGTCTCTATTTCTGTGATGATAAATAGACACAGATTTCTTAATATTTGGAAGACAGGATCCTTCTTGCCTATCCTGGCTCCTGAAAGCTGTGTGCAAGCTGCTCCATGAACATCCTGCCAGCGTGCTGAGAAGTCAGGGGATGAGTAACTGCTACTCTGTTAAGAGCCGAAATGAACCAAAATTAACCAGTGTATGGTTCAACCTTCCCTGGAAGTAGCAAGCCCTTAGTAGACTCCAAAACAATTACATCAGACAGATTCTTTCAGTGAAATTATTGTCTAGTTGAGGAGAAAGGTTTCTGGTGCTTCTTACCTTACCATCTTCCCATCATCATCTGTCTCTATTTTGTGTGTGTGTGAATGAATGAACAAATAACTGAGCACTTGGTATGTTTCAGACACTCACTATGCAATCCAGTGTTAATAAATAGAAGAGAAAATAGAGAGACAATGTTCTTGCTCTCATGAAATTTCACTTCCCTAGGAAGAGAAATATGTATAAAAAAGCCACAAAACTAATTACTTGTAATTCTACAAAGGAGTACAGGGTTTTGGAAAGCATACCAGCGGACATACATAGTGAGTGGTGAGAGAGGAAAGTTCCCGGAAGTATCTTGTAATGTCAACCAGTTAAAGAGGGTCAGTGAAAACTTCTAGTTAGAGGGAACAGCATCTGGAAAAGCCCTAATGTCAGAAGAAGCTTGGTGAGTTTAAGAGGTGAATAAACACTCACAGAGTTGTGTTAAAGGTGGATGAAATTCAGGATGAAAAAATGTTTTATACAAACTATAAAGTGGTTTATACCAACTGTAAAATGGTTTTTCTAGGAAATGTTTTCTGTTTCTCCAATTCTCTGACACCTGCTATTTTACCATTCCCTGCTTGAGACTAGATTCCCTGCTGTCTTAAAATCTGTCACTTCATATGAAGTTTTGCAATCCTAGCTATAGCTATGCTATGAAAGACTCAATGTCACTGTGAGATAGTGTGGTTATTGACTCTGAATAGGAGTGGTCATTTGATTAGGCACACAATTAGCTAGGAGACTATGATTTTTTAATATCCTAATTATTTTCTATATTGAATTGGTTAGAAATCTAATTGGTTTACTAAAATGATACAAATATATAGAAGTAAATAAGTTCTAAAAAATTATCAAATAAAAAACTTTTCTTATGCTATCATACAATATAGTATCATAGAATGAGAGTCCTACAAATATCTTAAGATATGACCCACTTGAATATGTTCTTCAGCAGTATCTTAGGGAACTACACAGAGGAAGGGAGAAGCTGGGTTTAGGGCAGGGCTCTGTGCTCCACTAACCTACTCTACCAGCAGAGTGTTAATCATCTTGGGTTTCTGCATTTAAGTTCTACACGATGTCAACATCATCAAAAAATATGTTTTTTTCTTTCACAAAAATTTTAAAAAGACTCATCTAATTTTTAGCTACTCAATTTACTCAATGGTTTGCTAGAGACAGCTCTTACCCACTGATGGAAACAAAATGAGCTTATTTCTTCTCTGTTCCATGTTTGGTGACATCATGTTAGTTATTTGAAGTTAGCAAATGCGACAAACAGGGTTTTGTTTTGTTTTTTCTTGAGAGCCAGTTCATCAACCTATAGTTACAAATGAATGTAAAGTAATGGTTCCATACCATAACTGGCTAAAGGCATAAGTAGGATAAGATCCCAGATCTTCTGACCCTGATTCCAGGGCTATTTCTGAGATATCCAATATCACAGGAAGGTGAAGAAATTTGCATATGTTGCATGCCTGCATGTACCAAAGTCACTCATGTAGGTTAGGTGGTTTTATTTTTACAAAGACTGTGAAAAGTTTGAGTTCTGTCTTTATTTTTCAGGTATACACTCTAGTCAGAAATGGTATTTTTTTTGGTCCCAAAACATTTATTTATTGAGTGGCAGGGCCACAGTTCTCAGATACATAGAGCCAGCTTTTTCCCTTCTACCATACTGACATCTATTTTGTGACCTTAAATGTTACTTTGTTGAACATAAATTTCTTTACTGATATACTTAGAAAAAGGTAATCCTTAGCTACCACCTAGGAATTCTAAAACCCAAGTGAAACATTGTGTGTGTGAATGCATTTTATAAATTACAAAGTGCTATTAAAATTACATTAGTCTATTACTCATATAAAATATTAAATCATGACACCACTCTGCTTCAATTTCATATTCATTAATAGCAATGAGAAGCGGTTTAGCATAGCAATTAAGGACACAGACTTTGTCATCAGACAGGTTTGAGTTGGATTCCATCTTTCTCTCTTATCCACTATTCCACTATGTGATATGGGGAGGCTGTGTAACCTCTCTGTACCTCAGTTTCCTCATTTATAAAATGGAGATAATTCTAACACCTAACTCATAGAATTTTTGTAAAGATTAAATAATACACAAAAAGCATTTAACATGGTGCCAGGTGAAGCATTAGCTCTTCAGAAAATTAATTGGAATTAGGATCATTATCTTATTCACTGCCCTCACTTAACCAGCCTGATAAGAAAATTGTCTCAGCTCCCTATTTCTCACAGACATTGGTTAGATGACTATTCTTTTTTTAAAACTCACCTTAAGAGTGATTTGTTTACAAAGCCCTTGACAGTACTTCTCTTTCAATCCATATTTGTATTTTTTTTTTCTGACTTTCCTTCTTCTCTCCTCTTCTCTAAGCCGTCTGTCCCAGAACTGTGTATATCTAGCTTTGTCCCTCGTGGGTTAAGCACGCTTTTCTTTTGCTGCCTCCTTTTTCTTTTCCCTCTGCCCTTTCCTTCTTCTCTTCCTTGAGAGTTTGTTGCTTGACCTCACACCCATTTAACAAATAATTATGACTTAATGATTCACAGTACTTGAAATTTTATATGGTAAAAAAACCTGTCTTTCAGCTTAAGTTATGAAAACATTTCTCTTAAATTTTGAAAGATTCAGATTTAAAAGAGAATGTTAAAGTGGCATGTAATTTATACTTGATTTCCCACCCCCTTTTGTTTTTTCTTTCTTTATTTTTTCTGCCTTTTCTCTAGAAGTAGTTGGCTTTATTATCCTTCGATTTTTGTGTGTGTGAGATAAAGAGAGATACTGTAATTAAAGCAGCTAGTACACAGTGAATACTTAGTAAATGGTGGCTGCCATGATTATATATAAATATTATGCTGATAAAGACAGCCTATGCCTGTTCTCCAGTCCTAACCACAAAACATGTCCATAACGGTAAAGTCTCCTGAAATAAATCTGAGTACCTCCGAATGTCTGTGGAAAATCTGATTTGAGGTAGTAAATGTATCTGTCTTAATAGATGAAGGATGTTATTACTTAAATGGCCAGTTTGTTGGTTCATAACATTTTAGGGTACTAGGATCATAGTCTGCTAAAATCGTAGGTGTCTCCATTAAGTAAATGCCAGTTACAATTTATTCATTTGCAAATACAGACTCCACAATGTGAATTTTAGATTTCGCTACTAATGTGTAATTCATTCTGGAATTTGTAAATGCTGTTCGTTTTAACTTCATGAAAATATGCATTAAAATGCAGCACAGGCCAAGACATTCTACTCATTTTTTCAACTAAGTATTTAGGCATCTTTTCTATTATCACCTTTTTATACATCCTGAAATCTTCGCCCACAATGCCTGAAAATCTTCAGAAATTACATTTCTATGATGAGATGGTTCACGATCCCTGTAGTTATACACAATAAAGAGTGCTTAGGGAAAAAGCCAGTTTAGTCAAAAATACAAAATTTATGAAACATAAACAAAAGGTCAAATCTATAGGAGGGTCACTGTATTGGTGAGATTTATTTCAGTTGAACTTTAAATATGTGATATTCAAGGCTATACTAATCAATATAGCAGTTTAAATATTTTCTGTCTTCTGAAACTTAGTCTATAAAGACTAAACCTGAGAATAAAATTTAGATGTGAGCTACATTGATTAGTAAGCACTTTAGGTATTTAGGGAGAACATAAAACAAATAAAAAATTTAAGATTAAGATTTATGAATCAAAATTAACTATAATATAGACATTGCATTGTATTAAACTGTCTAATCCACTAGTATTATAATTATGAATACCATCATTTTGGGTACAGTTTTCTGGTCTTCTCTCCATCCCTTATTCCATCATCTAACAATTATTATAGTATCTACTCCAGCCTAGGGAGTATGTTAGGCATTGGTGAACACAGATGTACAGAATAGACATGGTGCATTGTTTATAAGAGCTGACAGTCAAGCTGAACATTCAGATAGCTAAGTGATAACAATAAATAATGGCAAGGAATATGAAAGGAAAATCATAAGATTTTTGTAGAAAATATAACGGAAGACTTAACAGAAGGATTGGGTAAAGATGGAAGAGAATTCTTGTGGAAGAGGGGACCTGTCAGCTATTTCCTTCAGCAGTTATATAGGAGGCATAGGATGCATTCCATTCAGTGCCTTATACATATTAGTAAGATTATGAATACTTTTCAGTTGCATTACTTTTTTCCCTAGGTTCATTGAGATATGGTTAACAAACATAGTAGATATTTAAGTGTACAGTGTAATCATTTGATGTATGTGTATGTTGAGAAATAATCACCATAGTTAATCTAATTAACATAGCCACTACCTCACATAGTTAACATTTTTTTTCCGTGTGTGTGGTGAGTACACTTGAAACCTTTCTTAGCAAATTCTAAGGATACAATGCATTATTACTAACTATAGTTACCATGTTGTCCATTAAGTCATCTTGTAAGTGAATATTTGCACTCTTTCACCAATCTCTCTCCTTTACCCTAGCTACCACCCCCTTGTGACCACCATTCTACTCTCTGTTACTTTGAGTCTGAATTGTTTTTTAGATTCCACATGTAAGTAGAATCATGCAGTATTTGTCTTTCTGTGTCTGGCTTATTTCACTTAACAAAGTATCCTTCAGATTTACCCATGTTGTCACAAATTGTAGCAGAATTTACTTTGTTTTTAAGGCTGAATAGTATTATACTGTGTGTATCAATCATATTTTCTTTAATCACTTATCAGTTGATGGATGCTTAAGTCATTTTCATGTTGTGGCTATTATGAATAATGCTGCAGAGAACATGGGAGGGCAAACATTTCTTGAAGATGGTGATTTTTACCTTTGGCTATATACACAGAAGTGAGTTTGTTGGATCATATGATAATTCTGTTTATATATTTTTTAAGAATCCCCATGCTGTTTTTAATGATTGTAATAATTTTGTTTCCCATCAACAATATGCAAGGGTTCCCTTTTCTTTTTTCTTTTGTCTTTTTGATTGTAGCCATACTAACTGATGTGAGATAATACCTCACTGTGGTTTTGGTTTGCATATCTCTGATGATTAATGACATTGAGCACCTTTTCATATACCTGTTGGCCATTTGTATGTCTTCTTTGGGAAAATATTTATTTATGTCTTTGCCCATTTCTATTCAGATTATTTTTTTTTCTTATCAAGTTTTACGAGTTGTTAAATATTTTGGATATTAACCCCTTATCAAGTATATGGTTTACTAGCCAGAGCAATTAAGGAAGAAAAAAAAATCATCCATATCAGAAAAGAAGTAAAATTGTCTCTGTCTGTAGAGTATATTAATTTATACATAGAAAACCCTAACGACTTCACCCAAAAAAAAACTGCTAGAACTAATAAATGAATTTGGTAAAGTTGCAGGATACAAAATCAATATACAAAAGCCAGATGAGTTTCTATACACTAATAACAAACTATCCAAAAAAGGAATCAGGAAAACATTTCCCTTTACAGTAGCATCAAAAATATGAATAGAAATAAATTGAATTGAGGAAGTGCAAGATCTATACACTAGAAACTATAAAACATTGATGAAAGAAATTGAAGAAGACATAATTAAATGGAAAATAGCCTATGTTTATAAATTAGAATAATTAATATTGTCAGAATGTCCATACTATCCAGAGTGATTTACAGATTAAATTCAATTTCTACCAGAATTTTTATGATATTTTTTACAGGAATAGAAAAACATAAAAAGAACAGGAATCACAAAAGACCTCAAATACTGAAAACAATCTTAGCAAGCAGAACGAAGTTGGAGGCAGCACACTTCCTGATTTCAAATTATATTACAAAGATATTGTAATCAAAACAGTTTGGTACTTGCATAAACACAGACACATAAACAACACAGAACAGAATAGTGAGCTAAGAAATAACATGTGCACAATGTATGGTCAACTATTTTGACAAGGAGGCCAAGATTACACAATGGAGAAAGGATTGCCTCTTCATTAAATGGCATTGGAAAGTTCACACTTTATCCTGTGAGAAATAACTTTCTAACTATTTAGCTTAAGAGCGAAACCAACGCTGTTTAAAGATTGAAGAGTGCATTGTCAAAGGACTGAATGAGGGAAGGTAGAGACAGTAAATGATTGTCCAACCAAGACGATTGATAATAGAGGCCTGAATTCAATTAAAGAGAGAATCCACTGAAGAATTATTACTGAAAATTATTTTCTTACTGAAGAAGTAAACTATAAGACATAGGTTTGCTATAAAAAGTTACAGCAATGAACTTGACCTGTAAATATACCCTCTAAGTCATAAGAATTTATTGTGATAATTAAGTCACTGGAAAAATGGCAAAAATAAGGGTAGAATTCGGTTGGCTTTTCATGTAAATACTTGCCACCAAAGCATACCCGTTCTGAATCTATTTAAATATCAACTAATGGGGTGGCTCACAAAATAGATAATTTAATAATATCTGCTAATATTTGAACATTTGCTATGTAAGAGCACAGTAAGCATTTGATGCATGTTAGCTGTTATGTATGTAAGAGCTACTTTTACTGAGATTATTTTGTTAAGGCCTTGCACAGCAATAGGAGATGGCTGCTGTCCTACTTGACAGAGGAGGACTCAAGGATAAGAGAGTTTAATAACAGGATCTTCTCCTGAAAAAGGAAGACAATAATCCAGACTACCAAATTCCACACCAGAGCCAAGAAATTCTAACTTCTATAAATCACAAATATGATGGCAATTTCAAAAGTTTTCCCTTACACAGTATACCATAACTGAATGTGAAGAATACCTTCAATTTAATGGTGTTAAAACTAAAAGGCCATGGTTTCCAAATTATACAAAGTATTCACACAATGTGTTGAAATGCAGTTAACTTCAAAAGTCTTTCCTCAATTATAGTTTTTCAGTGTGGAAATGTTCTATAGTTTGATTTTGCTCTTAAAAAGCAGAAATTGTACTGATGCTAATCATGTCACTACAAACTGAAGTTTGACTTCACCTTTTACATTGAGCTCCAGTATTCCTGTGGCTCTTCTAATAATAGAATTTTTAAGTGTTTCTTTGGGATAAAATATTGATGTATGTTACGATCTTAGTGAGAGGATGAAATGAAGTGTCTTAGTACCCGTGGTCTCTTATAAATATGACAAATTGCATGGATAAAGAATTGACCCATTTATCTAACTGTAAACCCTTACTAATTAATTATTATACATTCTATGTCTGAGAATTTAAAGATATTACAGTAGTTATGCATGAGCTAGTCTCTTTCCATGGAGTTCTCACAGAATGTCTTTCATTAAGTTCAGTGAACAGACTTAGAAAGCTGATTCTATCAACTCAGCAAGAGAGGTTCTCTCTCTCAATGATGGACTCAGGCATTAACCAACTTCATGAGATTGATGTCTAAATTAGAAATGTCATTTTTAAATTTTTCATGAGAAATAGTACTACATGCATAGGAATAGCTACATCTTCTCTCCTCCAAGAAGATCTGCACGACAAGAAGGAACATAATGAAAAGGATAATCAATGCATTTAAACTCAGAACAAGAAGAGTTAGAGAAAAAGGATTCCTTCATGGCAGCAGGTTAAGTCAGCCCAGCGGGTATAATTTTGTCACTGGTACTAGAGACAGTGAAAGTCCTCCCCGCAAAGTTGTAAGTGCCTTGAGGGTAAGGACCCTGTTTTGATTCTATCGTATCTCTAATCCCTGGAATGAACTCTTCCTACTTTTTTATGGCTCTAATTTCTTCTATGCTTCCATGGATGACTTATTTATTTATTTTTTAGATGAAGTCTCACTCTATCACCCAAGCTGGATGGCATGCAGTGGTATGATCTTAGCTCACTGCCACCTCCACCTCTCTGGTTCAAGTGATTCTCCTGCCTCAGCTTCCTGAGTAGCTGGGATTACAGGCACACGTCACCTTGACTGGCTCATTTTTGTATTTTTAGTAGAAACAGAGTTTCACCCTGTTGGCTAGGCTGATCTCGAATTCCTGACCTCAGGTGATTGGTCTGCCTCAGCCTCCCAAAGTGCCGGGATTACAGGCATGAGTCACCATGCCTGGCCTCATGGATGACTACTTGGGTGCCATCTTCTTTCATTAGCTGTACAGCATAGCTGAGTTGGAGTCTAATATGCTCATCAAGTAGCCAGCCTGTCTCTTCATTCTTTTATATTTCTGTTTTTGTCCATTTCTTTCTGCTTTTTGGTGAGGAGAAGCAGGGCATGCCACTGAGGCCCCTAAGTGCATTTTACATGAAATATATTCCTTTGCATCTATTGTATCAGCACTCCATCCTAAGATATGATATAATGCAGCTAAGCCAGATGGGCCCAGTCTGTTGCTTCTAACAGTTTCAACTAATTACGAGAGATGAGGCTCAGGATGTTAAAACTGTGTTGAAGTTGATCAAAAAGGAAGCCTTGGGGAAAATTCCTTACCATTAAACCCTACAATCCACTGAAGATATAGGAATGTTTTTCTTCAGTTCATTACAGCAGATATTTAATGAGCACTTGATCTGTTAATTGCAAGGGTAAAGGCAAGTGAGACCTGTTTTGCCTGCCTTTAACTTGGAATGATAACGTTCTATTTTTGGACTCCTGTCTTAATTTTTTTTAATAGCCTTATCTATTTACATTTAGTTTTTATTAGCTTACTACTTAGGAATCCTAAAAAGGACTTCTTCGTTGCTTAAGGAGAAGTAAGGAGAGATGTAGGTAACCAAATAATGCATCTTGAAACATAAATTGTATTTTAGGAAGTGAAGCCCCAGCAGAAATTTCTCCAAGTGAGTGAAGTAAATGATGCAATAAATGAATCATCTCCTAGAATCACAGTCTTTGCCCTAGGAGGCAGCTAGGTATCAGAAAATGGCATTCTTTTGTCCAGCTCTCCTCTATTACCTATCTGTGTGATTTTGACCATATCATTTCTTTTCAGTTTTCAGTTGTCTCATATAGGTAATGAAAAGGTTGGGGTTGATGACATATGACTTCCTTCTACATCAGAATATGCTACAGCTAACCAACTGAGAGCTTTAAAATTATATAAAGTTATTTTCTGTGCAATGTATTGCAGAAAGGATATCAGGAATTACTATCAATGTTCATTAGTAGTGAAATAATACTTATGAAATAAATATTATGTGCCAGACACTGCCAGTTGTGGGATCTGCCCAATTATGTCTTTTTCACATATCTGGTAAATACCTCCTAAAGATTAAATCATTTGATATGTATAATACTGAATTATTTGCCTTTGCAGCGTTTGATTTTTATGTGTATGTGTGCATGTGTGTATGTACAATTGTTGGGTTTTAAGGTTGGATTTTGAGGCTTGGCCTTTAGTATCAACCAGCACTCCTCATTCAAGAAGTTTACCATTAGTGTGGAATTCCTGCTCCCAACAGTTGTGTCTTATACCACTGAGCACTGATATGACTGTAAAAGTAAAGATGAGTGATGCTATGCATTTTTAAAGCACAGGTCTTATTTATTTCTGCCTATTACGGAGTGCCTATCATGCAGTCTAACCTCCTTTTATTGATCAATAAATTTTATTTTCAAATAAAAATGTGTATTTCAAGAGCTTACTTTCATAAGCTATAATGCAATGAGAAATTATGGACCAGAAAGAACTTTAAAAGAATTGGTCAGTGTTTTTCATTGAAAAGATACAGAATACATGAAGCCATCAATTCAGCTGTATCAGTATTTACTTCATGCACTTTAATTAATTTCCTTTAAAAAGTTATGTTTGCAATACGTTTCATTACTAATCACATTAAATTAATTATCAAATGTGTGAGTTCCTTCTGAATGTAATGACTTAGCTTGAGAATCCCTCATCGTGTACCATGTATATATTTGAATTTCCAAAACAGAAGATGACTTCAGCTTAGACACTGTGTCTGGCCAACAGAGATATTCTCAAAATGTTTGGGTCACTGTTTTGTCATTGGGCCAAACTTTCTAGTCCAGATTCCTTCCACAATAATGTCTCGTCAAAGTCAGTCAGATAATTTTGCCCTTGGCCATGGAAAAGTACCATTGGATTTACTCTGTTTCGAAGAGCCAAAGCAGAGTGAGTGTCATTTCCCATCAGGTATTACTTATGAAATAAACTCTCAGATGAAAGGCCAGCGTACCATTACTGTCCTAATCATCTGCCATTACTTTAAGTCTAACTCAACTGTTTTGGGCTTTCATAGAATAAATACCTTTTCTATCCTTTGCCTAAATATTGCCTCGTAATATTTCTAAAAAAATAAATTACCTTCTATGGGCAAGATGCTGAAGTCAGTCTCCAGTATTTTGTCATCTGTAATTCACATGATACTTTAATTTACGCAACGCCTTTTCTCAATTTCCTAATAATCCTACTCAGCCATTTTGGTAAGACAGAGGTGACCCTTTCTTTTTGCCTCCAGGGTTGTTATTGGACCAGTGTAAGGACCCCATTCACCTGGTCACAAAGATTTGTTCTGGGATGGATGGGCATGTGGCTCAAGCTGGAGAAGATCAATTTTCCCAGGGATAGAGAGCTTGTGACTTCCAGTAGGTGTCTTACCAGCCAGTGGAGAGAGTAAAACTGTGGGTGAAGCCAAGAGAAGCCTAGAGGCTTGATTATATTTCAACTATTACTCCCAGTCCTGCCTTCACATCCACTTCTTGCCTTTACAGTTTTTTGATTGAGTACATCTCTCCCCCAATGTCCTTTTATCCTTAGGCTAATTGGAATGAATTCTATCTGCTGTAACCAAAAGGGTCCTGATGAATGCCTCTTTTCAGGCTTCTGCTGTAGCTGCCCTGCGCCTCTGTATGACTTCACTGTATTACCTCAACCTACCCCACCCTCCACCCCAAGTCAGTAGCACAACAGACCACACTCCCTATATTCACAGCCTAGCTTGTATTTCAGGCCCTACAGGCTTTGCCTGACAACTGACTTGCTAATTTCTAACAAGAGTCGTTTTATATCTTACGAGACAACTTGGTTTCCTAGTACAATACGCTATTTTAGCAGTTCAGAAAGAGGAAATGAAATCTAAAAAGTCAAGATATAGAAAGTTGGGTTATATGCATATTCCTGTACTTGGAATTTTATCAAAAAACTGCATTTGATTACTTAAAAATATCCATTGTGCACTTCCTACAAGCTAGGCACGGTGTAAGGAATAGGATACAACCTAGGGAAAGAAGGCCAGGTCTCTGCCCTCATGGAGAATATTCACTGTCTTTCAGGAAAGACTGACATAAATCAGATAAAAATACAAATATGTATATACAACTAAAATAAGTGCTAGTCTATAGGCTTATGTAACACGGGACTGTTGGGTCTTAGGGTTCAGGGTGAAATGAATTCTAGAGGAAGTGATAGTGGAGGTTAAATTTGAAGGCCAGATAAGAGTTAACTGCATGAAAAAAGTGAGGTCAATTTCTAGAAAACAGTCAAGTCTTTTCAGAAGGTGAGAACAGCTTTCCTTCAAGCTCCTAAAGTGGACAGATACATGATTTATTTGAGGGATTAGAAGAATGAGGGAGTGGCAGCAGATGAGGCTCAGGAAATGTGCAGGGACCTGTCGGGGTTACTGCTGTTCTCTTCTAGGCAATAGTCAGCCATTTAAAGATTGGAGGTCATAGAGTGGCACAATCAGGTTTATGTTTTAAAAGATCCTGTAATGGATGGGTGCGGTGGTTCACACCTGTAATCCCAGCACTTTGGGAGGCCAAGGAGGGTGGATCACAAGGTCAGGAGTTCAAGACCGGCCTGGCCAACATGGTGAAACCCTGTCTCTATTAAAAATACAAAAATTAGGCAGGTGTGATGTATGTGCCTGTAATCACAGCTACTCTGTAGGCTGAGGCAGGAGAATCGCTTGAACCTGGGAGGCGGAGGTTGCAGTGAGCCAAGATCAGGCTACTGCACTCCAGCCTGGGTAACAAAGTGAGACTCCACCTAAAAAACAAAACAAAACAAAACAAAACAAAACAAAACAAAACAAAAAAACAAAAAACAAAAAACGGATCCTGTAACTTAGTAATTCTTAAGTCTGGCTCATATTAGAATTATCTGAGAGGATTAAAAAGTACTGTTGCCTGGTGGCCATGTGATTCTAATAGAATCCAAACCTCTGGGGTGGGACCCTGGCTCTAGTCATCTTAAAAGCTATACCAGATGATTCTAACATAATCTAGGCTTCAAAATCATAGATATAAATGATGTGGGAGATGAGGTTAATACTAGTACCTGTTGTAGAGTGGTCCAAGCTGACTTGACACAGTGTGATTCCAGGTTATTTTCTCCAAACCTAATATGTTCATGGATTGCACCAATAGAAGTATAGTTTCTGAATGAGAGAGGGAGTTCTTGCTCTCTTTGCATTAGACCCAGTATACCTGCAAAGTTTGTTTACTTCTCAGCACCTCACTCAAGGAGGAAATGAAGGAAACTGAAATATTCCCAGGAAAGAAGCCAACCAGGTGGCAAAGGCAACATAAACCACAATGGACAGGAATGGTCCAGTAGCTCCAGATATGTTTAATCTACAGTCAAAATATCTTTTGAAAAGGATGATGTAGGAATCTCAGTTTTCAAGTAAGTCAAAAGATGTTATTTATTCAATGGGTAGAAATGAGGGTCTATGATATACCCATCCTAGGCATTGGAGAAATGGCAGAAAATGAAGTAGACAAAAATCCTTGCCCTTGTGGAGTTTATGTTCAAGTAAAGAATGAAGTTTTTTGGTTCACATGATCTTTAAGATTATAATTTTTAACCAACTTCTGTGATTAGCTATCACAGAATGTGTTATAGGGAGACATATCTTAGTTGCAATTTTAGAACATTAAAAGTAGAAATCTGAGAAGCAAAGAGGTCACCACGTATGGAAGGATTTCAGCAGGAGCAGTCATTGTAGAGGGGATTCAGGAATCTAATGCTAAGGATAAAAACGGTGTGATAGGAAGGAGACTCAGGAGGAGTTCTTTGCAAAACTGAGAACCAAGTACAGTCCTATTGTATTATAGACTAGCAGTGCTTACATAGTTTGATCATTTTCTGTGTAACATGCATTTTGCTAAGTGCTTACCACACATTATATTGCCTCACATAATATTTGTAACACTCATTATATAGGTGAAAAGAATGAAACTGTCAAATCATAATTTTAAACAAGTTAAAAACATGACATGTAAATATGAAATGAAGATATATCAGACATTTTGTGTGACTTTTTTTTTTTTTTTTTGAGACGGAGTTTTGCTCTTGTTACCCAGGCTGGAGTGCAATGGCACGATCTCGGCTCACCGCAACCTCCGCCTCCTGGGTTCAGGCAATTCTCCTGCCTCAGCCTCCTGAGTAGCTGGAATTACAGGCATGTGCCACCATGCCCAGCTAATTTTTTGTATTTTTAGTAGAGATGGGGTTTCACCATGTTGACCAGGATGGTCTCGATCTCTTGACCTCGTTATCCACCCGCCTTGGCCTCCCAAAGTGCTGGGATTACAGGCTTGAGCCACCGTGCCGGGCTTGTGTGACTCTTTAATAGGGGAATTGGTGTGATGGTAAGACTGGTTCCAATAACATCTGAGTAGCTCCTTATTTATAGGTTTGTTAACACAGGGATGTTAGCAGAGATTGCTACCTTGGGTACAAGACTGGTAATATTCTGTAGGGCAATAAATTATCACATTTGAGGTCATTTTCTCTACTGAAAAGAAATTATTTGCATTTTTATTGGATAAAAGTCTCCAAGTTAACATGTACCTCTAATAAATGTGGAAACCTTTTTCAATAGCAAACTAAGTTCAACAAATGACACTCCCCTTAAATTCTTCTTGAGAGGACCTGTTAAGCAATTCCCACATGATACTGAAAAAATAAAAACATAACTACCTTTTGGCTTTCTTTTTCAAGTTTTGCACGATGTTTCTTAATATTAGAAGAATTAACTAAGTTTTCAGGATTTTCTAGCTAGCAGTAATAAAGCTGGGTCTCAGACTGAGGTCTCTCCAGATGTCCACACTGAAATGAGCCATATAGCAGGTCTTTGGGGAGGCACGGGCGCAGGGTCTCATGAATCATATCAGCATTGATTAGGGCTAAGTCCGAGCTTCAGTTCTTCTGTTTTTGTTTGTTTGTTTGTTTGTTTGTTTTTAACTGGTAACCAGAGCATTCAACATCAACTTCTTCGACTATTTAAAATTTCTTTTGTTTCCCCCAAAAGAAGCTGGGCACAAAATGTGAATAACAAGCAACAAGCAGTTCATCAGCCATTTGCTACCACTGGCTCTAAGACAAAGGCTGTGGAACCCCACGTGGAAATCTGATTCTTTAGAGTTTGTAGCAGCTATTTTCTCAAAAGATTTCTTCCTCAACTTGTGGGATTTTATTTTGCCATTGTTGTTAATTTAGGATGTTGCAGTTTCCAAACATGGATATTGCAATTGTTAATAGTCTTCTATTTATAGAGTGGTACTTTTGAGCTCTTAAGGTATAAACAGAAAGGCCTGTTCTCTAGAATGGCACTTAGTTCAGCCTAACATAACTGACTGCGGATTTGATCTCGCTGTTTTTCTTTTCCGTGAGTTAATCTCAAGGAAAGAATTTCAGTGTTAGGTTTAGGGAATAAATGGAAAGTAGCTGTGTGGCTGGCTTAATGTTCCAATAAGGCTTCAGGACAATTCTCCAAGTTTAAGGTGATAGGCCCCTATTACATAAAGTTAAAGCAGCAAAAAACCTAGCCACTCAAATACTTTACTCTAGAACTCACATTAGATGAGAGAGTACAATTTTGCTTTTAGGTTAGAGAAAAGGTTTGGCTTTTGCTCCATCAAAAATAAAGTAAACCGAAATGTATTTGTAGGCAGTAATAAATAGTTTACATAGATTATCTCACTGAAGCCTTACCAATTCTGCAGGTGGATTCTATTATTGTTCCCATTTCACAGATGCAGAAACAGACGGAGAGAGGTTAAGAAAGCTGATGAGGGTTTATAGCCAGTAAGATGCAGAGCTAAGATTAGACCCAGGCCATCTGATTATAAAGCTAGATGATATTGCCTTCCCAAATTATGCTGCAGTAGAGGAAGCACATAGGAAAAGAGAGCATGCCAGTTAGAAAGGCGATCATTAAAAAATCTGGAGACAACAGATGCTGGAGAGAATGTTGAGAAATAGGAACACTTTTACACTGTTGGTGGGAGTGTAAATTAGTTCAACCATTGTGGAAGACAGTGTGGAGATTCCTCAAGGACCTAGAAATAGAAATTCCATTTGACCCAGCAATCCTATTACTGGGTATATACCCAAAGGATTATAAATCGTTCTGTTATAAAGACACATGCACATGTATGTTCATTGTGGCACTGTTTACAATAGCAAAGACCTGGAACCAACCCAAATGCCCATCAGTGATACACTGGACAGGGAAAATGTGGCACATTACACCATGGAATATTACGCAGCCATAAAAAATGATGAGTTCGTGTCCTTTGTAGATACATGGATCAACCTGGAAACCATCATTCTCAGCAAACTGATACAAGAACAGAAAATCAAACATCACATGTTCTCATTCATAGGCGGGTGTTGAACACATGGACACAGGGAGGGGAGCATCACACGCTGGGGTCTGTTGGGGGATATGGGGCTAAGGGAGGGACAGCAGGGTGTGGGGAGGTTGGGGAGGGATAACACTGGGAGAAATGCCTGATGTAGGTGATGGAGGGATAGAGACAGCAAACCACCATTACGTGTCCGTATCTATGCAACAATACTGCAAGATCTGCTCATGTCCCCCAGAACTTAAAGTACAATAAAAAAAAAAGAGCACTAATCCCATTTCTAGCTTTAGCTCTGGTATTAACTGTCTTTAAAACCCTGGACAAGTCATCTCATCTGTCTGGTCCTCTACTTCCCTCTGTAAAATAAAGGGTAGAAACTAATTTGGATTGGATGATCTCTGGGGTGTCTTCCAACTCCAAAGATCTGATTCTGTAATTGCATCCTGACCTTAGATGTATACAAGCACCTCCCACGCACCCCCACCGCTGCTTCCCAAGCCGAAAAACTATTCCTGCTGAAAGTGTCCACTGTAATTTGATGCTAAGCTCAAGACCCCGCTGAACCTACAACATCCGCTCAAGAACATACAACACTTACAATCAGGCAAGCCAGTTCTTTTGAGTAAGTTGCTAATGGGGTGTGATTTTTGGAAGTAAAATGTTAATACCAAAAACAGAAAAAAGAAACAGTTCGAAACAAATGCTCCTCTCTTAAAATCACCGCTTTTCTGCAGTGTTACCTTGACAACTTAGCTCTTCCTCTTTACATACGGGGAGGGGGGAGGGTTCAGTGTAGAAGAGGGGTGTCCTCCTCCTGTTTTGAGATTTCCTCTTGTTGCATTGAAAGGGAAAATGTCAAAGGTAGAGCCCCAAATCCAGCAGAATGTATGTACGCAGGGCATCTTGAGGGAGTGTCATCCAGAAATAATCACAGGTGCACAGAATTAGGACACATTCTGATTCGAAGTACATTCTTTTTTCTATTTCTCATAACCATAACACACGTTGCAACAGCCTATAAAATGTTATATTTTTGGACCAGCACAGTTACAGAGCAGGGAGCAGCAAAAGTGCCTAAAAAATAATTGCATTATTTTTAGTTACTGCAGCCAGAGATATACATATCAGGGTGAGGTGACAACTCTTAAGAACTGTACCTGTCTGGAAATGCTAAAAATATTGCTCCCCCTCCAGCAACTCAAATTTTGAGCAAAGACTTAGGAAGCGGCAGGTAGGGAGATCAAATTAGAATTTACGTCTCTCAGCTGTAAGAAGCTTGTTATCAGGGCTGGCAAGAGCTCAGGGGGCTGACAGGGGTCAGCTGGGGACTCAGGTGTAAGGAGCAAGTGAAAAAGGGGCAGTGTTGAGCAGAAGAGAGGGCTCGTCTCCAGCATCTAGCACTACAGAGCAGAGGCTGTGTGGAGAATGGCTGCAAAATCGGACCCGGTGGTCGAAGCCCTTTCCTTCCTGGTTGTGAGTACGAGCCCGGCAGACACCATGAACGCTGTTGCAGGGGAGTGAGCCTGTGCTCGACACATGTGTTTCCCATTGGTAGCTGGAGACAGCCCAGTAGCTGTGAGTCGGTCTGACAAAGCCACGTTGAAGCACAGAGTACGGTTTCAAAGCAGTCCGAAAAAGGACGGGAATGCTGTTCAGGAAATTCTTCAGGCATGGGCAGGGACTTGGCTGCGGTGCTGCACTTGGAAAATCTGACGGGGGCAGCTTCTGAGCACAGGCCGGGCCTGCTCACGCCCAGCGGGCCGAGCGGCCGCCGCCGTCAGAGCTGCTCAGCACGCCCCGGGGTCGCCAGCGGCTTTCACCGGCCGGTGTGTGCACCGGACAGGAGAGGTAGGAGACTGTTCCGTTCTTGCCTCTGCACGCCTCTGTTCACTCTCTGCCTGCCTACTGTGTTTGCAGGCACTCCGGGTTTTTAATGTGTGTGTGTGCCTGTGTGTGTGTGTGTGTGTGTGTGTGTGTGTGAATTAGCAAGTCACAACTTGGTCATGTCAACAATGGGTATGGGGCTCTCATCTGTGCTTTTCCCCCTTGAAGGTCTGATTTTCAGCAGGGCAGAGAGACTTTTTCTAAGTTAGGATTTAGCTGGCAACATGATTGTGTAAGGAGAAGTGTGTGAATTCCTTACGTTGTCACCCTGCTCCAACCATCTGTAACTTTTCCTTTCTGCGTGGAGGGACCGTTCACTGGCAAGGAAGATAATTTTAGATGAAACTGTCTGTATACTTTGCTTCGCAAGAGTTTTAGGAGGGGGAGATTTTTCTTTTCTCTCTCTCTCTTTTTTTTTCTTTAGCAGAAAATGGCTCTGATTTTAGGAGGGAATCGGAGTTTGAAGTTACTATGTTGGATAACACTCTCAGACTGTCGAAACAGATACGTGTGTATGGGTTTCTAAAATCTTTTATAGGGAGTTTGACTGTCATTATCTGGGATTTGATTGTCAGTGATATATTTGCCTAGAAGTATGCTGGATCAACATTTGTAATTCTGTTTCTGTAATCATTTCCAATTTTCTCACTTGAAGTAATTTGCAGTTTTACTCTCAAAAAGTACTTCTGTATTTTAGGAAACATAGATTTAAAAAGTAACAGAAAATGGCAGTTTACTCAAAATTCTTCTTAAAGGACAGAGACATAATGGTGTGAATCTTATTTCATTGATCACTTGGTTTTATTTTACACCTTACTGAAAAAGAGAGCTTTTTATAAAAAATCAAAGTTTAAAAAATTTTCAGCACAACAGGGATCTCAGTTTTCCTCTTTAATTTTGGATCTTCCTTATCAACTCTATTGCAATATAGATTTTTTTCCTCTCCTAGGAAAGCTATCTCTTGTTTTCTGCACAGCATTTAGAAAACACACAGTACAATGTCATTGCCTTTGAGAGACTGGTTTGGACCCGGCAAAGCCGAGCTAAACCTTACAACTGCTTTACAATGACTAGCCCCGCAATCTGTGACAACATTGTTTTTTTCTGAAGGGGGCTTGGCCAGGAGTCTGGCTGGGGAGATGGATGAATGAATGGAATCTTGGATACGTCTTGAGTAGCTGAAGAGGGACTAGACCTCTTAGGGTGGATCCCTGTGACAACAAGTGTGCGTTTACTTGTGTCTTAAAACCTTTAAACAAGTAGCTAATAAAAGAGCATAAAGTTAATCCTGAAAAAAACATGGAGAGCCGCTGTTTCTCATTTCTTCCTCTGCACAGGACCCAGAATGAGTAGGCACATTTTCTGTCCTATTGGTAGAAGGTCAGGATTTTCAGCCAGCAATTTTCTTTCTTCCTCCACTGTGTTGTACTTGCAGAAGGGAACTCGGACATGACTGGCAGCAGGATATCTTTATTCTAAGAGATAGCTCATGAACATTGTCCTTATTAATTTCGTCTTTGTGTTAGGGTGGTATGAGGAGGGCTTGGGGACCACAGGACTTCAGGAAAGGAAGGGGGTGTAGAAGTCAGGATGGACTTTTTCTCTCTCTTTCTAAAGTGCCTAATAAGTGAGCAAAATGCCAAGACAGATTAGGAACTGGTATGAACCATAGCAAAGCCCATTGCCAATGAAAACGGGAGCCTTCCGTGAGCTTGAGTGTCATACCCCTCTAAATTTAGCGTGTCAAGCGTTGAGCAGAAGAAGAGTGAAATAGCAACTCCAGGTTGCAGGATTATAAAGAGCAGTGCCAGAAACTTGGTAGAAACTCTTTAATAGTTTCTCTCTTTTTTTGGAAGTAAAGTAGGGAAAAGTCAAGCTCTCTTGACATTTGCAGAGGAAAAAGTAAGCAGAAGAAAGGGGAAGGATACAGAGGAAGAAATCCAGGGCAGAGGTAGAGGCAGTGAAGGGAGAGAAGTGGCCACGCCACAAACTGGGCAGTGAGTGTGGAGGGAGGAACCCTTGGCACGGGAATGAAACACACGTATTAGAAACAGCCAAAGCCGCTAGGCACTGATTGTTGGACTGGAAATGTGCAGATACTCTGTGGCCTTGGGGAAGAGAATTGTTTTAGCCACTTCACCACAGGAGACAGCAGGGTCCGCCTGCCCTGCCTTCTGGAAGTAATCAGAAAGCACATTTTGTAAGAATGGCATTGCCTGAGGGTTCAGATTTCCTAGGCAAGGAGGGGGCAGGCTCTTAAGGCCTTATTTTTAACCCATATTTGTTCCTTGCAGAGACATTACTGCTGGGAGTGTTGAGTGAAGGGACCAGGTGGAGATGGTGAGTAATTCCAGGGAGCAAAGCTTGTTCAAGGCCCTGTGCATGGTCATTTTATTACTAACATAAACTTCAGAAAAAGAGAGAACAAAGTGTTACATATGCCTTATTCTGATGAAGACATCTCTTTAATTCTACTTTTTTATTTTAAAAAAATCTCCAAGGACACATACTACGTTGTTGGCTGTACATGTGTTGACTGTCCCAAATCCAAAAATCTGAACTCTGAAATGTTCCACAGTTTGAAACTTTTTGAACACTGACATGATGCTCAAAGGAAATATGTACTGGAACATTTCAGATTTTGGGTTTTCAGATTTGGAATACTCAGTGGTATGTATAATGCAAATATTCCAAAATCCAAAAAAGTCTGAAGTCAGAAACACTTCTGGTTTCCAGCATCTTGGATAGTTTCCTAAGCCATGTCTGAGGAACGTGCTGGTACCGGGGGGCAGAAATGGGGTTGAGAGAGGAGGAAAGGTAGAGGTTGAGAGAGGAGAAAGGTCAGAAATCGTAGGTCAGATCCTGGCCCCGTTCATCTTCAGATCTCATGTTTCCCATCTGTAAGATGACCTGATACCCCTGAATGTTTTTCTGTTTTCACAACCTATGATTTTTGTAATCCTGAGGTTCTTCCTTTTCATTAAGAACAACTCTTCATCTGTCTCCCTTAAGGCTGCATCTTTGAGTCATTCCACAGTTTCTCCATTTTTTCCTGGACTCTTTCTTTACTCTTCTCTGAACATATTTCCTTGAGCCTTCTCCCAACAAAAACTGTGGCTCCTTGAACTCGCCTTAGTCATCTGAACAATGCACATTCCGTGGTGAGGACTCCATACATTTGTGAACCCGAGAGGAAGAGGGTGATTGTAAGGAAAGGGAATAGTAAGAAAGAAAAAATGGAAGGTGGGATCATCTTGAGGTGGAAGAGAAATGGTTATATTGTGCACTGAGCTCAGGGTCTAAGTCAAACACAGACTGGGATCCTGGCTGTGAGGCCTTAGACAAGTTACATTGTCTCCAAATGTGTCCCAGTGTTCTAATCTCTAAAATGGACATGATAAAAGTATCTACCTCATGGAGCGTTGTGAGATTGTACAGATAATGCGCTTAGCATTGTCCTTTGCACACAATAAGCACTTAAATATGTCAGACATTTTAATACATGTGGTTCAGGTGAACTGAGATAGCCCCAGACAAATCAACAGAGTAAAATAGGCAGATCAAGGTAAAATGAAGAATTGAGACAACCGGCAAAGGAGAGGATGTTTTACTCTGAATTGTCTGGGTTGCTTTTCCTATGTTGCCCAAATTTCTCTAGAGATACCGCATTTCCCTTTGTTTCACTTTTGTTTGCCACACAGAAAGGTCTTCATTATTGTTTCCAATTCCTGTTGCAGAGTGTGAAGTGCCTCACATAAAGGAAACCATGTAAGCTGTAGCCTCTGACCTGCCTCTCAGACAGGTCTGTAGGACTCTGGAGAAACATGTCACCATGGTTCACTAAGTATATAAATCCTGTGAGATTGGTTTGCTCAGAAAGCTTTGCTGGTGGTTGTATTAATGGAGCCCAGGGTATGTAGGAGGATAGGGATGCAATCACTTTATTCTTCTTTTTCACTGATAAAGCAATGGCACCTATTAGAGGAAGCACAATTCCCTGATAAAAACTATATTGCCAGGGATTAGAAACTCCCTCCTTGTTCAGACCACTTTTCCTTGCAAGTGTGATAGGATCAGACTCTCTTGTGAGCACCTTGACTTCCAAATAAGATATTACGAATGCCTGGAAACCCTGCTGTTACTTGCTGGAGTTGACGTATTCGGCCACTGAAACTATTTTCATCGAGTTCAGAGTAAATAAATAACAGGGTAAACTCTCTCTAAATGAATCATTCAATCACATCTTGTACTAACCCTGATTGAGGTTGTGGTATCAGCGCTGTGTATTCAGTGAAAGAAGACTGCTCTAGGGTAACAGTGGGGAACAGAGCCACGCTGTGTTCCTTTCATTCCTGTTGTTACCTATAGTTGACTTCTCTCCTCTCTCTTGTTCTATAATCTTTCTAGCTCTTTCCTTCTGTTTCTTTATTGGGTTCCATTCACCCTTGCAAAATTCTTTTTGTTCCTTTTTCAGTGTGTGCTTACCAAAGTCCTTATCTGCTTCCCTCAGAGGTCAGGAATATTGGTGATAGGCCAGGGTCTGGACAGCATAATTTTTACCAAGTAATGAGAAAGATTAACTCCTAACATTGGCTGAGACCTTTTGTGTCCCCATCTCTCTCTCTCTCTCTTTGATGTTTCCAGGCTCCTGATCCAAAACGCAGGTCATAAACTGGCAACCCAAAGGTTTGGACTATAGGGACATTTTGCCTCACAAAGTATTGTTTTTTCTTTAATTAGTTACACATTCGAACATCTTAAGATACCTTATAAAAGTCTAGATGTCTAGATCTTCTAGAAAAAGCTGAAGATGGGCATCCCCGATCTGATTCCTTGGGCATAGTGGCTGGTGCGCTCTGGTCAGCTCCTGTTCTTTTGAGAGGGCATATCTACCTCGTTCATTAACCCCACCTTCTGACTTCTGTGTGTTTACATTAGTCCACTCTGTTGTTCTAAAGAGAGTTTCTCAACCGAAGCAAAGAAAGTAGACAGTGAATTTGAGTGACCATGTTTCCTGTTCCCGCAAGGGTGGTGCATATTCCAGATGCATAGGAGAGAAGTTAGGGCATCATTAAGTGTGGCTTCACTCTCTGGTCGAAAACTGTTGAGATGGTCTAAGTATCTGTTGGGCGGAGTTGCGGGAGGAAAATATGGTAGCCAAGAATGCAGGTCTCAAAGTAAGGCATCCCTTGGCATAACACCTCATCGGATTATAGCTAAGACCAAAAACTTCAAATGTGATAGATAGAAATCTGAACAGCCACCACCTTTGGGGATGGGAATTGATTAAGAAAAGGCACAAGAAAATTTTCTTGGGTGATAAAAATGTTCCCTGTCCTGTTTGAATATTGTTCCCAACGATGTTCAGATCTGTAAATCTCATTGGGCTATGTAGCTAATAGCTGTTTATTTCACTAGAAGTAAATTATACCTCAACAGATGTACATATACATATATATGCCTACATGAAAGCAGGCAAGGTGCTAAGAAAAATGCATGATCTTTAGCCATTTTTATTGTGCTTGTTTCTAGAAACGGATTTTTTTTTTTTAAAGATAAAATGACCAAAAGTAAAATGAGTGTTTCCTTTCAGACCACAGGTTTCATTGCAGGCATTTGAGAGCACAGGTAATAGCTAAAGATTTTTGCCAGACATAATTGTCAAGGGAGAATCTACTGGATCAATTCTAATTTTATGAAACTATTGAATCACTATAGAAGGATGTGCCTAATTTGTTGTAGCTGCTTTTCATGATGCTGTAAAAATTTATAGGCTTTAGAGACATATCAAAGATGGTTTATTACCTGGGACAAAATGACTGTACTTAAAGTAACTTGCACTCTGGCTGGAATACAGTAGCCACTCAATAAGTATTCAATAATGTGTCTTAAAATTAATATCCATATTGAGACCTTTGAGCTAAAACAATCACAAAAATATTGTTTTCATTAGTAATCACATTGTTATAACCAATGGTTCACATATATCTACAAGCATTTAATATAAGAATTAAGAGAACAGATTTTCCAGCCAAACACTCTGGGTTCAAATGCTTGCTATGCCTTTAACAAGCAAAGTGATTTGGAGTAGATTGCTTAACCACTCTTTCTTATTGGCTCAACTGTAAAATAGAAATGATTGTGAGACGGGTACTAATTATATGTCTGTGATGGTTAAATACAGGTAGAACCATGTCTAGCACATAGTGCCATTATACAAGTGTTTGTCATTTATGTGTGCTTTCTTTATGTCAAAAAAGTGATCTTCTTTTGCAATTTGTCTTTAAATATTGCTCAGAATCTGTGTGTAGATGGTTGGTGAAAGGAAGGTGAACTAGGAATTCAACCAGAAAAGACAGAAACCTGAAATTTATGAGAAACATACTGGTTTTCAGTTTAGCTGACTTTGGTTTTGTTACTGCCTTACTCTGTGACCATGATTAGGTCATTTTGCCTCCCTGAACTTTGTTTTCTCATCTGTTAAATAAGGATTTGGATTTTTTTTTTTTTTTTTTTGAGGCAGAGTTTCACTCTTGTTACCCAGGCTGGAGTGCAATGGCACGATCTGGGCTCACCGCAACCTCCGCCTCCTGGGTTCAGGTAATTCTCCTGCCTCAGCCTCCTGAGTAGCTGGGATTATAGGCACTCGCCACTATGCCCAGCTAATTTTTTGTATTTTTAGTAGAGACGGGGTTTCACCATGTTGACCAGGATAGTCTCGAACTCTTGACCTCGTGATCCACCCGCCTCGGCCTCCCAAAGTGCTGGGATTACAGGCTTGAGCCACCACGCCCAGCCTAGGATTTGGATTTTGTATTGTCCATGTTCCCTTGTGTGTCACTGTCTGATCTCAAGTGTTTGAGTTGTGTTCATTACTATTTTATTACACAGCTTGGCCCCAAAGTCACAGAAGAGCTGTAGTAGCTTGACTCCTGTTGTCATTATCCGGTTCTGGTGGGAATCCTCCATGGGGAATCAGAAAGCACCAGCCTTGTACAACACAAAGTAGCTGGTTAGTTGAGAGGATCTCCCACTCCTATGAAGAAAGCTAACCGTAGAAGTAGCCACAATGGGGTAGATACAGCATCCTCTGCATGTAAAAATGGTTCCATTAAATCTGGGATCGGATATTTGAAATTGTTTTTCCTTCACAAGGGCATTCAGTTAACATATTCTTTTCTGGTCCTTAACGCAACATCACGGACCAGGCTAGTTTCATATAGAGCCAAATCTTCAACAATTCTTGCAATGCCTTCAAGTCTTTGCCCAATTATAGCCTGCTCCATGAGGTCAACTTTTCCCATGCTTTTAAAAATTGAGCCTGCTGTATTCCCCAGCCCCTGGTACTGCTGGTCTATTTTCTTTTCTTTTCTTTTTGGAGGTGGGACTTTTCCTCATAGCATTCATCTCCTTGTGACATAAGTATAATATTCTTTGGTGTTTATGTTTGTTATCTGTCTCCCCATCAGTACCTCTTCCTACTACTGTGAGATCAGAGACCTTTGTTTTTGCTCATTGATGTATCCCAGATGCCTTGAACAGAGCCAGGGGAGGGCCTGAAGGACCGCACATATTTGCAGGTGGTGGCTGTGTTTACAATGCCTTCCACACTGAGTACACCTCTAAGGTAATTCTAAATACCTTACTTTGTATTCAGGAAAAGCTAGGTCTTTGCCTCAGCCTGAGAGTAATGGAGAGAAAATCAGGCCTGAGTTTAAGTTGAGACCCTAACCAACTTAGTAGTTAGGAGTCTTTGAGAATATTCTTGCATTTCTTAGGACCTCATTTTCTTCGTTTATAAAATTGTTTTAATTGTATTGATCTCCCATAGGGTTGCAGGAATGTATGCACTCATGTATCTGCTAATCCTAGTAGAAATAAGCATGTGCGTTTCACAAATATATCTGCCTGAAGGTGCCTCATCTGGTACCTCATACATCTGCATCTCTAGGATGGAAAGAATTTTTGTTCATAATGATGTTGAAATATCTTCTGGTTCATCAGAGATAAATATTTTAAACTTAAATACAAGGTGTATTACAATTTGGGGGCACCTTGATAATATTGTTTTTTAACTGCACACACAGCCAGGCAAGGTGGCTAATGCCTGTAATCTCAGCACTTTGAGAGGCCAAGGCAGGCAGATCACCTGAGGTCAGGAGTTTGAGCCCACACTGGCCAATGTGGCAAAACCCTGTCTCTACTAAAAATATAAAAATTAGCCAGGCATGATGGCAGGCACCTGTAATCCCAGTTATTCGGAAGGCTAAAGGCAGGAGAATCACTTGAACCTGGGAGGCAGAGGTTGCGTTGAGCTGAGATCATATCTCTGCACTCTAGCCTGGGGGATACAATGAGACTCTGCCTCCACAAACAAACAAACAAAAAACTACAATAGCAAAGACCTGGAACCAACCCAAATGCCCATCGATGATAGACTGGACAGGGAAAATGTGGCACATATACACCATGGAATATTACACAGTCATCAAAAACAATGAGTTCGTGTCCTTTATAGTGACATGGATAAACCTGGAAGCCATCATTCTCAGCAAACTGACACAGGAGCAGAAAATCAAACACCGCATGTTCTCACTCATAGGCGGGTGTTGAACAATGAGAACACATGGACATAGGGAGGGGAGCACTACACACTGGGGGCTGTTGTGGGGAAATAGGGGAGGGACAGCAGGGGGTGGGGAATTGGGGGGTATGGCATGGGGAGAAATATCAGATATAGGTGAGGGGGAGGAAGGCAGCAAATCACACTGCCACGTGTGTACCTATGCAACAATCTTGCATGTTCTTCACATGTACCCCAAAACCTAAAATGCAATAAAAAAAAAAAGTAAATAAAAAACTGTACACACACACAGTTTGACCTAGCATCTGGTTTCTCCAGACTTGTCTGAGGGGTGTATTTGGACCTATATGAAACGTGTATGCTCTATGTCTATGGCTTTCAATAACATTCCTATCCTGGAATCTTAAAGATTCATGTCTCAAAGCCCAGTCTCCCTCCTCCTTGAAGTCCAGATTCATTTCCAAGTGCCATCTTAGGGTTCTTGTTTATCTGTCTCCTTGTCACTACCTCTTACCATCCCTTCGGGACCTCGTGTGTCTTCAACATTAACACAACTATCTTTGCCCCCTCATTTCCCTGCACACTCTATTCCCCTCCTGCCCTCCAAGCCTTCTATCCCCACGCTGTTCCCTGTGGGGTAACCTCGTGCACCTGGCTGCTTATGCTAAAACCTTGGGGTTCTCCTTGACTCCTGTCCCTTCCCATGTCCTGTGTCTCAAGCCACAGAGAATCCTGTTAGTTCTGCTTTTCCACAAGATTCCAAATACAGCAACTCCTCACCTTCTCACCCACCTCTCTGTAGACCTGGGCCACTGTCATCTCTCTACAGACAGTTATGGTAGTCACCAGCCCCTGCTCTCTATGCTTCCATTCTGGACCCTACAGCCCGTTACCTAGAGAACAGCTAGAGTGATCCTGAAGTGATCTGCTCATCTCATTTCCATGCTTCGGTTCTGCAGTGGTGACTTGCTTTCTGTATCATACCTGACGTTTTTACTGTGGCTCTAAGCTGCTGCGTCTTCCCCCTTCTGCCTGTGCCCAAGCTTATTTTGAAACATTCTCCTCTGGTCCACTCTGATCTAGCCACACTGTCCTCCTCACCTGCCAAGCAAGCTCCTGCTGCAGGGCCTTTGCACTTGCTGGTCCTGTTTCCTCCGACTGCAGTGTTTCCCCAGATATCCTCATGCTTTACTCTCTTGCTTCTTCATGTTTCGTTTTCAAATCTCTTCAGGATGGACAGGTTTTCCTTGATCATCCCTTAAACAGGAGCTCGTTACACTGCAGGATGGTTCCCTCCTGCTGCTTCTCCGCTTCCTTCACAAGACTGATTTCCAAGAACAAGTAGAAAAAGTTACACATTCGTTATGATAGGTAACAAAAAATGATTAGAAAAAACCTTGTGTTTGTCTCTGAGTTGATTAAGTTAAATATCATAGATGTATACCATTTAAAACAGTCTACCTTTTTTTTTTTTTAATTATGTTTTTCTAGGACTGTCAGTTAAGTGGACCAAGTTAGATTTAAACTGTTATGAAAAATATGTTCATTTGTGTAAATATATATATATATATATGTGTGTGTGTGTGTGTGTGAACATGCACTAAACATCTATATTGAATAAAGCCTGAATATGTACTATATATTTCTCTAAGAATAAGAAAAAAGCTGAAAATACTGGTTGCCTCAATGAGGTTAGGCTGAAGGTATGAATGAGAGATTTGTTTAACTGCATGTTCTTTAATTCTTGTAAATATATGAACTTGTTGAATTTGTTTTCAGTAAAAGTTGTTCAACACTTAGGTATTACATATTTTAGGTAAGAATTGGAATATATAACTTTTAAGTTAATCCTAATATTTGTTTAAAAAGAAACTGCCATTTTTGGGCTAGTTCACATAAATATGTGCTTGGTTTTCTGGATGAATTTTATAAGAAAAAAATGTTGTTACATCAAAACTAAAAGTGATGAATTTGTTTCCATTGTCTAAATTATGCCAAATATTTTTGATCCAAGACTAAAGCCTTGAATGGATGGCTGAATAAAAAACAGCTCTCAAAACAAACAGTTTGAAATCAGAGACCTAAAAACTAATATGGCTAATGGATGACTATTTCTGTATCAGGATAATCCACAATGGCTCAGATTCCACAACAAACTCTAGAAACTGGAATAAGCCTTTGAGGGAACCTATGCCTACTCTTTACATAAACTGGTTATAATCCCATGGTTACATAATTCATGTTTACTTTTAAATTCACTAAATTTTAACATGCCGCATCACCAAAAAAATAAAAGAAACTTACTTGATTTGTGTCACTTATCTTATTTTTAAATTCGATAATGTAGCCATTAGTCTTGCTGTATTTGTTTCTACTTGATAGAACCTAGGAGGTGCCCTACCTCTTTCTACAAACTTGCCTCTTACCCTTTCCTCTGAGCTCATTCAGTTGAACTCTTGAGGTTGAGTTCTTCAGGCCATAGTGCTTGCTCTGTCTTCTGCTGCAAAGCTTGTCCCCACTCCCACGGATCACCTTGTCACCTTGTCAGAATGACCTTCCACAACCAGAGAAGGTCACTCTCTATTGTCTATTACAGCTACCTCTTTGGTTTTTCCTAGCAACTAACTTTAGTTCTAGGGGTTTTGTCTGTAGCATTGTTCATGGTCCATCTCTCTCATGAAAATATGAGCTTGATGAAAGCAGAATATGATCATTCTCATCCTTTTGAAGGCCTTTATCTCCAGGACCTACTGACATACATAGTAGATGTCAAAATATATAAATATTTTACTGTTGAAAAATAGATTGGGATTGGAATTTTTTTTGAAAGCCAACTTTGCACTTTGCCATGTCTCTCCCTGACAGTATGGAACTGAACAGAGAACTGCACCCATAGCACCTACCCCCATAAGCTCCTTTATGGAGCAAGAGCTTATGAAGCCTGGTGGGTAGCAGAGTCAAGCATTAGTAAAATGCCTGCCCCTCCTTGTTCTCAGCTCTGCCCTATTGTAGAGTTGATCATGGCCCATACAATTTTATAGCCCCACACCCACCCCCCCGCAAAAAAAAAAAATAGGAAACTTGATGGCATTGATGTGTTTTTAGGAAGTTTACTGGTTTTGTTTGTTTGTTTGTTTACAAATCATCCCTGAAAACAATGCATTTTGGCACAGAAGATAGATAATGTAGGTACTGTAACTATTTCCAGGGGGCAAAAAAGGAAAACATTTGTTCTTCTGAAGAAGAGCCCTGTGGGAACAAAGATGCAAAGAGAAAGTGACCACTTATGACAGTATTAGACCAGAATATATGCTTAGTCTCACGAAGCTGACCAACTGTGGATGCTCCTGCCCCGCCACACTCTTTCCACCCTGTATCTTCTCTGTGACCTCTAACAAGAGGAGCAATAAGAGATTTTCATAGTAGCCATTTGATTCCTATTAAGTGTAGGCTGGAAAGTCAGCATGGTATAAAATGAATGACCACTTGAGTCTGATCAAAGCAGTTTCTCTGTTAAGATATTAAAGACTTGTTGAAGATGTCAGACTCATCACTTTGAAGCTCATGTAGCTTCCTTAATTAGATGGACAATGGCTAGGTCCAGGTATCACGTAGCTTGGGCCTGGTTCAAAGATCTCTGTGACAACTTCACAGTAGGTAGATTGGTATAAAGTTAGGAGGCTCCTCTGACTGGTATTGAGCCCTGATGAGCCTATTGGAGATGGCTACATGGTTGTCACAGAGTCACTGAGATGTTGGTGATGGCTGACGTGGAAGAAATTACATAGGGCCACATAGCCTTGAAGGAGGACCTTCACAAGTTCAAATCATAACAGTGGATCATTTTTTTTTGAGACTGCTACATTAATGTCAGGCTTTGACTCTGTAATGCCATGTAATCCCAGGTAGAAATATTTGAATGCCTGAGACCATGAGGTTACGGCTCTCCAAACCATGCTTTAGTAATATGACCATTTAGTATGGCCTTCTTGGGAAACTCTACATCTGAAATATTTGACAGCTATTTAATTAGTTAATTATAGTGACTGGTTATATTATATAACAGCATTGTCTTGTCTTCGTAGTTTCTTCCTATCCAGTGTCAAAGCAACAAAGTTTTACTGTATTCGTTCTTTGGGAAATATAATCCTTTTGCATTTTGTGTGCGAGAAACAGATGATCCTTAAGTCAAATGGATTTGTTTATAAACAGGTCAACATTGAAAATAGCTTTATGAGGGAGTAGAGTAATGCTTTGGATTTAAGCCTGCTTAGCATTAGTACAATAGCATGTACGTTTGGAAAGACAAAGTTGTGTAAGTTTTTGCTTCTTTACTTCTGATACAGCGATTTACTCATTACTATAGAATACACTTTACTATTTAACATTGGCTTGATTTTTATCCATTTATTCATTCATTAAACAAATGCACACTCATTCATTCATTGAACAAATGCATTTTACTGAAAAATGCATTTGCTTTATTTGCATTAAAACAAATATGAGAATAAGGTGAGTGAAACAAATGTTTGGGTTTCACAGTGCATATAAAGTTTATCCTTACACTATGTGGTAGTATAGTATTGTGCAATTGCATTATATCTAAAAAAAAGTACATACCATAACTTTAAAATATCTTACTGCTAAGAACAATTGGGATAAGAAAAAACTGAAAATATTATAAATACAAACAAGTTAAAAACATAAATATGTACTTAGAATGAGAAAGGAAATTGAATTATTTTTAAAAGATGACATCACAAAATCTGGAAGGATAATATTGCTAATAATTAACTGTCTCATATTTTTTCTGTACTTTTTGATTTATAGCCTTAAATTGTTTCTTCATATCGCAGCTATATGCCACTATCACTTTCGGTATAGACAACAGAAATATAATTATTTTTATAGCAGTTTTGACAGGACTTTTTAGATATTGATGGCTGTAATACAGAATGTATACAACTTTACATAGAGACTTTCATGGTATACATAACCTACAAACCCAAGTATTCTGGCTAATTATATTTTCCATGATTCCCATACAAAATAAAACACATATGGAGCATTTATAATTGTATATGCCCAATTTAATATATTTTTGACAGTAGAACATTTGTTTTGATGAGGTATCAATGACAGTTGAATTTGACATGTGAAATTTTTCATATCTGATGATTATGAAATGAACTTTTGACTAGCTTCTGTCTTTTCTACTACCCATGTATTTCTGGTGCTGGCCATTGTAGGTCATGTTTACATTGCATCATGTCATTTTGTCTTGTTCTTTCATGTCACCAGGCTCGGTGAATTAGAGCTATGAGTGGAAGGAGTATTCCTGGAAGACATTCCTACACCAGGAGAGCTAGCCATAATGTACCTCTACATGAAAGGGCTACAAACCCTACAAACATAGTCTGCATTCGAAATATGTGAATCACTAAGTCAGTTTCTCCTTAGATGTCCAAAATGCGCGTAAATCCGCCAAAGCTAACATGAGAGGAAGTCAGAGTACAAAAAGATAGAGTTTAGCTAGTTGCAATTAAAACATCTTTTAAAATTTTTATCAAATTGTATAACTATTGTCATGCATTACTGGGGCCTCTCCTGGGGCCTTCAAAGGCCTAGGGCCTACCCAAGTGAAGAATTAAAATTTTAACTTCATTTCCCTGGACAGTAAATTTCTTCCAGGAAGGGATAAGAAGAATTATAGATTGGAGATTGTCATTCCTCTTTTGTTTTTATCTTTCAACCTGTTTTAATTTTTGATTAGAAAACTGAATGTACTCAGCGTATCTAAATTTCCCTTTCCATGCAGGATTCTTTATAACAGATGTATCCATTATCACATCTTTGCATGGCAAGGCTTCCTATTATAATTATGTGTAGAAAATTGCTCATCCCCTTCACTGTTTCTTTCTTACGTATTTTAGTAAGTCTGGAGTTTTCTATTTCATGTGACTCATTAAAGCGGGTGTGGTGATGACATGCGATAAGCCACTATACCATTCAACAGAGGATCCAAATTGTAATCCCTGCTCAGCTTCTAATTTGCTGTGTGACTTGAAAGGGAGCTACTTCCTCCTGGTCTTGAGTTTCATAGCTGGCCAATTTTGTGGAACAAAATTAGTAGTTCCAAGGAGCAGAGGATTCTGCAGAGATGCTGTAAGGGTAGCCAGATGCTGCTTTAAGCAGAGGAATTCTGCTTTTTTTTTTTTTTTTTTTTTTTTTTTTTTTTGCTATTTTACACACTAGAGTTTCTTTCAAGACTTTGTCTTAGAATGATTGCCCTATTTAAAAAAACAACAACAACAGTGAAAGCCATTTTTTAGATGTTGTCCCAAATACATAGAATCACCTGGGAGATTTTTCATAATGTTTCACCCTGAGCCCCAGATTCTAATCATGGAGCTCAAAATTTGTACTTTATTTGTTCAGTTTCTTTTGTGTTTTGATGCATAATTAGGGTTGAGTGATATTATTCCAGACCAATGGCATGCAATCCTGTCTGCTCTGAGAATTATCTGGGGAGCTTTAATAAATACTGATACCTGGGTGTTACCTCTGTGATTGTTACTTATCCTGTGAACAGATGTGTTTTTTTTTCTTTTATACTTTTTATTTATTTATTTTTTTGACAGAGTCTTCACTCTGTTGCCCAGGCTGGAGTGCAGTGGTGTGTTATTGGCTCACTGCAACTTCTGCCTCCTGGGTTCAAGGAATTCTGCTGCCCAGCTCCCCATGTAGCTGAGATTACAGGCACCTGCCACCACGCCCAGCTAATTATTGTATTTTTAGTAGACAGGGTTTCACCATATTGGCCAGGCTGGTCTCAAACTCCTAATCTCAAGTGATCTGCCCACCTTGACCTCCCAAAGTTCTGGGTTTACTAGTGCGAGCCACTGCACTTTGGGAGTACAGATGTTTTTAACAGCTCCGCCAGTAACTCTGATGTGCATCCAGGGCTGAGAACCCTTAGTCAAGATAACCACTGCATTCCGCCAAGTTCTAACAGTATATATATGAAAACAACAAATCACAAGCATGCTGTCTATGCCTTCACCCTCTTATAAACATTTATTGAACATGTCATTTCCATTTTATAGCTATGTTTATGTAATGACACCATCGGTTGGGATGAATGACAGAGAAAAGGCAGCTGGTGTACTGGCAATATCACTAGCTTCTGCATACTGATTTGTAAAGACTTTCTCGTTGTTGATCTTGCCTATGAGAATCCTAAATTATAGTTCAAGACCGTACCCTGCCACAAACCCCATAGCCCTGCACAAGTAGGTTAACTTCTCTAATTCTAATTTGGATCATTCATAATTAGTTGATTAATATCAAATGAAATTGCAGATGTGATTCTAAGAGTGTTATCCTTTTCTTTAATTCACAGAATATGATTTGATGGAAAATAAAAACCTAATTTCTTTCAGGCTTATAAAGCATTCTTTTCACTTTTATTTGATCTTCATGTTTAAAAAGGCCAGTGATTGATGACTTTGTTGTGTTCTCATCTTCTTCTAACACATTCGTGATCTGCAGAGGAATTATCAGAAGCTGAGATTTAAAACTGAGATCCTCTTACAGCATAAAGCTCAGTGCCTGGCTAGGAACCCAGTGCTTTGGGAGCAGGAGGTGAAAATGTGCAAGCATACAAACAAGAACTTGCCCATGGTATTTAGCTTGAACCTTTATGTACCCCCAGATATCAGCAGAGCTAGTAGCAGATGGAAAATCATTCATTTTGTCATCATTTATGCATTCTGTTTTCCATTCATTCATTCCACACACATATTCCAACATAGACTCATATTAGGTACTGATTTCAGCTCCAGGGTATGTGTTTGAGATGAGACAGATGCCATGTAAGCCTTCATGGAGCATTTTAGTTAGCCGTAAGGAAGAATGCACTCAGTTTTTCAAATGGAATTCCACTGTTGCGAAACGGCCATCAGTTCTCTAGGGGATTTTTAGATTGTATATGTTCATTTTAATGATTATCTGAAAATCACAACATAATCATATTCTGAACCATCGGGAAGATAACCTAATAACCAAGGATGTGATTTTAGGGCCCGAGTTTTCGTGTTTAGGTCACTTTGATAGCACATATTACTAATTTAATTGCTACTGACCAAAAAGAAAATGAATGGAGTAGGTCTTATTTGTAGGGAATGCAGCATGTCTACATCATGGCCAAATGAAGTAAAAATAGGGTCTATACCATTGTCTGAACTGAGCTGGGCAGTGGGGGTTCTGTAACACATGGCTATGGCAGAGTAGAGATGCTGTGCTCAGGAGACCTTGTACCAGGGCCCTTGGTACTGCATTCATGAGATTTAGCTTAAGGCAAATCATTCTCCTTCGTAGTACTTTGTTATTGTCCAGTTTGAGTGATAGGCATTTTCTAGCTTTATTTAATTTTAAAATTTGTTTTGGTTTTAGAATTGGATAGAAGTGATATGTTTGTCTAGATTTGTGTTGGCACTTAATTAGTAATTTTAGGATAAAGATAATTTGTGTCAACAGCAGGGACTTGGAAAACCTTCCTTATTTTAAAGGGCATCAGCATATTACTTTATAATATATTGACAAATATTTTTCTGATGTCTCTCACTCTACTGTGCTTAGCATGTAACTAGTTCATCCTCTCATTAGTCTACGAGCTAATGTTCACATTTTATTTGACTTTGACCCTCCTTTATGTTTCTTAAATAAGTTGGATGAGAACATTCAACTCACAAAGACTAACTCAGGGGGCAGTTAGGTATTGACTACACTATCGCTTGATGAAGACTCCCAAATCAAGTGGGATTTCAGCTGTGTGTCTGCAAGGACCCCTTTTAAATCTGGAATAGAGGAGTGGTCAAAGCTGCTGCTATTGCCACTGACTGGCAATACAGAATGATTGTGTCTGATATTTTTTAAGCCCCCAAATAAATTACCTGAGTAATATTTTTATATCACTAAGGTGAACTGCTGGGGTTAACTTATTTTCTTCAGTAATTCTCAATTTTTCCTTCAGTTTGATGGGTCTTTGAGCGTCTCCCCCACAAAGATGTTGGAATTCCGAGTCACTTGGAAAATGGCCTCCTCAGAGTCCCTCTCCTCCCAGTATGTTTGTGGCTGTGGCTGTGGCTGTCTCAGTGCACATCAGAAGTGATGGCTGTGTCATATGAGAGGGCTCAAGCAAGCATCCAGAGAAGCCACTTTTGTCCGGAGGAAACAGATTTTTAGAGTTGTCGGAGGTTGTAAATGTAAAGACAGCAGCCAGCCATATCTCTTCATCAGTTGATTTTTTTCCCCTTTATTTTTTTCCTCTTCTCTCAGCAGTTTAATGTGAGTGTTTCTCTCTCGCCTTGTTTATTTCAGATGCCTCAGGAACAGTACACTCACCACCGGAGCCCCATGCCTGGCTCCGAGGGGCCACAGGTATACAAGGTGGGGATTTACGGCTGGCGGAAACGATGCCTGTATTTCTTTGTCCTGCTCCTCATGATTTTAATACTGGTGAACTTGGCCATGACCATCTGGATTCTCAAAGTCATGAACTTCACAATTGTAAGTAAAACCACCTAGGTTTGTTTAGCTCTCTTTGCGGAAGGGAAACTTGGGGCAAGGTGATGAAGGAAAGTGGAAAAGCGATGTTGTTATAGCAGGACTCAAAAGATCTGTAACCTCTTTGTATTTGGTGAAAGAGCATTTCTGTTCAGATTGAATATGGATATTGACTTCTATCTAATCTTAACTCTCCAGGGGCTGGTAATCCAACATAAAGATATTTCCCTCCTTTAGAATCTCCTGTATATTATCCCTCCGTTTTGATAACTGTTTCTGTAGCCTGTAGCTTTCAAGCACTTTGATTAAATAATGAAGGAAGAAATAGAGAATAAATTCAAAGTATTAAGTTTTCACTAATTGTAGTGATTACAAAAGGTTTGATGGAGAGTTGAAACATTTGCATAAAATTAGACTATGGGCATTACATATCTAAAAATTTTAACTATTTATGCTTGATGATCCATCACTCTGATTAGTTAAGAATATCGTCCATTTTTCGGAGGATGATTTTCTTTGCTGCTTGTCTGAGTAAGAGGGAAATGAGAGGAATGTAACTGTGTGTGTGTGTGTGTGTGTGTGTGTGTGTTTAACAATTTATATTTGTGTTGTCTTCAATGAAATTCCTGCTATTGGTTTTTGGGGTC